>NC_090924.1:1221900555-1222525555 GCF_040938575.1 Ambystoma mexicanum
AAAGTGCATGCCCCAACTGTGCAAACACCCTTTCCCCCCTCCCCCAACAACACTCTCAAAAACACCCTTTCCCCCCTCCCCCCACAACACTCCCAAAAACACCCTTACCCCCCTCCCCCCACAGCACTCCCAAAAACACCCTTTCCCCCTCCCCCACAACACTCCCAAAAACACCCTTTCCCCCCTCCCCCCACAACACTCCCAAAAACACCCTTTCCCCCACCCCCCCATAACACTCCCATGTGTGGCTTGTAGTACGTAGGTGTCCTGCTGCAGATGTGCCAGCTAGTTCTTGCTGGCCATACTTCTCATGGTCAGCACCGCCATTGGGAGGTTGGGATGGCGTGTGCCTCATGGTGCGCAAGGAGCGGCAGCGGGGGATTGTCTGATGTGAACTTGCAGAGGAGGATGTACCCGATTGATCCTGTGGTGGTGGGGGATATTGCCGGTCCATAGCGTCCGATATGCGGGTGAGGACCTGCCTCAGTTGGGCCATCTCCTCGCAGAGCCTGTTTGTGCAGGCCTCCATGCCCTCTCTTGTCTGGCTTGCATTGGCCCTAACCTCCTCCCTCAGACGGGCTGCTCTTCCACATGCTGGCCAACCAGCGCTGTTATTTCCACCTGCCTCTGGCTGATGGCTGACAGGTCATGGCGACTGCGTCCAGCTCTTGGGGTGGCTGCTGCGCCCTGGTCCATGGCTCGGCCATCAGGTGAGGACACCTGAGGGCTCCGGCACCGGCTCCGCTTGGTGTTGTGGCTTCCTGCAGTCAAATAAACAGCCTCTTCTGGCCCTCCTCCATTGACGTCACTCAAACTTGCAGCTTCTGCTGCTCCGGGGGTATCAGGTAATATTATCCCTATATATATGGTTGCCGTATATAATGTCGCTGGAAAAAGGTTGTGGCAACATTATATAGGTGACCATATATATAGGGCCAAGAGGAGCGGGGTTGCGGGGGTGTCCCCTGGTCCCCTTGTGAAAAAAAAGGGTTTTGGGTTATGGGGGTGTCCCCCGCATGTTCCATGTAATAATGTCTTTGCAAAAAAATGGCCATTTGTCAGCGATTCTTTTGCATGGCAATATTTTCGAGGGGACATTATCACATGGAACCGCTCCGGGGAGGTCCAGGTGCAACCAAGCCACCTGGAACCTCTAGTGAGGGCACACTTTCCTCACTGCTTCTGCTTCCCGAGTCACAACCTCTGCACAATGGATTTTCAATGGGCAAGCATTATTTTCGCACACTTCCTGCTGCGTGACCTCTGCAACAGGGACATCTTGAGGCAAAGAGCCTTTCAGGACCTGTCAATGATGCTGGCTTCTCTGTTGTCTCAGCACCTTTTCTCGCCTGTAGCTTCCCCTTCAGCTGCATTCACGACCTGCACTGCTTTCTCTTCTCCTGCTGCTCTAATGCCTACCCCTGAGGGGGCCTTTTAAGACTCCCAGTCTCCCTCAGATGTAGGTCATCTTTACCAATTAGCTGACCGCTCCTAAAGCAGTGTTCCTCTGCATCCCTCTTCCTCGTCCCAGCACTGAGGGAATTATGGGACTTGAAGTCCCTTTCAACAAAGTTAGTTTTTACAACCTTTTCTTTTTTTTTTTTTTTTTATATTAGGATTTAGCTTCAATAGAAGCTTTTTACCATTTACAATTTAGGTTGGAATCCAATGACTATTAAAAACACATGATACAAACATTTTGGCAGAAGGGAAAAGAAAAGAAAACAACAAGAGAAAGACAAAAAAACAAAAGTAACAAGAGTAACAGCTCTTACTAAAACAGAAATCATAATAACCTACATCCTTTACAACAGGATACACAATAAATAGAACAGTACATGAGTCTAAATTCGCTCCTTTCCTTCAAGCTTAGTAAAAATAATTGAGACCAGCTCTAATAAGGCAAAAGTCACAGATAACCTAGAACCCTGCAACAAATATGACCAAATGTCTTTCTTGATTAAGGTTTGATGCTTCACAAAATATCTACCTAAAAGGTTACGTCGAGTGTCAATCACACCCTGACAACTCATAATAAGATGGCAAAGCGATTCCATTTTTATTTTTTTTTTTATAATTTCAGCTCGATAGACCTGTGTGTAAACAGACAGGTCTCCGTGCTTTTATTACATTTGATCTATAAACAATCCACTATAAAATAAGATATGATTATCCAACGAGTAGGAAAGACACTACCCCAGTCACTTTTCTAGTCATTAAGACTAAACTTAAGGTGATCCTTTAGTTTTCATGTAATTGCAAAGAGTCTAGAAAGTTCACTACCCCATATGTCAGTTTGACATTGTGGCCAGATGCTGCATATTGCCACCAATGATGATTATTTGATGTCTCGGGGGAAAAACCACTTAGATGTTGCATCCTCCGATCAACCAGCGCCGTACACCCCGACAGTAGATGTTCTGTGGTTTCAATCGCAAGCTTGCAGAAGCGACAAAGATTGTCGGTCGTTTCTCTCATGTGACGAGCAACTTGCATTGCTTTGGTCGGAATAGCGTTCAAACGAAGTCGCAGGAACTGAGTACGATGGTGTCTTGATGGACATTTTGTCAAGTATCGACTAGGGACATTTAATTTATGAACTACTAGATCAGATTTCAGCGTGGTTGGCATTAAGGCACGTTGATCATAGTTCTCGATCCAACTCCATTGCTCGAATTTCTTTTTGGCCCATTGGGGACGTAAAATCAGATCTTCTTGCAATATGCCTGCTCGAGTCAGTTGTTCAGCCATCAATTGTTTCCATTCTTGTAGAAGTCCAGATTGTGTTTGATCAGATTTTTCTTCGAAAAGATTATACGCAGGGGCCCTTGGGGTCAAGTTCATTTTGCGCAAGATCATTAATGACTTCCACATGACATGTGTGTACAGGGGGTTTAGTGACAGCTCATAATTTAGTTGGATCGTTGATATATAAGATGGAAGTTTCAGCACACGACGCCAAAATAAGCCCTCTAGCTTCTGCCAAATCTTCATATCAAGATTCCACCCAGCCTCCGAACCAAAAGTGATTACTGGAACCACTTTTTGAAGATAGAACATTAGAATTGGTTTTAGGCTGAATTTACCAAATGAGTTGTAGATTTTATTTGCTTGAATACTCAATTGAGTCATCTTGTTAACAAGATCCGCTTTCCAGTGCTGTTCGTTTATCGAAGAATTAAACATTATTCCTAGGTATTTTATGGAATTTGTGGTGTTTAAGGGAATCCCATTTATATACCACTTAAATAGCTTTTGCTTTTTAGAGCCACCCGCTCCGATGGTCATTATTTTGGTTTTTCCAGAGTTCAGATGTAAATCATTCAAATCCAAGTACTCTTGTAACTTGTTTAGGAGACTTTGCAACCCGATCTCAGTTGAATCAATCAAAACAACGTCGTCTGCATACACGACGCACTGAATTTGTGTGTCATTTATTTTCGGAGCGAAGGAACGTGCTGACGATAAATGTTTGGGGAGATCGGAAATAAACAGTTTAAAGAGTTCAGCTGCTAGAGGGCACCCCTGTTTTACGCCTTTATTGGTGCATACGGGTTTTGACAATTCGCCCTGGGTGTTCAGCCGCACTCTAATTGAGGTGTCGGAATGTAACGCAATAATTGGTGCGGTCAGCTCTTGAGGACAGTTCCAGGCAATCAGCTTCTTCCATAACAAACCACGATTCACATTGTCAAACGCACCACGTAAATCAATAAAGGCAAAGTGGATTTTTTTCTTTGCTCTTAAAGTTTCGAGTTTTAAGATGTTTAATATCAAGAGGTTTACCTCGACTCCAACTCCTTTTGTGAATCCTGTTTGATGAATGTCAGTGAATTGATTTCTCATAGCCCAGTTTGACAGTTTTAGGCGTAGGAAAGAAGCAAAAATTTTCCCAATCGTGTCCAAAAGGGCAATTGGGCGATAGTTGTCTGGGTCCGCCCGACTGCCCTTTTTGTGTATCGGCACCACAATAGCGTTTTGCCAGGATTTCGGGATCACCATTTTATTGGACAATTGCATGAAAAGTGTTTCAATGAAGACTGCCCATTCAGGAGCATTTCTTTTTAACATCACGTTTGAAATCATATCAGGACCCATTGCATTAGAATTTTTTAGTCTATGTATGGCATCTTCAATGTCAATTGACGTGATGTGTAAGTCCCAGTTTGGAACAGTACATTGTAAAATTGATATTGGTTCCTTTGTTGGTTTACAAAACATGTTTGAGAAATGGGCTTCCCACGTTGCAGCATCGATTTCATGTGTTATTTGAGGATGACGTTGCAGGTTTCCTGAATTTAGTATTTTCCAAATCTCATAGGTGTTTAAAGTGATTAGATGTTTCATAAGTGTTTCCGCTCTGTCTTGATCGATAATTATTTTCTGCGATCGAAGCCCGTTGCGATATGTTTGCCTCCTCAACCTTATTGCAACTTTTAGGGACTTTCCTCCGCAGATCGGGAAAGGTGACTTTTTTAAGGCTCTAATATCTCTGTGCATCTGTTTCTTGGCATCTGTAATAAGCATGGTGGTATAATGCTTATAAGAATTATTTGATGCTTTGTGACTAGGTTTTGAAGATCGAAAATTTGATAACAGCGGCACATATTCGACTGACAGAGACTCACATGAGTTTTCTAACTGTTTAGTCAAGAAATTTACTTGAGGACCATTGATTCGTATTCGGTTTCCTCGTGCATTTACTGTCAAGGGAATGGAATGGTTATTTGCTTGTTTAAACCATTCACACCTGCATGAAAATCGAAGAAGATCGTGGTCACTATTTTTCATTTCACATATTTCTAGGGAGGGATCATTTTCGAACATATTTTGGGACACCCAAAAGTAGTCGATAATTGATCGTGATTTATCGTTAGCCCAGGTATGACGGGGCGGTTGATCACCTTTCACCCTTCCATTTACCATTTGGCAGCCACGAGTATTCAAAGCACTTCTCCACATATGACTTCTCGCTGGTTCATCGTCGTTGGATATAAGTTTAAATATCTTTGAAGATTGTTCTAATTTGAACCAGGAGCAGTTCAGGTCTCCACTGAATATGATGGAGAGATTTGTATATGTTATTTGAGCATTGTCAATTTGAGTAATAACAGAATTTACAAATTTCTTGCAGCTGATTTGTGTCGGATTCCAATATCCGTTTAAAATGAGAAGATGTTTCCTCGTCTGAATGTTGACATCTGCAGTCTGTAAGATAACACCTTGAACAAAGGGGTTTGGGCAGAAAGACTCAGTAATTGACCACCATGGAGTGATTTTTATCAACATTAGTAGGCCAGAAGATGGTCTGCCTATTGGGTTCTTTATGGCCGGATTCAAAAGCGTTACATATCCATCACATGAGGGTACTTCGCGCAACCAAGTCTCCTGTAGACTGATGACAAAAGGCGAGTCAAAGACTACCCAAGCATTATTAAAAAGGTGATTAAAACCTCTAGTATTCCAAGATAGGAAGACGCACTGGGCTTCATTTGAGATCTGTATTTGCTAATGTCTCGAGTCAACGAAGTTTGGAATATTATCCAGACGTTTGAAGTGGGAAAAGGACTTGTTGTTTCTATCTCGAGTATTGCTACCCACTTGCAGAGATGAACGTATCATGGCGCGTCTTTCATCTTGTTTAAACGAAGAGTTATGAGTTTTGGATTGAAGTCCTCTGCTTGTATTAACATCATTAGGTTCGAGGGAGATGTCAAAGCCGAATACTAGGAGTTCGTCTACGGCTTTCATGATGGTGTTTCTTACTGAAGAAGAAACAATATGTAGCAGCACTTGATCACAACATTTTTCTGTGGGATACTCGACGATTTTAATGTCATCGGATACAATAGTACGGAGTGACGGAATGCAGTTGAAAAGTTTCATTACGTTATGACGATTCAGATTAAGTTCTTCGTCATCTACGTGAAGATTTTGCAGACGTATTTTACAAGCTGACTGCTTGTGATGCTCACTTAGATCCAGGTGGTCGCGAATAAGATGATGAGTAGAATTCTTTTTCTGAAGCGATGTTAGTTTCGGGTTTAACTTTGAAGTAAGAAGAAGGCTGTTTTCATCGCTTCTCCTTGGATTTGTCTTTGTAGATTTCGTAGAGGGTGTAGGGTGGTTTCCTTTTAACACATCTTCTTCATTCGATCGTTGTCGATTGTCACTAACCAGCGCACAAACTTCGTTTTGTTTTCCCGCCAAATTTTCTTCCAAGTCATCTGAGTAAGTTGAAAGGTCACAAAGGTCAGTAATGGACTCATTCAGCTTGCTCGTTTCGGCATCAGCTCGAAAACGTTTTTTTGACGGAGGTTGAAAACCACATTTAGCTGACAACACATTGTGAGATCTTTCAGTATGTGGGTGATTATCTTTTTTGGTTATCACCGTGTAGCTGGACAAACCTAAATCGGTTTTTTGAGTTGTATTTCTGATGTATTTCCTTTTCGTTATGGAAATTCGTGGTTTTGTGGCATTCTGGGGTCGCTTGCTAGGTTGCGCTACTTCCAGGTTTTTGTCGTTTCTTAAAGAGAATTTGGAATTAGGTGCAGGCTTCAGTAAGATAGATTTGGCAGCTCCGTCAAAGATTCCAAATGAGGTTGATTTTGATGGTAGATTTGAGGTCACATTTGTAGATCTTTGGGTATCAGATTTGACCTCCTCGGTTGCTGAGGCTGGCAAGTCCTTTGAATTTGAACAAATTTTTATGCAAGGATTTTGCTCCACGTCTTGTTTTAGTGGAGAATCAGCTTTGTGGGAAGAATCCTGTATTGGTTTTCCGCTTTGATTATTGCAGTGAGTGTCGAGTTGTTCGTTGTTTTTTTTGGCAATATCCGGTTTGAAGTAGCGACAACTTGATAACGAGCCTAGATTGGTTGAAAAGTCAAAGTGACGCATCCACTTTACAGCGTCTAGGAGACCTTCAGTTAAGGTGTCGTTTTGACAATGGTGTCTGGCAGCAAGATCACTTAACCTTTCTTGCCATCTTATCGTATTATCGGCCTCACGTAAGAGTTGATTTTGAAGGAAAGTTGTTGTTACTTCAAACTTGTCCATCTTTTCCTTTAGGCTGACAATTAGGGAGGATTGATCTTTTATAGTTTCATGTAGGGATTCATACATCTTTGAGAATGGGAGCAAAGCAGTGCTAGAAGCAGCTAAAACGTTGTTATATATCTGTATGGCCGCAGCAGAAGAAAGACTTGGTTTCACTTGGGTATCCTTGATTTCATCTCTACTTTGCTGTGAACAGTTTAATGAATCCGAATTTCGCGTGGTATTCTTTTCCCCTGTTTCGCCAATCTCGTCTCCCAGTTGCTCATGTTCGATATTTGGTTTATTTGCCATTTTTGATATGGAGGATCTGTGCCGAAATGAGCCTGCTTTGATATGCCGACCTTTCTGCACCGTACTCACTTGGAGCAGCGCACTTCCCGCTTCCGTTGGGTCTAAGGTGTATTTCACGGTTTTATTCAATAAAGGAGAAACATCTGAATTAGTTGTATTTTCCTTCGGTAGAGCACTTCTACTGGACGACTCCAGCCCTGTTTGCTCTATTGAGACAGTCTGTTTAGTTCCCGCCAATTTGCGGGACACTTGTTGTGATGTTAAAGAGTTCGTTTCTGGAGCGATTTGACAGGAATATATTGGTAGATTTGTTCTGGTGTGCATAAGGTGCTGCGGCGTTGTTAGCACGCACTCGTGAGACATAGGTTCCATAATCCTCGAGTGTCTGGCCGCCGGGCCTATGTTAGCTGCGCGTTCAGTAGATAATAATAAGGGCCCTGTTTGCGCGTCAACTAACAATTGATGAACGTTATGAGCTGATTGACGTTCGTGATGGCAATCATAGACATTTGGCTCTTCTGTTTGGGATGCCTCCAAAATCTCCGCATCCGTAAACTCGGTAAACTCGAGAGGCGAGTAAAAGGCATCGGCAGATTCTGGTTGAAGTAGTAAAGTGGAGCTCGCACCCACAGCCACAGCCTGACTCGTCACAGGGAGAGACTCAACAGCAGCGACGGATAGACTTTCCAGATTCGAATGTTTAAGTTGCTGTGCTTCACTTTCATTAGGCACAATTGGAGTAGAGTCGCAAAATCGCGTACTGTCTGACGCAATCATGTTTGATGTATTTTCGGCTAACAGAGGTACTACAATAACTGGCCGGCAGTCTAAAAGACTTGTTGATGTCATGTGTATATCGGAATGACCTGATGAATTGTCGTTACTGGTAACTATGTTATTTGACTCGAGTACTTGGGATGTTGAAAACGTCGATGTTTCGTTAGCAATACCCTCGCTGCACAAGCGCACTGCCTCCAATTCCAACGCAGGCACTGGCTCAGCTGGCGTATTTGGGTCGAGAGTCAAATCTGTAGCGCTCTTATTTTTGCAGTTCACAGCGCTTACCTTGAGTGGCGATGGCGTTGTGGGTTTGTCTGCTTTAAGAGCAACCCAGGGATTTTGCATTCTCCGTTGATACAAGGTTTTCCGCCTTGTTGCGGGGCCGTCGTGAGTGGGTTCCGCTGTTGTTGCAGTCATGTCAAGTCCGCTCGAACTAACGCGGACTGACGCAGACTGACTCGCTCCCGACTCCGCGCGCGCTCCGCGCTCGCCTTCCTGTTTTGAAGGCAGGAAATTAAAGTGACAGTGCACACAAGGTCTTTGGTAGCAAAGCAGCTAAGCAGAAGGAAAACGTTGCTGCAGCTCCTCTCGCACAAAAAAGGTAGGGACTGACGCAGACTGACTCGCTCCTGATTTTATGACCACAAAGCCTGCATTTATAATCTCTAATACTTTTTGGATTTCTAGCTTCAAGAATTTCTTTTGTCGGAAAGATATTAAAATGCAATCTTAGGAATTGGTGTCACAGTACTGCTGAAGGGAACTTACTCAAATACAGTGGAGTTGTTCCACGCTTGTTGAGAGCTACACAATACTTTCCATAAAGTTTGGACGACTGAGCTGCCTCAGACGGCTCAATCCAATCATACACATACAGACGTTTTTTCACATAATCTGGATTTTCAATGAGTAATTTCTCTGTAGTGTCAATTGAGTCCAGCAGTCCCAAACATTTGGTGCTCCATTCAACAAGTAATTGCTCTTTTTCTGTTTTAAGTGCCTGTCAAAGCAGCATAAAGCCACTATCTGGTCGAGGCAAAATGCATTTCCAATAGAAGGATAGTGTTTTCCAACTCACATAAGTAATGAGGGAAGTCAACCCTAACTCTTTCCTTATCACTGCCATCGGCATGCAATTTGGAAGGTCAAGTACGGATCTCCAGAAAAGGCCCTCTAGGATTTTCCATAACTTCCAGGTCAACTGAAGAAAACACTCAGCCCCATAAGTCAAAATGGGAACTACCTTAGAAGCTTAACAAAGGTGCCAATGTGAATTTACAGTATTTATATTTAATCAATCTTGCGTGAGCTGTAAGCATCTTCAATTTGCGCCTCAGCCCTACTTCTCTCGGCCTCACTATTGCTTGCATTGATTGGTATACCTAAGTAGAGCATTTCCGCTGTCTCGCGAATTTGATCTCCATTTATGTACCAACCCTTAAATTTAGAAGTCTGGTGTCTTAAATTCCCCAAAGTGAGCACCGCTGATTTGGCAGCATTGACTCTCAAGTCATTAGAGGATAGAAAGGATGCCAAGGCATCCAATTGGCACTGTAGACCAATCAGAGTTTCATCCAGAAGGATAACATCGTCTGCATACAACAGTCTATTGAGTAGAGTGCCAGAGATGGATGGCGGAAAGCACCTAATGTCCTTAAAGGCATCACCCATATCAGAAATGTACAGCTCAAAGTTGGCTGTAGCCCAGTGACACCCTTGCTTGAGGCCCACTCCTGTTTTAATGGAGTTTGTCATATCCCCCTTTGGTTTAGCTTGATCTTAATACTGGTATTGGAGTGTAAAGCTTCAATTGCCTCACATAAATCAGCTAGACAACTTCAGACCCTTAGATTCAGCCAAAGCTTCTGTCTATTAACTGAATCAAAGGCTTGTGACAAGTCCACTGATGCCAGGTATATATTTTTACTATTGTTTTTTACAGGTCTTAATTTCAAATAGTTAATTAGGAATAAATTCAGTGATGTACCATTTCCTTTTTCAAACCCAGCTTGCCAGCCATCCTGGTGTTTAGAGTTCCAGCTCCAGTCAGTAAGGTGATTCAAGATCAAGGCCGCAAAAAGCTTACCAATAAAATCCAAGAGGGCGATAGGTCTGTAGTTTGTTGCCACAGACCTATCTCAATTCTTGAAAATTGGTATGATGATGGATTTTGTCCATGTGCCCGGAATAGTGTGTCTTGCTTTCACCAGTAGAAATAGACGATGTAAAAAAGTTGCCCATTCCTCAGGGTGCTTCTTAAGTGTCAAATTCGTAAGGCCATCAGGGCCTGCAGCTCTGGAATTACTGGAGGATCTAATTAAGGCAAGAATATCCTTCCTCTCAGTCTCAAACGCCCAACTCAAACAGGAACTCTCCACAGCCTTCATAACATATGCATTAGTCTTTGAGAAAAGCAAAGAGGTTTGGTCCCGAGACATACATCATCCGCCTGTCTCACCAACAAAGAGTGCGCGTACAAAATTCTGCTACATTGGTACTACTCCCCCCCCCAGGCTTCATCATATGAACGACACTCTTGACCACACCTGCTGGAGAGGGTGCGGCAGACCGGGTTCCTTTTTCCACATGTGGTGGACATGTCCAAAGAGCCAACAATTCTGGAAATCATGCTTAGCCACCATTGAACAGATCACCCAAACACCCCTCCCCATGGAGCCTGGGCCCATCCTCCTAGGGGTCCCGATCCCCGGGACCAACCCGCGCTCCGGAAGCAGAGCCAAACTGCTGACTCAATGCCTCCTAGCTGGGAATATAGTGATAGCCCGCTTCTGGAAACCCTCGGACGGCCCCTTCATGTCCCGATGGTGGGGGGAAATATGGGACATTCTGATCACGGAGAAGGTAACAGCGGCAAGGGCCGGATTCCTCTATCGCTTTCAGAACATTTGGGCCCCAGTATTGGAGTAAGATCTGAAATTTCCAGCATTGATCTATAAGCCTACCAACGTCGGTGGGCCTTGAGGGATCGGGACACTCCCTGAGAGGGTAACACAGTTGAAGCAGACGCAGAACACAAACTAACGGGATGCGACTCCAGACTAAGGGCTGAGGGGGGAGGCGGTTGGGGGATTGGAGGGGATTTGTATTGCTTTCGGATTTGCTTTACAAGTCTTGTTTACATTGTACCATTGTCACCCTGCCTTGGTTTAAAATAAACATACTTTAAAAGGAGAAAAGTGAAGAGAAGTGGTCCATCCAATCCTTCGCTGAAATTGAATTGGTGATGAGACTTTGCTGGGGACCATCCAGCATATTAAAGATATGCCAGAATTCCCTATAGTTTTTAGATTCAACCATTTGCAGCATATGTTCTGCATTCGATGTCATTAGAGATTGTCTGTATTGCTTCAACCAATTATTGTGTGCTGTCCTGATCTTCTTGACAGCTGCATATGATACCAGAGAGGGATTTTATTTATGCGCTCTTTGTATTCGCTTCAACTCCCTTTTCCGTGTATCAACTTCATGGTCGAAGTAATATTTATGGCAAAATCTTTTAGATCTCCCTGGGCCGGTTTTCTTATTGTAAATGGCTAAAGACTTGGTGTAATCTATGTCATCTGGCCATCCGTTGTCTTTTAGGTCTCTTGATAATTTAGTTACATGATCACTCGATAATCTCAGTCCATTCCATCCAGGCTGTACTTCCAGAATATCTTCTTCTGAAATGAAATTTGAATTAGCACCCAATTGGAGGCATAGTTTCAGCATAATATGGTCCCTTTGTGGGGTTTCCATGACCGTCAAGACCACTTCATTAGAATGGAAATTATTAGAAGCAAAGAAATAGTCCAGTATGTTGGATTTTTTTCCCTCTCTTCCAGGTTCGGTTTGGTGGTATGTCCCCTGTTATTATGCCATTTAGTAATGAGATGTTCCTCAATTGAAACTCTTTCCTAAATGACAAACCTCTTTTTCCTATTCTTGCAAATTACTCATGAAGTGATTTATAAGCCCCCCACAATTATTAAAGCAATGAATGTTTAAATCACCACATAAAATTACTTTCAAATTAGAGTTATCAATCATTGTAGCATCAACCTCCTCCAACCGCTGGTCCATGAAACTCTTGTCTGCCTGATCATTAGAATTCCAACACAGGTTGCACAATAGAATTTTCCTCATGACATCACCCTCACCAGTCTGGTATTCTAACAAATGGACCTGAATTAGGGATGAAAAGATCTTTGTCCATATTACTCTCAGTCCACTGCTCTCCTTAATTACAGTCAATAGACCTGCCATCGGTGTATCCTTAGGACCCTTTATTGTCGGATTGATGAGGACAACAAAACCCCCAAGGAAGGGCTGAACACGCAGGCACGCGTCCTGAAGGCAAATAACATTAAAATATGCAAATTGAATACTTCCTTCTCCCAACAAATGTTTGAAGCCCCGCGTGTTCCAGCAACCCTAATAGACATGGGGGATTCCCGCTCCCCTCCCGCCTCCCAACCCGCCCATCCCCGCTCTGATTGGGCCGTGAGCCCAGGTTGAAAGGGTCTAGCGACCCTCCTCGCACCGGCCCCTGCATTCACTGCAGGCAGCCGACGCGAGGTGAGGAAGCCCATCCGGGCACGCCGCATATTTTTTTGGGAGCCAACTAGGCCCCCAGGCCCTCTGAGTGTCCCTCTCCCACCCCGCACCCTCTTCCTGATTCCCGCTCCCCTCCCGCCTCCCAACCCGCCCATCCCTGCTCTGATTGGGCCGTGAGCCCTTCATCACTGGTCCTCCCAGGGCAGCCCTCTGCCCGGCAGCCCCAGCGGCTAAGGGCCCCAAGGCCAAGGGCGGTTCCAGGAAGTGTCAGCAGGTGTCCGCAGGGGAAGCCAAGGAAGCCACCAGATACCGACAAAACTGTAAGTGCTGGCTTGGGTGGGGGGTAGAGCAATTACTCTACTCCAGAAAGCTCCTGCCACTCTCACTTACCTTTCAATGGCCTGCAGTCTAATGTTAACCAGCACCATAGCCCGAGAGAACCACACAGATTAGCCTGCGCCACATCTAGGCAGAAATGTGATTGTTAGCATATGCCACACTTAGATGGAATCTCTAATAGCCTCTATGTGGAAAGTTGAATTTAGAAGTGCATTTAGAAGTTGAAATTAGAAGTGTGCCAATAGCCCCTCTGTGAAAAGTTGAATTTAGAATATAGCCTCTCTGTGAAAAGTTGAATTTAGAAGTGTGCCAATAGCCCCTCTGTGAAAAGTTGAATTTAGAATATAGCCCCTCTGTGAAAAGTTGAATTTAGAAGTGTGCCAATAGCCCCTCTGTGAAAAGTTGAATTTAGAATATAGCCTCTCTGTGAAAAGTTGAATTTAGAAGTGTGCCCAATAGCCTCTCTGTGAAAAGTTGAATTTAGAATATAGCCTCTCTGTGAAAGGTTGAATTTAGAAGTGTGCCCAATAGCCTCTCTGTGAAAAGTTGAATTTAGAATATAGCCTCTCTGTGAAAGGTTGAATTTAGAATATAGCCTCTCTGTGGAAAGCCGAATTTAGAAGTGTGCCCAATAGCCTCTCTGTGAAAAGTTGAATTTAGAATATAGCCTCTCTGTGAAAAGTTGAATTTAGAAGTGTGCCCAATAGCCTCTCTGTGAAAAGTTGAATTTAGAATATAGCCTCTCTGTGAAAGGTTGAATTTAGAATACAGCCTCTCTGTGAAAAGCTGAATTTAGAAGTGTGCCCAATAGCCTCTCTGTGAAAAGTAGAATTTAGAAGTACACTTAGAAAGTTGAATTCAGAAGTGTACCCAGTAGCCTCTCTGTGAAAAGTTACATTTAGAAGTGTGCTCAATAGCCTCTCTGTGAAAAAGTTGAACTAAGAAGTACATTTAGAAAGTTGCATTTAGAAGTGTACCCAATAGCCTCTCTGTGAAAAGTTGAATTTAGAAATGTGCCCAATAGCCTCTCTGTGAAAGTTGAATTTAGAAATGTGCCCAATAGCCTCTCTGTGAAAAGTTGAATTTAGAAGTACATTTAGAAAGTTGCATTTAGAAGTGTGCCCAATAGCCTCTCTGTGAAAAGTTGAATTTAGAAGTGTGCCCAATAGCCTCTCTGTGAAAAGTTGAATTTAGAAGTGCGCCCAATAGCCTCTCTGTGGAAAGTTGAATTTAGAATACAGCCTCTCTGTGAAAAGTTGAATTTAGAATACAGCCTCTCTGTGAAAAGTTGATTTTAGAAGTGTGCCCAATAGCCTCTCTGTGAAAAGTAGAATTTAGAAGTACATTTAGAAAGTTGAATTCAGAAGTGTACCCAGTAGCCTCTCTGTGAATAGTTACATTTAGAAGTGTGCTCAACAGCCTCTCTGTGAAAAGTTGAATTTAGAAGTACATTAGAAAGTTGCATTTAGAAGTGTACCCAGTAGCCTCTCTGTGAAAAGTTACATTTAGAAGTGTGCTCAATAGCCTCTCTGTGAAACGTTGAATTTAGAAGTACATTTAGAAAGTTGCATTTAGAAGTGTACCCAATAGCCTCTCTGTGAAAAGTTGAATTTAGAAATGTGCCCAATAGCCTCTCTGTGAAAGTTGAATTTAGAAATGTGCCCAATAGCCTCTCTGTGAAAAGTTGAATTTAGAAGTACATTTAGAAAGTTGCATTTAGAAGTGTGCCCAATAGCCTCTCTGTGAAAAGTTGAATTTAGAAGTGCGCCCAATAGCCTCTCTGTGAAAAGTTGAATTTAGAAGTGTGCCCAATAGCCTCTCTGTAAAAAGTTGAATTTAGAAATGTGCCCAATAGCCTCACCGGGAATTAGAAGTCTCTGAAAGGGCATGTAACCCATCATATCTCACCAACACGCTTACCATCTCCTTACATCACCACTCAACTAGAACACAGAGATACTATGACACCATTCGGTATAACTGTTCTCATATCAACATTCGCCGCTCACTCCACATCATTCTAAATAATCACTGCTGGTTACACACCCCCCAGCGAGGCGTTCTCCTCAGACCTAACGCAGCCATATCCGATCTGGATAAATCCTGCCAGAACGAACACATACTCCTGACCTCTCAACCACCACACCTACCGCTAGAAAGCAGCTATTACACTGATACCGCACAAGCTGTACACATACCCGGTGCTCACACGCACCTTTTGACTCCCTCTACTCTCTCTACTGATATGAACTTCGGTTCCCAAGGGCGTTCAACCTACCAGCGCCTTCAGACCATACCAATGGTATATAAGGCGCTATATAAATGCAAAATAACAATAACAATAACATGAGGCAAGGTTTTATTACTTCCCAAACCCTGGCATTAAGATTTTCGAGCCAGTGAACTAGCCAGCCAGTCCCAGTTGTCCCCATCCTTATTGGCCAGGGGCACCTCGGTGGCACAAAATGATCTCTTGGATGATTTGGAATTGTTGATCATTATTCTAAATTTTTTGTGATTTTTACTCCACCCTTCATCGCTTGGTTCTTCATTTGTTCTCTGTGGCCAATTACCTTCGCCATTATCACCCTTCCAACACCCCGATCTTGTGTGTAAAGGTAGTTTTGTGCTGTAGGTTTTGCAAATTTTGGCAGGCAAACAAGCATGCACATTTTCCTCTTCACTTCTATCTGGGTCCAAAGTTGTGATTGCCTTTAGGGAGAACCCCATAGTTTTCAAAAAGTCTGTATTTTGCAGCAGTAGTTTTTTTACTTACATAGTTGCAGGATGCAGTATCAGAATATGATAATTTAAGTCATCAGGAAACTATACTAATAGTAGATCCTTAGAGTTGAACCCAGAAAGTGTATCAATGCTGTGGAAGAGCTTCAAGATATTTGCTCTGTTAAGAATTAAATTATCTTGAATGCAGAGAATTCTACTTAGTTCCATACAAATAGAAGCTGTTGCATTCTTATTCGGGAATCTATTCTCGTAATTCCTTTTGTCCAATGTAGGGCCTCCAATTTTTTATCCTTATTCAACCATTTTAGTTGTTTATCTATGGCCCTGCTGTTTTGTTCAAGCGTCATAGATTTTCTCCCAACCGATGGCGCAGTATCTTCTCTAAAGCGTCCATTCACGTGGACTCTAGATACAACTCTTGTTTGAAATCGAGGGTTTACAATCCTGGTCAAGGGCAATTTTTGGTGATCCTCACAATCTGAAACACTTGATGTCTCTGCGTCAAGACCTTCAAAATGAATGGCCTCCAGTAAGATGCTAGGGGATGAAACCCAAGCATCATTAGTTGACAAGGCCCGAAAACAATCTTCCAATGAGGTATTAATCTCAAGGGTTTCATCCCAATCAGTAGAATAGGCTGATAGGTTAAGCAAATCCTCCAAATCTGCAGGATTAGGAACATTTTTGGTCTTAGTTGTGTCTTTTGAAACATCCAAAGTCTTTTTAATTTCATATAAGTCTTCACCAGAATACACACTTGAAAAGGAATCTTCATTTGGTTTCGTGTGATGGGATAATTGTTCTCCGTCTTGGCTAATAGCCTGCTTATGTGCCAGAACACTATCATCAGGGTAGGTATTAGAAAGTGTCTGCCTTCCCCTGGCCTAATGAGAAGGGTCCTAGTCTGAGGTTCTGGGAGGAATCACTACTGATACATCACAGTGGGAAATACAGCAATTACTGTATTCCAGTAAAGCCCTACCACTCGTACTACCTTTCACAACATAGAACACCCATGTTAGTCAGCCAGTTGGCAATTTTGCAATCACTGCTTTGTTTCATATTTAGATGTTTCTCCATTTGCTGCTGTATCTCAAACTTGTGCGATTCTCCCACTGCTCAAGTTTCTCAAATCCAGGTGGTTCTCCATTTACTGCTGTCTTTCATGTCTAGGCATTCCTCCATTTACTGCTGTGTATCAGATTTAGGCATTTCTCCATTTGCTGCTGTATCAGAAACTCATGCACTTCTCCCACTGCTCAATTGTCTCAAATCCATGTGGGTTTCCATTTACTGCTGTCTCTCATGTCTAAGTGTTCTTTCTTTTACTGTTGTGTCTCTTGCATTGGTGATTCTTCATTTGATGTTGTGTCTCAAATGTGGGTGTTTCTCCCACTGCTCAAAAATCTCAAGTTGAGTCTCAAATGTAGGTGCGCTCCTTTTACTGTTAAGCCTCCAATTAAGGTGTTCCCCAATTTACTGTTGATACTCACATTTAGATGTTCTTCCATTTACTGATGTTTTCCAAGGTTTGGTGTGTAGCCCACAGCTGAAATGTCTAAAATTCAGGTTGGTCTCCTTTTATTGCTGTGTCTCATTCTTAGGCGTTCCTCCATTTGATGCTGTATCTCAAACTTAGGAGTTTCTCCCAACGTTGAAGTGTCTCAAATCTAGGTGCTTTCCATTTACTGCTATATCTCAAACTTATGCATTTCTCTGAATGCTTAAGTGCCTCAAATCCACTTGTTTCTCCATTTACTATTGTCTCTTATGTATAGGTGTTCTTCCATTTACTGCTGTGTCTCTTACTTCGTACAGGGCCGGAAGGCGTTAGCCAGGCCCTCCCTTGAAGGCACTCCTCCAAGGCACCGGCCTGTCTGTGTCCCATTCACCTTCATGATCTCAGGCGGGCAGGTGCTCAGCCTGCATCGCCGCTGCGCACTAAGAGGAAATCAACAATCTTCCAACATCACCCGAAGCATAGGAGGGTAAGTGGATGAGCAAGTGCATCCTGCCCTTGCTGCCCCGAACCACCACAGCCAAGAAATAAAGCCCCCTCCATTTGGGCACCATACCGCTGATCCGTGATCCCCCGCACCAACGTTCAAAAGAAAACACGAGGAAGCACCAAAAATGGCTGCTGCCATAAATGTTTATTTGGTTGCCTAGCAACCTTGCAGGGCAAGCCCTGCACGCCATTGGTCTAACGCCTCCATTTACGGGACAGTACAGGGCCCTCCCTCGAAGGCACTCCTCCAAGGCACAGGTCTGTCCGTGCCTGTCCGTGCGTGACCATCGGCCATAGCCCAGTCAGTCTGGCCCCTCCAAGTAAGCCGCACAAACAGTAGCTCCATGCACCCCCATTCTGGTTACCTCCCGCTCCCAGCACCTGACTCTCCCCCACAACTCCACCGAAGTTCCGGCGCCCGGACTCCCCCTCAACGGCCAGTGCCTGCATGTATGTCACAAAGAGACACAACTTACTGCCAAAAGTTAATCGTTTGGCTCATTTGAGGAGCACATATCTTGTATGTATCCATTGCAAATAGTTTGCATATATACCTCTGATCAATGCAATTAGCTATGTCGGCCTATTCCTATTACCAAAATGCATCACGCCATTCTCATAACCTGCTGTTCCAAAGTTACAATCTTCTCATTTCGGCACCGTTCAAAACATGTGTATAATTATTAACACTACGCTCTTCGTTCTGCTTCTCATTAGCCCGACAGTAAACTGCTTAAATTGTCTCAGTGCACGTCTGCATTAGCCCCACGCTAAATTTAGCCCATATTTGGATGTGATCTAACATTGCTTCAGTTCATGATTGTGCCAGCCCGCCACAATTGATTTAGCATTGTTTCAGTTCATGATTGTGCCAGCCCACCATAATTGATTTAGCAATTCCTAAGTTCATGCCTGTGCCAGCCCGCTGCAATTGATTTAGCATTGTTTCAGTTCATGATTGTGCCAGCCCCACGGTAATTGATTTAGCACTGCCTAGTTCAT
This sequence comes from Ambystoma mexicanum, assembly GCF_040938575.1. Lineage (NCBI taxonomy): Eukaryota > Metazoa > Chordata > Amphibia > Caudata > Ambystomatidae > Ambystoma > Ambystoma mexicanum. The sequence continues at coordinate 1,221,919,340 of NC_090924.1, forward strand.
GCTTGCCAGCCCTTATGCATGCTTGGTCATCTCCAGTCTCAGCTTCTTATTAGCAGCCCACATCCCATAACATGCAGCCATAATGCCCACACTGCCTTGCTCCCATCTGATACCACCTACACCCTTCTTCCCTCCACTCCTCCTAAACACAGCAACCCTACGTACTATCTTGGCCACCTTAGCCCCCAATTCCACACCGAGCCATACCACCTCCACGCTTAAGCTATCTCCGACAATACAGGCATCCACATGCCCCATCCCTATCCACTTGAGAAACTCAAGGCTAGGCACCCGCTTTGCCCACATCTCATCCACGCATAGAAAACACCCAGGTAAGCAGCACCACCCACTCATCAAAGCATGCTCCATGCCAGCCCACGCACCAGAGATTCATGACCTTATCACAGACTTGGATCTAGACGCCCTAGCCATCACTGAAACCTGGCTACATAAAGCCTCTGGTCCATCCATATGCCTACCCCTACCTCCAGGGTACATAATCTTCTGCCAAGACAGAACCTCTAACAAAGGAGAAGGGGTCTCCCTAATTATCAAGGACACATAAAATCTGCCACTGCAGACGCCCCCTCAGTGAAAATCTAATTCTCACCCAATGACTCGATGACACTACATATAGTCTACCGTCATCCAGGCACCCTTCTTGACTTCCAGGCTAACATCACACACCTCCTGGGTGACAATCTAAAAACGAACACTAGAGCCATCCTTCTAGGAGATCTAAACCTTGGCGTGAAAGACCCCAAAAATAAGAAAGGTAAAGCATTCACCAAAGCCCAGCTATTTAACAACCCAACTCACGTCAAAGTTTGCATATTGGACTGGATAGTCGACCACAACTGTGCTGTTGACATCAGTTCCAACACCCCACTTCCTTGGACCGACCACCATCTACTGCCCTTCCTCATACCCTCTAAAAATAGGGATAATCATAGCCCATCTGTGCCCGCTGCTATGGCCAGGTCAAAGAAACTGCTCACCAAAGACTGAATCCTCCCCCTCATTCAAGCTTCAGCTCTAGCACATCCACTCCTGGAGAAACTGACCATCTCCCAGCTTAATCTCCACACTGAATCTGTTGGCTGTCTTCATGACCATCAGTCTGGCTTTAGAGCTGCCACAAGCACGGAAACTGTTCTCCTGAACATCCGTGAAGACCTGCTCTCCAACCTTGACTCTAAGACCCGCTGTGTCCTCATCTTGCTTGATCTCTCTTCTGCCTTTGACACTGTCAATCATGCCATCCTGCTAAATTGTCTCTGTGATAACCTAGGTATCACCGGTCAGGCACTGGAGTGGCTGAATTCCTTCCTCTCTGACCAACCCTCCCAGGTCCAACTTGGGTCCTTCCTCTTTGCTATCTTCTTCTCTACCTGTGGTGTCCCCCAGGGGTCTAACCTCTCTCCCTGGCTGTTCAACCAATCCCTGGCACTCCTCGCCCACCGCATTGCCGCAGTCTCCCCAACTTTCAGGGCTATGAGGATGACACTCAGCTCATTTTCTGTCTACCTTCGGCCATCCCTTCTCCGTCTCTCATCTCCGACAGTCTGTCTGCTATCCAGGAGTGGTATGCCGCCAATGACCTCTGCCTTAATGTCAGTAAGACTGAGATTCTCCTCATCGGCATACCAACTCCCTCCTTTCCTGTAGCTATCTGCCCAGCCTCTCTTGGCCCTCTCCCAGCTCCTACCTGCAAGGCTAAAAACCTTGGGGTCATCTTCGACTCCACACTCTCTTTCTCTCCTCACGTCTCTGACGTCTCTAAGAAGTCACACTACCAGCTGCACCTACTCAGAGGTAGTCTTCCTTTCCTCTCCTTCCCCCCAAAGCTCACTGTCTCCAGAGCTCTGGTTCTCTCTAGGCTGGAGTATTGCAACAGCCTCTTTCTAAATCTGCCTGCTTCTACACTAAGCCCTCTGCAACTCATCCACAAAAGGACTGCAAGACTTGTGCTTGGCCTCAAGCCCAGGGATCGTCTCTCTCCAGGACTGAAATCTCTGAACTGGCTCCCAGTGGCTGCGAGGATTAAATTCAAAACCCTCTGCATTGTCCACAGGGCCTTCTGGGGCCTGGTGCCTAAATACCTTCAACTCTCTCTTCCTAAATATCTTCCCTCTCGAGCTCTTCGCTCATCTGCCTCCAACTCCCTAAGGATCAGTCCCTTTTCCAAGCAACAAGTTGGTGGTAGATCTCTAATCAGCTGGGGCCTCCCTCTGGAACAGCCTCCCTGCCTCCCTGAAACTTGAGGAGTACCATCTTTGGATCCGGAAGAACCTTAAAACCTTCCTTGTTTGCTTCTGCTTTCTCTCCCCCTCTCCCGTGCTGAAGTCCTGGCTGATACTGAGACTGCACTGGTTACCTGGCCAACCTTCTGATCTCGGGCCAAAGCACTGCCAGTTGCATACCTGCACTGCCTCCATGGCAATCCCTGCACCTGGGGGCTGTTTCCTGTATCCCTACAGTTCCCCTACAAACACTTATGCCTGCACTCACCCTGCACTTGCCACCAGCTGGCCGTTCTTTTTATTTATCTTGTTATTTTTTTTGTTTATCCCATGTACTGAACTCCCCCCCCACCCGCACTTTCTTTTTTCCCCCTTCCCTTGTACTTCCACGATCAGAATGATACCTGACATACTAGGATCGTTGTCTGTCTTCCCTCTGTTCCCCTTCCCTTGCCTCATCGTGACCTTGAAACATTTGTTTATAGGTGGGTTATAAATGCCATATCATATCATATCATATCACTCTAAAAAAAAAAAACATGGAACTAGTAGAGCTCTATAACACCACTCTCAAAGAAGCAGTAGATGCTGTGGCCCCACTAGAGAAAAAAAGGGCCAAGCTTATCAAGCTCATGGTTCAGCCGAGAACTCTTGGACATAAGAGCCTCCAAACGAACAGCACTGACCGTTTGGTAATATTGCCCCTCCGAGTCCTCCCGAGAAACCTATTTGACAATTGCCAAACAATACAAAAAGGCTATCTCCACAGCTAAAGCATCTGCTTACAACCTTAGAATTGAGAAAGCAAACTCCCAATCCAAAGAATTATTCGCTATCTTTAATGAACTAGTCGTCCCACCCACTGCAACACAGCAAACTGTGTTTGAAAAGATGGAACATGGTGTAACAACATCCAGCACGACATGCTAGACAAAATTAAAAGACTTCAGGAAAAAATCAAGGCTCAATTCAACAACCTGCCTAAGGCCATGCCCTCTCACCCAAAGCCCACTGCTAACAGCTTAACCTCAAATGGCCCACAGGGCCCAAAAGAACCAAAACCATTTGCCTTCAAGGAAGCAACCATATCAGAATTCCTTCTGATCATGGAGTATATCAAACCATTGTTATGTAAGGGTGACATCGGCCCAGCTAGCTTAGTCAAAGACTCCTCTCGTCACAGCATGTATTAATGCCTCCTTTGCCTCAGGTATCGTCCCACCTTCCCTCAAGGAGGCATGGGTTCGGCCGTTGCTAAAGAAACCAACCCTTGATCCAGACTCTCCCAATAACTATAGACCAATCACCACTGTTCCATTCTTGTTGAAAATCCTGGACAAGGCAGCATATCTGCAGATTCAGTCCTACCGTGAAGCACAAAACATTCTCGGGAAAAGGCAATATTGCTTTCGTCCTCGCCAGGGGACTGATTCAGCTTTGCTAGACTTCAAGAATCAGCTCCATGAAACCATGGACAATTGCAAATACTGGCTTCTCCTACTCCTCGACCTCTTGGCCGCCTTTGACCTGGTCGACTATAAATTTCTGGGCAAACACCTTACAGAAACTGCTCACTTTTCCAAAGATGCCACTACCTGGATAACGTCCTTCTTGGAGGGTCGAGCCATGAGGGTTTTCTCCGACCAGGCATCAGCCACTACATACCCCATCGACTGTGGAGTCCCACAAGGGTCCTGGTCCTCCCCCACTCTCTATAACCTCTTCACTCTACCTCTGTTCAATGACTTAGAAGAGTTTGGCATAGCATTTACCAACTATGCCAACGATACACAAGTTCTGCTCCCACTAACTGGTGACTATGAGCAAGATCTCCACACTCTCCAGAAGACATATGCATTCATCAAGGCATGGATGGCGGCTAATTGACTGTGTCTTAACGGGGAAAAAATGGAAATCCTATTGGTAGGCACCAAAGAGTTCTTGAAAAAGCCTGACAACAAATACAACTCCTTTAGCATTGAGAATACTGTAATCACAGTCTCTGCTTCAGTAAAAACCCTAGGGGTTTACTTGAACTTCACCCTGTCAATGGAGAGACAAGTCAGTGACATCTCATCCTCAGCTGCACACACGACAAAAATCATGAATGCAGTAAAACCACATCTATCATCAAAAAATTGCCTCAACATTGCTAGGGCCACTATTTTTTTTATTTTTTTTTATTTTGATTTAATTGTATAACAATTTTTACAAAAAGAGACAGGAAATAATTTGCAGAATCCTATCTGCAAAATTCCGTATAATCTAGTCCTTGTTTAGTCTTTGACTTATTCTTCTTGATCCTTAATCCTGAGTCCAATCGTACAGAAAGATGGTAAGCCTTCGATGGATTTGTTCTCATGTCTTTCCAAAAGCCATCTTCTCAGGACATATTCTACAACTGCAAGGTCAAAGATTTAAAGACTTAAGAAACAGGGCCACTCCTATGACGCATCGCTTATTGTTCCCATTGGTCAGCAGTGACCATCGCTTTTCTGCGTCAAGGGTTGAGTAGTGTTTCAGTGGATCCCTAAGAAAACGCGACCTTTCAGTTTCTAAGCTAGAACATTCCATTATCAGATGCTTTGAGCTTTCTATATCTTCCTTTGATTTGCAGAAGCGACAGGTGTTTGAAGGCGCTTGTTTGCGAATTGCCAGGATCTCGTTGGTTTTCAGTTGGTTTAGTTTGAATCTTAGGAACGTACGACCAAGATTCTTATCTGGGAAGCTGTGCAGGTAACCACGTGTAGCGTTGAGCTTCATCTGGGCGGTTGGTAAGTTGGTTGTCAGGGAATACGTGTGTGCCACTTCTTGGGTGTGGATCCAATCTGCCTCAAACAGTTTTTTCGACACTCTGTTTGGATTTTGAAAGAGTGTCTCGGTCGACAGATCCAGTTCTTTCAAGATCGCTAAGTTTGTTTGTTCCCATTTTGCGAGCATCACATTTCCGCCAACCACAAGTTCTTTTCGTATAAGGTCCAACACATGGGCTTCCGGATTGTTGATGACCTTACGATATAGCATCAAGGTGGCTCTCATTTTTATTGCCAGTAATGATGATGTACAGAGCTCCCTCCTTATTAGTGCAATCGGTGTAGATGTTGCTAAGCCAAGTACGTTTCTCCAGAAGAAACTTTCAAATTTCTCCCATATGGTATTCGGAACCAATGGCATTGCGTCCGTGCCATAAATTAAGGCGGGGACAACCTTTGATTTATAGAATCTTAGAATAGGCATAATCGAAAAGCGGCCCTGCTTCTTATCAACAGCCTTTGCTTGTGCTGTAAGGTTTTTTTAGCTTTAGCCAGAGTGTCTCTTGCATGGTCTTTTCGTCCTTGTCATTGCTTATTGTTATTCCCAAATATTTAAAAGCATCGACTATTTCTAAGTTCTTGCCGTCGCAATGCCAGATGGGTTTTTGCTTCTTCTTTGCGGCCTGCGGAATATGAGCACTTTTGTCTTTTCGTTGTTTAGTTGAAGGTTGTTTTCTGACATTTAGGATATCATGTTATCCAATTGGCGCTGGAGGCCTATGGGAGTCAAATCCATCAGGATGATGTCGTCTGCATATAATAAACGATCAATTTTTTCACCGCCCAGCGAAGGTGGAAAATGTCTGAGCGTCTGGATTGACTCTCCATAGTCTGCAATGTAGGAGTTGTATAACGAAGGAGCCAAGGGGCAGCCTTGTTTGACTCCGCGTGCTGTGCCAATTTCCTCAGACAATCGGCCGTCTGCACTAAGGCGCACTCGTATAGAAGTCCCCTGGTGTAAGGCCCTTATAGGGTTTAGGATTTCATTAGGACAACCTTTTATTTCCAGTTTCACCCAAAGGCGCTGCCTGTCGACCTGGTATTAGGCTTGGACCAGGTCGATAAAAACAAGGTAAATTGGGTGGCCGCCCTGGAGGACTTTAGCCTTCAGGGCGCTCATGAGCAGGATATTGGTGGTTGTTCCAGAATTTCTGATAAACCCATTCTGAAAGGGATCCAGTGCGTTGGCGGAACGAGCCCAGTTTTGAAATGCATCCAGTACAAAGGACGAGAAGACTTTCCCCATTACATCTAAGAGGGCAATAGGTCTGTACTGGTTTGGGTCATCAGTCGCACCTTTTTTGAAAATGGGGACGATGTTAGCTTTTTTCCATGTCAGTGGAATTGCCTTGGTATTATTGCAATTGTAGAAAAGTTTGCTCATGAAGTTAGCCCACAGCTCAGGATGTTTTTTGCGTTCCAGATTACTGATGCCGTCAGGACCAGGTGCCCTCGAATTATTCAGTTTTTTTAGCTTGTTTAAGATGGAATCTTTGTCATCGGGGATGTTCCATGTGGTGTTTCTTTCCCGGTCATCTCTGGTAAAAGATTTGGTTGTGGTCACTTCTGCAGTTGGTGCAAATAGTTTTGAAAAATGCTCAATCCAGCGGGTCTCTCCCACGTTGTTCTGGATGTTATCATTGATGTTAGTTTGTGTTCCCTTAATTAGATTCCAGAATTCCTTTGGCTTATTTCCACAGATGGCAGACAGCATTTGTTGGGAGTCATTCAAGTATAGTTTATGGCGGTGGTGTAACAGCCAGCTTCTGTAATCACACACTGCCTTTGACCAGTTTTGCTGGTTCTCAGGAGATGGTACCTTTTGATAGAGTCTTTTAAGTCTTCTATGCTCCTTCCTTTTCTCTACTAGTTCTTTGCTGTATAGGTGTGAATGATCTTTCTTTAAAATCGATGTTTTAGCTGGAGCCATAAGGAATCTGGTTAATAAGTGTGTGTTGTCCAGGTCGGTTCCGTTCCTTTTAGTATTTGTCGAGATCTTAATTCGGGATCGTGTATATTGTGCTTCTAGTTCCAACAGTCCCTTTTCAGATATCTTAACTCGTTTACCTTTTTCCGTTATTTCAAGGGACATAGGATACGAGATCTTTTGCAGTCTAGCCGACCAGCCTTCTATTATTAAGAGGTTATGGTTGCTAAAAGTTGTAGGTCTGATCACAAAGGAGCGGATCTCCGGCAGGATATCTCTTGAGACAAATATATGGTCTATTGTGCCTGTTTGGTCACCTCTTTGCCATGACGGGATCAAAAGGTTTGCTTTAGAACGTTGCCAATGAAGGTTATACATATTCCTGTCCGACAATATCTTATAGAGGAGTTTTCCTCTCTCCCGTGCTGGTGATTTTTGGCTTAGCGTGTTAGAGCGATTTCCGATCCCTTCGCAAATGGCGTTGAAATCGCCATTTATAATTGTGCTGTAGTCAGTACTTTTTTTGAAGGCTTCGTCCAGGACATTTTGAAATTCATTTGTGAAATCTTCATTCGTTATTATCAGAGGATTCCAGTACACATTTATTAGAAGGAATGTAGTTTCCGTTTGGTCAGTAGGAGTAGATTTTCTTATAAGTACTGAGGCCTGAATCCAGTACGGAGTCGTGAGAATATCAGAGATTTCCACGGCCGAGCCAGCTCTGACCGCCGTTATTAGACCAGCTGAAGGCCGTCCTGTTACTCCTTTTCTGGCACTCGTGAAGATTATTTCATAACCGTCCAGCTGTGGTTTGGTGGTTAGCCAGGTCTCCTGTAGACACAGGACGTCAAAATTTCCCAGGTTGACATTGGTTTCCTTGGTGAGGTGCGCAAATCCTCTCGTATTCCAACAACCAAATTTTAATGGGTTTAACAGGGGTATTTGCAACTCTTAGGCATTTTCCTGATGTATCTGAAGGTGGTTCTTCTTATCCGGTACTCGTTGCTGGTGATTTTACCTGGCATTAGTATCTGTTTTATGCCAGGTCCATGGTTCAGTTTGATTTGCCCCAGAAGTTCCATGGTTGTTTCGAACTTGGATGTTGCGAGAGGATTGTTGGAACCATTTGCTCCGATCGGAAGTCCGTTCCCGATTTGAATCGGTCTGAAGGTTTATCGCCAGTCTTTCTCCATCTCTCTGATTAACGCTACACATTCCAAATTTATTTGTTGTTTGAGTGGTCTGTGACGGTCTGGCATGAGGCATTTTGCTGATGTAGCGAGTGCGGTTTTCTTTGTTCAACTTCGGAGAATCCTTTCGGTTACTTATTCCTCTTTCAATCCTTTTTGCAGAGATCACTTGTTCGCTTGGACGTGATATCTGTTAGTTCGAAGCCCACTGATCGCAGATTTTCTGATACTCTCAGTAGGAAAAGTTTGGTGGCTTCCGAAGTAAGGTGAATGTAGGAGTAATCAGTTCTTCCTGAGGTACTTGGTTCCACCATCCAGAGATCTTTATTTTCTAAGTGCTTCAGGTTTGGAATTTGTGTTAAGATTTTAATAATGTTGTTTCTATTTATAGTTAGACCTTCCTGTTTTCGGTTGATGTTTTTCAACTTTAGCGTATGAGCGCTCACAATTTGTTTAGGTTCATTTTTCCGTTCTCTATCTGTTTCCACTACTTTGTCTTCTTTCCTCTTCTTGTTCACCTGAGAAACATTGAAGATATGAGTTTGTGGTCCTTTTTTCTTTTTCATATTTAGGTTTTGTATTCTTTTTCTGGTCTTCATTTTCACCATGGGTTCAAGAATGGACAGGTGTATGCAGGTGTTTATTTCTCTTCCAAATATTTGTGCTCGCTGTGCGTACACGATCAGATCTTTTTTCTTCAAGGACATTTGACCTCGATTTTGTAATGTCTACAAACTCCACTTTTTGAGGTTTTTGGCTTTCCTCAGAGGACATCGATAGCGAATCAGAGATGTCGTAAATTTTTTCCTTGTTTGGAGGTTCATTTTTAGAAAAATCTGTGATCTCTTTGTTCACTTTTCTCTTTACTGGTTTCTTTGGGTTATTTTCAAACCCTATTTCATCCACTGTCAGAATACTCCAGTCTGACTGCTCTTCAACAACAAAAACAGGTTTAATTTCCTTAGCACAATAGGCTCGTTTTTCTGGCTCACAATTCCGGCGGGAGGAGACTTTCTTCTCACTTTTTGCAGAGGGGCCATCTCTCCTGGCGGCCACCTTAAGCTGCTTCTGCTGGGTTTGAGAAACCGGTGTGGCCTGTAGCATATTATCGTTCCTCTTCGGGTAACGGTTAACAATCGATTTTTGTTGAATGAATATGCCGTAGGTAAAGTTCTTAGAATTTCTGACAAGGCCTTTATTTGATCTTCTCCCACCTTCACCATTCTTTGTGTAAGAAAAGGGGTTTAACTTTTGTTTCTCCACTGGTTCTGTATCCACAGTTTGAGTTGTCTCTGGATGTTCGTCTTCTTCCTCTAGAATGGCAATGATGGTGTCTAGAGGCTCAGCCCCTTGTTTACAAGTCTGTGTGTCAGGAGCTCTGTCCTGGTGAGATGTCGATCTGACTGCCTCACCTATGGGGTCCGACAAGGGTGTCGATAGGCCGGTGGTATGTTGCGACTGTCGATTTAAAAAATCATCAGTAGCTGGCTGAGGTTCGGATCGTTGGGAACATAGGCAGGTATCGGTCAACTTTGTCCTGCTCACTCTTCTGCCTAATTCAGAGTCTTGGGATCCCATAATATAACCTTCCAGGTACAGTAGTTTTGATTGCATTGAAGCCAGCATGGATATCTGGTCACGCAGCGTGTCATTAATATTCTCATACATCTTCGTGAACAGGGCCATGGCAATCGTTACTGTGGACATTATAGTTGCAAGATCCACCTTTTGCTGAGTAACATTTTGCGGAGAGGATTGTTGGATTTCACTAATTTTCCGCATGGGAGTTGGAATATAAGTCAGCGGCAACGTATTGGCCAATTTATTATCATTATCTTTCTGCAAGTGATTTTGGTCAGTTTTCTTTGACTGCACAGAGCTTCTTATCATTGATGTTTGAGTCAAGACTGTCTGCGTCTCATATTTTTCCGCGTTCACCAAGTCGCTGTTTCGTGGCTCTGGAATATGATAGCGTTGCTCAGGAAGGGCTTCGTGCAGACTAGTATTAGGCTTTCGTTTCAGGTGCCACACTTCAGTACTCTCGGACTCCAGTCTTGATTCCTCAAGGGATTTTTCATGATTACTTATTACCATAATTCCTTCCGGCAGATCAAGATTTTCGACCCTCGCCACAGATTTGTTTAAGTAATGCCATCTTAGTGGCGGCACCCCATCTGCCTGTTTCGTAGTTGAAGTGGTGTTTAGAAATTCTAGGGTTGTAGCAGCATTTCCTGCAAGACTGCCCGCAGTTGATGGATTTACCTCTGCTTCAACCAAACTCTCTAGAATTTCACAATCTGATAGCTCCTGCTGATGGTTAAAGCGGAGGTCCGTCTTTTTCTTAAAAAAGTCATTCAGAGCTACCGCTGTGCAGTCTTTTGTAAGTCCAGGTTTTGGGCCCATTTTTTTACTTAAAGGGACCTTTGGTTTTGAGGTCGGTCGTCTTCTCCCTTTAGTATGATTGTATCGGTGCGCTTTCGTACTCACCGTTGGAATTGGGTAATGTTGGACCTCGTTTTGTGCTCCTTGCTTTCCTTTTATCCTTTTTGATATAGTCCTCATTTGTATACAAGCAACTGCAGGTATTTCTGTACCTTTTGAATTCTTGAAAGGAATACCAGATTCAGTTGCAAGCTCAATTTCATCATTATATTTGCCCAAGATAGGATCGTGTACGGCAGGATTTCGGAGCGGCATTTTACATTTCTTCAGGTCTTCATTATTTTCCATGGAGGCCAGGGTTGGTATGTGGGACAAGACTGTAATACTCTCCCTGTCTTCTAATGTTAATGTGCTGTGCACTAAAGCAGCACAAACAATCTTTGCTGATCCCCCTAATGGGTGAACCATTTCATCCTGTCCATTTTCCACGTTATTATGGATCTGAGGTACTTCGCCTTCAGTGTCCATAATGATCTGAGAGCGCGGCCCAGTGGCGATTTCATCTCGCTCAATATTTCCTGATTGTCTGTTTGCATTCAATGCATTCACATCCGCATGGTCATCGCCCAACCGCTCCGGTGCGAGGTGGAGCTCCTCCCCTGAGAGGGGAGCAGATGCTGACTTGGAGGTTGACACATTCGCCTCGGGGAATATTGCAGGCAGAGCTTCTACTTGTCGATTACTGCCCTGCGTCCCGGAGGGCGGTGTCGAGACAATCTCAGCAATTGAGTCGCCGCGGTTGGGGATGTTCACCGCAAGCCTTGCGCTCTTTGCTTTACAGTCCGTGGCGGGCTCGGGTTCGTCTGAGCAGATGGTACGTTTCGGTACTCTCTTTGGTACTGAAGCCTTTTCTCCTCGCCTCCCGCTAGAGAATCTTTCGGCGGTCGGAGCACCCGACGGTTACCTTCAGCATTCGCGCCGGCAGACGGGCAGGTAAGGCGGAGAGAAGGGGACGGGGAGCGAGGAAGGGGGGAAGAGGGGGGCAGGGTTACGGGAATAGAGGATTCAGGAGAGAAGAGGGAGGGCGACAAAGGGAAAGCTGGGGAAGGGGAGATACCAGAGGCAAAGGGACATCTTGCGGCGCCTGCAACTGCCGAAAGAGAAGGGGCCACTATTGGCGCTAAATTGGACTACTGTAATGTCCACGTCCTAGGTACTTCAGCCAAAAACCTTAACAACAAACAGCAAATCACACAAAACAATGCTCTCAGAGTGGCTCTAAGTATCCCTAGGAGAGAGCATATCTCTCAGGCCAGATGAGTTGCCCATTGGTGCCCGATTAAAGAGCGTTCACTGTTCAAAGCTCTAACCATCACACACAGATGCCTGTCTCAATCTGCCCCTTCCTATCCAGTGGAACAAATTCATCAGAGGTCCTTGCACAGACCAAAAAGAGACGAATATGCACATCAACTCTCAGTCCCTGCCTTCAACAAAGCTGGCGGTACCAGCTTCCAAGTGTTAGCACCAAAATCTTGGAACGCCCTACCACCCAAACGTAGGAAGAAAAACTCTATCATGGCTTTCAGAAAAGCCTTAAAAACCAAGCTTTTGAACTAGACTGCTAGAGTGTTGTTGTTCCTCTGTAACCATGGAACTTTCCTATTGCATTAATACTGTTTAACCTTCTTAAGGCTACATTGTATTAACCTGTTCAAACTATATCCAAGTGGATATTCTGTAATAGCGCCACAATGCCTCAGGGCCGATGTGCGCTTTATAAATTGAAATAAATAAATAAAATAAAAAATAAATAAATACATTTGGTGTTTTGCCATTTGCTGCTGTGTCCCAAACTTGTGTGACTCACCCACTGCTGATATATCTCAAGTTGAGTCTCAAATTTAGGTACATTTACTGTTGAGAATCCAGTTTAGGTGTTCCTCCATTTACTGTTGAGTTTCTAATGTAGGCCATTTTCTGCTGTGTCTCATACTTCGCATTTCTCCATTTGTTGCAGTATCTCAAACTCAGGCATTTCTCCCACTGCTCAACTATCTCAAATCTAGGTGCTTTCCATGTACTGTTGTGTATGAAATGTAGGCCTTTCCTCATTTCATGCTGTATCTCACACTCAGACATTTCTCCTACTGCACAAATTGCTCAAAACCAGGCGGTTCTCCATTTACTGCTCTGGCCTGTGTCTAGGCATTCCTCCATTTGATGCTGTTTCTCTTAGGCATTTCTCCCATGTACTGCTGTGTTCCAAGTTCCCAAATCTAGATCGTTCTTGGATTGCGAGACTAGCAAATTGCTTTGGGAGACCTAGGAAAGCGACATTGATTAAACTCTTTCAGAGTTTAAGGTATATTTAAATCGCACCACATATGAGGACACATGCCGCTAGCACAGCTCACCATCCATGCACTCTAGAATGCAGCTGTGGGTACGTCAAATCAGGTCTGGCTGCTTGCATAGCCGTTCACACTGAATACCTGACATGTTTCAACACCTCTGCCATTAGTATATAGCGGCAACCTGCAACAAATTTTGGTCTAGCTGGACACACACTGAGTCTCCTGCACTAACACTGTTTTAACAACAACCGACAGCACCAGCCCACGTGCCTGACCTCTGGGTTGCTTATGGTAGCCTAGCCAGTAATCAAAATAGTATACTTGCTTCTGACAGAATGTGCATTCCAAACCTAAAATTGCCATGTCTTCCATAGCTCTCGAGATCTACCTAGAGTAAATGCCCTGTAAATCAACTCCTTAATCACCCCAGTATATTTGTGGTTGTCATGACTGGGATGCTGACAGCTTACTCAGTGACAAATGCCACCACCTCACCTCATTCTATTGTCATAACACCTATTTCCGCCAATGTCACTCCCAGTGCCATGGTCACTGAATTGTTCTCTAAACCTGGTTTTGAGCAATATCTGGTAGCCAAAGCTCTGATGTGTTATGGTGTTATTTCATGGTGTGGTGGCCATAGAGTTCAGGAAGAGACAGTGGGCCTCATTACGATTTTGGCGGTAACCCGCCGGTGCTACAGGAGAGTTGCTGATGAACTCGTAACACCGTTCTGAGGGACAAGTCCAGGCGGCCCAGATATCAGGAGGTGGAAAATGTAAGTATCGATTCCCGTGGATTCTGACAGGACTCCATGGGAATGGGGACACAGACTTCCATGACAAGCCCGCCTACCAGGGACATTGCACCCATCAGGTCAGTCCTACTGGGTGCAATGGCAATGGAAGGCAGAGCTGGAGAGTGGGAGTCCAGAAAGGGTGCCGGTACGATGCGACCGGCACCCTTATTTCCAGACCACCTCACGGAATGAGGCCCATTGTTGAACTGGAGGAGAATCTGGAGAACGGTCAACCGATATGGAAGGAAATCATCTGGGAGATGGGAAGGAGGGTGTCGTGAGATTTACATTGGCAGTAGGATTGATGCAGTGGTGCCATATAGGAAAGGCATAGTGGATGAGGGCATTCATTCGGTGGTGGGCAGCACTTGTAAGGAAATGCCATGCAGTATGCTATTAAGGAGGATTAGGGAAAGATGCAGGCAAGGATGAAAACAGGAATAGCTTTGGAAATCAACTCAGAGCTGTGATCAATGGTTATCCAAAGGAATTATGGTGTCAGGGAAACGGACATTTGGAAAGTGTTAGTTGAAGATTGCTTTTGAAGATACCACATGAAAAATGATCACCTTGCTTCCCGTAGAGGACCCTGACCATAAGAAAAGACAATAAGTTGGAACATCAAAGCAGCATCAGCAACTGGAAGCAGGAAAATAGGAATACAAAGACAGGCACTGACAGTAAAGTGGTTCATAGAGGTAACTGGATGGCTAGTAAAAACTCTGACATTTATCACCTGGTGATGGAGAGCTAAGAGCCCTGCTTGGTAATTCTTACCCAGATGCCCTCTTGTCAGATAAATTAATTTGGTTCCATGTTATCTCACTGTGTGAATATATCCAGCTGCACTATATGCCAGGGTCTAATTGCCCCATCCATGCTGGTACTTTGCCCCTTTCAGGCTGCAAATGCCAGTATCTTTGTTTATCACTGTCATATTTTCTGTAGCACTTGATATCAAAGTTAGATGAAACTGCACTTTCTGTTTCGAGCATTCTAAGGCTGCTGTCGATAACATGATAGTGGAGCTCTACCAGACACTGGGCACAGAGTTACAGCATTGTTTAATCTGACTAGGGTGAGTGGCACAGAGCACCGAATGAGCTCCACACCTCATCCAAGACCGCAAGTGATCACAATTTATACCCATCACAGGAAGGCATTCTTCCATTTTATTACCCGACTTTTATTACAATGGGGGTAGATCAGTGATTTAAGTGGGCCGGGGCCAGCCGTAGACAGGCCCTGCCATTCTCCAAAAGGTGGGCCCTGCTCGGGGCCCCGGTCCCAACACGGCATGGTGGGACACATAATCCCGCCATGGCCGCAGCCACCACGGGAGATGCTCCCGCCATGATCCAGTAAGGCAGGCTGCTCAGGCAGCTTTGACTGGCAGAAGATCCAACCAGCCACATGTGGGGAGAAAAGACAGCAGCAGAGGGACATAGATGGAGAGGCCATGCTAGGCCGCTATTGTGAGAGTGAAGCTGGCTAATATGGAGTTCTATTGAAATATAAAAGCCAGTACAAAACAGTGATTTCCGATGTAAGGCCTAGTGAATGAACAGAAATTGGCTTATTTCAACTTTAGTAAAATACAAAGACACTCAATTCAAGGAGAGTGTGCCATAGAACTGTAATATTGCTAACTGTGTGCAGTGGAGTCAAACAAAAAGAAACAGGTGGTGCTGCAAATGTTGACCTTGTGTAAATTGTGAAAAGGCAACTTTGACAGATTTAAAACAGCAGCAGTACATGTGGAAAGAAAAGATACCGTATGTTCCAGCGTATAAGATGACTTTTTAACCCAGGAAAATCTTCTCAAATGTCGGGGGTCGTTTTGTACGCCAGGTGTCGTTTTATAGGGCGCGTATATACCAAACTCTACATTTTAACTGGAAAAGTTGGGGGTCGTCTGATAACGCCGGAACATATGGTACAATTGAAATACGGTACATTTGGAAGATAAAAAGGAGGAATGATTCTTGACATTTAAGAAGTGTCAGATTGCATTATCGGGAATAAAGAGACTTCATTTTCATCATATAAAATCACAGCCTGTAAAGAGAAATGTCTATTTCTTTTTTGTAAAAGTGAACTCTGGTTTCCTATGTTAACTGTGGCCTACCTGTGTGCATAAGATTAATAATGAATCTACCTCTGTTCTGATATAGTAGAAAAGAAAGATTGTATTCATCAACAGAAGGCCTAGATGTAATACAAAATGCTAAATGTTAAACACATTTTGTCAATATAAAATGCCATTCTTTTAGAATTATGCATGTAGCCTGCTTTTCCCCATTGAACTGGAATGTCTGGGCCTCTGAAACTTTGGCTTCAAAACCTTTGGCTGAGGACCTCTAGGAGAAGAAAGTTTGGTTTTCAGTTTAAATGCTAAAAAATACAGAGGAGTAGATTGAAATTGTGGGGGTGGCAAATATGCCAGCCAGCAGAAGTAATCTTAAGGACAGGTGTCCCCATTCACTGTGCATTAGCTTAAAAAAAAGCCTTTGAAGCCCAGGAGGGGAGCGAATAATCACATTGACCAGTCAGATGTTCCAATCAGGTCCCAGGAGAGAAATGAAACGTAAGAAATGGTGGGGGCTGGTGTGAACCTCAGGGACACGTGTTGTGCCTTGTCATTGACTAACATTGAATACATTTTCTTGAAACAAAAAGCGCATTGTTTGTTCCACTGAGCTAATCCTGGGTTCATATTAAAGGGGATCAGAAGCCCATCGGAACCATGTAAAAACGAATTTTGGGTGATGGATAAAAAAGTTGAATTCCGGCCCTCTCATAATTCCGAGGGGATGGAAATTTGGTGTGGAGAAGTTATTGAAGTAAGGTTTAAATCATGAAGGGTCAGAGCTGTGACTATCTCGTCTCAGGAGTAAATTGATTAAAATTGTAGCTCGTCCCAGCAAGGGCGTGTTGACATATGATTACCATTTTCCAACTCTCCATGAAGTGTAGAATTAAAAAATATGTGGGGTTATGTAGTTATCCGAAAGATTAAGGTAGTTGCCATGTTGGCAGATTTTTAGAACCCAAAAATATAAAACTACTTGTCATTTCAAAATTATGTATTTTTCCTGCTCTCTCAGCTTCCACAACCCATACCTCCCAACTTTTGGTCCTAGTAGCAGCCAGTGGGCGTCTTGGTGGAAGGTGAAGGGAGAGAGCTAGCCAATCCGTATAATGAGAAATATGACAATATGAAGGTGTCATCAGCCCTATATCTTGGTAATTTCCAATTTAAGAACAGACTTGCTTGATGATCTGATTTGTCTTTGAATTTTCAACTCTTGGGACCTATCTTTGGACTTGTGATTTTTCCCTTGACTTTCCCACTCTATTGATGGGGGTGGTCTGCTTCTGCACTCATGCAGAAAAATTAGCAGATAGACAGAGAGAGCTACCAAGGCCTTAAACATTGCAGGGGAGACAAATACTGGGAAATCTAGAAGCTACTTGGTCCTGCCATTTCAGGAGCCAGAGGAAGTCTGGGTGCCGGGGATTACCCTTGACCAAAGCCTTTGACCGGATCTGTGCTGTCCTCAGAGGAGCCCTGCTGTTTTCCTGGATGCCCCATAACCGAGGCCTCCCATGTAAGTAGATTAATCTAAATGCCAACAAAAGTGTTTGGGGGATCTGCCAGCCTTAATCTCCACCTTGCATAATGGGTATGGGGTGGAACTTGGGGAGACCCTTGGCACATTCTATTAAATTCAACTAAAATGTATTCCACTATAGAAAAGCACCCTATTTAAATTGAATTGTGTTGGGAACTGCCTGCCTCTATACTTTCCATTAAATTGCAGGGAGGCAGGAAGCTGTGTAGATGTTTAGTGCATTGAATTGAAGTTAAATCAATTAATTCCCATACAGAAAATCACAGGATGAGTGTTATTAGAGTTCAAAACTAACAGAGTTCATGCCAAGTGTGTTAGAGCCGGTATAGACAATAAAGTACTTGGGTGACTCTCTCTTTCTGAAACCTCTGTCTTCTGTACAGAAGGGGGTGCCATAATTCCAAAATAAGAAACCCTAACACGCTGCCATTCAAGTGAATGCAAAGTGTGCAAAATGAAATTTCCCATTTCTTTACTTGCATCCCAAAACAATGTTGCCAAAGCCCTGTATTTCATGCAAATAAAAATCACAAAACAATTTTCCCATTGAGTTCCTTTGCTGTCTTTCAAATAAACAACCCAAAATGATGTTTTTCCAAACCCTGCCTTTTTTATAAAAGGCCAAAACGAGTTTGCTACTGTCTTGACACTCCCTGCACCTTGCCTTCAAATTAAGGGTTCATATATAACGGATGCCTGGGGCTTGGAATTGCTGGGAGAGAAGAGCATTGTGATAACCCAAGCAATCACTGGTGGTTGTAAAAATGTAATAATTGTTAATGTAATCTTCTGTGTGTGTTTGATGTACAGTCTCTACATTTTACCTGTGTGTTGTAGTATCTGTAAGTTCATTAGAAATACAAGTCAGTCAATAGATGCTAGTAATTTGAAATTGAGACATTGTGCAGTGCTACGGCGTTGGTGGTTGATGTTTTGATTGCTATTATTATTTGTCAAATCTTAAATAAATATATATTCCAACTATACACCGACCTGGTTCCTAGCTCATTGGTGGTACAGGCAGCTGGGGAGCAGGTGTAAGTGGATCTAGGTCACCTGGACTAAGCCCCACCCACCTGGTGCCTTTCTGGTTGCCGCTCTTTTTCACCACTTAGCAAGCCCCGCCCACCTGGTGCCTTCCTGCTTGCTGCTCTTTTCCCTACTTAAGGAGCCCTCCATCCTCTTTTCCTTTGTAGCTAGGGAGCAGGTGTGAGTGTATCTAGGCCACCTGCCCTAAGCACCACCCACTTTCTTAGCCCTGCCTCTTCCTTCCTGCTTTTAACTTTCAGACCAAGGGTGTCTCTCGTCCAGGCATCCAAAGCGAAGGGCAGTCAAAGAAATGGGCAATTCCTCTTTGGGCCTGTTCGGACCCGGAAGATTCAGGACCCGAACCCCTGCTAAGACAGCAGGTAAGCATGCACCAACATGTGTTTACACCCTCTGTCCCCACAGGTCATCCCGACCCTCTCTGGTCCCCACATGTTGTTCCCTTGTGCCCCCCCTTCCCGCACACATGAGTCTGTCCTGCTACATTCTGGTTTCACCATCACCGTCTTGTGGCCAATGCTGGATTTAACTTTTATGGACTTCATTGATTCACGGTGCATTACCCTTTCTCAACTCTCATACTGCACTTCCTTTGCATCTTGTACTCATGGTGTCCCTGAATCATGCTGTTCCCACCTTCATCATGAATCCTGGCTTGTAACATTATTTGTTATTACTGACTTCTGCAGTTG
Source organism: Ambystoma mexicanum (assembly GCF_040938575.1). Taxonomy (NCBI): domain Eukaryota; kingdom Metazoa; phylum Chordata; class Amphibia; order Caudata; family Ambystomatidae; genus Ambystoma; species Ambystoma mexicanum. The sequence continues at coordinate 1,221,938,425 of NC_090924.1, forward strand.
TATTCGCTCTCCTCTCTTGCTTCTTCACTCTTTGTGACTGCTGACTCTCTGTTCTCTCCTCCCCTCTCCCTTTTCCCATCTCCTCCCCTCTTCAGCTTACTTTCTTCTATACATTTACTCTATCAGAATTGTCCCTGGACCTAGTATGATAGCAACCTAATCTGTCGCTCCCCCATCCCCTTTCTGTCCCCTCCCTCCAGCACTATCTGAAACGTTGTCATGCCTAATACGATAGTCACTTGTTTTGTTCCTCCCCTCTCTTTCTGCACCCCTCTCCCTCACCTTTTGTTTTTCTCCAGCTCTACCAGAAATGTTGTCAGGCCTAGTACGGTAGTCGCCTGTCTGTTTCCATTTCCTTCCCACTCTCCCCCTCCCTTCCTTATCTATGTCTTAGCTCTTGCACTATCTGAAATGTTGTCAGGCCGAGTACGATAGTTAATTTCACATCTTTACTGTTCATGGCCTGTAAGAATGTATTTTCCCTTGTTCCCTCCCTTGCCTTGAAGTGCTTTGAAACACATTATGTATAGGCGCTATATAAATAAACTATCATATATCATATGAAGGGTAATTGCTAGTTCGGTGCCAAATATGTTGGAGGCCTCACTAAAGTTGAATCTGTATAAGCTCTTTGGGTGCGTGCCACCTTGCTTGGCGGGGAAAGGAACTTCCACAGTTGAGAGTGACCGCCGAATAAATCGCGACACACAGGGCTGGCTGACCCTTCTGTCAGTCACAGCCCCAAACAGTAACTTTCTCTCGTGACCCCTCAGAGGCTTACAAACCTTGCGCGAGGGTCAGAAGTGGGAGATGCATTCCCAGGTGAACCTGGGCGCTCTGTGTTCTAATCTGCTCTGCATCCTAATCTGCTCTGCATCACACAGAGCAGATTAGATCACCTAGCCCCCAGCTTCTCCGACAGACAAAGATGCCTCAGGCTTAGTCATCTGCAGATTAGGTCACAGAGCCCAAGGCGTCTTTGTCCATTGCATTTTTCTAGCAAAAAGATACCACAGATGGGCCTCCCTGGATGAGGCAGCGAACCAAGCCTGCCGCGGGCCGTATGGGCACCGCAGCCCTAGGATGGCAGGGTCCACCACACCTTTCCAAGGACTTCCAGAGAGTGCAGTGCCCTGGCAGGGTGAGGGGGTGCAGAGCAGGGGCCGGAGGCTGCGGGGGTCGGAATGCTGCTGAAGAGGCACAGGAAGAGCAAAATAGTGGGAGCCCTGCCAGCAGCACCCAGGGGAGATGTGCCAAGCATCCACTGCTCTGAGCTAAGTCTAGCTCTGCCAAGGGTTCACCCTGAGAGCTCTACCAGGAAGGAGCTTGGCACACAGGAACTGCCAGGACAAACTCAGGAGAGCAGCCCCTCACCACCCCCGGGAACAGTGGTTTTTCCCGAGGGAAGCTCTTCCAGTGGGCAGAATCAAGTAGGGCACAAAGGAGCAAGCTACAATACACAAACAGGGCAGATCTTTACTCAGATCCCTGCCAGGGTGAGAGCCTGGCACACAGAGAGGAGCCTGGCAGACAGAAGCTGAGAGGACACAATCGGAGCAGCCCTGCCAGGTGGCAGTTGTCTACTCATGAAAGCAGTCTCCTGCCACTGAGCGGATCTCTTTCCGAGATTGGAGCCAGTTGCGCAAAGGAATTGCCAGCATACAGTGGGGGACATCCTGCCAGGACCTGCTAGACGAACACTTCAAGACCATCTTTCAGCTCTTCTTCTTTAACATACATGACAACAGCTTTAGTTCTCACCCCCTCATCTGGTTTCTTTGCTGTATGCCTTCAACTGCCAGCTCTGCTGCCTCTGAACTCCGCCTCCTTCTGTAGGGCACGCCCATCAAGTCTTAGGCCACGCCCCTCATACAAGCCACGGCCACCCCCCAAAAAGGACCCCCCCTCCATATTTTACCCTATGGATACACGTACACCACATACATACAATGAAAACTCTTGCTTTGGAGGGCCTCCTTTTAAGACACTTTGTAGGCGTTCGTTATAATGCGATGTGTCATCTTGGAAGTTGTAGTTTCCTTCAAAGCATGGCTTAATGCATTTCACGTTACACGGGAACTGTGCACTGTGTCATGGTCAGACATGCACCAACGGGCTGCTTTTAAAACCGTTTTCAGATATTAACATTAAGGCTGAATTAGCCTTTTTCCCGGTTTCAACACAAAAAGCATTTAAGGATGTAGTTTACTTATGAGCTGATTTGGTACAAGATGTAGAGTTTACTGTCAATTCGGACACACGTACTCGTTGTACACGATGCAGTGGTTTTAATTCCACGTGCAAAGGTTGCGCACATTTGTGAGTTGACCCTGTATGACATGTGCAGAAGTCGACCGTTCCCAAAAAGTCGACTTTCCATTGTTTACTTGTGATTGACTAAAAGTATGCCTCAAAATGCCCACATTTCACAATCTTCGTTTTAGACTACTGTTACTGGTTTTCTTTTGAAAGAGGATTCCAGCAACACCTCCCTCCCCCATTCCTTGAACCCCACTTTTCCTTTCATGGCCATCTTCTTCCTTGTAGATGTTCGTGTACATTAAGGCTAACTCTGAGCTTAAGTCCCAACTCTGATGCTAGCCTAATTCACCTAATTTAATTGTGTATTTCTTTACTTTTGACACTGGTTACATTCTGGTGGGCGGGGCTTCCATTGACCAACCTGCTGTAATGTCACAGAAGAAGACTCACCAGTGGAATTAGAACCTCAAGCCTAATATCGACCTCTATTGTTGCGTTAAGTTGTGGTGCATTGTTGTTATGGGTATATCAGTTTTTCTGTAAGGGGAAGCGTCATGACATTGTCATGACGCTCCTCTAATAAAAGGGGCTCTGCTGGCACATAAGATTCAGTGCAGAAGAGCCCCAGGAAGCGGCAACTCGTGTCTGTGTGGTTCCTTTGTGTGACTGGTCCGCCGTGTGATCACGACCTTTGGCATCCGTCTCCACTGGTTGCCCCCCAGAGTGGAGGCGGCCACAGGCTGGGTGCCACTAGCTGCTGTCTGCAAGTCCGGTGAGACGGACAGTGCAGGGTAACCCCTGCACCTAGAGTACTGCGTGACCGTGGCGTGTCAGTCCCACCGGGTGATCCCGACATCTGGCGTGGGCCGCCCCGGTGGCTGGAGGCGGGCCACCACATTGGCGACGAGGGCAGTCTGGGCCCTGCACACCGTTGTGGTGTGTGGGCTGTTGGAAGCCCGTTGTGTGCATTGCCCTGCGGCTGTGGTGCCGGGAGCCGCCAGTCATCTAGGGCAGCCCGGATTTGCGACGGCATCAGCTGCGTGAGCAGGAGCCATGTGGGGAGAGAGTGTCATGGCCCCGAACAAAGAAAGGGGTAGAGCCTGGACATGGCCCGCCGCGGTAAGATTTCAAAGTGCCCGGCGGGGGTGTGCCCCTTCAAGACCCGGGCTCGTGGGGGTAAAGAAAAGAAAAAATATACGTTTGACCCGGCTGGTGGTGTGGCCCAAAAAAAGAGGTGGCCTCCAGGGCACTGAGGCCTAGTGGTGGCCCCAGCCAACAGGAGACAAAGGAAGGGGGCGTGGCCTACACCATTGGGCTGCGGTTGTGAGCGAGAAGGGCCAGCTGAGCCCACACAGAGCAGGGCGGACGTGGCCCAGCAACACTGGCCACAGAGAACAATAAAGGAACAACGTTTGCTTGAAGTGTTGAATGAAAGGCCACATCCGTGGAGCAACGAAATAGGGCACCTGTGTCGCTCTTGAAGGAGCGTGTGGCCTGCAGTCACAAGGGACTGAGTGCCCAGTACAATTGGGCACCAAAATATGATTTGGCCATCCTGGCATCTCTACCAGCATCACCCTCCCCAAGGGGTGGCAGCTCCCCAAGAAGTGCTTGTGCGCCCTCTATGGCCGAGGCTCAGTGAAGCCATTAAGCCCTTATCAATCTTAACCATCAACAAGGCCACAGAGGGTTGTGGCTCCTGAGGGAGTGCTCATGTGCCTTCAAGGACTTGCACAGTGTTCAGTTCGTCTGAGGCCCACCGACAGTGAACACATCCTGCGCCAGGCCCAGTGTTCATCATGGTGGATGAGGAAAATTAGGTGGTGTGTCGACCGGGTGGGCAGTTGGCGCCACCGTATCCCTTTGACGTGGTGGGTGCACATGCCAGTTTAGGACCCTGGTGGACGACCTGGGTAGAGAACCTAGAGCTGTATTTCGAGGCGGTGAAAGTGAAGGAGAGAGCGAAACGCCCAACACTCCTGTACTCAGCGCAGGCCTGGCTGTCCAGAGGCTGTTTAGGACCCTATGGCCGACAGACCAATCATATGAGGCAGCGTGCACTCATTAAATGCCCAGCCCTGCAAGGATTGATGTTTGAAGGGCGACGTGTCTGCATTTTGGAAGATGAGAAGTAAACATGACTGATGCAAACATTGAGACTGAAAATGATACTAATCTTCTACGAGCCTTTCTGTAATCAATGAGAGATAGCAGATGAACGCTCATTCGTGCTTTTATTTTCAGATTCCGTTTTTCCAAAATGGCAAGTGAACAAAAAGCACTTAGGCAAAATGCAACAGCAGTCCAGACCACAAATCGCCTAAAGCATCCTTTGTATTGCCTTTCTTCTCAAGATATGGACAGGAGAACATGCGTGTTCCCAAATGCATTAGTAATAGCTTCCTTTAACAGCACATCCCGGAGTATTGTGCATCTGGATAATAAAATGGCGTGCACCCTGCTTTTACTTGAAGTAAGAGCCCGCAGTTTCCCCCACCTCCCCAGGGCAGCACCATTGTGTGTGTACGTCAGTGCCATTTGGAAGAGAAATCACACAAAACAAGATCTGACAACAGTTCAAGTAGCTGCCACAGGCCTGCAAGCCCTAAAGAATACCTTTCTACAACATATACTAATCATGTGAAGAAGCCCCAATTGAGCAGAGCTGCTGCATGCTTTAGCGTTAGCCATATTTAGCTTTGTTTCAGTCAAGCAGTAAAAGCACAACGAACATACATCACTCTTTAAAAATACATCACTAATACCTCCATTTTCAGCTTACAAAATCTAACACATCAATACAAGCACCTGCAAATAGCAGCACGTCATACTAGTAAGGGCAACTTTCAGAAAGTGCAATCGTGCTCACGGAACTAATCATTCATATATTGGTAGTTGGAACATTTGCCCCGTGTGCCCACCAGGTTAGGCAAGCTTCATCCTCCTGCTCCTACTCCATGCCCTGAGTAAATAATTGGCCGCAGAATGTACCACTAGGTGATCTTCCGAGGTGCTGCATCATGCCAGCGCGTGTACGGTTGTTCTAGTATTCCTGGTGAAGAAGAGGGGTTTTAAATATCGTTTTCTAAGATCTAGGGGCATATCAGCATAAAATGAAGCCCACTTTCCGTTTGCATTCACAGTAGGTCAATGGATCTTTTGCCCCACATGGACCCTTCATCCTTAAAACACTTTCTTAAACCAGTAAAGTGAACTTTCAAATGATTCTAAACCAAGTATTAATCTAAGTAATAGCGCAGGCCTTTTATGATGAACTTGTTTTCTGTGCTGACACGTAGGCCCAGCTAGGGGCCCACATCATTTTACAGGTATTGACGTCATATGCCCAGGAAGTAACACTGTTTGGCAATGTCATCATATGGTATGATATGATATTTTATTTTTATGGCGCTCGGACACAAGTGTTTCAGAGCGCGACTAGGCAAGGGAGGGGAAACAGGGTAGAACACAAAACAACAACGATCTTACTAGGCCCAGTGACATTGAGAACGGATAAGTGTATGGGAAAGGGAAAACAGAAAAAGTGCATCGAAGGGGTAGAGTGGAAAGTAAAGAGCAGAGGAGAGCAGATAAATAAATAATAAATAAATATGAATAGAAAATGGAGGCAAGAAACAGTGTAGTGCAGCCAGCAAGTGGCCGCAGACCGGGTAAGTCTGATAAGTGCAGAAAAGAAGAAAAAAAAGGGGGGGGCTGTATGGGTACAGATACAGTCCACCAGTGCAAGGGGTGGCCAGGAGGCAGTGCAGGGGGCGGGGGGGCGGCAGGTTGAGCAGGTACCTGGGCCCAAGGGAAAGAGGGTGGCCAGGTGCACAGTGCCAAGCGAGAGTCGGTCAGCAAGGGGCAGGGGGAGAAAAGGCAGAAGCAAAGAGGAAGGTCTTGAACCGGAACTGGAGATAGTTCTCCTCAAGTTTTAGAGTGGCAGGGAGGCTGTTCCAGAGGGAGTATGTTCACATAAATTGGCCAGGGGCATGCATTGTTCTGCAATTGCCATAATATTCCAAGTAGTGGTTCATATGTCCAGATACTGGCACCATTTATAGCATAATGACATCATGTTTACTGGAATTCTCATGACATGGCAGGCATTGCTTTTCATACATTTTATCATGTGTCTAGATTATGTCATATTATGCAAATGGATCTTGCATAGCACAGCTTTTGTCATTCGCCTGACATGTTCGTGCTGGTCCTAAAAGAAGAGGAGAAGAATGTCATTTGTGGAGAGAGTGAGAGACGTACGATTGATGCATTCACGCTCGAACCCCCTATGCTCTGTATGCTAAAAAGATAGCAAGTGAGTTGGGCAGGGCATTTGGAGTGTATGCAGCAAGAACGGATGCTTCCTGGTTTGTTATCCTGCAGATTTGCTTGCTATTGAGTACTGCCTTAATGGATTGAAACAGTCAGTCTTTAGTTAAGAACCCGCAATCAGAGATGATAGATTTGTATTTGTATTTGTATTTATTTTATTTTGTATAGCGCACCAGGCCCAGGGGCAACCGGGCGCATCACTTAGTTACAACATGAGAACAAAGACGGCATAATAATTACAGAAGTATACAGTTGTAATACAGCATTTAAAAAAGAAAATAATAGCAATACAGGACAAGCAGATAGTATATACAAGGTACAGTTATGTACAAGTTAAGCAGTGCACCTAGAGTTAAATGTCTTGGGCGACCAACCAGGTTTTGGTAAGGTGTTCGAATCTCAGGAAGGAGGGTTCTGTTCTAAGTTCAGGTTCCCCATTACAAACTCAGCCAGGAAAGAGCAATAATATGCTTGCCTGGTCATGATATGGGGAAGCAGACATTACACCTGTAGAAAATGTAACTGATGTTAAGGACGGGGCGGGAATGAGGGTGGTGCAAGAGGTCAAGGATCAGGTTTAGGAAAAATAAACAAGAAGGGACAGGCCAGCTAATGAAAGCCCAAGTTATTGCCCCAATCACATGTTTACCCACATTTTAAAAGGCACCAGCCTCCACTCACCTTTGCCTGAGAAGAGGACAGCTTTCCTCAGAGCAAGGAAGAGCTGGACAGAGGGTTGTAGAAGAGAAGGAGAGAGCAAGGAGCGTAGCAAGGGAGATGATTGAGGAGAAGAAGAGAGAGCAACAGCAGAAGAAGGTGGAGGCAGGATAACTGGAGTGGGAACAGGAGCAGAGTAAAAGCTGACACATTGGTTATTTGGCCTTTGTTCTTTCATTATGTTTCTGTACAGTGTTTTACCTTATATGCCAAATGTGTTCATGTCAATTCAGCAGGTGTTGTCATTGTCTAAGGCATGTGAACTCTAGGCCAGAATGAGCACCTGCAGTTGAAATGTTCCCTCAACATTCCAAACGTGACCAGTGGGGGACTGACCCTTTTTCTAATTCTAAACAAGTGGAACTTAAAATAATGCAAGCAATATTTTACAGAGCAACAGGTCTATTAAGAGCATTTCAATGGCCCGACTCACTCTGTAGGGCACACTCTTGAGGTTCTGATCTCCTCAGACTTCTCCCTCTCTAACCCTCTCACCACTCCTCTCTCCTGGAGTGACCACCTTCTCCTCTCCTCTCTCCTCTCATCTCTCTCTCTCTGCCCTTCAGGGCAAGCCTATCCCCACACTGCCACCCACCTTCTCAGTCATTCGACCCATGAAGCATGTGTCAGTTGAGACTTTCACCGCCTCCTTCTCTCCCTTCCTCCACCGTTGGCCTGACGCCGGCTCCAAACACAATAACGACCGTCTGTCTTCACTGTGGGATGTTTTGACCCACTTTTGCTCTGCCAGCTGCTGATCAGCTGGCCAAAACCGGCGCCATCCAAGGGGATCTACTGGAGATGGAGTCCCTGTTGGGGGAAATCCAGGACACTGCTATCACTAGGTCCCAGACAAATGCTCACAATGAACTCTCAACTGCACAATGGAGTAAGGAGACCCCAGATGCTGATTTGATTACAGCTCAAAAAGGGGATCCACTTATTGGTAAGTTTTATCAACACATTGAGGACCCTGAGAACTTTCCCCTGACGGATACCGATTACATAGGGAAAGAGGACCTCAGAGTGTTGATGAAATGTCCAAAAATGTTCTGTATCCAAGACGGTTTGCTGGTAAGGATATCCATGGCTGGCCATGACCAGTGGGTGGTCCCCACTTCATTCCGAAGCCTGATGCTAAGTCATGCCCATGATGCGGCCACATACGGTCATCAGGGGTTTCATACGACACTAGAAATCTTGCGAGAGGTTGCATACTGGCCACACATGGGGCAGGACCTCGACCAATACTAGAAGCGGTGTCTTGTGTGTGCACAATTTCAGCCAACATCACGCACACACCGTGCTCCCCTCCAAATGACGGGGATGACACAGATTTATAAGTCGATATCATCGGGCCCGTTGTTTCGCTCCTCTAGGGGGAACAAGTACATGTTGACCGTAACATGCTTGTTCACTAAACGGGTGGAATGTCTCCCGGCCCCAAATTGCAAGGCAGAAACAGCAGTTGCCCTGATGATCAATCACATCTTCTCGCGTTTTGGACTACCCCAAAGGATTGAGTCAGACGGAGGTAGCCACTTCACTAGCAAAGTAATGACAAAGATGTGGGAGATACTTGGGGTCAAAAGGAAACTACACATTGCCTACCAGCAAGCCTCTAGTGGTGGAGTTGAGAGATACAACAAGACTATTGTGAGCATATTAAAAAAGTTTGTGGCAGATTCTGGGCCACGTTGGGACATTCGATTACCTCTTGTCCTGATGGCCATCAGATCTACCCCTTCTTCTGCAACAAAAATGTCTCCCTTTGGGCTGATGACTGGACGAAGGATGGTTTTACCCCCGCATCTGCTCTACAGAACCCAAGAGCAGACCTTGATAAATGCCTCCACAACTCATGAGTATGTTGAGAATCTGGGAAAACACCTTCAACATGCTTTTGCCTATGGTCAGCGGAATCTAGAAAGATCTGCAGATAGTATGAAGACCCACTATGACCTTAAGACAACTAAAAAAGAATACCAAGTAGGAGACCGGGTCTACTTGTACAATTTCCAAAAGAACCAAGCCAAACAGTGCAAATTTCTCCCAAGTTGGCGGGGTCCTTTCAAATTTGTAGACAGAATCTCACCAATCGCCTACAAAATCCGCATCCCCAAGGGCAGTTTGGCAGAGGGGGAAGACAAGTGGGTCCACATAAGCCAGCTGAAGAGTTGCCATCCCAGGTATACTTTGCGGCAAATCGAGGAGCCAACTGAAAACCCAGAGGGGGAAATTCTGTTCTGTCTCATAGAACTGGAACCAAGAATTTCTAAGTACCAAGGAGGACAACTCGGCGACCGGGAGGAAAGACCCTAGGAGCCCTGAGTATCGCTCCATACTCCCATCCAGAACCGGCAAGGAGAGCATGTGGATCCAGCACTGATGGGAGAAGCAGATGAGATTATCCACCTGAACCAAAGAAAGAACATCCCAATCTTCTGACTTCCCCTTGACGGGCGGTCAAACTCAAGTCATGAGGGGGGCTCTGTGGGATGTTTTGACCCACTTTTGCTCTGCCTTGCGGCATCACTGTGTTCTGATGGTGCCAAAAATAGTAACATGGCCCCTGTGTGCGGCACAACCTCTGAAAATAGTGCTTTGCAAAGCACAAAAAAATCTGCCATGCATGTTATCAGTGGTGGAACAGAGATCTCCCTCCTGAAACATGTCACTGGGCTCCACAGAAGGAAAAAGCAGTGCTTTGCTAAAGGAAACCCCAAAATCCTGCTTTAAATCACTGTTTCTGTGTTGCTGAAGCTGCAGAATGGGGGTACCAAACACCCTCAAATATCCAAAATTCCTACTGGGTGCTACAATTCACTTAGTGTAAGAAATCATTGTGAATTTACAATGTCCTGAAAAGCTGAAAGCATCAAGGGATTTCTACAGCAAAAGTGGCCTGTCTGTGAATCTGTCAAAATCTGGGTGCAGTACCCTGGGCTGCCTGAATGACAGCTGTCAGTAGCCTGCATGATTAAACTTTAAACATGTATAAACTAAAATCAAATGTTTGCAATCTGGGAGGCCTGTTGTTGAGGGTAACCCATATTGTAATTGTTTTGATTCCATGGTTTAAAATCTTGAATTAGTATTTAGCTGTGATTTGATCCCACAAGTTTGTTTTATGCTAAGGGAAAATTCTACAGAAGTAACAATTAAAGTAACTGGCTAAAGCTACCAAACTGGAATAACAGCTTTCCTCACAGAGGCAAGGCCTCTCCTTCCTCCAGGAAATCACACCAAAGCGATAATTATAGGGTTTGGGAAGAACCCGGTCTGCAGTGGGGAAGGAAACAATGAACAGCTGCAAATCAGGAAATGCTAGGTGTGAGGACAGTCGTAAAATGGCCTCTGCCAAGAGAACAGGGAGGAGACTGCTTCTGAACTGAAGGGAGACAAAACGAGGTGGACCCAAACAGCCATCTGTGGCTGAACATTCACAAAGAACATTTTATTTAAAGAGTTATAACTTGCCACTTAAAATTGTCAAAAATACAAAAATAATGTTGTTTGCACATTTCAAGAGGTGGAAAGATCGTGTGACATGTTCTGGAAAGAAACAGCAGAAAATGTGATTTTACACCAAATGTATTTCTACTAGAAGTATGAAACGTTATACACATATGCCCATGTTATACGCGCACACTTATAGAAATTTGCTGATAAATTGGACATTGTGTTCCTGAAGAAAAGGGTGAAATTCGGTGAAAAGCAGACACAAGATCCCACAACAATGGAGTTTTGAGGAGTTGCTGCTACACAAAATATGTAATCTGTATATGTGATTGTTATAGAGGTTACTTACGTGTAAATATGTCTTGTGTCAAAAGTAGATTTTGTGTTCAATAGGCTAGGGGTGGACTCTAAGCCTCATAAACCCACACCATAAAGGTGACACGCTGTTTATCTCCTCCTATCAAGGCACAGAGGAGACTCTGACCAATCACCTGTCAAAGGGGCGAGCTTAGGCTAAGCCAGCACACACCCCCCCCCATTATCATAGCATAAGGCAGATAAGGACAGACAGATTCACTCACTATCCCGATGCTGGCGGAGCACCCTGCTACAGGACTTTACATCTTCCTTGCTCCAGACTCCAGAAACTTGCCAAATCAGAAAGGCCCATTGCATAGCAGAACCATTTTCAGCTAGGCCTCAAACTCCTGAACCAAAATCCCACAATTCTAAGGGGAACCAAAAGACAGCCGGGCTGTGCTGTACCGCTTGCCTGCGGAAAATAATTTCCATCATAACCAAGAAGGGCAGATCCAATCCAATCCTGTGCTGCGCTTTGACCAGAGTGCCATTGCAGATCCAATCCAGTCCGGTGCCGTGTGGTCATCAGAGCGCCTTGATGCTGCCCAATTCGATGTGCCCAGCAGTCTGTCCTAAAATCAAATCCAGTTGATGGACCAGAATCCTGATGGTTCTGTTTAAAAACATATATAGTGTGTATCTATAGAAATAACTGTGTCCCTAGCATATGTACTGTCCATAGTCAATCCCTATCTTAAACCCATCCTATCTTGTATTCCAAATCTGTGTTTTTAGAAATATTTTGAATTGTTTGAACTCTCCATCCAAACCATCCTATCTTCCTCCTGTACTAGTATTGTTAAAACTATATTTGCGCTTATAAATGTTCATCTGAAGAAGGCGAGCTACTCAGCAGACAGTCACCCTGATCAAGTGGCTGTGTTCCTGTGTGGTTCCTGTGTGGTATTTGTTTATTCATAGTCAACCTCTAGTGTAAGAAATCCCATTTGTCATTTTAAAAGTGCATTCCCGTTTTCCATTCTGCGCCTATCTTGAAAAAACAACCTCCACTAAAACGTCCATAACTTCCTTAGTTTTTGTGCTAGAAACACAATTTTCTGCTTGTAGCTAACATTCATAGCTTTAAATCACATCTAAAGCCGCATCCCAAATCCATACGGTTCTCCCATAATCGCGATTATCACGCAGTGAAAGGTTTGACACAAATTTTGTTTTTGGGAAATTCTGACGCGTGTAAAACAGCTTTTGATTGCTTTCAACTTGAATTTTAAGATTTCAAATTGTTTCTGGGTATTAAATCATTGCTTGTGTTTGTGTGCAACCATCCAAAGTGGCTCCCATAGGAATTTATAGCAATTTCAGAAATTTTGGCAATATTGGTGTTTTTGCCCAGTCTATTCTAAGATAACTTTAAAAGCCATTCTGACAGCTTGACAGTCGATTCCGTTTTTCTCTTGTGTTTGCTGGGGGAAAGTGGGATTGATATTTTGTGTGAATTCTGCCATTCCTGAATACCTGCTCTCTCCTCCTCTCTCTTTACATTGCCTATTGGGGGGTCGAAGGGTGTGCAGGGGGAACCTATAATCACAGTGCTATTTAATCTGAACACACACAAAAGTATTATTTCTGTGCTGAATTGTTTGCTCACTATTACTCCTTGTGTATTAAAGAGATTATTCAGTGTTACATCACCCCATTGGTTATTATTGTGTACCCATTAAAACATAGTGTGATTACATTGTAAATACATACATAAATATTTTAACTTTGCAAACCAGCATGATTCCTTGTTCAGTTTGACCGCAGGGGTTCCAGGAGAGAGGCGTGATATGAGTGGTATATCGTTCAGAATAAAGAACTTTTAGACAAAAATAAATAAGAATTTCAGTTGTGCTTTACACGCTAGGCGTTGACTTGGGTGTGTGCCGGATTGAAATCACTTACATCACTAAGAAGAGAGCTCACATACAAGCCCGTGTTTCTGTGTCATCTAACAACTCGGCCAAACTCTTTAAAATCTTCAAGGAGCTGGACAATCCTGCCGCAGTCTCCACCTCTCCTGTTCCTTCCCAGGCCCTCTGCACGGCCCTGGCTTCTCACTTCATCTAAAAAACCCAAGACATCCTGTCCACCCTCTCAGCCTCTCCTGCTTCTCCCTCCAGTCTCCCCTCTTCCTCTGACCCCCCTGCAGCCACCCCCCTCTCTTCTCTGCCTTTCCTTTCTTCTCTCCTGACAAGGTTTCTAGACCGATTCATGAAAACCTCATCAAAACAGGTTCTTCCCTGTTTTTCCAAAACTATCAAGGACCACAATGACAACCTCGCTCCAGCCTTGGCTGGATTCTGCAACCAATCTTTCGCCTCTAGAACCTTCCCTTCCCCCTGCTCCCTGAAGCACTCTCTTGTGCACCCTTTTCTCAAGAAACCCTCAGCCGACCCCTCCCTTCTGGCTAACTATTGCCGGATCTTTATCACTCCTTTATTGGGCAAACTCTTGTAAAAGCTGGCCAACTCCCAGCCTAATCTTCACACTGAATATGTTGGTTGTCTCCACGATTATCAGTCTGACTTCAGAGCAACCAGAAGCACAGAAACTGCTCTCCTAAACATCCGTGAAGACCTGCTCTATAACATTGATTCTAATCTCCCCTCTGTCCTCATCCTACTTGATCTCTCCTCTGCCTTTGACATGGTCAACCATGCCATCCTGCTGAACCGGCTCTGTGATAACCTGGTTAAAACTGATCAGGCTTTGGCCTGGCTGACTTTTTTCCTCTCTGATCGACCCTCCCAGGTGCAACTTGGGTCCTTCCTCTCCTCTATCTCTCTCTCCACCTCCGGTGTTCCCCAGGGGTCTAACCTTTCTCCCTGGTTGTTCAACCAATACCTTGCACCTCTCGCCCACCGAATTGATGCTCTCTGCTACAAATTCCAGTGCTATGCAGATGACATCCAGCTCATTTTCAGGCTCATCTCTGCCGCCTCTTCTCCTTCTCTTATCCCAGTTTGTTGGTCTGCAATCCAAGAGTGATGCGCCACCAACAATCTTTGCCTGAATGCCAGCAAGATGAAGATCCTCCTCATCGGCACACCTGCACCCCTCTTTCTGGCCACTCTCTGTCCGGCCTCCCTTCGCCCTCCTCCTGCTCCCACCTGTGAGGCTAAGAACCTCAGGTTTATCTTCAACTTCACACTCTCCTTCTCTCCTCATATCTCTGACGTCTTTAAGAAGTCAAACTACTAACTGCACCCCCTTAGAGGTATTCTTACCTTCCTCTACGTCCCCCACAAGCTCACTGTCTCTAGAGCTCTGGTTCTCTCTAGACTTGACTACTGTAATAGCCTCTTTTTAAATCTGCCCGCCTCTACCCTTCGACCTCTGCAACTCATCCAGAACAGGACTGCGAGACTTGTCCTTGGACTCAAGCACAGGGATTGTATCTCTCCAGCACTGAAATCTCTCCATTGGCTCCCTGTGGCTGCCAGGATCAAGTGCAAGACCCTTTGCATTGTCCACAAGGCCATCTGGGGCCTGAGACCAAAATATCTCCAGCTTTCTCTTCTTAAGTATCTTCCTACTCTAGCTCTTCGCTCCTCCAACTCTGTGAGGGTCAGTCCCTTTTTCAAGCAACAAGCTGGGTGCAGATGTCTCTCTTCGGGTGGCACCTCCGTCTGAGACAGCCTCTCTGCCTCTCTGAAACTTGAGCAGAACCATCTCTGGTTCCAGAAGCAGCTCAAGACTTTGCTCTTGCTTCTGCCTTCTCTCTTTCTCTTCCCTGCTGATCTCCTGCCTGATACTGCACTGGTTACCTGGCTACCCTCTGAACCACAGGCCCAGATCCATGCCCTCCCAGTTGCACACCTGCACTGCCACATGGCAACCCTTCACTTATGGCTGTATCTGCATCCCTACAGTCCCCTTACCTGCACTAACACTTGCTGTCTGCACTTTACCCCTCCACTGCCATCTGCTGGCTGCACTTCTTGTTTTTCGATGTTTAGTTCCTATGTCCTGCACTTGGTTCTACTCCCCTTACCTCGGCACTTCTCCCCTTTCCTCTCCACTGCACATGCGCAATCTCAATGTCAATGGGCCTAGTAAGATCATTGTCTTATCGCCCCTGTTCCCATCTCCTGCCTCGCCGCGCCTTGAAACACTTGTGTATAGGCGTGCTAAAAATAAAATATATCATATCATACCCAACTTAACCATGAGGTATAAGTAAGTGATGTTTCCCAATATTACCAACATCCTAGTTTTGGAGTGGGAAGGGAATGCAAAGTAACAAGTTGTTTCAGAACATTAAGATCAGCAGGCCTTTATTCACTTTACAATTACAAGTGAAAAGTACACGTCAGGATGCTGCATTAGGGTCCACGGCTCCCTGTTGTCAGCCATTCTCTGGTCCCATTGGAATCATTCTCAAACCTTGTGTCTTCAGAGACCTCACCACCCTCCCCTCCTTCAAGGGAAAATATCCACCAGGTCATTGTACATAGTCTTTGTGGTATTCCATTTCCTTGTGTGGTCTTTTGTCTCAAGAGATGGGTAATGTTAAGCAATCTAACCTTCTGGCAACCTGTGTGAACTCTTGCGTACCCTCAAAACAGACCCATCCCCTTTCATTAAGATTTTCAACCACTCCTCTACAAGCCTTTGCCATTTCCAGATGTAAACCAAATTATATAGTACTTGTATTATCTTAGTCGATTCAGACCAAATCAGGGGACTAAACAGATGTCTTGGGAGTTTGACCATGACCCATTCCACTATCCTGTGACTCTTGGGGATGGCAACCCTCTTTCTATCAAATAAAGTATTCTGTTCTGCTTGTTTGGTGGTGAATCTGTGATTGACCATTTCTTGATCTATTTTTTCATGGGTGACACCATTCAGCCATGGGGGAGCGTGGTGGGGGGGGGACAATATAGTGTTGGTAGTTCTGCTCCGAATTAATTCAAATGGAGATATGCCTCTAGCGTTGAGCTGTATGAATCTGTGGACTACTAATGCCTCACTGATTGCTCATTTCTAGTCCTGCTGGTTTGCCCATGCACTCTGGATTGGATCCATAATGACTGTTGAATCATTCTACTACCGAATTTGTTTGGGAAGATACATATCACATGCCAACCCTTACAAATGGTAGAAGCAATAATACAAACAAGGTAGCATGTGCCTCTCTAGAAAGAACATGGGATGATAACCTGTTCTGTGTTTTTTCCCACTTTGAGGTAGTTCTGGGATTGGGGATTGTGTAATGGAACAACTGTAACACACATCTTTTCTCAATCTGTTCACAAAATATATATTCCCTCAAGGTACCTTCAATTTGAGCATCACACAACAGTCACCAACAATCACTGCAGATCTGTTGTCTCATCTTCAATATTCTTCGACGACCTTTGTGGTCCATGCTCTCAATGAGGGTGTTCACACCAAATGGGAGAACAACTCTGTGGTGTCTCTTTTTGGAATAACACCCTCGATGCAAATGCTGTTTATAATTAGCCAAAAGGTTTCTAAAGGCAGTCGGTTCAATGTCACTTCGTTCAAGGAGCCTTCCTTCTATTTCTTGACAGCCTCAGATAAGGTTGTATTTTTCTCCACGGGATTATTGCTCTGCAACTTCGAAACGAATTGGCCTGTAATGGTTAACATTTGTTCATCCTCATGAATATCGTTACCCCCTTCTGTACTCAGTTGCGGCATGCAACCGCTGCCCGGTTCTTGTCACATATACAGCGCTGAATGTGTTCTCTTACAGTGTTGTTACAGGTTGTCTTATCCTCACGGATACTCTGACAAGGCCTTATGTCAGCAAAATGTCTTTCACAGTTAATGATTTGTACGTATTTCAAGATGCACGCTGCAAATACATGACTTGAACGTTTCCACATCCCCTTTTATTATTTATTTTTTTCATCGCTTGTTAAATTTGATGGTTGCATATGACTGTTTGGCATCTTAAGAATCCTTGAGGCAACTGCAATGGCATCCTTCACATCCTCTATTTGTCGTAGGACTGTTCCTAAACCAAAATGACTGTCGTTCACTTCAATTGATGGTTGTCTTGCGTGTAGCTATTCAGACAGGGTACTTGGGACAATGCCATCTTGATCCCTTTACATACATTTTTGCAGCCACCATTCTTTTTCTAAATGCGTCTCATAGACTTGCCCTCCCATTTGCAAAATCTGGCACACATCATGAATAGTATTCTGCTAACCGCAGACATGCCAGTAATTGCGTCTTGTTTCCTGGTACGTAGTTCTTGGTATTGATGAGGTATTTCTTGGGCTCAGCCCCCTTCTCAGAGATCATGTATGTTAACATCTGATGCTGTGCAATAAAGACACGGTGGATTTACGCTGAAATAACATGTAACCTCGTGCTAAACAGTAGAAGGCCAAATGTTTTATTGAAATACAACTAAATTAGCTAATGCAAAGGTGCTGCTGTGTTTAAAATAAATAATATGGTGCTCTGTGCACTTATATTTTAGTATTCTGCAAATAACATATAGTCCAAATATAAATTGTAAATCACATGAGAGGTTTACTATATGTATGCACAGACCCATACATTATTTGTGGGGTTTTTGTACACAAAGACAGGGGGAATAGCACATGTCTGTTACATGGGGCAGACTATCTTGTGTAACTGTCATACACTATAAAGCGAACCCTGTGAAATCTGGAACACATACATTGTATGTTTATGCTGAGCTCAGCCATATAAAAACAGGGAATGTGTAGGCCCCATTAGACATCACGGCACCTTCACATTAAAGAGGTTAATGGACTCATGTTAACTAACCCAGAACAAAAGCATCAAAAAAGCCAAAGTTCATTTAAAACTCAGAATTTGTGTGGTCCTACTTTCTTATTTATTGATTTATTTATTTAATTTATTTATAACGTGCCCGGGACAAAGCCCATAGCCATAGTGGCGCGGGGACAGATGAAGACAAAAAAACAAGGAGCAGTCAGTCATGGAGGACAAATCGTTCATCAGCAGCAGGGAGGCTATGTTATTCAAACAAAGTAGTTTTCAGTCTACGCTTGAAGACAGCAATTGAGGCGCAGGCCCTAAGGACCAGACGAAGGGCATTCCACAAGTGTAGTGCCACCTCAGAAAAGCATCCCTTTGAGACCAATGACAGTTTGACCTTATGGGAGGACAGCAGGCAAGAGTTGTTCGATTTTAGGGACTATCTATTTGGGAGCCACCAAAGCTGGTTTGTCAGATAGATGGGGCTTTTCCCATACAGACAGGAGTGGGTGAGACACAGAGACCTGAAAGCGATCCTCTTGCCAATGAGTATGCAATGTAGGGATCGCCTAGCTGCAGACACATGGTTGGATTTTCGCAAACCCTTGACCACCCTGACAGCATTGTTTTGCAACACTGAAGATGCTTAAGTTCCCCTTTCCTTTGGCCCAAAAGCCGGGTAGAACAATAATCGAGACGAGAGCCAATGATGGCTCCATCCAGGGTATCACAATTGGAGGAATCATGGAATGGTCTTATTCTGGCCAGGAGTCTGATGTAGTAGGAAGTACTTGAGACCAAACTGCTAATGTGGGATTTCATGGTAAGCTCTTTGTCGAGCACTACTCCCAAGTTCTTAACTTTGGAAAGGGTTGTCAGTGTACAATCCGCAATTTGAATAGAGCGGTACGCAGTGTCCTGATTTCGTATTTTTGGTGCAGTGCCAACAATCATAATTTCAGTTTTGGCGTTATTAAGACCCAATCGATTATATACCATCCATGTGTGTATGAGTTTACAGGCGATATTAATGGTCAGCGGATCTAGGGAGTGATTGCCTGAAAGCGAAATAAGGCACTGCCTGCCATCTGCCTAGTTGGGATATATTATGCCTTCGGACTCCAGCAGCTCGAATACTGCCAGGGTGAAGATGTTAAAAAGAGTAGGGGAAACACCTGACCCTTGAGGGACCCCACACAATAGAAGATGGCCCTCTGCTATTGCACCTTCATAGAAGACTCTAGCCGTCCGGTTAGTCAGAAATGGTTGAACCCACGATGAGGCCTCACAGGAGAATGAGGCATAGTCTTACAGTCTGGACACCAAAATAGAGTGATCTATCAGGTCAAACGCTGAAGTGAGATCCAAAAGCATCAGTATAGCAGTATTTCCTCATTTCCTCATTTCAAGTCCAACAAAGTGGATTCAGTACTGTGAAAGCTTCAGAAGCCTGATTGCTTGGGGATGGTATGCTGGCCGACGAATTTTTGAATTTGAGCATGGGCAGTTTTGTCCAAAATTTTCAAGAGAAAAGGTGTAATCATGATTGGGCAATAGTTTCCTGCTAAATGGAATGATGCACTAACACATTTGGTAATGAGAGAACTAGTAGTGTGGAACAAGATTTAATAAACCAACCAGACCAAGCTCTTCAACTAGCCTGGCCCTCCTTCAACATAAGATCAGGCAATTACCATGTAACCCTGGAATGTGCTTTATCCTGTAAGGGGCAGTTCTTTTAAATGTAATCACAACTGTTGTAATGTATCTTTTTCACTGTACCATTGTATCTAAGCAAGGCCTTCTGTAACATCGCCATGATGCCCCAGGGCAGTTTGCACGCTTTATACATTCAAGTAAATAAATAGTAGCGGCTGGGTAGACATATCCTTTACAGTTAGGTAGAGAATAGGAAGGATCCATTGGATCAGTAAAGTGCATTATGACCAGGTGTGACATTGAACAAACTCGGACCTCTAACCCAAGATGCGAAAATTCCTTTACTTCACAGAACATCTTTCTCAGCATATGGATTCAGCTGATACAAATGAGTGGACACACACACACACACACACACACACACACACACACACACACACACACACACACACACACACACACACACACACACACACACACACACACACACACACACACACACACACACACACACACACACACACACACACACACACACACACACACACACACACACACACACACACACACACACACACACACACACACACACACACACACACACACACACACACACACACACACACACACACACACACACACACAGAGTTCAAGCAGGATTGTACATTAAAAATGTCCATCAAATGATGCAATTGAATAGTGCTAAATAAAAAATAACATTTCTAGTCTCGTTTTTGAATGCTTTCTCCTCTTTGAAAACCAAAGATAGATTTGGATTCTGCACAACAGTGAGAATCCTACACATATAAAAATAAAAAGTGCATGAATTATTAATACATTTGCCAATTTTAATAACTTCAAATTAAGGATGTCTGTGAATTTATACTATTATTGCTAATCCAAATGTATAATTCTTAGAAATGGCACAAATTGATACAGGGAACGATAAAGGAAAGTCACATTTTAATCTAATTAACATTTCACATTCCTATCAGTAGGGCTATCTTATAACTTGCACATCCTCTTACGTCAAAGGAAATTAAACGGTCCAATCAATGAAAAGAACATGATCCCGTTGGGTGTTAATGAAGATGACCTATCACAGGATCTCCCAATACAAATCTGCAATGTCAGATGATCATGCCCGGGTGGAGCATTTAAACTCCACTGAGTCTTTAAACTCCAACAGAGAGGATGAGATCAGTGTTTTGGGGGAAAGAAGAAAGTAACAGAGTATGCCTGACAGAAGATAAGTGGATATTGGTTAAAGCTGGAAGTAACTGATGTTAATTCTCTCTAGGAATGCCTTTTTGCAGAGGGAAGTCAATGCTGAGGCCAGGATGAAACCATATTGCCTGAGAGGGATTTAGGGAGCATTTGGACAGACTGAAAATAAGAGTCTTCAACATATGTCACAATAATGAATTAAATCCCAGATCGTAATTTCATGTTTTTTGTGAACCCTATTTATAAGCTATGTCACAGAAAGGGGGAAAACAGTACAGGGCATATGTGCTTTATGCTTGATAATTACAATTGGAACGCTGGGTAATTCACATTCATAAGCCCATTCTCCAGCAATTTAAGATTTCTGGAGATTTTAGACATGTAAAACTGAAATTTGGAAGAACAAGCCATTGTGATTGGTATGTTCCCTAGTCGATAAATCTCTTGCTTAAAGAAGATATTGAACTGGGGAGTTGAGAGGACCTGATTGATAGATAATAATGAGGGAGTTATGCATTTCTCTCCATGCATTCTGAAAATAAATAGAAATCTTAAACCGAAGACATTTGAATAATTGTGACCAAAACAACCCCTCACAAGTATATTAGGGGTCACTAGGGCTCGCAATAGATACGTTACCAGTAGTAGTCCAGAAAGGAGCACACACCAGGCAAGAAGTAACACTGTTTATTACAGCTGGGTGAGCACAAATCAAACATCACAGTGGAACAGAACTGATTGATGAGAGCTGACAAACTGATCCACAGTGTACAGCACTTTTAAATTGCTAATATATTGTGCATACATTTAGCAACAGTTGCATTGCAAATTTCATGTCTTCTCCGTTCCCATAAAGCTTCCTGGTTAGAATATGTCATAGCACTATAGCTAAACATACGTTAGTTTGACATTATTGGAGAAAATATACCTTCCTTCTGCCTGCTCACCCCTCCCCGTGTGGTGCCACATTGCTTCCTGCTCCACCCAGCAAAGAGTTTGCAATTAGTAATCACATAATTGTGCTGACTCCAGATCTTTATTCGTCTGCCATTGGCCAGTACCAGAAAGGAAGGAACATGAGACACCCTGAGCTGGTGGGAAGTGAGACATTCACACAGCACCTGCCTGATTGATAAGCTTTGCAAACACTAGTATGGACACTCTGTGGGCTTGTTACATTCGAGGGACACCAAAACTTACCGTCTGATTGTCTCTTCTTGGAGCGCCCCTCCGTTCCTCATCATTGTTCCCATACCATCTGGTCAAGGGGTGATTTGAAACTGCCTTTGTGCCAATGCGAGTGCATCTCTGAATTAGGTTGATTTGCCAAGCTCCCACGAATATCCATGGACTGGCACGCCGGCCTTGATTGTATCGCCCAGTGCTTTACCAAGCGACTGCGGTCTGCTGGGGAAGAGCAACCGGAATTCAGCTGCAGTGTTCATACTGTGTGTTCAGAGCTGGCCTACAGAGTGAGGGTCACCTGCAGTGCGCCCATTGCGTGCGCTTTACCTGTGGTTTTGCCTCCTTCACATTTATGTGGCAAGTTCCCTTGTGTCCTTGTGTTATATACAGATTATCCCCTCCCTTGTTCCCCTCCATGCAATGTCACTTGGGCCAGCTACAGCTTCCAGAGTCTCCATTATTTCCCCAATTGGGAGTGTCCCGGGTCACCCCCCTCATTCCCGCAATTGGTAGGTGCGCCCCAGGCTTTGTGCTGAATTACCACGTTCATTGCATTCCCCCCTTTGATCGATCTTTTCGATCAACACCTTCCTCCCCATCATTTCGCTGACAGTGTTACCCTGTCCGTGTCCCCGCATTCTTCCTTGTACCATCCAGTGTGTCCCCAATTATTGTGAGGCGCAGAGGATGCAGCTCTTCTCACACTGCATTTAGTCCTTTTTCAGTTGCATTCACCAACTGTAGGACCTCGTAATTGGTAGTATTCAGCCATTTGGTGTTTGTGGCTGCTTGACCCCCCGGGAAGTGTCAGGATGGGATAAAAACCAATGCCTTGTTAAAAAATCTTAAATGCTGTGGGATTGCGTCTAAACTCTGTGCTGATTCGGCTGATATGTAATTGCTGCTCATTTTCTTTCTTGCCACTTCCCTTTGTTTGTCTCTCACCTCCTTCTGCTCTTTTCCCTTCTTTTATTAGCAGATTTTATATGCCATACTTTTCCCTTGCAACAATTACACTGCTTGAGGATCCACTGTCCAACACAGTAGGTGACAAGCATCACAACAAGCATGGGGACTGTTATTTTGAAACTTGGTTCTATCCACTCTGGTACCCAGGCAAATAGTAAGTCCAGTCAACTGTCTGAGGCGCTATCATGCGTCTCTTTTATCATTTTTCATGTAGTGTACCTGTCTCCTCAAAAGCCTCTGTGAGTGTTCCAAGGCCACTTGCCTTTGCGTCCCCCACCTCCTTCTGATCGTTTTCCCTCTTCTTCTGTTGTGATGTAGGGCATTTGTTGAAAGGTAGCAGGTCCACCCGGGGCACGACCAATGCACACCCCACCCAGACTGGAGACAACTGGGCATAACCTTTGGATCAGCATGCACAACAGAAATTCATCACCATCGCCGTCCCTTTCTGCAGCTCCAGGATGCTCATCGTCCTCTCACAGCCAGTGTCCATCTCCAGTTCGATTGTCCCTGTTGCTCTGAAACTCAAGGAATGCTGTGTGAGTGGCTTTATGTACACTGGATGGTGTTTCTTGTCTATCAATGTTAAGGCATGTGCATTGCCATTCCATATTCCCCCACATTCTAAAAGAGGGGCTTCACTGACTTTATATCAAGGGACAAAGCCCATAGCCATAGTGGCGCGGGGACAGATGAAGACAATAAAACAAGGAGCAGTCAGTCATGGAGGACAAATCGGTCATCAGCAGCAGGGAGGCTATGTTATTCAAACAAAGTAGTTTTCAGTCTACGCTTGAAGACAGCAATTGAGGCGCAGGCCCTAAGGACCAGAGGAAGGGCATTCCACAAGTGTAGTGCCACCTCAGAAAAGCATCCTTTTGAGACCAATGACAGTTTGACCTTATGGGAGGACAGCAGGCAAGAGTTGTTCGATTTTAGGGACTATCTATTTGGGAGCCACCAAAGCTGGTTTGTCAGATAGATGGGGCTTTCCCATACAGACAGGAGTGGGTGAGACACAGAGACCTGAAATCGATCCTCTTGCCAATGAGTATGCAATGTAGGGATCGCCTAGCTGCAGACACATGGTTGGATTTTCGCAAACCCTTGACCACCCTGACAGCATTGTTTTGCAACACTGAAGATGCTTAAGTTCCCCTTTCCTTTGGCCCAAAAGCCGGGTAGAACAATAATCGAGACGAGAGCCAATGATGGCTCCATCCAGGGTATCACAATTGGAGGAATCATGGAATGGTCTTATTCTGGCCAGGAGTCTGATGTAGTAGGAAGTACTTGAGACCAAACTGCTAATGTGTGTTTTCATGGTAAGCTCTTTGTCAAGCACTACTCCCAAGGTCTTAACTTTGGAAAGGGTTGTCAGTGTACAATCCGCAATTTGAATAGAGCGGTACGCAGTGTCCTGATTTCATATTTTTGGTGCAGTGCCAACAATCATAATTTCAGTTTTGGCGTTATTAAGACCCAATCGATTATATACCATCCATGTGTGTATGAGTTTATAGGCGATATTAATGGTCAGCGGATCTAGGGAGTGATTGCCTGAAAGCGAAATAAGGCACTGCCTCCCATCTGCCTAGTTGGGATATATTATGCCTTCGGACTCCAGCAGCTCGAATACTGCCAGGGTGAAGATGTTAAAAAGAGTAGGGGAAACACCTGACCCTTGATGGACCCCACACAATAGAAGATGGCCCTCTGCTATTGCACCTTCATAGAAGACTCTAGCCGTCCGGTTAGTCAGAAATGGTTGAACCCACGATAAGGCCTCACAGGAGAATGAGGCATAGTCTTACAGTCTGGACACCAAAATAGAGTGATCTATCAGGTCAATCGCTGAAGTGAGATCCAAAAGCATCAGTATTGCAGTATTTCCTCATTTCCTCATTTCAAGTCCAACAAAGTGGATTCAGTACTGTGAAAGCTTCGGAAGCCTGATTGCTTGGGGATGGTATGCTGGCCGACGAATTTTTGAATTTGAGCATGGGCAGTTTTGTCCAAAATTTTCAAGAGAAAAGGTGTATTCATGATTGGGCAATAGTTTCCTGCTAAATGGAATGATGCACTAACACATTTGGTAATGAGAGAACTAGTAGTGTGGAACAAGATTTAATAAACCAACCAGACCAAGCTCTTCAACTAGCCTGGCCCTCCTTCAACATAAGATCAGACAATTACCATGTAACCCTGGAATGTGCTTTATCCTGTAAGGGGCAGTTCTTTTAAATGTAATCACAACTGTTGTAATGTATCTTTTTCATTGTACCATTGTATCTAAGCAAGGCCTTCTGTAACATCGCCATTATGCCCCAAGGCAGTTTGCACGCTTTATTTATTCAAGTAAATAAATAGTAGCGGCTGGGTAGACATATCCTTTACAGTTAGTTAGAGAATAGGAAGGATCCATTGGATCAGTAAAGTGCATTATGACCAGGTGTGACATTGAACAAACTCGGACCTCTAACCCAAGATACGAAAATTCCTTTACTTCACAGAACATCTTTCTCAGCATATGGATTCAGCTGATACAAATGAGTGGACACACACACACACACACACAGAGTTCAAGCAGGATTGTACATTAAAAATGTCCATCAAATAATGCAATTGAATAGTGCTAAATAAAAAATAACATTTATAGTCTCGTTTTTGAATGCTTTCTCCTCTTTGAAAACCAAAGATAGATTTGGATTCTGCACAACAGTGAGAATCCTACATATATAAAAATAAAAAGTGCATGAAATATTAATACATTTGCCAATTTTAATAACTTCAAATTAAGGATGTCTGTGAATTTATACTATTATTGCTAATCCAAATGTATAATTCTTAGAAATGGCACAAATTGATACAGGGAACGATAAAGGAAAGTCACATTTTAATCTAATTAACATTTCACATTCCTAACAGTAGGGCTATCTTATAACTTGCACATCCTCTTACGTCAAAGGAAATTAAACGGTCCAATCAATGCAAAGAACATGATCCCGTTGGGTGTTAATGAAGATGACCTATCACAGGATCTCCCAATACAAATCTGCAATGTCAGATGATCATGCCCGGGTGGAGCATTTAAACTCCTCTGAGTATTTAAACTCCAACAGAGAGGATGAGATCAGTGTTTTGGGGAAAGAAGAAAGTAACAGAGTATGCCTGACAGAAGATAAGTGGATATGGGTTAAAGCTGGAAGTAGCTGATGTTAATTCTCTCTAAGAATTCCTTTTTGCAGAGGGAAGTCAATGCTGAGGCCAAGATGAAACCATATTGCCTGAGAGGGATTTAGGGAGCATTTGAACAGACTGAAAATAAGAGCCTTAAACATATGTCACAATAATGAATTAAATCCCAGATCGTAATTTCATGTTTTTTGTGAACCCTATTTATAAGCTATGTCACAGAAAGGGGGAAAACAGTACAGGGCATATGTGCTTTATGCTTGATAATCACCATTGGAACGCTGGGTAATTCACATTCATAAACCCATTCTCCAGCAATTTAAGATTTCTGGAGATCTTAGACATCCAAAACTGAAATTTGGAAGAACAAGCCATTGTGATTGGTATGTTCCCTAGTCGATAAAGTAATTTAAATCTCTTGCTTAAAGAAGATATTGAACTGGGGAGTTGAGAGGACCTGATTGATAGATAATAATGAGGGAGTTATGCATTTCTCTCCATGCATTCTGAAAATAAATAGAAATCCCAAACCGAAGACCTTTGAATAATTGTGACCAAAACAACCCCTCACAAGTATATTAGGGGTCACTAGGGCTCGCAATAGATACGTTACCAGTAGTAGTCCAGAAAGGAGCACACACCAGGCAAGAAGTAACACTGTTTATTACAGCTGGGTGAGCACAAATCAAACATCACAGTGGAACAGAACTGATTGATGAGAGCTGACAAACTGATCCACAGTGTACATCACTTTTAAATTGCTAATATATTGTGCATACATTTAGCAACAGTTGCATTGCAAATTTCATGTCTTCTCCATTCCCATAAAGCTTCCTGGTTAGAATATGTCATAGCACTATAGCTAAACATACGTTAGTTTCACATTATTGGAGAAAATAGACCTTCCTTCTGCCTGCTCACCCCTCCCCGTGTGGTGCCACATTGCTTCCTGCTCCACCCAGCAAAGAGTTTGCAATTAGTAATCACATAATTGTGCTGACTCCAGATCTTTATTCGTCTGCCATTGGCCAGTACCAGAAAGGAAGGAACATGAGACACCCTGAGCTCGTGGGAAGTGAGACATTCACACAGCACCTGCCTGATTGATAAGCTTTGCAAACACTAGTATGGACACTCTGTGGGCTTGTTACATTCGAGGGACACCAAAACTTACCGTCTGATTGTCTCTTCTTGGAGCGCCCCTCCGTTCCTCATCATTGTTCCCATACCATCTGGTCAAGGGGTGATTTGAAACTGCCTTTGTGCCAATGCGAGTGCATCTCTGAATTAGGTTGATTTGCCAAGCTCCCACGAATAGCCATGGACTGGCACGCCGGCCTTGATTGAATCGCCCAGTGCTGTACCAAGCGAGTGCGGTCTGCTGGGGAAGAGCAACCGGAATTCAGCTGCAGTGGTCATACTGTGTGTTCAGAGCTGGCCTACAGAGTGAGGCTCACCTGCAGTGCGCCCATTGCGTGCTCTTTACCTGTGGTTTTGCCTCCTTCACATTTATGTGGCAAGTTCCCTTGTGTCCTTGTGTTATATACAGATTATCCCCTCCCTTGTTCCCCTCCATGCAATGTCACTTGGGCCAGCTACAGCTTCCAGAGTCTCCATTATTTCCCCAATTGGGAGTGTCCCGGGTCACCCCCCTCATTCCCGCAATTGGTAGGTGCGCCCCAGGCTTTGTGCTGAATTACCACGTTCATTGCATTCCCCCCTTTGATCGATCTTTTCGATCAACACCTTCCTCCCCATCATTTCGCTGACAGTGTTACCCTGTCCGTGTCCCCGCATTCTTCCTTGTACCATCCAGTGTGTCCCCAATTATTGTGAGGCGCAGAGGATGCAGCTCTTCTCACACTGCATTTAGTCCTTTTTCAGTTGCATTCACCAACTGTAGGACCTCGTAATTGGTAGTATTCAGCCATTTGGTGTTTGTGGCTGCTTGACCCCCCGGGAAGTGTCAGGATGGGATAAAAACCAATGCCTTGTTAAAAAATCTTAAATGCTGTGGGATTGCGTCTAAACTCTGTGCTGATTCGGCTGATATGTAATTGCTGCTCATTTTCTTTCTTGCCACTTCCCTTTGTTTGTCTCTCACCTCCTTCTGCTCTTTTCCCTTCTTTTATTAGCAGATTTTATATGCCATACTTTTCCCTTGCAACAATTACACTGCTTGAGGATCCACTGTCCAACACAGTAGGTGACAAGCATCACAACAAGCATGGGGACTGTTATTTTGAAACTTGGTTCTATCCACTCTGGTACCCAGGCAAATAGTAAGTCCAGTCAACTGTCTGAGGCGCTATCATGCGTCTCTTTTATCATTTTTCATGTAGTGTACCTGTCTCCTCAAAAGCCTCTGTGAGTGTTCCAAGGCCACTTGCCTTTGCGTCCCCCACCTCCTTCTGATCGTTTTCCCTCTTCTTCTGTTGTGATGTAGGGCATTTGTTGAAAGGTAGCAGGTCCACCCGGGGCACGACCAATGCACACCCCACCCAGACTGGAGACAACTGGGCATAACCTTTGGATCAGCATGCACAACAGAAATTCATCACCATCGCCGTCCCTTTCTGCAGCTCCAGGATGCTCATCGTCCTCTCACAGCCAGTGTCCATCTCCAGTTCGATTGTCCCTGTTGCTCTGAAACTCAAGGAATGCTGTGTGAGTGGCTTTATGTACACTGGATGGTGTTTCTTGTCTATCAATGTTAAGGCATGTGCATTGCCATTCCATATTCCCCCACATTCTAAAAGAGGGGCTTCACTGACTTTATATCAAGGGACAAAGCCCATAGCCATAGTGGCGCGGGGACAGATGAAGACAATAAAACAAGGAGCAGTCAGTCATGGAGGACAAATCGGTCATCAGCAGCAGGGAGGCTATGTTATTCAAACAAAGTAGTTTTCAGTCTACGCTTGAAGACAGCAATTGAGGCGCAGGCCCTAAGGACCAGAGGAAGGGCATTCCACAAGTGTAGTGCCACCTCAGAAAAGCATCCTTTTGAGACCAATGACAGTTTGACCTTATGGGAGGACAGCAGGCAAGAGTTGTTCGATTTTAGGGACTATCTATTTGGGAGCCACCAAAGCTGGTTTGTCAGATAGATGGGGCTTTCCCATACAGACAGGAGTGGGTGAGACACAGAGACCTGAAATCGATCCTCTTGCCAATGAGTATGCAATGTAGGGATCGCCTAGCTGCAGACACATGGTTGGATTTTCGCAAACCCTTGACCACCCTGACAGCATTGTTTTGCAACACTGAAGATGCTTAAGTTCCCCTTTCCTTTGGCCCAAAAGCCGGGTAGAACAATAATCGAGACGAGAGCCAATGATGGCTCCATCCAGGGTATCACAATTGGAGGAATCATGGAATGGTCTTATTCTGGCCAGGAGTCTGATGTAGTAGGAAGTACTTGAGACCAAACTGCTAATGTGTGTTTTCATGGTAAGCTCTTTGTCAAGCACTACTCCCAAGGTCTTAACTTTGGAAAGGGTTGTCAGTGTACAATCCGCAATTTGAATAGAGCGGTACGCAGTGTCCTGATTTCATATTTTTGGTGCAGTGCCAACAATCATAATTTCAGTTTTGGCGTTATTAAGACCCAATCGATTATATACCATCCATGTGTGTATGAGTTTATAGGCGATATTAATGGTCAGCGGATCTAGGGAGTGATTGCCTGAAAGCGAAATAAGGCACTGCCTCCCATCTGCCTAGTTGGGATATATTATGCCTTCGGACTCCAGCAGCTCGAATACTGCCAGGGTGAAGATGTTAAAAAGAGTAGGGGAAACACCTGACCCTTGATGGACCCCACACAATAGAAGATGGCCCTCTGCTATTGCACCTTCATAGAAGACTCTAGCCGTCCGGTTAGTCAGAAATGGTTGAACCCACGATAAGGCCTCACAGGAGAATGAGGCATAGTCTTACAGTCTGGACACCAAAATAGAGTGATCTATCAGGTCAATCGCTGAAGTGAGATCCAAAAGCATCAGTATTGCAGTATTTCCTCATTTCCTCATTTCAAGTCCAACAAAGTGGATTCAGTACTGTGAAAGCTTCGGAAGCCTGATTGCTTGGGGATGGTATGCTGGCCGACGAATTTTTGAATTTGAGCATGGGCAGTTTTGTCCAAAATTTTCAAGAGAAAAGGTGTATTCATGATTGGGCAATAGTTTCCTGCTAAATGGAATGATGCACTAACACATTTGGTAATGAGAGAACTAGTAGTGTGGAACAAGATTTAATAAACCAACCAGACCAAGCTCTTCAACTAGCCTGGCCCTCCTTCAACATAAGATCAGACAATTACCATGTAACCCTGGAATGTGCTTTATCCTGTAAGGGGCAGTTCTTTTAAATGTAATCACAACTGTTGTAATGTATCTTTTTCATTGTACCATTGTATCTAAGCAAGGCCTTCTGTAACATCGCCATTATGCCCCAAGGCAGTTTGCACGCTTTATTTATTCAAGTAAATAAATAGTAGCGGCTGGGTAGACATATCCTTTACAGTTAGTTAGAGAATAGGAAGGATCCATTGGATCAGTAAAGTGCATTATGACCAGGTGTGACATTGAACAAACTCGGACCTCTAACCCAAGATACGAAAATTCCTTTACTTCACAGAACATCTTTCTCAGCATATGGATTCAGCTGATACAAATGAGTGGACACACACACACACACACACAGAGTTCAAGCAGGATTGTACATTAAAAATGTCCATCAAATAATGCAATTGAATAGTGCTAAATAAAAAATAACATTTATAGTCTCGTTTTTGAATGCTTTCTCCTCTTTGAAAACCAAAGATAGATTTGGATTCTGCACAACAGTGAGAATCCTACATATATAAAAATAAAAAGTGCATGAAATATTAATACATTTGCCAATTTTAATAACTTCAAATTAAGGATGTCTGTGAATTTATACTATTATTGCTAATCCAAATGTATAATTCTTAGAAATGGCACAAATTGATACAGGGAACGATAAAGGAAAGTCACATTTTAATCTAATTAACATTTCACATTCCTAACAGTAGGGCTATCTTATAACTTGCACATCCTCTTACGTCAAAGGAAATTAAACGGTCCAATCAATGCAAAGAACATGATCCCGTTGGGTGTTAATGAAGATGACCTATCACAGGATCTCCCAATACAAATCTGCAATGTCAGATGATCATGCCCGGGTGGAGCATTTAAACTCCTCTGAGTATTTAAACTCCAACAGAGAGGATGAGATCAGTGTTTTGGGGAAAGAAGAAAGTAACAGAGTATGCCTGACAGAAGATAAGTGGATATGGGTTAAAGCTGGAAGTAGCTGATGTTAATTCTCTCTAAGAATTCCTTTTTGCAGAGGGAAGTCAATGCTGAGGCCAAGATGAAACCATATTGCCTGAGAGGGATTTAGGGAGCATTTGAACAGACTGAAAATAAGAGCCTTAAACATATGTCACAATAATGAATTAAATCCCAGATCGTAATTTCATGTTTTTTGTGAACCCTATTTATAAGCTATGTCACAGAAAGGGGGAAAACAGTACAGGGCATATGTGCTTTATGCTTGATAATCACCATTGGAACGCTGGGTAATTCACATTCATAAACCCATTCTCCAGCAATTTAAGATTTCTGGAGATCTTAGACATCCAAAACTGAAATTTGGAAGAACAAGCCATTGTGATTGGTATGTTCCCTAGTCGATAAAGTAATTTAAATCTCTTGCTTAAAGAAGATATTGAACTGGGGAGTTGAGAGGACCTGATTGATAGATAATAATGAGGGAGTTATGCATTTCTCTCCATGCATTCTGAAAATAAATAGAAATCCCAAACCGAAGACCTTTGAATAATTGTGACCAAAACAACCCCTCACAAGTATATTAGGGGTCACTAGGGCTCGCAATAGATACGTTACCAGTAGTAGTCCAGAAAGGAGCACACACCAGGCAAGAAGTAACACTGTTTATTACAGCTGGGTGAGCACAAATCAAACATCACAGTGGAACAGAACTGATTGATGAGAGCTGACAAACTGATCCACAGTGTACATCACTTTTAAATTGCTAATATATTGTGCATACATTTAGCAACAGTTGCATTGCAAATTTCATGTCTTCTCCATTCCCATAAAGCTTCCTGGTTAGAATATGTCATAGCACTATAGCTAAACATACGTTAGTTTCACATTATTGGAGAAAATAGACCTTCCTTCTGCCTGCTCACCCCTCCCCGTGTGGTGCCACATTGCTTCCTGCTCCACCCAGCAAAGAGTTTGCAATTAGTAATCACATAATTGTGCTGACTCCAGATCTTTATTCGTCTGCCATTGGCCAGTACCAGAAAGGAAGGAACATGAGACACCCTGAGCTCGTGGGAAGTGAGACATTCACACAGCACCTGCCTGATTGATAAGCTTTGCAAACACTAGTATGGACACTCTGTGGGCTTGTTACATTCGAGGGACACCAAAACTTACCGTCTGATTGTCTCTTCTTGGAGCGCCCCTCCGTTCCTCATCATTGTTCCCATACCATCTGGTCAAGGGGTGATTTGAAACTGCCTTTGTGCCAATGCGAGTGCATCTCTGAATTAGGTTGATTTGCCAAGCTCCCACGAATAGCCATGGACTGGCACGCCGGCCTTGATTGAATCGCCCAGTGCTGTACCAAGCGAGTGCGGTCTGCTGGGGAAGAGCAACCGGAATTCAGCTGCAGTGGTCATACTGTGTGTTCAGAGCTGGCCTACAGAGTGAGGCTCACCTGCAGTGCGCCCATTGCGTGCTCTTTACCTGTGGTTTTGCCTCCTTCACATTTATGTGGCAAGTTCCCTTGTGTCCTTGTTGTGTTATATACAGATTATCCCCTCCCTTGTTCCCCTCCATGCAATGTCACTTGGGCCAGCTACAGCTTCCAGAGTCTCCATTATTTCCCCAATTGGGAGTGTCCCGGGTCACCCCCCTCATTCCCGCAATTGGTAGGTGCGCCCCAGGCTTTGTGCTGAATTACCACGTTCATTGCATTACCCCCTTTGATCGATCTTTTCGATCAACACCTTCCTCCCCATCATTTCCCTGACAGTGTTACCCTGTCCCCGCATTCTTCCTTGTACCATCCAGTGTGTCCCCAATTATTAAGAGGCACAGGGCATGCAGCTCTTCTCACACTGCATTTAGTCCTTTTTCAGTTGCATTCACCAACTGTAGGACCTCGTAATTGGTAGTATTCAGCCATTTGGTGTTTGTGGCTGCTTGACCCCCCGGGAAGTGTCAGGGATGGGATAAAAACCAATGCCTTGTTAAAAATTCTTAAATGCTGTGGGATTGCGTCTAAACTCTGTGCTGATTCGGCTGATATGTAATTGCTGCTCCTTTTCTTTCTTGCCACTTCCCTTTGTTTGTCTCTCACCTCCTTCTGCTCTTTTCCCTTCCTTTATTAGCAGATATTATATGCCATACTTTTCCCTTGCAACAATTACACTGCTTGATGATCCACTGTCCAACACAGTAGGTGACAAGCATCACAACAAGCATGGGGACAGTTATTTTGAAACTTGGTGCTAGCCACTCTGGTACCCAGGCAAATAGTAAGTCCAGTCAACTGTCTGAGGCGCTATCATGCGTCTCTTTTATCATTTTTCATGTAGTTTACCTGTCTACTCAAAAGCCTCTGTGAGTGTTCCAAGGCCACTTGCCTTTGCGTCCCCCACCTCCTTCTGATCGTTTTCCCTCTTCTTCTGTTGTGATGTAGGGCATTTGTTGAAAGGTAGCAGGTCCACCCGGGGCACGACCAATGCACACCTCACCCAGACTGGAGACAACTGGGCATAACCTTTGGATCAGCATGCACAACAGAAATTCATCACCATCGCCGTCCCTTTCTGCAGCTCCAGGATGCTCATCGTCCTCTCGCAGCCAGTGTCCATCTCCAGTACGATTGTCCCTGTTGTTCTGAAACTCAAGGAATGCTGTGTGAGTGACTTTATGTACACTGGATGGTGTTTCTTGTCTATCAATGTTAAGGCATGTGCATTGCCATTCCATATTCCCCCACATTCTAAAAGAGGGGCTTCACTGACTTTATATCTTGACTTAAAGCCATCGAAACCCAGTGGTTGAGGCACATTAGGGAAATGTATATTGTCCTAGAGATGAAAGACCTCTAGGATAATCCCAAAATTGTACACCACCCATCGAAATAATGATGGAAAGAAGCAATCTGGGCTTATTAGGTAAGACACATTTTAAAGCACTGCAAGTATAGCAGTATGCTCATATATCGCCAGTGTCTGGGCTTTGATTTACAGGTCTTCATTTCCAGCTTGTGGTGCTCTTTTTAGGGCTCAGGTCAGCGGCCAGGAACTTCATGATGATGTTGACACCCATTATGGGATTTTGCACAAAAAGCTCCCTAGGGTGTATGTTCATTGGGATGTTCTTTTAATTTAAGGATCCTCTGTTGAGAAAGATGAGGACACAACTTCTGACTCTGCAAACATACTTCCCTTAAGAATCCCTGTATATGTATGTCCGTGCATGCATGTTCAAGACTACTGCGACCCCTCCAAAGTGACTCCTCCATTTGCAAATCTCCTTTCTCGTGTGCGCTTATGAAGCTCCTTGCCTCTCATCTTTAAGTGCTATATAGCTTGCCACTACATTGCATTCATATTGTATCAGCAGACTTGTCATTATGTTGCTACACAGGTGCAAATCTAAAATGTATCAGCCTAAACACAAAGTAACACTAATAGTAACATTTGGCCAATTCTCATTAATTACCATAGATACATGCTAATTTGAAACATTGCACCAACATGACCTTCAAACCAGCCACTGATATGGCGCTTGCAACGCAAGCCCATCTTTCCTATTGATACGATTATCAGCCACCCCAACATTCCCCCCTAAAACATTAACTAATAATGCAATTCTTTGCTCTTTTAAACCATATTCTTTGGGAAAGAAGTAGCTACAAACATCTCTCATGCTAGTTCCACTATGAGCATACTCCTCTGCTGAATAAAATCAACTCGTCCCCCACCATGTTTGCAAACTACCTGCTCTTCCACACAATCATCCAAATGTGCTAGAGGACATAGGATCGCACCTGGAGTCCCAACCAACTCTGGATTGATGTCTAACTCAGTCTGAGTACAAATGTGAAATGCATTGGTAGTGGTGCTAGCCTTGGACAGGGACACGGTCATCATGGCAGATGTGTTACATATTTGGGCAGAGCAGAATCATAAGAGCATCAGGCAGGTAAAAAAAAGATTATGAGCAGAAATACCAAAATTGGCATGAGGTTTTTCACAGCTGTGCTCATCCAAGAAGGCATCCAAGAGAAAAGAGTGCAACCAAGTGTCACTTGTGATTCCTGCTTCCTTTTCCATGACCCCCCTTAGATTAGGAAATGTAGAAATCGTCTGTTTAAAACATCCTAGAATTAATTTTAAGTTCACATTTTCCTCTCTGTATTTACAATAACAGTCTCTGGTTTCTATTTGCCTTCCCCTTCTCTACTGGAATTGACTTGAAATCCTTAGAGCATACTTTACTTTGAGACTGTTCCTGTGCTGGTGGAGGGGCACTGGTATTCCTTTACATGTCTCCAATATTAATCCAGCTTAGTTGGCCTACAACTTCACAGCAGTCAGAGTAAAAAAAATCACTTAATGTGGCCCATGGAAATGCCTCTCATTCCAGCATCGAATGAATAAGCTGACATAAACCAGAGCCCATGGATCAAATGCGACTGATGTGTACCTTCTTATTCTTTGATGTATTCTCCTGTTGACTTCTTATGAAAGAACACAACCCGTGAAGATACAAGTCTGACACTATTGGTTAAAGCCATAAAGTATTACCTAAACTCCTCACCAAGAATCTCTGCTGACTTTTGTGCATTTGATGCCGTGCATGCAGGGGATGATGGTGTATATAATCTGAGCCCGGTCTCTATTTCATGAGGACTGAGGGGGTGTTCTTTCCCTGACTGATTCCTCAATTAAAATAAGACTAATGGTAAGCAGTAAAGCCAATTTGTACTCAAATAACTACATATTTTTGTCAAACAAACTTTAAGAACTCCATTCAAATGCTCCATGATTCCATTGGCCTGGAGGTGGTACACTGAAGACAACCTGTGCTTGATTCCCAATAGTGAGGAATTTCTGAAAACAAGGCATTCAAGAAGTGGGTTTCATTGTCTGTCTTCAGCACCTCACAAATTCTCCACTGTGGAAATACCTCCACCACCAAAGGTTTTTCTGCATCAGGGTGCACACAGGGAGAAAACTCAAGCCATCTAGAGAAAACTATCACAACATCTGTGTGAATCTCCTGAAAAGGCCCCCAAAGGCCAGGGCAAAACTCCCTGTACCATCATCATGGTGTTTTCCAGGATTTAATTCTCTACAAATTATACATTTTCCTACCATTCCTCCTGGTCCTCTGCTGTGATTTTTCACTGAGAAGTGTGTGACAGGTAGTGCAGTTGTTCCAGAGCCACAAGAAGCACCTCTACAGGCATTATTACCTTTCCTGTAAGCTCCTATCCCCACAGCATATCTGTGGGCAAGAAGTCCTTTTCATCTGTAAGTGCTCTTTCCTGCATCACCACAATCTGCATATCTGTGGGCAGAACTCCTTTTCATCTGTAAGTGCTCTTTCCTGCATCACCACAATCTGAAGCAATGGGAGAGCATTCTACGAGGCTGGAAACTGTACCTGTTGGAACAAGGTTTTCATTTACTTGGAATTTGTGAATGGCAAATACGTGTCTTCTTTCGCCGCTCTGTCCGCAGTATTGTTTCCAAGTGCTATTGGGTCAGTACGGTTAGTATGCACAGCACACGTAACTATTCTTACCTCTGTTGATAATGTTAATGCTTCTATTAGTCTATCTATCTATCTATCTATCTATCTATCTATCTATCTATCTATCTATCTATCTATCTATCTATCTATCTATCTATCTATCTATCTATCTATCTATCACACATAGGCATACAGGAGCTACATAAAACAGAGACAAAAGACACAAAGACATAACAAAATGAAAAAAAAAAACAAGTGGCCAAGTAGGATAGTCTACGGATCTTCCTGGGTGAATAATCTAGTTTTCAGAGATTTTCTGAAAACAAGGTAGTCTTCTTCCTTTGGTAGACACTCTGGGAGCTCATTCCAAGTCTGTTCGATCAAAATGGGAACTGACCGAGCATTTCCCCAGGTTCTCTTGAACCAGTGGATCCTTAGGCTACAAGCACCAGAAGATTTCATGTCTTTTCCTGGTTTATAGAACTCCATCTTCTTCCTCAAGTATTGAGGGGCAGTTCTAAAAAGACACTTATGTCCCAGCGTAAGAATCTTACATTTGACTCTGGCTGCAACCGGGAGCCAGTGA
Organism: Ambystoma mexicanum; assembly: GCF_040938575.1. Taxonomy (NCBI): domain Eukaryota; kingdom Metazoa; phylum Chordata; class Amphibia; order Caudata; family Ambystomatidae; genus Ambystoma; species Ambystoma mexicanum. Next base: position 1,221,975,955 of record NC_090924.1, read on the forward strand.
AGGTCCCTGCAAGCTTTTGATACTGGTTCTCTGCATGCAATGTTGCACACTATACGCACTGCATAATTTTGGAGATTCTGAAGCTTCTTTATGCTTTCCATGATAGTACCTTCAAGTAGGGAGTTGCAGTAGGGGAGCCTTGGCAGGATAATAGCTCAACCAATTTTTCACAAATTTTCTTCGAGACCAACAGACAAATCTGTTTTAGGACTCTGAGGTAGTAATTCGATGTCTTGACAGTATAGTTGGCTTGGGCGTCAGCATTGAGCGTTTCCTCCATGTAAGTGCTGAGGGTTTTAAACTTTCTTGTTATAGGTACATGGCCTCCATCAATGCTGAAGCTGGTATATTAATGTCCAAGACCATCATGGGCATGCTTCAAACTGTATAACATAAGTTCAGTTTTACTGGCATTTCAACAGAGTCCGTTTGAAGACATCCAGCCTTTGATGAGTAGGTACATTTCATTTAACTTTTCTTGGTCTACCGCATAGTCCCCAGTGAGTTCCAGAGAGAGCTGTAAATCATCTGCATAATTTGCAAAGGATACCCCCAGTTTCTCAATTTCTTCACACAGTGGCTGGATATAAATGTAAAAAAGGGATGGCAATAGACAAGTCCCCTGTGGCACACTGAACAAAATTGGCTCAGAGTCTCAAGAGGCATCTCCCCAATGGACTCTGGAATTACGACCACAGAGAAATGATTCCATAAAAGTCAAGGCTTCCTGTGAGAAGCCACTGATGTCAGTCAACCTTTGCAACAGCCTTTTGCAGTCAAGGAGGTCAAAAACTGTTGATAGATCTAATAAAATCAGCAGTCCTGAGCCATTCCTTTCCCATGTGGTTTTGAAGATCTAACAATGTGCTCCTGGTCCTGTGGGTACGCCGAAAGCCATCCTCCTTATTATGGAGAAGGTACATGGCTTCTACATAGGATTGCATTTGTATGGTGGCCACTTTATCGATAACCTTAAGAAGAAAAGGAGTATTGGTAATGGGCCTAAGGTTCGTAAGATCCTTGGGGTCTAGCTCTTGTTTTGTTACGAGGGGAAAGACCACCATATCCTTGATGATCGCAGGGAATAAACAATGTGCAAAGGAGGCATTTATACATCTGTTCAGAAATAGCACAAATAAATCATAATGTTCAAGAATGAATTTTGAAGATAGCAAATCTCCAGGACAACTGTATTCCAGTATTTTGACAACCTTGTTTTCTTTGACCTCAGAGAAGCGAAACAGCAATGGTGGATTTTTATTTGTTTGTCTCTTTCTCCAATGGTTTAAAAGAGGTCCAAAACATCTAACTGGTCCAGGTCTTTCTGTATTCTGGCCCGTGCTAATCTGATTTTATCTGCAGAAGCCTTTATAACCTTAAAAAAGTCCTCTTTGTCCACGTTTATAGTTTGGTTCAGGGCATTAGTTTTTTCCCAAGTTTTGAACAACCTGAAAAGCTCTTTAGTTTCATTACTTGCTTTAGTAACTTGTTCCCTAGAGTAATTTTGTTTTGCCTCTTGTATCTTGAGTTTATATTATCTGTCCCTTAGTTTCCAATCCTCCTTATTCTTCAGCACTTTATCTTTGTGCCAATTATGTTCGCCCTGTCTTTTCTTTTGTTTAAACAAGGTGAGTTCCATAGTAAACCACTTCTGGTGGTTAGGGCATTCGCTTGACACTTCTAAGCTTAATCGGAGCAAATCTGCTCAACAATAGTTCAGTGTGTATTATAACTCTTTACTAAAGAGTAAGGGGAGTCTTTGTCCATAGTGTTGGACATCAGGCTACTCAAACATTTGGCCAGGTCGGTGGCCTTAATTTTTCGATAGTTTCTTCTGAGAACTTTACGTTGATAACAGTGCAGCATGCTAGACTGGGGTCCCATCAGATCTGAAAAACCCCTTCTCTGCCATCTTGACAAGCCTAAATGTACTGTGCAAGTTAAAAATGCAGAGTCAGACTAAATAGTGACTGCCTTTCCCTTACTCATTTCCAGCCCTCTATGAGTGACAATAGCTTTGCTGCTAGAGCGGACAATTGGGAAGGCAACCATTTCTTCATCCTTACCTGGTATTGCCCATCCACAAGGCCCACAATGACTGCACCTGTATGTCTCTCACCAGTATCCTGATTAATTATTGAAGACCCATCAACCATGAGTACCTCACTTCGGTCCAAGACATCCTCCTTATTGAACCACCCTATTGAAAACCCCCAGGGCCTCACAGTACCCTCTGAGGAAACATTGTGTGCTCAAATGTTTGGCCACAATACATTAACGCAATAAAGTACTGGGAATCAGGGTGTAAGGGGACCGAGAAAAATGCATTTTTTAAATCAATCACAGTAAAGTGGGTCGACCAATTAGGGCTGTTACAGAGAATGGTATTAGGATTTGGTACCACTGGAAACTCTGCCTCAACAATGTTATTCAGAGGGTGCAAATCCTAGACCATCTTCCAACTGGACCCCTTTGTTTTCTTCACAGGATAGTTGTATATGGCCATATTTTATGGGGATATGGAAGGTTGTATTATGCCATGCTTCAACAATGCCATAATGGTCTTATAAATATCTTTGTCACTCTCTCCAGACATGTGGTATTGCCTCACATGTGGCAATATTGCACCAGATTTCAATTTTATTTGTACTGATCCAGCATACTTTAACAGTCCCACAAGTGGTCCGGCACCTTCTCCAAATCCTTCTTCCAATATGGTGGTGTATTTCTAACGTTGAACATGGTCTGTGGAACTTCCCTTTGCTCTATCATTATATGGCAAGGCACACCAATCTCAAAACCCATCTCTCTTTTGTCTTCGGCATCTTCAAACAGTCGTTCATCGGACACGTCCCTCAGCGATAAGGTTGGATCGATGCACAAGACTGTGCGCCACTCTCTGCCTTTCTCATCAGTGCATGAGAGAACCACCATGTCCTTCTTAATAACCACTGTTTGCAAAAGAATGGTGCCTGTTATGTCCTGTCACTCAACAGGCTGAAACCAAAATTCTGTTGGTATCAGCCATTACCGATCTCTGATCCCTGGGACCCAACTTAACAGAACCATCACTCCATAAAGGGACAAAAAGGAATTCACAGGCACCCCCATTGCGGCGCTGTCTTTGTTACATGCATGCAAAAGTGCTGCTTCTCTCTCCAGATTGTATACCTTCCTCTATGAAAGGGATTGTCATATTGAGCTTAATTAGTATGTCTCTGCCCAAAAGATTTGCAGGGGTATGTGTATAGTACAACAAGGGAGCAGATGCTTTTTGTGTACCTACCTTAATATGTGGATCATCAGTGTAAGGAACTGGCAGGAAAGCCATAGAGAATTTATGTGTGTCAATTTTTTGGCCTGACAAGGGTAACTCACCTTCCTTAATGTAAGTTTTTGTTGCCCCTGTATCGACCATGAATTAACATGTTTGATCCTCTACCTTTATACCTATCCAGGGTTCCTCTTCCAGATCAGCAGTAACAGACAGGACTGGACACATCAGAGATCCGTGTTGACTGTCCTAATCCGGATACATGTTAGCACCTCAGAGTGGCAAACGATTACCTCCAAAAACACTTGCTCCAGTATAGTGAGTGACCGTTCCTTGGGGTAAATGATTCTTCTGTCATGAACCGTCGCCTGCGTCCATTCTGGACTTCGTGGTCCCTGACTCATAAAGGACTGAATGCAGTAATCCTCCCAACATGGCCGCCTGATATGGAACGCAGCTTGCCAGTCTTTGAGCTCCACGCTCGGCACTCTACTAAACAGACACGCCCCCGCGGATCTGCATGTCTCAACGCTACCGCTCGCTGTAGTTGGACGTGTGTTGCCAGAGTTCTCTCGGGGCTTTTTCCTGAATCCTGTCCCCCGGTTCCTTGAATCCTCTTCCTTTCCTTCCTTTCCTCAAACTTACCTCCGAACTTCCTGGATTTTTCACCTGTGCTCGAGTCACAGCGTTCCGTGCCTCCGAGCGCGGACATTGTTCCTTCCTGATTCCATCCTGGACATCTGAACGTATCCTGGAGTTGAGATATCATTCTCATGCTGGAATCCGAAGACCCGCACACAGGTTTATACAAATCCCGGACCGTGCGAAAGAAACCACCAAAGAAGGTCGCGAACCAACAGGTGAGAAGGGGAGAGACTAGTGACAGATTGAGATGCCAAAAGAACGATACGGATACAGAGATGGAAGCCGCGGTTCAAGACCTCATGCGAGGCATGCAGGAACTTACCACAGCAGTTCAAAACCTTAAAACAGATAATGCTGCTCTAAAGCAGCTAGTCTTGTCTCGTGATTCTGCTACTAAGGAAAGTGTGTTATTGGGTGGAGTAGTGGACAAATATGATGGTTCTCCAAAGACCCTTTGTGCCTTCCTTGATTCATGTCTGGTACATTTCACCTTTAAGCCCTACTACTTTTCCACCCCTAGAGAAAAGGTGGGGTTTATGATATCACACCTCACTGGTAACGCCTTGACCTGGGCAACCCCCCTAGTCAATTCGGGCAACGCCCTCCAGGATGATTATGACGGGTTCGTGGAAGCCCTAAAAGCCATGTTTGATTGTCCTGAGCAGTTTTACAGTGCTCAAGAACGTCTACTTGATTTTCAACAAGGATCCCAGGATATGCTTACCTATGTGACCCGTTTCAAACAACTTGGGAAGGAAGCTGATTGGTCCCAAGAGGCCAGCTTCACCTTCTTTCGAAGAGGCCTGAAGGAAGAAATAAAGGACGAGTTAGCCAGGGTAGCTCGCCCAAATTCCTTCCAGGGACTCTTGGACCTTTCCCTGCAAATTGATTTTCGAATCCAGGAAAGAAAAGTGGAGAAAAAGAAGTCTAAGTCATCATTCTAAAGGGCTGCCATAGGCCATCCTTCCAGTCCAGAGGCCGTAGCTTCTCTGACCTTGGATCCAGAACCCATGCAACTGGGGGCCTTCCGTGGACCCATAACCCCACAAGAAAGGATGCGCCGTATCCACACTGGTCTCTGCATGTATTGCGCCTCCGATAAACATCTTGTGAGAGAGTGCCCTATCGATCCTCCACGACATTCGGGAAACGCCAGCTCCCGATCCTAGATGGGGCACAGTTTCGGGAGAGTGGTGTCTGCTCCACATCAATTCCTTCCTTGAACTCTCCTGGACAAAACAACCTTGTGATTCTACAGGCATTCCTATCACCTTCCAAGAAAGAATCTTACCCCATCTTGGCACTAGTGGATTGCGGATCCATGGGCATATTCATAGATCATGATTGGGTCACTACTCATCACATTCCATGCGAAACACAAGAGACTATGCAACCTGTTGAAACTATCGATAGGAGACCCCTGTCTTCGGGACCCATAACCCTTCAAACCAAGGAGCTTTTTCCTATAAACCACCACCAAGAGAGGATTAAATTTGATATTATAAGATCTGCCCATTATCCAATGGTTCTAGGCATGCCCTGGTTTACAGAAGCACAACCCCTATATTAACTGGGCGGCAGGCTCTTTGTTTCTTGGTTTGGAACATTGTATGTCCCACTGTTTGTCCCTAAACACCTTACCAAAGTCCTCTGAAGACTTCCAAGAAACTCAGCAAATACCATTCACTGTCTCTAACGTCATCCAGATTCCCGGGCTACCAGGCTTACACAGATGTATTTTCGACAGCCATTGTTCAAGCTCTACCACCCCACAGACCTGAGGATTGTGCCATTGATACTGAACCTACAGCAGTAATTCCTTTTGGAAGAATGTATATTTTGTCTGAACCTGAAAATAGGGCCCTCCGGGAATACCTGGATGCCAATTTGGAAAATGGAACTATTCGACCATCCAAGTTCCTTGCGGTTGCTTCTCTATTTTTTGTTCCCAAGAAGGATTCCAAGGAGCATAGGCCATGTCTAGATTAGTGTGGCCTTAACCAATGCACTCTCAAGGACCGTTATCTATTGCCTCTCATCTCGGACATCCTGGAAGCAGAGGTGCAGTTATCTTCACAAAACGAGATCTCAGGGGCGCCTACCATCTTATTCGTATAAAGGAAGGTGACGAATGGAAAACAGCCTTTAGAACACCCTTCGGCCATTTTGAATACCTGGTTATGCCCTTTGAACTTGCTAATGCCCCAGCAGTCTTCCAACGTTTTATGGATCGGGCATTTTCTGATGTGCTGTTCCTGTTCATAATTGTATATCTAGACGACATACTGATCTACTCCAAGGACCATATAAAACATGAAGAGCACGTAAGGGCAGTCTTACAACGTCTACGTGAACATAAGCTCCTGGCCAAACCCGAAAATTGCCTTTTCCATGTATCTACTGTTCACTATCTTGGATTCGTTCTTAGCCCAAAATGGATTGGAATGGACTCTTCGAAGGTTGATTCCATACTATATTGGCCTGTTCCCACTACTGTAAAGCAAATTCAATCCTTCCTGGGGCTTGTTAACTTCTACAAAAAATTCATTCCAGCATTTTCGGAGATCGTGCATCCTATTGTTACATTATTAAAGAAGGACACCCCCTTTCAGTGAACCTCAGCCCAAGATTCGGCATTTCAACAGTTGAAGTCGGAGTTCACACAAGCTCCCATCCTTGCTCAACCCGACACAGATCGACCCTTCATTGTTGAAACTGATGCCTCCAACTACTCCATTGGGGCAGTCCTGAAACAAGAACTTGGAGACAAGTTAGAACACCCCATCGCCTATCTCTCCCGCACCTTGACTCCCAGTGAAACTCATTATTCCCTCCTTGAGAATGAATTGTTAGCCATCCATCAGGACTTCACTGATTGGTGTCATCTCCTTCTGTGAGCCAAACACCTGGTACAAGTCTGCACCGACCATCGGAATCTTCAAGTCCTACAATCCTTAGAATGTAGAAACAGTCGCTAAACCCGTTGGGCCTTATTTTTTGCCCAATACCAATTTCAAATCCATCATTTCCCTGGAACACATAACATTATAGGCGATGCCTTATCCAGACATCCTGATTATGAACCCCTTGAAGATCGGACCTTTCCTAAGATGTTTCCCAACACTATATTTGTTGCTCAAACAATTAATCTCCTGGACGATATTCGGATCCAAACTCAGTCCTCGGAACCTTGGAAGGAGTTTAAGAGAAACAACCGATGGAAACTCAAAACAAAAGACGGATATCTATTCAAGGATAATCGGTTGGTTACCCCTACTCCTGGACTGAGACAAAAGATCACAAGCCTATGTCATGATACCTTTGATTCAGGACACCGTGGCATCACCAACACCCTTCATCTAATACAAAGACAGTTTTGGTGGCCCAGGATGAAGGACGATATCAAGTTCCATGTCCAGGTTTGTGTAGTCTGCAATCAGAACAAACATGAAAATAAAAGACCAGCAGGACTCCTGCTCCAACCAGCAATACCAACAAGACCCTGGGAAATCATTGCCACGGATTTTATCGTGGAACTACCGTCTTCTAGAAGCTACACAACAATAATGGTTACCATTGATCTGTTCAGACATATGGCTCATTTTATGCCTTTAAATAAGCTACCATCCTCAACTGAACTTGCTGGGATTTTCTTAGAACACATATTCCGGCTTCATGGGCTATTTTCCAAGATCATTTCTGACAGAGGACCACAGTACATATCCCAGTTCTGGAAACAGTTATGTCGTATACTGGGAATCCAACGTGCCTTGTCTTCGGGTTATCACCCACAGACCAATGGAGCTACTGAACGAGTAAACCAAACCCTGGAACAATATCTTCGTTGCTTCACCACCAAGTTCCAGGATGATTGGTCACTCTTAATACCCGTGGCCGAATTCGCATACAACAATTCAGATCATTCAGCCATCAAAACCAGCCCTTTTTTCTGTAGTCAAGGATTTCATCCTTCAATCCTGCCATCCATTCTTCCACACCCTACCCCAGTTCCTGCAGTCGATTCCTGGATTGAAACACTAATCAATGTGCACAAAGAAGCTAAGGAACCCCTAGAAAAGGCCCAAAGAGATGTAAAACATTATGCTGACTCCAAAAGAAGACCAGGGCCTTCTTTTTCAATATCGATAAGGTCTGGTTATCCTCAAAACTCCTCCCATGTCACCTGTGAACAAATAAGTTGGCTCCCAGGTATTACAGACCCTTTTCTATAAAAGAAATCATCAATCCAGTGTCCTTTTGACTCCGACTACCAGAATTATGGAAAAGGATCCATCCAGTCTTCTTTACTTCTCTGTTGAAACCATATGTTCAGCCCTCTCAAACTGCTCCAAGATCTACTCCAGTGATTGTCAATGACCAACTCAAATACAAGGCCTCCAGAATTTGTGACTCTAGGTACTGATGTGGTCAACTACAATATTTGGTCGAATGGAAAGGGTATCCTCCTAGTGAGCGCACCTGGGAACCCATGTCAAACATGAATGCCCCCAGGCTGATTCGAAGATACCATCTTATCCATCCTGGCAAACCTGGAGGAGCTGTCATGTACCATCGCCTGCGTCCATTCTGGACTTCGTGGTCCCAGACTCAGAGGACTGAATGCAGTAATCCTCCCAACATGGCCGCCTGATATGGAACGCTGCTTGCCAGTCTTTGCGCTCCATGCTCGGCGCACTACTAAACAGACACGCCACCGCGGCTCTGCGTGTCTCAACGCTACCACTCACTGTAGTTGGACGTGTGTTGCCGTAGTTCGCTCGGGGTTTTTTCCTGAATCCTGTCCCCCGGTTCCTTGAATCCTCCTCCTTCCCTTCCTTTCCTCAAACTTACCTCAAAACTTCCTGGATTTTTCACCTGCGCTCGAGTCATGGCATTCCGTGCCTCCGAGCGCAGACATTGTTCCTTCTTGTTTCCGTCCTCGACATCTGAACGTATCCTGAAGTTGAGATATCATTCTCACGCTGGAGTCCGAAGACCCGCACATGGGCTTATACAAATCCCGGAATGTGTGAAAGAAACCACCAAAGAAGGTCGCAAGCAAACAGGTGAGAAGGGGAAAGACTTGTGACATCTTCTCCCATGACTGTACCAGAGCCTGCACTGGCATGGCATGGTTGGCTGAAATATATAAGTCTGTGCAGCCTCAGGCTCAGGCACCTTGTTCTGTTCCATCGTACCTGCTGTGATTGCACAGAACATGGGGCATATCGCATGGTCAGGGTTTGCATTTGCTGGGCAACTATGTTTAAATAATGTGGCCTTCTTCGACAATCTTGTGCCAAGTGCCCTATTCTTCCACACAACCAACACTGGATTGCATACAATCATTCATAATTACCTACCATCGGCCCATTGTCAGAGGCCGATGTCAGAATGAAAGGCTGGCCACTGAGGCAACTGCCATGGAAGACGTAAGCAGACAACACAAAGCAATGTGATACTGCATGCAAGGATAAATGCATGCTAAATGTGGGATCCAAACAAGTGTAAGGTCAATGCAGAATTCGTTGTGACAGCATACAATTGGTCAAATACTGCATTCAGTACCATGCACCCAGCTGCGGTCAACCTGAAGCTGCAAACACCATGATGCAGTATGCATGGGACATGCATGTGAAAACACCAACACCACTAAATGTGATGTGCTGGTATACAACATAGCATCTCAAAAATGTGCATCAATGTTCACATGGTTGTGGCTTGTAACATGGTGATGCACACCATAATTAGGCAACCCTAAGCAAGAGAGGCCAAATGTGCCATTGATATATAACCCCACAAACGTTCCAAGGGATCTGAAGTGTCACTCAGTACACATGGCCAAAGTGCAATGAGACACACACCAGCACAACAATCAACACCTGTCACAGGCCACAAACAGCTGGCCCTGCAACCCACTCCCAAACACACAAGAAAGGTCCAGACAGTTTGAACTCCCACAATGTTGAATATGAAACCATTGGCCCCACCAATCTATACAAACAACACCATGCCCTGTCCTATCACTAGAACCACGCCTTGTGAAACATGCACCCGTAAAGAATTACTGGTGCCCCACAAGAGAAATCAATCCCAAATGATCACACACAATGCAAGACTCCCAGCCAAACACCACACAAGCATCTGCAAATGCCCTTCACTTACCTGCACAGGGTACACGCCTGCCTGCATACGATGCACCCCGTCGGGAAATGCATTCCCTAAATGCAATGACATGCATACTAACAACAGAAAGAACATGCACATCCATGACAACACATGACTTGATTCAGAAAATATGCAGGGAACACCCACTGCAGAATCACCACAGGGTTCAAGAGGGTTACAGGACATAGTTTGTGATCTGCCCCTGAGTGCAGCGTACCACAACAGAGACAGGGAGAGAGAGTGGCACTGAGAGGGAAGGCCAAGTAAAAGCCACATTATGGAGTACACTGCCTGGATTGGAGATGGCCAATGACATGCACTACATCACAGTAGGTGAGGCCATAGATGAATTGACCAATGGAGGTAACACAGTGACATGAGTACCACTTAAGTAACCATCCCGGCATGGTAGCATGCAAAGCACTTATAAGTTAAGTCACACATGCAGCAAACATGGTGACCAATGATGCATGCTCAACATGCAAGACAGTGTTCATGCTTACCCTCTGACTGTGCCACATGGTGTGAATCCCTCATCACCTTTACCAGAACTGTGTCTCCAAATTAGGGACAGGAGGGACAGTGCCTGGTGGAGGGCTTGGGGAGCACGGACATCAAATCACTGCCAGATCACAGATTACTGACACAACATGGGATAAGACATTACAACGAGCATAGTGAAGTACCATTCACACAGTACACATGTGCAAGGAAACACTAAACACATAGACCTGCACATGCCATCCTGTGCACCACCATGCAAACATGCAAGTTGACGTCACTGTGCATGCCTGCATGTCCACCACTGCGAACATCGTGTCCTTGAGAGCTTAACAGCACAACTCAAGGAAAAGTTAATTAAAATAATAAAAACAAAACCTGGAAAGGACAACTCAGAAATAAAATGACAATATCAATGCCTGGGGTCAACTAAAGTATCAACAAATGTACAAAAAAATCTAAAATGGCCATCATGGACCATGGGGGAGGGGGTCCACACAGGAGGGAGAAGGGGGATGGTGCATGTCAACTTCCACATGGGTGGACATTAAAACAAAATAAAACAAACATTCCCCTCTATGGGCTAACAGACCACATGGCTACGGTGGACTGGGAGGCATGAAGGTAGAATTGGTGCTGGAGGCACACCATGCAGTGCCCTGGCCTGGTCCTCAGTGGCAGCGGCCATGCATGACACTGATGAATGTACCAGCAGACTGAGTGCTTGGAGGTCACCATTCACAACCTTACGGGTTGCACGGAGTGGCTCTGTGATAGTCTGCCTCAATGATAGCATCTCAGGGCGGAACAGTCTTATGGTGGCTGCCTCTTGCTCATGGATTGCAGCTCTGTGGGCCAACAAAACTTGCCTCAGGGCTTCCTGAGTGCCTGACGCTCTGGAAGCAGGGATGCCTGAAGACACAGCAGATCTGCTTGTCAGCCCCTGATCTTGGCCTCCATGCACAGCCTGTGGCAGCGGCATGTGGACTGCATGAACTACAGCTGTTGCACTGCCTGTGTTGCTGAGGGGATAATGGAACTAGTCACCCTATCCATGCCCTCAGCCAAACTCATAGGCAGCACCCTGTTGGACGCTGAACCAACATCTGCTGCTCCCACACTGTCTTCCCAGGGCCCATGCCTGCCTCATACACGTGAGCATGTCCCTTGCTGTGAGACCACTGTCTCTGGCTGCTGGACTGTAAACCTGCCTTGGACATCTGCCCCAGGACCAGAAACCAATGCATGGGAGTGTGGCCTAACTCCCTACAGACTCACAGACCCCAACTGCTTCACCAATTGGTGCATTCACCTCCACCAGCATTGAGAACTGTACACCCGGTTCAGCATCAGAGCTACTGAAGTCCAAAGAGTCTGAATTCTCTGCAGCAAGGTTCATAATGGTCCGTACCACTAGTGGATTCTCACACCTGCCACGCCATGTCCTCCACTGGTGGTCTGAAGCACCACAGACGACTCCTCCTCCACTCCCTCCTCCTCCTCTGCATCTGGTGCCTCCTCACCTGCACATGGACAGAAAATGATATGTGGAGTCACGTGCAACGTGTCTATAGTAAATGTGTGTATCACATTGCTTTCATGCAACAAAATGCAGGGCATGTCACTGTAAGAGAAACAGCATCCACACACTATGTACAAGAAACTATCTGATCATAACATATGCAGACAGGCAACAACATTCCCTACTCAGGGCATGCTGCCAGTGGACAAGCTGCCAACAAACAGGGTCATTAACAAGCACATTATGCCACATGACACAGCTAACTGTTGACTATACTAGTGAAATGGGCATGGCCATGTGGCTCTGTCACATAAAATTACATGACATGGCAACAGGCAGACACACATATCCACATCCAAGTCTCCATCCATCACATGACACACCAGTGTTGACCTGGTACAGGGACTGTACACAATGGGAACATGCCATAAGTGTTTGAAAAAGGAAACAGTCCGAGTTGATGTATGGCTGTAAGAGTACCATCCAGCCAAGGTCTGTGAAGTGGAGAGAGTAAGTCAATTGAGTTGTATAGAAGAACAATGTACAGTGACCCACAAGAGGGAGAGGGGCATGGACCCATGGAGTGTGTGCTAAGTGTGAGAGAGTAACAGGAATCAAGCCTCACAACAATTTGCCTCAGGAGTCGTAGCCATTGGGGCAGCGGCAATGTGCACAGTCTAGACATATGCACACTCACTCAGGGCACGCCGTAAGGTGTTTTGGTTATCATCATGGAACCACCTACATACATTTGTGAAAAGAGAATATATACCCTGTAGGGCATGAAGTGTCATGGCTCGTTCTCATTGTGCCACCATTTTTACAACAAAGATGGCGGATAGTCCTCACTGGGTTGGTCTAGCTGCCTTGATTCCAGTGGACCCAGAGGCTCCACCCCTGATGCAAATGGAAGCTCTTCAGTCGGCAGGGACAACGCTCCAGTGCGTTGCTACTCCTTCTACACAACACTTTGTAAGTTTCTCTCTCTCTCTCTCTTCAACAATCTAATCATTCTCTACAGACGTAACGTCTCCCACTCTGACACTTGTGTACTCTCCCTCTTTCATTTGGTTTAGTTGTCTTTCAAGGGTGCTATGAGCTCCGATCCTCTTCTTACTCTACGGAGTCACGCCGGCACAGGGATTTGCTCTGCAGCTACTGTCACCGCTTCCTGTGGTCCTCACCGCATTCAAAATTATAACAGGCTTTCCCGTTTTGCTGTTCTTGGTACGCCTTTGGTAGATTTCCATTCGGGAGGGTTAAATCGAAAGGAATTTCCTCACGGTATAACTTGAGCTTTCTCTGTGCTTTCCTATCTGTATTCATAGCTTGGGTTTATCCCGCTGCGGGAGCAGGCACAGTTGCCCGCTATCTGATCTCTGCAGGCTGTATTCTCACTCCTTTCAGTGAGGTAATCAAAGACATGCAGACCGCGTCTCGTGTCATACATTTTGTAAGCTAGGCTCTCCATTAGCCATCAATTTCATAACGCTTCCCTCTATCTCTCGTAATCTTCTTGCAGTCTACCGTAATTCTCAGAATAGAAGAGCCTCATGGTCATGCTGCTTCCTGACCCGAAAGTATTTCCTGAGTACTAATAACTCCTTTTCTGACTCTCCTGCTTCCTATAAACTCTCTCACCCTATTTTCTCTCTTTTTGTTAACATTAAGATATGAGGCTGTGACAGATGGGAATTTCTACTCACCCCCTGCTACCACAGTGAAAGCCTTGAGGCATCCTGAACCGGAACCCACCTCAGAAGGGGACTAGTTCCACTCTACCACACACAACACTACAGCAACAGGGTTTTATTCCCCAGAGGGTTTCCCTGAAGGCCGCTTACCTCTCTACCTTTGAATCTGTTGGAGACTAAGGGTCCTTCAGGTGGACTTTTCATTTCATCTATTATCCTGTTGCGTCTGACCAGGTTAGTGGATTATGTTTTTCCTGGTGAAATGGTTTGAGAAAAATTCTGGTTGTGACAAAAATTCTAACGCTCATCACAGATAGCAACGCCTATCAACAAGACTAAATTCGTGTATCAAACCTTATCTTTACCTGGTGGCATAACCCATACTCATTATGAATCAGGCACAACAGCAACATTTATTTTCAGCCGTTCAGTCTTTAACGGCAGAAGTCCAAGCATTGAAACAGGAGAATGCATCACTAAGACAATACATGGTTCGATCTCCTAGTTGTTCCAAACTTCCTCCCGGTCCTCTACCTGGGGGAAGGTTTGATGGAAATCCACACAAACTGAAGGAGTTCTTGGAGGCATTTGCAGTGCAGTTTGCCTTCAAGGCACCTTTTTTTCATAGCGACCGAGACAATGAAGGACATATGATAGCTCACCTAACTGGCCCTGCCTTGGCATGGGCTACTCCCTTAGTTACCACCAATAATCCTATTTTTGATTCTTACCAGCCCTTTGTGAATAGTTTAAAAACGGAAGACAGGAGATCACAGTCTTGGCCCAAGAACAATTACTTGATTTCATACAAGGCTCCCAGGATCTCTTAACCTACATAACCAGGTTTAAACAACTGGCAGCAGGGACCATCTGGGCAGACGACGCTCTGGTCACGTTATTCAGAAGAGGGCTGAATGAGGAACTAAAGGATGAGGTTTCCTGTGCTCCCAGACCTGCAAATTTAGCTGAATTGATAACTATGGTGATCCAGCTGGACTATAGACTTCATGAAAGACATCTTGAATGTCGTAAACATAGGGGTGCACGTACTTCTTTTGACACTCCCCATTCTACCGCTAAACATACTTCTATACAAGAACCCATGCAGATTGGCACTGCTCAGGGTCCTCTGTCCCCTGAAGAGCATAATCGGTGCCGTACTTTAGGTCTATGTATGTACTCTGGATCAAAAGATCATGTGGTACAGAACTGTCCCATTGCACCTTTCCGAAAACAGGGAAATGCATGAACCCAACCGTCCGAGGAACCACGGACCGGGAATCCTCAAACACCTTCATTTCCTCTCAGATCACCGAAGTGACTGAGTCTCCCATGGTAGTGGTATTGGTGACCATCACATGTAACGCCATTCAGTTAGTTCAAATCCTGGCTTTGGTAGACAGCAGCGCTGCAGGGAATTTAATTGATGACCTCTGAGCTGCTAAACATGGAGTGCCACAGTTGACCAAAGCTATTGCCATTCCGGTAGAATCCATGGACGGAAGTCCATTAATCTCTGGACCTATTCGCAAACAGACTGCACCTCTTCAGATAAACATCCTCTCCCATGGTGAAACACTAGTATTAGACATTATTCGCACCGCTCACTATTCAATTATTCTTGGATAACCCTGGCTCAGGGTTCACAACCCCTACATTAATTGGACGGCAGGAAATTTATTTTGGGGATCTGGACATTGTGTTGAGCATTGTCTCTCAAGTGGAGCTGTAGGGTTTCATTCTCCAAGTCTGCATGCCCAGCTACACTTGGGTCTTGAAACCAGGAACACCATTCTAAACCAAATACAGGAAATCCTTGAACCCTATCTGGCGTTTCAGAAAATCTTTTCAAATACGGAATATGCTGAACTACCTCCCAACGGACGGGATGACTGTGAACCTGATCTTATTCCTGATTTACCAATTCCTTTTGGTTGGATGTATGTCCTTTCGGCGACAGAAAAGCAGGTTCTTAGAGTGTATTTGATCAACTTCGCCGGCGGGAGCATCATTGTTTTTTATTCGCAAGAAAGATACGGATGAACTGAGACCATGCATAGACTTTCAAGGATAAAAATAAGATCACAATTCCAGACAGATGTCCTATGCCATTGATTCCCGATATCCTGGAGGCGTTAAAAGGGGCCAAAGTTTTTACAAAACTTGATTTAAGAAGAGCTTATCACCTAATCAGGATCAAACCCCCGGACGAGTGGAAAACAACGTTTCGCACTCCATTTGCCACTATGAATATCGGGTAATGCCCTTCGGATTATCAAATGCTCCTGCTGTTTTCCAATGCTTCATGGATCATCTTTTCTTAGACCTTCTTTTACATTCAGTGATAGTATACCTAGATGATATCTTGGTATTCTCTAAGTCACATGCAGAACATCTTGTTCACGTACGGGAAGTATTAAGGCATCTTCAAACAAACCATTTATTTTGTAAACTGGATAAATGACAATTCCACCAAGATGAGGTGACGTATTTGGGGTACATTTTGTCAGACGGAGGTACCTCGATGGATCCCCATAAGGTCTCTGCAGTTCTAGAATAGACATCCCCAAAAGTGTCAAAGAAATCCAATGATTTCTGGGTTTCGCCAAATTTTTATCAGCGTTTTATTCCTAACTTTTCAGAGATCATACTTCCCCTTATGGAATTGCTTAAAAAAGGGGTACCTTTTGAATGGTCCTCCTCAGCTCAGCAAGCATTTGAGACCCTCAAGGCATGGTTTGTCTCCGGTCCTATACTTATCTCACCAGATCAGACCAAAACGTTTATTGTGGAGTACGATGCCTTCCACCAGGCTTCGGGAGCCATTCTTATGCAGGAAAACGAACAAGGAATTGAATTTCCGGTGGCATATCTGTCCAAGATTCTTGCACTGTCAGAACTGAACTATACAGTGCTAGAAAAGGAATTACTCATTATTAAGCAAGTATTTGAGGAATGGAGACATTTACTATTGGGGGCCTCTCACGCTATGGAGGTGGGCACCGACCATCTCAACCTCCGGTGTTACAATATGCCCAGACCAGGAATAGTCGGCAAGCTTGTTGGGCTCACTTCTTTTCTCCCTATGATATTGTCTTTACATTTATCCCCGGGAGTATCAACCTTAAGGCAGATGCCCTATCTAAGAAAGACTCCATCAAACCATCACAGTTCAGAACAGAACCCCTCTTTCCTAAAGCTAGATTTGTACATGAAGTCTCCAGTTTCTTGCAATCCGTGGCAAATGCTACTCTACGCCTAAGGAAAAAGGACATTTCGAGAACTAGGATTGACCCTTTGCGAAGGTTGTGGTTATCGGAATCACTTTTCCTACCGACTCCCGAATTGCAAAAGATGACTTTGCACCTTTGTCACGACTCACTAATAGCAGGTCATCGAGGGATATCAAATACCACGGAACTGCTTCAGAGACATTTCTGGTGGCCAAGACTACCAACCGATGCTAAGGAATATGTATCGGCATGCGACATATGTTTGCAGTTGAAGACACCATGTAAAGCTCCAATGGGGCTTCTAACAAGGATGCCCATTCCGGACCGTCCATGGCAGATCATTTCTACCGATTTTATCGTGGATTTACCCCTCTCAAATGGTTGCGCTGCCATTATGCTCTTGATTGATTATTTCACTAAAATGGCCCATTTTGTTCCCCTTCCGAAGATTCCTAGGGCCACTCAAATGGAAAAGGTTATTGTAAAAAGCATTTTTTCTGTACATGGTGTAAACGAGACCATCATCTCAGATCGTGTAACTCGTATTTTGGACACAAGCACATGTCTAGCGGAGCAGAGTCACTGACATCAAGGATGCACCTAACAAGAGGGCACATTGTGGTATCATGTTGCAGATGTTGGGGGGTATGCTAGTGGGGGATGAGCACTGTGACACAGCAAAGTTCAACTGATGTACAACACATGGGTTGTATCCACTCTTGTGTGCACTGGACAGATGTCAGTACACCAAAACATGGTTCACCCGGGGCAGTCATTCAAATGCAGCCAGATGTGCACCACAATCATACATCTTGGTGATGCTTCACTGCACGTACTCAGGATGCACATTTTGGTCACTCACTTGGCGTGTCCTCATAATTTTCCAGGCCTCCCATGCCTTGCCCCTGCTCCAGTAGAATTAATTTGCTCATAGCCTCTTCATGCTCGGTCAGCTCCTCCTCGTCTGATGACCCCCCCTCCAGTTTCCAGAGCAGAGGCGAGGTTGGCAGCCAGCTTGGACTTGGTGCGACGGGTGAGGTCATTCCAGCACTTCACTTCCTGTGCAGCAGTGTGCTTCTCAAACCCTAAGGCATTGATCTCAACCGTGACATGCTGCCAATGCACCATATGCTGACCAGGTGTATGTGTGCTCCCTGGTTGCTGGCACATGTCACGGTGGTGCATGGTCATGTAGTCCATGAGGATCCGGAGTTATTCATCATGGAATTTCCTCTTCCTCAACATGCCAGTGTCCTGTGCCTTCTTGCCACAAGGTGTTGGTGTAGCCCCTGTGTGGCTGGGACAATTCTGGAGTCCAGATGCCAGACCACTAGTGGCCTGGGGCATGGCATTGCACCTTGTGGCTGGGGCAGCTGCTTCCACTGTACATCCCGTACCCTTTCAGGCTGGGGTGACTGCTTCTGCTGCACATCCCTTAACCTTTTGGGCCGGGACAGCTGCTTATGCTGCATGTCCCTTACCCTTTCGGACCCCAGGGGCTGGAACAGCTGCTTTCACTGCATGTCCCTGGGCCCTTGGGCCTGGGACAGCTGCTTCCACAGAACGCGCCTGGACCCTTGGGACTAGAACTGCTGCTTCCACAGGATGTCCCTGACCACGGCCACGTCAGTTCCCTTTCCCTCATTGGACCTTTCCACTCATGTTCCAAGTGTAAGGGAAACATGGAAGGCACACCAAACAATTGTCCAGGGCAATTAGCGTGAGGGCGCAGTCTACATGATGGAAGATATAGTTCTGTGGTCCAGCAAGCCTCAAAAGTACTCTGTGTGTGAAATATACTGTATGTGTAATGCACAGGCACCTAAAAAAAAAAATAGATGCTTACGCAGGAGCAAGATAGCATCCAGAAAAAGAAAAAAGTGGAATGCGATACGCAGTGGCACCCAGCAACACAGAAAATGCACATGCGCATCCGGGAAAGCTACCCGAAAGTTATGAATAGAGATACGTGATACACAGGGGCACCCAGAGTTGGGAGAATGCGTACGCAACTCACTGTTAGCCTCACAAAAATCAAAAGTAGATTTGGGTATGCACAGAGGCAAACCCCCCACCAAAATAAGAAGTTTGTACAGTCCCTGAACTGAACAGATTGAGTGGCACCCCAAAATAAGCAGTTCTCCACTCGTCTGTCTCCTTCCCTTCGCACTCATGTTCGGAGTTGCTTCTACACATACTAATGTATCCCCGAATATGGCATGCTCAACGCCTGTGCGCAGCGCGTGTCACATAAGTTGCGCACAGAGGGCCTTTCCTCTGATTTCACATGTCCACACACATTTTTTACACACAGGTCCTGTCACTCTGTTTCTGGCTGCCATCATAGATATACACTGAAGACCCACGTTCCTGCCTCTGTGCCTTTTGATCTGCCTCCTACTGCCCTGTGCTACCTCCAACTTAGCCATCTGCTGCTACCTGTCCAGTGTGTGGGCCTTCTGCCAACCTGCTCTGCGTTTGGAATGCCTGCTGTACAGCCATTGCCTATGCTCCTTTCCTTGGCCATATGACCACTTCAGCTGTTTCATCGGACTCCCACCGTGCCATTCAACCACCACAATTTGCTCCACAGCCCAGCTCCAGGACCAGCTTGCCCACCCACATCTGCCTTAGGGTGATGCCATGTCTGCACCATCATCATCAGACCAGAGTGGCAACTCCACGGCAGCAAGGCAGAGGACTGTCAACCTCACCACCAGGGAAGTTGACATGCTGGTTGAGAATTTCCTGCAGCATTATGATGCCTTCTTCAACCCTGTGCTTTGCAATGCAGCAAGGAAGGATGTCAGCAGATCTGGGATGGGATAAGGATGCCATCAACGCAGAGACAGTGACATTCTGCACCTTCAAGACCATGCACAAGATCTGGGAGGACCTGAAATCCAGGAACCACAGCAAGGCCCTGCACTAAGTGCAGGCCGGTGCCACCCGCAGAGGTGCACCATGCGCACAGGTGACGGATGTCAGCTAACAACATGCGGGTCCTGGAGAAGTTCTACCCAGCGCTGCACACCCAGGTCTGCGAGTTGCGTGAACGTCTGGAATCGAGTGGTGAGTAGACATGTGGTGCGATGCTCTATGGTGCATGTGCGCTGTGAATGTAGCAGCTTGTTGCCAGTGACCCCCTTAGGCCTGCAGCAAGAAGGCTTCTGAGCCGGGTCTCTGCAGACATGCCGAAGACATTGCTCTCCATGTGTGCATTGAGACCGATATGTATTTTGAATGTGCTATCACTTGCATAGTGTGTTGTAGTGCTGCCTTTCAAACTGTGCACATGCAATGTTACTTGTGTCTGAGATGTGCCAGCGTGACAAGTGTGACAGTAGAGGGGGCGTTGCCCAAGTCATGTGCATGCATGTTGTTCATGTGTATGTGCCAAAGATGGGAAGTGTGACTGGGCATCACTCACGCCTGGGTGCAACACATGAATTTGGATGTCTGACTTAGTCACATAGAGACATTGCAGTTCACGGGACTCTGATGTGATTGGTAATCACACTGCTTTGAGCCTCTCAGTTGATGTGTGTGTATGACATGTGCATGTGCTTGTTTCTGTGGCATGCTCACATGTGCATGTGCAAATGATGCATGTGTGTATAGCATGCACAATTGATTGGTTGTGACAGTGGCAAGTAGCCTGATGTGTATGTGTGGAGTGATGGCCAGGCAGGTGTCTGCATGGATGTGGATTGCATGTCTGTGTGTGTGGGTGTGGAGGTTGATGGTTGTTCCCTTGAGTAGTCATGTGCATGCACAATTTGGTGCAGTACACTGATGTTTCTGTTCTGTGTCTCTTTTCCACGGTTGCATCTGATGAAGATGGTGGAACTGGTGCTGTGGAGCATGGCAGCAGTGATGCCTCCAACAGGCAGAGGAGCAGGGCCCAGCCACGATCCTGTGACAGCTCATCTTTGGGGAGCTATGCGGTAGCTGCAGCACCAGTGGCATTGTGCATGGCTCCTGGGGGTAAGTCCAAGATGGTGAAGCTGGGAGTGGACTCCTCAACAGTGGTGGAGACAGGTGATGCAACACAGGATGTCATCCAGGTTGGCGGAGGGGGAGGAGGTGGCTGTTGCAGCCCAGCCCATGGTGTCAGGTGGGGGTGTTGAGGTGAGCGTGCCTTCTGCAGTCCTGTCCCAGGGGCATGAGGCTATGCAGACCACCGTGGAGGTGCCTTTGCAAAATCTAGACCCTGGGCCATCGGATGCAGCAGTAAATACCGGCTGGGATGCCTCCAACCAGACTCACCACCCGGTGTCAGCTGATGTGTCCACCCAGACAAACACCCCCTTACCATCTGGTGTTGCCATCTGGGATTATGTGCTACCCCTGCAGGCCGGGTTGGAGAGGCAGACAGCTGTCATTCGTGATGATGTGTAGGCTACTCGTAGTCAGCTTGCACATCATCACAATGAGCTATACCGTATCATCGGCTGGATTGCAACATGCCTGTTCCGTGGTGCGCTCCATGGGATGTTCACTGCTGCAACCACCTCCTCATCTTCCTCCTCTGTGTGCCTCCAGGGCGCCTTCCAGCCCAGATACCATCAGGGTCCGCTGTACACTAGTCCCAGCAACATTGCCCCGTCTGGTGGAGACCACATCCCTGCACAAGTTTGAGTTCAAGGCACATCAGCTGAGGTGGTCACCATGCCTACCCAGGCATCGCCAGGGGTACCTACAATGGAGGGACAGCAGGCACCCAAGAGCAGTGCAGGTATCATCATCTGCTCGGAGGGCGTACCCACATAGCCGGCACCGGGCACTGAGGCAGCAGGTGGCAACAAGGAGGAGGCTATTTGTTTCAGGGCAGACTGCCGTAAGGAGGCAGTTGTGAAATGTGAGGCAGCAGGCACACGTGGACCTGAGGGACATGCTGTCTTCCATTTTCTGTGGATATGAGTGTGGATAGGAGCAGAGAGTCAGAGAGCTCGGGAAGCGAGGGTTGTGATGGCCAGGGCTGAAATTCCGCTGCATCAGGCAAGGAGGCAGGCTGCCATCCTGGAATCCACTTGCCGGACACCCGAGCGATAGAGACACAAATGCTGGAGACCCTGCAAGCCCTCCAGGCATCAATGGAGGCCCGCCTGAAGGGTGAGGATGAGTTGCAGGACTCAGCCCTGGGGAAAGGCTCAGTGAGAATGGAGATGAGGAGGACTAGCCTGCTGTCTATCTACATAGTTACTTAGGTTTAGGTTTCCTTTTTTAAAATTATTTTCCCCAGCCTTTAAAGACTTTCCTCCCCCATTGTTATTGTATATGGTTGTTTAGGCATAAGATATTTGTTTTATTTCATATTTCCCCATGACTACTTTTAACTTGATTCCCTGTTTATTTTTGTACATATTTATGTCCAATACATTGTTCTGTTTGTTACATTCTAATGCTCATGCAGTTAATTTGTGTTAGCCTCTTTGATAGTTCTGTTTTCAGACAGTGCATCTCTCCAATGCAATTCATGTGTCTTGTGGCATGCTTGCTTGTGTGTTAGTTTCTGGGATGGTTGTGGATAGTAGGATGTACATGTGTCTGACATGTAGGGGTGGTTCCATCAGACGACTGGGTCTGAACTGTATGTTTTCATTAGCATTTACCTGTGCAGCATCACTGTGTGTTTGGCATCAGTGTGATTGGGGTGGAGGGAGGTGTGCTCACTGTGGAGGAGTTCCATTTAAAACCCATGTCATCCAGACATGCCCACTAGCATGTGCAGTCACACACTGCCTTCTCTCCTGTATCGGTCAACCTCTACCACTGGAATGCACTGGAGTGGCAGCACATTTCTCCTGTTTCTGTGAGTCATGCTCTGTCTGACTGCCCTGCATTCACCCATGTGATTGTTCACTGACAGGTATTTGGCCACCCATTCCACCCAGGTCACTGATGCTCAGGCTGTGACACGCTTGGCCATTGTTAGTGTATGTTGGCGCGTTCAAGCGAGTGGTTGCTGATTGGGCTGTCTCGCTGTCATTACGCTGCATGGACTTTCCTCCTTGTCATTTTGCAACAAGCTGTCTGGTTGCTGCACCTTTGTACCCGCCCACCTTCCCAGCAGCCTCAACAAAATCACTGCTCTTGCACTTTGAGCACACGCGTTCGAGCAAGTCGTTGCTGGGGGGGCTGCCTCTCAGTCGTTATGCTGATTGGACTTTTCTCCTTGTCTTTCTGCAACAAGCTCACTGGTTGCTGCACCTTTGTACCAGCCCACCTTCCCAGCAGCCTCAACAAAATCACTGCTACCGCGTGTTCAGCACGTGCATTCGAGCAAGTGGTTGCTGAGTGGGCTGTCTCACTGTCGTTACGCTGCTTGAACTTTCCTCCTTGTATTTCTGCAACAAGCTGACTGGGTAACAATCCTTCACCAACATCAGAATTAACCTTGGACTTTGGCTGTTGGCTGGTGTAGCTAAATACTGTTTTTTTTCTTTTGTTTCCTGCCTGCATGATTGTGCTATCAGTTGCTGCACCTTTGTACCCGCCCACCTTCTCAGCAGCCTCAACAAAATCACTGATCCTGTGCGTTCATCACGCGTGTTCAAGCGAGTGGTTGCTGAGTGGGCTGTCTCGCTGTCAAGGGTACGAGCGTACAGCGGGAAGTAGCTCAAATATTTACTGTGACCTAATCAGATCATAACTCTGGTGAAATTTTGTGATTCAACACATCAACCATTTGATTTCATAATGATGCTCAAAAGGTTTACCCTAAAGACTGGCATGCCAGCTTTAATTCCAGCTATTATTCCAGCACAGCCATTCTCCTTAGATCACCTCAAGTTGGCGGTGGCAAAAAAATTCACGCTGAGCCAGTCGCATGAGTCCCAAAATGCATAGTTCGATGTCTCTTATGTCAGACATTTGTGCTTATTATTTTAATGAGCCACTTTCCAGTAAAAACATGCTTCCTCAAGTAGGCTCAAGCATTGATGCTAGTATTAGATCAAATGACGCCCTGAACACAATTGAGTGCCTGACAATAGTATCCCGAATACAGAACCCGGTGCTGGTCCCATTGGATCCCTCCAAAATATTCAATAATGACCCCCAATCGATTGATTCTACTAATCCAACTATCCTTGCTCCAACACGAGAAGTCACTGACACAACCCTTGAATCGGCCTATATAACAGGTGCATTGCAACCAAACGGCCTGATTCATCCACCCACCCACATAAGTCCTCACTCGGTTATGGAACCCGTCTGGTGTTCAGTGGCAGCCCAACTAAAACTTTGCAAAGCCCACAAACTCCTAACCATAGCAGGCGGGGTCGACGAAGAGGCCATGGATTTTATGGACACGTCAAATCTAGTCCCCAATCCCCTAACATCCTTTACACCTGTTCACACTGGTGACCTGATTCAGTTGCACGAAGATCATATTCGGAACAATGCATCTGCTCAATCCAAACAGTCACTAGATCAGGGTCACTCACCCAAAAAGAGGCAGTTAAGCATTTATCAGTCGCCAGAAGTCTTGAATGGGATTCACACTCACCTTGTAGACGAGTCACCTTCGTTCATAGCTCCAACACCACGATGCACAAGATTTACAATTGACAATCCAGGATTCAGAATTTTTCATTCAGAAAAATCAATCTAAGCGCTTCTCTTTTCCAGAATACTGCCCTCCTGACAATAGCAGAATTGTATGAAATTCTTGACAGTAAAATGGCCCATCAAACTAAATTACTGGAGCAACTCACTGAAGGTCGAGTCATCTCTGAAACATTTGTTGACCTTAACAAAAACCAATTGCCATCTGCCATATATTTGTGTGAACATGCAGTCAATTTACCCAAAGAGTCTGAAACTATACAAACATCAGATAGTTCACACACATCCAGTACAGTGCAAATTCCAACACATGTGTCGATTGACCTACAAGTGAACCCAGGACTTTGCTGTGTACTCCCGAGAATGCTTGCCGAATAACTGCCAATCAGCAGTTGCTGAATACCACCGAAGATGGTTACCATATAACTGGCAATTAGCAGTTGCTGAATAGCACCGAAGATGCCCCAATAACTGATGGTGTGCATCAAAAACTTCTGTGCCCCGAATACACCCCTAGTGCCAGTTTGACCTCTTCTACAACAACAAATATATTTAAGCTCTTTGTGCCAGTATCCAATAACCCAGATTCTAAAAATGTAGCATTTCAGTCCTCTAATAAAGAAGAGTCGACTTACGAAATCGGAAAGAAAAGATCGACACACTCAACCAAAGGTGAAAGTGTGAGAATTTAGAAAAATCATCACCAGGCGAGTGGAGCCCCGAATATCACAACTTCCAGGGCAATTTCCTCTGACTCTAAACCCAAGATTCAGTCATTTATGGCTTACAAACCTCTTGATGATCTGGTAGCACTAATCGCCAAAAGCCCCGCGCCGAGTTGCCCTGACGTGGCCATCGCACAGGCTGACACCAAAATTCTTCCAATGGAAATAATGAATGTTACTAATTGAAAAGTAGCTGACGTCGTCCTCCACTACCTTTGGAACAACTAAAATACAGCTTGTCCTGCCAAACCTCATTGAACTGAGAGAAGAGGTCAGAGCCTCCATCAATGACTACATGACCCAAGATCTACAGCCAAGACAGATCTTTGAGGCGCCCCAAGTAGCGCAGCGAAAGCTATCTTTAAATTCTAATCCCCAAATGTTTACTCAGGATACTGCACCTATTATGTGTGGCTATCTAGCATCTTTGCAACCAACACATATGGTTGCACCATCCAGAGATCAAATATTCCAAAAATAACTACAACAAATTAGTTCTAACGAACCTTCATCCCCTTTCACTCAGTCTGTCCCACAGACGATGATTACTACTTTGGTTTTTGCGGCAAAACTTGATCAAGCAGTCCCTCCAAAACAAGTTCTAAGGGACATCATAAAGATGTCAATTGATTCATACCTTGCAGAGATTCAGGGTTGAGATCAATGTGAGGATAGTTTCCAAAACAAAGCATTTCCTAATGTGAGCTCATTGCTAAAGGGCCCATCCAAATTGGTTAAACCAGGTGAACCACACGAAGGTGCCCGTGTTTTTTGGAACATCAACAAAGTCTAGTCAAAACCAGCATAGCACCAATTGTTTTGACAATGTCAAAATAACTAAACAATAAAATCATCATTGTCTAATTCTTAGATGTCGTGACACACCATTTCCGAAATACGCTCCCAATAGAGTGAGCATTTTAAATATATGTAGTGAAGTTCAACATTCACAGCATTATCCACAGCAGACATTAATCTAGTGGAGTTCACCAATTTGGATGATCTATCTGAGGCAAGAATTTATGTGCGATCTAGCCTTGTAGTTGACATCTTGTGGCAGGCCAGAATGTCCTTATTTGATCTAGTCTTTGTCCTGTTACAAGAGACAAACCCAAATGTTAGTTGTAACAAGAGGCCACAGGTCAAGACATACAAGCCTAGCCAGAGTGGCTTAACGAGGCAAACTGAACTCTTTTCAATTCAGGCCCCAATAGCACAACTACATAGTGCAAGTTAATAACATGATGCATCTATCGACACCTTCAGTTTAGTCTCCTGGAAGACGAGAGGTCACACACATATCATCAATTCAGGGATTAGTGATCTAGCAAATTACAATATCATCACACTTCAGGAGACCTGGCTTACAGAGACCCCTGTGTGGGCATCCCACATGATTATTCCCACATCAGCCATCAAAAAAGCTATGGGTCGCCCCATAGGTGGGCTTCTGCTAGCCGTCAACAAAGCCTCTACCTTCACAATTGTAAAACTTCCCTCGCCATCTCCCTACTTTCAAGTTGCAAAACTCACCAGAGTATTAACATCTATTGGAGTAGACAGAAATTAACAGCAGAATTATTTTTTGCACATTTGCTTTGGCATGTAGACACTTTATTGCTGGATCAGAGCACCCCTCATACAAGCATACTAGGTGATTTTAATCTACATTTGTTTCCTAATTATCTAGCATGTGACGAAGTAACTTGGACTAACATCATGAAGCAAAGATGTTTTGCAATGTTGAATGGTGTAATAAAAGGAGATGTACCGTCCCAATTTACATGGGGCAGGGGGGAAAAGCGAGCGACATTGGATTATATTTATGTACACACCAGTTTCTTGGCACAGGTACAGTCCATGCAGGTTGTGCCGTCAAAATGTAGTGATCATAACAAGCTTGTCATGTATTGTAAATCTCCACAAAGTACACCATTACTGCAAAAAAATGTGCACGTGATGAACATAATGGTGAACAATAGTGGTACCCGTCTCTACTGGAACGCTTACAAATTGACCCAATAGAGAGTCTCCCATAGCAAGACCTTCAGCTCCTCTGTTACTGATTGCACGGATTGTTATGTTGAACTGATGCAAGTCTTGGAACAATCCACAATGTCAGATTCAACCACCAAATACATACAAACACCTTCATTCCTTCGATCCAGTGGTGCAACAAAAGAAAGCTCATCTGAGATGGGCCATTCGTAATTTGAAATTTCATCCAATTACCGAATGAATTGCAGCAAAAAAACAACTAAAAGCTGCTTGTAGATTTTGGTGGAAGGGGCAGCGCCTTCTCCAATATCAAACCAATGGAGAGAAAATGTTAAATCAGATCTTAACTAAATCTACGAGTGGCATTTGGGCTTGTTTGAATGACGCAACATCAAAAACCCAAGGATCTGTACAAATTATTGCAATACCCAATAAAGCCTGGCAGGTGTATTTTCGAGAATTATATTGTTCAACATTCAAAGATCTGCCCTTAAATTTGAGTGTGCAAAACATGGCCCAACAGAAATTGAAGACATCCGGTATTGCATCTGAAACCTGAGTCGATCACGGGCAGTGGGGCCAGACGACCTACATAATGGTATGCTAAGGGATCACCCACACAAGTGGGCAGACATACTCCACCAAATATTCGCGCACATATTTTCAGTCGGCGAAATCCCCAAATCCTGGAAACAATCCATAATAACTCCTATATTTAAAAAAAGGCAGTAGAGACGAACCTAAGTCCTGTCGTCCCATTGCCTTTCTAGACTGTCGATGCAAAATATTCACCCGCCTCATCCTAAAACAATTCAACTCATGGTTGGAATAAAAGACCTTGCGAGACCCATTTCAAACAGGTTTTCTCCCAGGCCTTGGTACAGCTGTTAATATCATCACCCTGAACAGGATCATCCAACAAGCAAAACACCGACATCAGGCACTTTACACTGCCTTTATAGATTTTCGTATGGCTTTTGATGCTGTCCCTCGCGACATCCTGTATAAAAAACTAATGGACAAAGGGTGTCCATGGCCCATCTTAAAATGGCTCATTGATCTGCACACTGACAGGACAATTCAAGTTCGATTAACCAATGAAGGTTTACTGTCAGATCCAATTCTCATAGCCCATGGATTAAAACAGAGCTGTTTGTTGGCGTCTGCTATGTTTAACTTTTTCATCTCTGATGTTGGATTCAGTTTTGAAACAATTATTGCAGACTCTCCAAAAATTAATGGTGTACAAATAAAATGTTTGCTTTATGCGGACGATATGGTTCTTTTTTCAAAGACCCCTAATGGACTACGAGCGCATTTTGGTGCACTTGAGTTATATACTCAAAAAAATTGCATCTCGTTTAATCTAACAAAAACAAAAGTCATGCAATTTGGAAGACATAGCCAACGTGTTGCCACTCATCAGTGGCCACTTCAAAACACCTATCTATCACCAGTTGTATCATATACATATCTGGGCACATATTTAACTAATAGCCTTAATGACACTGCAACCCATCAGCATGTAAAGCAAAAATTATTGACCGCCATATCACAGGCATGCCTAATTAAAGCAAGATACTGTAAATTCTCGATAATACCCATCCTTGTATATTACAAAATAAAAACTAACTCCAGTGATGTTGTATGGCACTGAGGCATTTGCAGGTAAATCCTTTCAATACTGCTCAACGTTAGAAGGGTGTTATTGGAAAAGTGTCCTGAACCTACCACTATCCGAACCCATTTGTATTTTAAGGCATGAGCTTGGATTATTATCACTTTTCGCATTGTATAAATGGAAATTATGTTCATTCTTCCGCAAATGTGTGATGTCCACCAATCAGTATGGCCTATTAAATATCATATCGGAATATCTCTTGAAATCAATGGATACCTTTGCTGTAACCTGGAGGGATAAGGCACAGAAGGTAATCAACAATACTGGTATTTCATTGGTGTTCTTAATTGAAAATCCAGACAAGGCCAAAAAGCGTCTCTGGGAATATGACTGGATTCATGTATTAAATATCAGGGAATCCTTTCGCTCTAAAATGATATGGCGAGACTGAAAGCTATCTAATCATGTTCCCTGCCTCGCGACAGCAGGATGATTTCCTGCGGTTTCACTTAAACATCTGGCCAAAAATGAAGTCTTATGCATACGTAGGATGATACTATACACTGATTTACAATATCGATTTTGTAAAACCACACTCGAAACGATGAAACATCTGTGTACCGAATGTCCAATGTCCAACGTTGTTATCGCAGAGAATCCTACATTTTGCATGTTTATTTAACATAACGAGTGCAATACTATGGGAATTATTATTCCACGGTACAAGGAGACCTATCAGATATGCCTTTCTTAATTTTTATACAGTTTAGGTCTGTTGAAAAAATCAGTAATCATGAGTAGATTGTGACACATAGGATATGAACTATGTTGTGAAATATGTTATTGTAGTGATTTCTTCATTATTCCTTATTGTTTTTATATTGTACATTTTTATGATATTATGTATTATATATTTTATAAGCATAATCCAATATTTAAATTCTATTGTTTGCATGGAATTCGTTACACAAATTTTAGGGAATTTATGATTTTGTGAATTTTGTATAATTATGTAAGTTGAAAAATCAAGTTTTCTTGATTAAAACATCTAACAATAAAACAAAATAATGAATTGTGTATGTTGCAACATCTTTTGGTATTTTTCTGTCTGTGGTGGGCACACATTCAGTTACTGTGCATTGATGCATTGGCAATATGCCCAGGACAACATGCACATGGATTTGCATTCACTAGTCACATTTGTATGGGGGTGGCTGATGAAGGCCTGGAAGGGTGTGTGAGCAGATGCTACACTCATGGATGGAACTTTGGTGCTTCTATTTGGTCGTAATTGCAGTGTACATGTTGGTGTTGCCCTTCATGGTGCTGTAATAACACGTAAAATCAGGTGAGCTCCTGACAAGCATTGCACTGGTATTGTGGGAGACTGTCAGTGGGATGCCTGTGGGGGGGGGGGGTTTACAGTCTGGGCGGGGCTGCCTGGGGGTGTACAGTCTGGACAGGGGCTGCCTGTGGGGGTTGTCAAGTCTGGAGGGGCTGCCAGTGGGGGCTGACAAGTATGGACAGGGATGCCTGGGGGGGTGTCCCATATGGAGGGGGCTGTCTGTGGAGGGTGTCCAGTCTGGACATGGGCTGCCTGGGGAGGTGCCCAGTCTGGAGGGGGATGCCTGTGGGGGGTGTCCAGTCTGAAGGGGGCTGCTTGTGGAGGGTGTAGGGTCTGGACGGGGGCTGTCAGTGGGGGGTGTACAGTCTGGACAGGGGCTGCCTATGGGTGTCCAGTCTGGAGGGGGCTGCCTATGGGGGGTGTCCAGTCTGGAGTATGTACAGTCTGGAGGGGACTGCCTGTAGGGGGTGTCAAGTCTGGACAGCGGCTGCCTGGAGGTGTCCAGTCTGGAGGGGGCTGCCTGTGGGGGGTGTCAAATCTGGACGGAGCTGCCTGTGGTAGTCCAGTCAGGAGGGGGCTGTGTGTGGGGGGTATCCAGACTGGACAGGGGCTGCCTGGGTAGGGTGTCCAATCTGGAGGGAGCTGCCTGTTGTGGGTGTTCAGTCTGAAGGGGGCTGCCTATGGGAAGTGTACAGTCTGGATGGGGGCTGCTAGAGGGGGGGTGTACGGTCTGGAGGGGGCTGCCTGGTGGGGTGTCAAGTCTGGACAGGGGCTGCCTGTAGGGGGTGTCCAGCTTGGAAGGGCTGCCTGTGGGGGGTGTCAAGTATGGACATGGGCTGCATGGGGGTTGTCCAGCTTGGAGAGGACTGCCTCTGGGGGGTGTTCTGTCTGGATGGGGCTGCCTGTCGGTGGGTGTCCAATCTGGAGAGGGCGGCCTGTGAGGGGTGTACAGTCTGGATGGGGGCTGCCTGTGGGGGTATACTGTTTGGATGGGGTCTGCCTGGGGGGTGTACAGTCTGGAGGAGGCTGCCTGTGGGGGGTATCCAGTCTGGAGGGTGCTGCCTGTGGGGTCTGTCCAGTCTGGAGGGGGCTGTCTTTGGGGCATGTACAGTCTGGACGGGGGCTGCCTGTGGTAGGTATAGAGTCTGCAGAGGCTGCCTATGGGGGCTGTCCAGTCTGGAGGGGGCTGACTTTGGGGGCTGTCACGTATGGACAGGGCTGCCTGGGTGGTGTCCCATCTGGAGGGGGCTACCTGTGGAGGGTGTCCATTCTGAAGGGGGCTGTCTGTGGAGGTTGTAGGGTCTGGATGAGGGCTGCCTGTGGGGGGTGTACAGTCTGGACAGGGCTGCCTGGGAGTGTCCAGTCTGGAGGATTTTACAGTCTGGAAGGGTTGTCAAAACTGGACAGCGGCTGACTGGGGGGTGTCAAAACTGGAGGGGGCTGCCTGTGGGGGCTGCCCAGTCTGGAGGGGGCTGCCTGTGGGGGCTGTCAAGTATGCACAAGGGCTGCCTGTGGGGGTTGTCAAGTCTGGAGGGGGCTGCCTGGGGGGTGGGTGTCCAGTCTGGAGGGGGCTGTCTGTGGGGGGTGTCTAGTCTGGAGTGGGCTGTCTGTAAGGGTAGTCAAGTCTGAAGGGGGCTGCCTGGGGGTTGGGTGTCGAGTCGGGACCAGGGCTGCCTGGGGGGTGTCCAGTCTGGAGGGGGCTGCCTGTAGGGGGTGTCCAATCTGTAGGGGGCTGTCTTTGGGGGTGTACAGTCTGGAAGGAAGATGCCTGTGGGGGCTGTCTAGTCTGGAGGGGGCTGCCAGTGGGGGCTGACAGGGATGCCTGGGGGGTGTCCCATATGGAGGGGGCTGTCTGTGGGAGGTGTCCAGTCTGGACATGGGCTGCCTGGGGGGGTGCCCAGTCTGGAGGGGGCTGCCTATGGGGGTGTGTCCAGTCTGGAGTATGTACAGTCTGGAGGGGGCTGCCTGTGGGGTTGGGGGGTCAAGTCTGGACAGTGGCTGCCTGAAGGGGTGTCCAGTCAGTAGGGGGCTGCCTGTGGGGGTTGTCCAGTCTGGATGGGGCTGCCTGTCGGTGGGAGTCCAATCTGGAGAGGGCGGCCTTTGAGGGGTGTACAGTCTGGATGGGGGCTGCCTGTGGGGGTGTACTGTTTGGATGGGGTCTGCCTGGGGGGTGTACAGTCTGGAGGAGGCTGCCTGTGGGGGGTATCCAGTCTGGAGGGTGCTGCCTGTGGGGTCTGTCCAGTCTGGAGGGGGCTGTCTTTGGGGCATGTACAGTCTGGACGGGGTCTGCCTGTGGTAGGTATAGAGTCTGCAGAGGCTGCCTATGGGGGCTGTCCAGTCTGGAGGGGGCTGCCTTTGGGGGCTGTCATGTATGGACAGGGCTGCCTGGGTGGTGTCCCATCTGAATGGGGCTACCTGTGGAGGGTGTCCATTCTGAAGGGGGCTGCCTGTGGAGGTTGTAGGGTCTGGATGAGGGCTGCCTGTGGGGGGTGTACAGTCTGGACAGGGCTGCCTGGGAGTGTCCAGTCTGGAGGATTTTACAGTCTGGAAGGGGTGTCAAAACTGGACAGTGGCTGACTGGGGGGTGTCAAAACTGGAGGGGGCTGCCTGTGGGGGTTGCCCAGTCTGGAGGGGGCTGCCTGGGGGGTGGGTGCCCAGTCTGGAGGGGGCTGTCTGTGGGGGGTGTCCAGTCTGGAGTGGGCTGTCTGTGAGGGTAGTCAAGTCTGGAGGGGGCTGCCTGGGGGTTGGGTGTCGAGTCTGGACCAGGGCTGCCTGGGGGGTGTCTAGTCTGGAGGGGGCTGCCTCTAGGGGGTGTCCAATCTGTAGGGGGCTGTCTTTGGGGGTGTACAGTCTGGAAAGAAGATGCCTGTGGGGGCTGTCTAGTCTGGAGGGGGCTGCCAGTGGGGGCTGACAAGTATGGACAGGGATGCCTGGGGGGGTGTCCCATATGGAGGGGGCTGTCTGTGGGAGGTGTCCAGTCTGGACATTGGCTGCCTGGGGGGGTGCCCAGTCTAGAGGGGGATGCCTGTGGGGGGTGTCCAGTCTGAAGGGGGCTGCCTGTGGAGGGTGGAGGGTCTGGACGGGGGCTGTCAGTGGGGGGTGTACAGTCTGGACAGGGGCTGCCTATGGGTGTCCAGTCTGGAGGGGGCTGCCTATGGGGGTGTGTCCAGTCTGGAGTATGTAGAGTCTGGAGGGGGCTGCCTGTGGAGTTGGGGGGTCAAGTCTGGACAGTGGCTGCCTGAAGGGGTGTCCAGTCAGTAGGGGGCTGCCTGTGGGGGTTGTCCAGTCTGGAGGGGGCTGCCTGTGGGGGGTGTCAAATCTGGACGGAGCTGCCTGTGGTAGTCCAGTCTGGAGGGGGCTGTGTGTGGGGGGTATCCAGACTGGACAGGGGCTGCCTGGGTAGGGCGTCCAATCTGGAGGTAGCTGCCTGTTGGGGGTGTTCAGTCTGAAGGGGGCTGCCTGTGGGAGGTGTACAGAATGGATGGGGGCTGCTTGGGGGGATGTACAGACTGGAGGCGGCTGCCTGGTGGGGTGTAAAAGTCTGGACAGGGGCTGCCTGGAGGGGGTGTTCAGCCTGGAAGGGGTGCCTGTGGGGGGTGTCAAGTCTGGACATGGTCTGCATGGGGGTTGTCCAGTTTGGAGAGGACTGCCTCTGCAGGGTGTTCAGTCTGGATGGGGCTGCCTGTTGGTGGGTGTCCAATCTGGAGGGGGCAGCTTGTGAGGGGTGTACAGTCTAGATGGGGGCTTTTGTGGGGGTGTACTGTTTGGACGGGGGCTGACTGGGGGTGTACAGTCTGGAGGAGGCTGCCTGTGGGGGGTATCCAGTGCAGAGGGGGCTGCCTGTGGGGGGGTGTCCAGTCTGGACAGGGGCTGCCTGGGGGGAGTCCAGTCTGGAGGGTGCTGCCTGTGGGGTCTGTCCAGTCTGGAGGGGGCTGTCTTTGGGTCATGTACAGTCTGGACTGGGGCTGCCTATGGTAGGTATAGAGTCTGCAGGGGGCTGCCTATGGGGGCTGTCCAGTCTGGAGGGGGCTGCCTTTGAGGGCTGTCACGTATGGACAGGGCTGCCTGGGGGGGGTGTTATCTGGAAGGGCTACCTGTGGAGGGTGTCCATTCTGAACGGGCTGCCTGTGGAGGTTGTAGGGTCTAGATGAGGGCTGCCTGTGGGGGGTGTACAGTCTGGACAGGGCTGCCTGGGGGGTTTCCAGTCTGGAGGATTTTACAGTCTGGAGGGGGTGTCAAAACTGGACAGCGGCTGGCTGGTGTCAAAACTGGAGGGGGCTGCCTGTGGGGTTTGCCCAGTCTGGAGGGGGCTGCCTGTGGGGGCTGTCAAGTATGGACAGGGCTGCATGTGGGGGCTGTCCAGTCAGGAGGGGGCTGTCTGTGGGGGGTGTCCAGTCTGGAGTGGGCTGTCTGTGAGGGTAGTCAAGTCTGGAGGGGCTGCCTGGGGGTTGGGTGTCGAGTCTGGACCAGGGCTGCCTGGGGGTTGTCCAGTCTGGACGGGGCTGCCTGTAGGGGGTGTCCAATCTGTAGAGGGCTGTCTTTGGGGGTGTACAGTCTGGAAGGAAGATGCCTGTGGGGGCTGTCTAGTCTGGAGGGGGCTGCCAGTGGGGGCTGACAAGTATGGACAGGGATGCCTGGGGGGTGTCCCATATGGAGGGGGCTGTCTGTGGGAGGTGTCCAGTCTGGACATGGGCTGCTTGGGGGGGTGCCCAGTCTGGAGGGGGATGCCTGTGGGGGGTGTCCAGTCTGAAGGGGACTGCCTGTGGAGGGTGGAGGGTCTGGACGGGGGCTGTCAGTGGGGGGTGTACAGTCTGGACAGGGGCTGCCTATGGGTGTCCAGTCCGGAGGGGGCTGCCTATGGGGGTGTGTCCAGTCTGGAGTATGTACAGTCTGGAGGGGGCTGCCTGTGGGGTTGGGGGGTCAAGTCTGGACAGTGGCTGCCTGAAGGGGTGTCCAGTTGTAGGGGGCTGCATGTGGGGGTTGTCCAGTCTGGAGGGGGCTGCCTGTGGAGGGTGTCAAATCTGGACGGAGCTGCCTGTGGTAGTCCAGTCTGGAGGGGGCTGTGTGTGGGGGGTATCCAGACTGGACAGGGGCTGCCTGGGAAGGGTGTCCAATCTGGAGGTAGCTGCCTGTTGGGGGTGTTCAGAATGGATGGGGGCTGCTTGGGGGGATGTACAGACTGGAGGCGGCTGCCTGGTGGGGTGTAAAAGTCTGGACAGGGGCTGCCTGGAGGGGGTGTTCAGCCTGGAAGGGCTGCCTGTGGGGGGTGTCAAGTCTGGACATGGGCTGCATGGGGGTTGTCCAGTTTGGAGAGGACTGCCTCTGGGGGGTGTTCTGTCTGGATGGGGCTGCCTGTCGGTGGGTGCCCAATCTGGAGGGGGTGGCCTGTGAGGGGTGTACAGTCTAGATGGGGGCTGTTGTGGGGGTGTACTGTTTGGACTGGGGCTGACTGGGGGTGTACAGTCTGGAGGAGGCTGCCTGTGGGGGGTATCCAGTGCAGAGGGGGCTGCCTGTGGGGGGGTGTCCAGTCTGGAGGGTGCTGCCTGTGGTGTCTGTCCAGTCTGGAGGCGGCTGTCTTTGGGTCATGTACAGTCTGGACGGGGGCTGCCTATGGTAGGTATAGAGTCTGCAGGGGGCTGCCTATGGGGGCTGTCCAGTCTGGAGGGGGCTGCCTTTGAGGGCTGTCACGTATGGACAGGGCTGCCTGGGGGGGTGTTATCTGGAAGGGCTACCTGTGGAGGGTGTCCATTCTGAAGGGGGCTGCCTGTGGAGGTTGTAGGGTCTGGATGAGGGCTGCCTGTGGGAGGTGTACAGTCTGGACAGGGCTGCCTGGGGGGTTTCCAGTCTGGAGGATTTTACAGTCTGGAGGGGGTGTCAAAACTGGACAGCGGCTGCCTGGGGGGTGTCAAAACTGGAGGGGGCTGCCTGTAGGGGGTTGCCCAGTCTGGAGGGGGCTGCCTGTGGGGGCTGTCAAGTATGGACAGGGCTGCATGTGGGGGCTGTCCAGTCTGGAGGGGGCTGTCTTTGGGGGGTGGGTGTCCAGTCTGGAGTTGGCTGTCTGTGGGGGGTGTCCAGTCTGGAGTGGGCTGTCTGTGAGGGTTGTCAAGTCTGGAGGGGGCTGCCTGGGGGGTGGATATCCAGTCAGGAGGAGGCTGTCTGCGGGGAGTATCCAGTCTGGAGTGGGCTGCCTGTTGTGGGTGTCGAGTCTGGACCAGGGCTGCCTGGGGGGTGTCCAGTCTGGAGGGGGCTGCCTGTGGGGGGTGTCAAATCTGTAGGGGTCTGTCTTTGGGGGTGTACAGTCTGGAAGGAAGCTGCATGTGGGGGCTGTCCAGTCTGGAGGTGGCTGCCAATGGGGGCTGCCAAGTATGGCCAGGGATGCCTGGGGGGTGTCCCATATGGAGGGGGCTGTCTGTGGGGGGGTGTCCAGTCTGGACATGGGCTGCCTGGGGGAGCCCAGTCTGGAGGAGGATGCCTGTGGGGGGTGTCCAGTCTGAAGGGGGCTGCCTGTGGAGGGTGTACGGTCTGGATGGGGGCTGTCGGTGGGGGGTGTACAGTCTGGACAGGGGTTGCTTATGGGTGTCCAGTCTGGAGGGGGCTGCCTATGGGGGGGGGGGTCCAGTCTGGAGTATGTAAAGTCTGGAGGGGGCTGTCTGTGGGGGGTGTCAAGTCTGGTCAGCGGCTGCCTGGAGGGTGTCCAGTCTGGAGGGGGCTGCTGTGGGGGGTGTCAAATCTGAATGGAGCTGCCTGTGGTAGTCCGGTCTGAGGGGGCTGTGTGTGGGGGGGTATCCAGACTGGACAGGGGCTGCCTGGGTAGGGTGTCCAATCTGGAGGGAGCTGCCTGTTGGGGGTGTTCAGTCTGAAGGGGGCTGCCTGTGGGAGGTGTACTGTCTGGAAGGGCTGCCTGTGGGGGGTGTCAAGTCTGGACATGGGCTGCATGGGGGTTGTCCAGTTTGGAGAGGACTGCCTCTGCAGGGTGTTCAGTCTGGATGGGGCTGCCTGTTGGTGGGTGTCCAATCTGGAGGGGGCGGCCTGTGAGGGGTGTACAGTCTGGATGGGGGCTGCCTGTGGGGGTGCACTGTTCGGACGGGGGCTGCCTGGGGGGTGTACAGTCTGGAGGAGGCTGCCTGTGGGGGGTATCCAGTGCAGAGGGGGCTGCCTGTGGGGGGTGTCCAGTCTGTACAGGGGCTGCCTGGGGGGTTGCTCAGTCTGGAGGGGGATGCCTGTGGGGATGTCCAGTTTGAAGGTGGCTGCCTGTGGAGGGTGTAGGGTCTGGACGGGGGCTGCCTGGGGGGGTGTCCAGTCTGGAGGGGGCTGCCTGTGGGGTTTGTCAAGTCTGGACAGCGGCTGCCTGGGGGGATTCATGTCTGTAGGGGGTTGCCTGTGGGGGATGTCCAGTCTGGAGGGGGCTGCCTGTGGGGGGTGTCACATCTGTCTGGACAGGGGCTGCCTGTGGTTGTCCAGTCTAGAGGAGGCTGCCTGGGGGGGTGTCCAGTCTGGACTCTGGCTGCCTGAGTAGGGTGTCAAGTCTGGGCATGGGCTGCATGGGGGTTGTCCAGTTTGGAGTGGACTCCCAGTGGGGTTGTTCAGTCTGGATGGGGCTGCCTGTCGGTGGGTGTCCAATCTGGAGGGGGCGGTCTGTGAGGGGTGTACAGTCTGGATGGGGGCTGCCTGTGGGGGTGTACTGTTTGGACGGGGGCTGCCTGGGGGGTGTACAGTCTGGAGGAGGCTGCCTGTGGTGGGTATTCAGTGCGGAGGGGGCTGCCTGTGGGGGGTGTCCAGTCTGGACAGGGGCTTCCTGGGGGGAGTCCAGTCTGGAGGGTGCTGCCTGTGGGGGGTGTCAAGTCTGGACATGGGCTGCATGGGGGTTGTCCAGTTTGGAGTGGACTGCCTGTGGGGGGTGTTCAGTCTGGATGGGGCTGCCTGTCGGTGGGTGTCCAATCTGGAGGGGGCAGCTTGTGAGGGGTGTACAGTCTGGATGGGTGCTGCCTGTGGGAGTGTACTGTTTGGACAGGGGCTGCCTGGGGAGTGTACAGTCTGGAGGAGGCTGCCTGTGTGGGGTATCCAGTGCAGAGGGGCTGCCTGTGGGGGGTGTCCAGTCTGGACAGGGGCTGCCTGGGGAGGAGTCCAGTCTGGAGGGTGTTGCCTGTTGGGTCTGTCCAGTCTGGAGGGGGCTGTCTTTGTGGCATGTACAGTCTGGACGGGGGCTGCCTGTGGTAGTGCCATGATTCCTGCCCCTCATGTCCCCAGCCCTCCAAGATGTAAGGCTGGAGCCAGGCCACAATCACCTACATGGCCCTGAAGGGCCTGTCCATCCCTCCAAAGACCCACTTGGAGTCAGACTTGGCGCTTGTGGCACCAGACTCACTCACTCCCAAAGGATAACCTTGGGGATTGGACTTGTAGCGCATTGATGGGTACAAGATGGATGCCCCCACATATTTCGGTTCCCAGAACTGCATGTGCGGTCTAGTCTTTTGGGTGTGGTTCAGCCCAGAGACACCTGGAATACCCAGAGACTATTTAAGCCACACCCAGGCTGAGAAACATGCTCACCGTGTTCGGATCGGTCTCCAGTAGGCCTGCATCTTTCTTCTGCGCTCAACTCCTGCAAGAACAAGAACACTGTTAGGAACAGCCTTACCTTGCAGCTCTTCTGCCCATCATTCATTGCCCCTTCTGTTCTGCGGGCATCTTCGGCTGTGTCATTCCCATCCCGGCACGCCGCTTCCTAAGGAAAAGGGAAAAGAACAGAAAAAAGGCATTACTATACATTCAGCAAATCTTTGCTTATTTTTAAATACTGTACGAGCTTCAAACGCTTACCTGAATCCCAGCCGCTCGGGGGAACTCCGTCTCCGGAACTTCTCATCCATCTGCAAGAGGGAAAAAAGACACTCCAGGTTAGCGTGGAAACATCCAGAGCCGCCGCATACCGCGCTTACCCACTGCATTTGTTCTTCATAACCGGCCTCGACGCTGAAAACGTTGCGGCACCTAAAAGACACAGAAAAAGAACTCAGTTCAATGCAAATACGAAAGGGGTGCATCTCGCATCGCGCTCTCATTCACCTTCAGCGCTACTCATCTCAGCAGTACGCCGCCATCCCCGGACACCGGCCATTATCTAAGGAAGGAAAGGAACGAAGTTAGAGAACTGTTCAAAAGACTCATTATACTTACCGGTCGGACTCTTGCCAGTGAAGTAACTAGGCCGCAGCGAGCCCGCATCAATCAACGCGCCCCTGCGCTGAAAGCAGGACGGATAGCACACTATCCAAGAAAACAAGGTGGATCAAAGGGAAGGGTTGGACCCCGGGGAAGAAGGGGTTCAAGCACACAGAGACAATAGGGAGTTAAACTCTACCAATCCTATGTTTCAGGCCCAGTCTCCAGTCGATTAGCCTCCAGGGAAGGGTTCAAGGTCGTAAGAGGTCAGAACAGGCTGAGTGACGTCCCCGTGGATAGAGGTGAGCGTTACAGAACGCAAAGCCTCACATCAAAATCCACCTGGGCGTCATGGAAATGTCAGAAACCGACCAGTTAGCCCACATGTTGGGGCAGCTACATTCCGAAGTACATGCAGCCAGGCAGGAGACCAATACCCTGAGGAGAGACCTGATAGTAGCCAAAGAAGGCACTGATGATTTAAGCCGGCAACTTTTCCAGTCACAAGCAGGGCATGCACCATTGCCGGGAAGCGTGCCCTCGATGCAAGCGTCATCAGCCAATCCCGTTCAGATAACCCTTCCTGGGGCAGTTCCCTTGGCCTCGCTCGAACGATTTACAGGGGATCCCAAGAGATTTGCAACCTTCATGAACCAGTGCCACCTGCACTTCCTTTGTAGGCCAAGGGCCTTTCCCAATGACCAATCACGGGTCGATTTTGTGCTATCCTACCTGAGTGGTAGCGCTGCGGACTGGTCTGTACCCTTTGTGGCCCAAGACGATCCTTTGCTACATGACTTCTGTTAAAGAATCCAATCAAACAGTCCCACTAAGTCAGTGCCTTGTCTGGGATTGCTCAAGGGAAGCCCTTATTTATATATTTTTATGTCCAGTTTGTGTACTCTGGATGACAACCCTTATATAACACCCCTCTCTTAGAATCCCCCTGACCCCACAGAGCCAAGAAGTAAGTTTGTTTTGCAAATTTAAAAGGTTTATTTGAGAATTAAACAATATATATATATTGCACTTTTATAATAAATTAATAATTGATATCACACTTAGACATATGACAGTGAGTGGTCAACAATGGATGATGTGATACTAGCACACTGGGTAATTACTTAGGAGTAGTATAGAGGATAAGGTAGCTGAGAAATGCTTTATATGGTACAAGGAAATGCAAGTTGGAAAAGAAGCAACACAGGAATAAACTTGATATGATTTCAGCAAAACATAATATAATCACTTTTCCCCTTTTGGCAATTCACCCCCCCCTCTATGCAATGCAAGGAGGTGGAAGTGACACACACAGTCTTCAGGAATACAATCAGAGTACAATCCCAATTCAGTTTCCCCCTAGCAAGCTTAGATCAACAGGATGATTTTAAACGCAGGCAAAGTACTTTAAAGGTGGTATGCAAAGAAGGGAAACATATGCTAAAAATTATTTTAATTCCCTCTAGAGGTTCAGGGTGGGTGACAACTACTTTGTATTAGTTCAGGATCACTTTAGCAATGCTCTATGAATGATTGTCAGGTGGCAAACGAATTTCAGCAAAGGAAAGCAAGGAGCTGCTATTTTGCCAAGTGAAGAAATTGAGCCAAATCGCAATTCACGGCAATTTTTCCGAGTGCGTCGAGCGCGATTACGGAAAAAGTATAATGAATGGAAAGTCGGTTCTGGGTTTGTTCCTAGGACAAACGGTTCCGGAGATACGGACGATTTCGTGAAGGTCGATTCTCAAAAGAAAAGTCAAGCTCAGAATGACAGATGACAGTTTTCAGGTTTGAGATCACAGAAGGAACACAAGATTTCTAGGATGCAGTTCTCAATAGGTTAAAATAGTTTGAATCAGATTATTTTAAACTAAGAGATTGGGATTTGCACAGTTCTGGCGGTACTCACACTATATTTTGGACAGGAATGCGACTTCGCCACGGATCGTGTCAGGATTGGACTGCGGTTCCCTCGCCACGGACGGTCTCTGCCTGGTTCTGCTCACAGCGATCTGGGTCAGCTCTGCTAGCGGCACTGCACAGCGGTCTGGATCTCTGGTTCTGGCAAAAGTTCTTGGCACTGCACAGCGGTCTGGTCTCTGGTTCTGGGTACAGCTCTGCTTTCTGGGTGTTTCTGGCACAGGGTTTTAGGCCAGAATCAAACAGCTCAGCCCGGCTGTTTTAATCTGATGTGCCCCTTGAAAGTCTGGGGTAAATCAGTTTGCAAAAGATTTTGAGGCCTGCTGACAAATTCTGAAGTCTGAATTCAAAGTTCTGGTCTCTGTCTGGATTTGAACTCTAAGTGCTGGATCTGGTGTCTTCTGGCAAAACGCTCCGCAGGAAATCAGCTTGAAGTGGGAAGTGAATGTCCCTACCTGTCCTGCACAGTATCCTTTTATGTGTTTAGAAAGTGGGAGGGTCGACTCATCTTCTATGGCCAACCCTCTCAACTTATCATTGGCCAGTTCCTCCTCTCTCCCTTGATTGGGGGAACTGGGTTGTGAGTCAGGGTGACGAGGTAGGTTTATGGTCAGAGGATCATCCCCTTGTCAAATTGCACACAAATCTATTTCTGATCAAATACATATTTATCTATGTACCATTTTTCTAATATTATATGTCCAGTTAACATATTTTCTGTAGCACCAAACCATCCGATCCCTGTCTTTGTAAGATGTCGTGTCCACTTATGACAGAATTCTCCCCTTTTCATCCAGATAACGACCTCTAAACCTTTCCAGATTTTACACAAATGTGCACCAGGGATATGGGTTTCAGATGATAAAGTGTCAGATTTTTAACATGCATACATTTGGAGTAACAACCTTTTTTTCCGCTACTATCCCCAAGAACATACCACAGGGTCCTAACACCTCTCAAAATGTGCATAGAAAAATCACAAGAATGATGATGTTATTTATATAATTTTTACAAGTCCGCACTATGAATTATCCATCTTTTTAAAATTATGCTCTGGCCCCAAAGGGTTGTGGTTTTCCAAAGCAAATGGTGGTATTTCTGGTTTATCCACTTCCCCCAAGCTCAGCTTGCTCACATGCAGTGCCCCTCCCCGTTTCCTTCCAAGAGGAAGCCACTTACGACCCCCCTAATTTAACATTTGCCTTGGCCAAGGACAGTGCTTTGTTTAGTTTCCTGCAGTCCCCAGGTGCTCCTCCCCTAATTCAATCAGAAAGGTGTCATCTCCTTTTGGCAGGGGCAGCAGAATGCAGCCTGGCCTGGGAAGAGTGGCTGAGCAAGTTTCACTCCTGTCGGGGGTAGTTGCCGGGCAGAATTCACTCTCTTCAAGCCAGGCTTCAGCTAAATGTCACTTTGGTACCCAGTTTTCTACATTCAAATCAAACTGACAATGTCTACACATGCAGCTAGAACGCTGATTCTAAGTTCAAAACTATGACATTTCAACAGTTGCAAACTATGTGACACTCAACAGAAGGTCACTCATTTATTTTAAACATTTAGATTTTAGTGTCTTTCAGTCCAATTTCACTTCAGCTGCTGGCATCCACAGCTCAGCCAAATTTGTTATAAACATTGATTCAGAGAAACAAAGGTGATTTCAAAGAAGCGCTTTTTTATTTTAGTCACTGGCACTGCTGTTTTTCCTTTGGCACACATTTCACTCATGGCACTCCTGGCCCCTCACTTTCGCACTGGTGGGTTGGCAGGTCAGGGGACCATTTTGCTGTGCGCAAAACTGCACGGTTCTCCAGGATTCTGGCGCAAATGTGGGCTTTTCCGCCCTCTTGGATTTCCAAAGCCCAAAGCACCAAGTGTTGCAGCATAATAACTTGAACGTGGGCCAAGACACCCAACACTTCAGGGGCTTTCAGCAGGAGATGGAAAAGCTGTTCACCCATCGTACTCATGGGCAGGAATTAGACAACGAACTTCTGTCCCTACGCCAAGGGAATCAAGACCTATTAACATACATAGCCACGTTCAATAGACTCGTAGTTGAAGCAGAATGGCCAGTGGAGAAGAGAACCACGTTATTTCATCGGGTGTTGTGGGGGGAGTTCAAGGATGTTCTCGCATAAGTAGTGAACCCCCAAAAGACTGCTCAGAATTCATTGACCTTGTGTGTTCAACTGGATCACAGGTTGCAGGACCGAAGAGCAGATTGAACCAGAACGGACCCTCGCCCCATGTATGTGCGTTCAAAGGACAATACTGCCTGAACAACGGAAGGTTCCGGAGAACAAATGCAAATCGGGGAGGGGGCAGATCCCCCTTGACTAAAGCGGAAAGGGATAAAAGAGACAGCAGCAGTTATGTCTGTACTGTGGAAGGTCAGGTCATTTCCTTAAAGAGTGCCCTGTGAAGCCACCGAGGAGGACGGTAGGGGCCACGGACAAGGAAGAAACCATCAAGGAATCGGAAAACTCCCCAGCCCGGCAAGTGTATGGGTCCACTTGTCGAGTGAAGAAAGTGAATTACAGACCTCCCATTTTGCACTATCTGTGGTTTTGATCAATCACCAACAACCATCTCGGATGCACGCAGTAAGAGCATACATAGACAGTGGAGCCGTTGGGAATTACATCGACCAAGATCTTGCGGCAAAGATGGGGCTTCCGTTACGCCCTAAATCAACCGCCGACACTGTTACCACTGTCGATGGCACGGAAATAGCTTCTGGTCCAGTATCCCAATGTACTGCAGCTTTAACCCTTCTGTGCCAGGATGGACACCAAGAATCTATCATTTTCGACCTCATTAAGGCACCACAGTTCCGGTTGATTTTG
Organism: Ambystoma mexicanum; assembly: GCF_040938575.1. Taxonomy (NCBI): domain Eukaryota; kingdom Metazoa; phylum Chordata; class Amphibia; order Caudata; family Ambystomatidae; genus Ambystoma; species Ambystoma mexicanum. The sequence goes on from NC_090924.1 coordinate 1,222,020,184, forward strand.
GGAATGCCATGGTTGGTAGCTCACAATCCTCGAATCTATTAGTGAGCAAAAGAATTGGCCTTTCCCGAGACTTGCGCCCACACATGTTATCGCCAAGAGAAACAACCAATAGACACCAGAACCTCCAGGCTTGCGACTGTGGCAATTGGCACCCTACCAAGTGAATACCAGGACTTTCAAGATGTCTTTCCGAAAGAACAGGCTAATACCCTGCCACCGCATAGACCATACGATTGCCAAATCGACCTGATATCCGGCGCACAAATCCCTTGTGGGCGAATTTATGCACTCACGGAACCAGAAAACCAGCACCTGAAGGCCTATCTTGACCAATACCTGGCCAACGGGTTCATCCGTCCCTCGAAGTCTCCAGCAGCCAGTCCTCTATTCTTCGTACCGAAAAAGGAGGGGGACTTGAGAACGTGCATCGACTATCGCGCACTGAACCAAATTACCGTAAAAAAGCGCTACCCCCGCCACTGATCCCTGAATTGCTTGATCAAGTCGAAGATGCCCAAATCTACACAAACTAGACCTGAGGGGGGCATATCACCTTGTTCGCGTAAAACAGGGGGACGAATGGAAAACCGCTTTTCGCATCAAATACGGCTTGTACGAATATCAAGTAATTTATTTGATTTATTTAATAATGTGAGAACAGTTTAAATATTAACTTTACACATTTATGAATAGAAATAAAAAATAAAACCGGACAGAAAAATACCAGACAAAAATGGGAAGACTAAAACCTCACTTGAAATTAAAATTAATACAGAAAAGGAAATTTAAAAATTAGTTATTCTAATCATGAGATTTCCGGCAGTAAAGAAGGATAAAAAATCATTCTACATAACAGTGACAAAAACAATATGGTGCTACAGTGTCATAGAACATAAAGCATAAAGCAGTGACTACCGTTAATTTTTTTTTTATCAAGTAATGCCCTTTGGCCTTTGCAACGCACCTGCTGCATTTCAATACTTCATGAACGATGTCCTACGGGAATTGATTGATGTCTGTGCTCTAGTGTACATCGACGATATCCTAGTATATTCCGCATCGAAGCAGGACCACGTTAAAAAAGTCCGATCCGTATTGGCGAAACTCTGTCAACACCAGCTCTATGCCAAGCTCAAAAAGTGCTCATTCCACGTCTCCAAGGTGGAATTCCTGGGCTTTATTCTCAGCCCGAATGGAATCCGAATGTATGTACACAAGGTAGATGCTATCCTGAACTGGCCATCCCCAAATTCATTCAAGGGGGTTCAAAGTATGCTTGTTTTGCAAACTTCTACCACCGGTTCATCCCAGGATTTTCGCAAATCGTGCATTCCATCACGTCATTACTAAGGAAAAGCAACAAAAAGTTCCAGTGGACAACGGAAGCCGAGGATGCTTTCCAGGAACTCAAAGCAAGATTCACATCTGTCCCAATCTTACGCCACCCTCTTCCTGATCTCCCATACCTGGTGGAAACGGACGCCTCAAGTATGGCAATGGGAGCCGTCCTCTCACAAAAGGACCCCGAAACGGATCAGTTACACCCTGTTGCCTTCTGGTCGCGTAAATTCACACCCCCTGAACTCAATTACGCTATCACAGACAAAGAACTCCTGGCCATTAAGTCAGCCTTTAAGGCATGGCGGCACTACCTCTTGGGCGCCAGACACACAATCACCGTAATAACTGACCACCAGAACCTCCAGTACCTAAAAACGGCAAAGGCCCAATCCTCACGACAACTACGTTGGGCTCTTTTATTTGCTGAATATGACTACGTGATTACATTTCGACCAGGGGTGAAAAACGGGAAGGCCGATGCCCTTTCCCGTATGGGGGTGGAAGAGCAAGGATATCAGACCCCTGACCCAATAGCAATCATCTCAAGTGACAAGCTCCTAGGAATCACAGCAACCATAACTCAGAAAGAATTACATGAAGAAATCCAAAACCTGATGAGTCGGAGCAGTTACAAGCATGGAGTGCACAAGGAGAACATTACATGATGAAAGATCAGTTTCCCTACTTCAGGAATCATGTATTCTTACCAAACCAAGAACTATGAGAACAAGTCATGTCCGGTTATCATGATTCCTTGATCGAGGGCCACCCCAGAATCGCTAAAACCCTAGTCAAGGTAAAACGAAATTATGGCTGGCCCACGTGGCGTAAAGACATTATCCAATTCATCCTATCTTGAGGAGTGTGTGCTCAAAACAAGTCATTCAAGCAGAAACCGGCTGGACTATTACAACCATTGGAAAACCCACCAGCACCCTGCCACACGTTGTCCCTCGATTTTATTACTGACTTACCACCCAGTCAAGGGTTTAACACTATTCTTGTGGTCGTGGACCTATTTTCAAAAATGGCACATTTCATTCCTCTTAAGGGGCTCCCAAATGCTTCCACTCTGGCAAAGGTATTTCTTGAAGGCATCGTACGGCACCATGGGTTTCCTTCAGTTTTGGTCTCTGACCGAGGTACTCAATTCGTATCTAACTTCTGGAGAAAATGCTGCTCTATGGCCCAGATCGACATCTGGCTATCCACCAGTCACCATCCCCAAACGGATGGTCAAACTGAGAGGACAAATCAGACGCTCGAGCAGTATCTGCATTGCATGTTACACCAAGCTGAAGGAAGCTGGTTCGACCTATTATGGCTAGCTGAATATGCTTATTATAATTCCCTAAACACCAGCACTGGGCAGACACGCTTTTATGGCATGTATGGCAGGCACCCACATACTTCTGAGTTGGACGTTCCTACAACCCTGGAAATGCCAGCAGTCAAAACCTTGCACACAACCATTTATCAAACCTTTAAAAGGGCAGCTGAACACCTACTTCAAGCTAAGAATCACAAAAAGAAATTTGCTGATCAACACTGAGCAAAGGCCCCCAACCACCAAGTGGGAGACAAAGTCTGGCTGGCGTCTAAACACGTGTCCATTAAAGGAGCCCGAACTTTCCGTCCAAGATACCTGGGTCCATTCACCGTCACCTCTGTGATAAATCCTGTGGTGGTCAGACTAGTTTTGCCGTCAAACATGCAGATTCATCCTGTGTTCCACGTGTCTCTCCTTAAACCTGTTCAACCTGGGACCCGGGTAGCAACGCCACCACAGCCAGTAGTAGTCGCCGGGGAGCCAGAATTCGAAAGTCAAGGACATCCTAGATTCAAAGTACGTCAGATCCAAAATATACTACTTAGTAGACTGGAAGGGGTATGGTCCACAAGACAGGACATGGGAGCCTTGTGTGTACATCCATGCACCTTGCTTGCTTAGACGATTTCATCAAAACCATCCAACCAAACCAGGACCAGACAGAAGAGCCTTGAGAGGGGCCTTGGGGGGGAGTGGTGTCATGATTCCTGCCCCTCATGTCCCCAGCCTTCCAAGATGTCAGGCTGGAGCCAGGCCACGATCACCTACATGGCCCTCAAGGGCCTCTCCATTCCTCCAAAGACCCACTTGGAGTCAGACTTGGCACTTGTGGCACCAGACTCACTCACTCCCATAGGATAACCGTGGGGATTGGACTTGTAGTGCATTGATGGGGACAAGATGGATGCCCCTACATATTTCGGTTCCCAGAACTGCATGTGCGGTCTAGTCTTTTGGGTGTGGTTCAGCCCAGAGACACCTGGGATACCCAGAGACTATTTAAGCCACAACCAGGCTGAGAAACATGCTTTGCTTTTTCTGCACCTGCAGCGTGACACTCACCGTGTTCGGATCGGTCTCCAGTAGGCCTGCATCTTTCTTCTGCGCTCAGCTCCTGCAAGAACAAGAACACCATTAGGAACAGCCTTACCTTGCGGTGCTTCTGTCCATCATTCATCCCTCCTTCTGTTCTGCGGGCATCTTCGGCGGTGTCATTCCCATCCCGGCACGCCGCTTCCTAAGGAAAAGGGAAAAGAACAGAAGAAAGGCATTAGTAAGCATCTAGCAAATCTTCGCTTATTTTTAAATACTGTACGAGCTTCAACCGCTTACCTGAATCCCAGCCGCTCTGGGGGAACTCTGTCTCCGGAACTTCTCATCCATCAGCAAGAGGGAAAAGACACTCCAGGTTAGCGTGGAAACATCTAGAGGCGCCGCATACCGCCCTTACCCACAGCATTTGTTCTTCATAACCGGCATCCACGCTGAAAACGTTGCGGCACCTAAAAGACACAGAAAAAGAACTCAGTTCAATGCAAATACGAAAGGGGTGCATCGCGCTCTCACTCACCTTCAGTGATAATCATCTCAGCAGTACACCGCCTTCCCTGGACGCCGGCCATCTTCTAAGGAAGGAAAGGAACGAAGTTAGAGAACTGTTCAAAAGACTCATTATACTTACCGGTTGGACTATTGCCAGTGAAGTAACTAGGCAGCAACGACCCCACATCAATCAACGTGCCCCTGCGCTGAAAGCAGGACGGAGAGCACACTATCCAAGAAATCAAGGTGAGCTGTGGATCAAAGGGAAGGGTTGGACCCCGGGGAAGAAGGGGTTCAAGCACACAGAGACAATAGGGAGTTAAACTCTACCAATCCTGTGTTTCAGGCCCAGCCTCCAGTCGAATAGCCTCCAGGGAAGGGTTTGAGGTCGTAAGAGGTCAGAACAGGCTGAGTGACGTCCCCATGGGTACCAGGTGAGCGTTACAGGTAGGTATAGAGTCTGGAGGGGGCTGCCTGTGGGGGCTGTCCAGTCTGGAGGGGGCTGCCTGTGGGACGTGTACAGTCTGGATGGGGGCTGGCTGGGGGGGTGTACAGTCTGGACGGGGGCTGCCTCTGGTGTGTATAGAGCCTGGACGGGGCTGCCTTTGGGGGCTGTCCAGTCTGGAGGGGGCTGCCTGTGTGGACTTTTAAGTAAGGACAAGGCTGCTTGGGGGGGTTTCCCGTTTGGAGGGGGCTGCCTATGGGGCGGGTCCAGTCTGGACACAAGCTGTCTGTTGGGGGTGTCCAGCCTGGAAAGGGGCTGCCTGGGAGTTGCCCACTCTGGGGGGGATGCCAGTGGGGGTAACCAGTCTGAAGGGGGCTGCCTGTGGAGGGTGTAGGGTCTGGACGGGGGCTGCTTGTGGGGGGTGTACTGTCTGGACGGGGGCTGCCTGGGGAGTTGCCCAGTTTGGAGGGGGATGCCTGTGGGGGGTAGCCAGCCTGAAGGGGGCTGCCTGTGGAGGGTGTAGGGTGTGGACTGGGGCTGCCTGTTGGGGTGTACAGTCTGGAAGGGGGCTGTTTGGGGGATGTCCAGTCTGGAGGGGGCTGCCTGTGGGGATTGCCCAGTCTGGATGATGTACAGTCTGGAGGGGCTGCCTGTGGGGGGCGGGGGGTGTCAAGTCTGGACAGTGGCTGTCTGAAGGGGTTTCCAGTCAGTAGGGGGCTGCCTGTGGGGGTTGTCTGTCCAGTCTGGAGGGGGCTGCCTGTGGGGGATGTCAAATCTGGACGGGGGCTACCTGTGGTTGTCCAGTCTAGAGGGGGCTACCTGTGGGGGTGACCGGTCTGGACAGGGGCTGCCTGGGTAGGGTGTCCTGTCTGGAGGGGGCTGCCTTTTAGGGGTGTCCAGTCTGGAGGGGGCTGCCTGTGAGATGTGTTCAGTCTGGATGGTGCCTGCCTTGGGGGTGTACAGTCTGGAGGCGGCTGCCTGTTGCGGGTGTCCAGTCTGGATTGGGCTGCCTGTGGGACGTGTACCGTCTGGATGTGGGCTGGCTGGGGGGGGGGTGTACAGTCTGGACGGGGGCTGCCTCTGGTGTGTATAGAATCTGGACGGGGCTGCCTGTGGGCGCTGTCCAGTCTGGAGGGGGCTGCTTGTGGGGACTGTTAAGTAAGTACAAGGCTGCTTGGGGGGGTTTCCCATTTGGAGGGGGCTGCCTATGGGGCGGGTCCAGTCTGGACACAAGCTGCCTGTGGGGGGTGTCCAGCCTGGACAGGTGCTACCTGTGGTTGTCCAGTCTGGAGGGGGCTGCCTGTGGGGGGTGTCCAGTCTAGACAGGGGGTGCCTGCGTAGGGTGTCCAGTCTGGAGGGGCTGCCTTTTAGGGTGTACAGTCTGGAGGGGGCTGCCTGTGGGATGTGTACAGTCTGGATGGTGCCTGCCTGGGGGGTGTACAGTCTGGAGGCGGTTGCCTGTGGGTGGTGTCCAGTCTGGAGGGGGCTGCCTGTGGGACGTGTACAGTCTGGATGGGGGCTGCCTGGGGCAGTGTACAGTCTGGACGGGGGTTCCCTGTGGTGAGTATAGAGTCTGGAGAGGGCTGCCTGTGGGGGCTGTCCAGTCTGGAGGGGGCTGCCTGTGGGGGTTGTCGAGTATGGACAGGGCTGCTTGGGGGGGTGTCCCGTCTGGAGGGAGCTGCCTATGGGGGGGTCCAGTCTGGACACAAGCTGTCTGTGGGGGTTGTCCAGCCTGGAAAGGGGCTGCCTGGGGAGTTGCCCACTCTGGGGGGGATACCTGTGGGGCGTAACCAGTCTGAAGGGGGCTGCCTGTGTAGGGTGTAGGGTCTGGAGGGGGCTGCCTGTGGAGACTGTCCATTCTCCAGTGTGGAGGGGGCTGCCTGTGGGGGGTGTCAAATCTGTCTGGACAGCGGCTGCCTGGGGGAGTCATGTCTGTAGGGGGTTGCCTGTGGTGGGTGTCCAGTCTGGAGGGGGCTGTCTGTGGGGGGTGTCAAATCTGTCTGGACAGGGGCTGCCTATGGCTGTCCAGTCTAGAGGGGGCTGCCTGTGAGAGGTGTCCAGTCTGGACAGGGGCTGCCTGAGTAGGGTGTCAAGTCTGGAGTGGGCTGCCTGTTGGGGGTGCCCAGTCTGGAGGGGGCTGCCTGTGGGACGTGTACAGTCTCGATGGGGGCTCCCTGGGGGGGTGTACAGTCTGGACGGGGGCTGCCTGTGGTGGGTATAGAGTCTTGAGGGGGCTGCCTGTGGGGGCTGTCCTGTCTGGAGGGGGCAGCCTGTGGGGACTGTCAAATAAGGACAAGGTTGCTTTGAGGGGTTTCCTGTATGGAGGGGGCTGGCTATGGGGGGGTCCAGTCTGGACACACGCTGCCTGTGGGGGGTTTCCATCCTGGACAGGGGCTACCTGTGGTTGTCCAGTCTGGAGGGGGCTGCCTGTGAGGGGTGTCCAGTCTGGACAGGGGGTGCCTGCGTAGGGTGTCCAGTCTGGAGGGGCTGCATTTTAGGGGGTCCAATCTGGAGGGGGCTGCCTGTGCGATGTGTACAGTCTGGATGGTGCCTGCCTGGGGGGTGTACAGTCTGGAGGCGGCTGCCTGTGGGTGGTGTCCAGTCTGGAGGGGGCTGCCTGTGGGACGTGTACAGTCTGAATGGGGACTGGCTGGGGGGGTGTACAGTCTGGACGGGTGTTGCCTGTGGTGGGTATAGAGTCGGGAGAAGGCTGCCTGTGGGGGTTGTCCAGTCTGGAGGGGGCTGCCTGTGGGGGCTGTGAAGTATGGACAGGGCTGCTTGGGGGGGTGTCCCGTCTGGAGGGGGCTGCCTATGGGGGGGCCCAGTCTAGACACAAGCGGTCTGTTGGGGGTGTACAGCCTGGAAAGGGGCTGCCTGGGGAGTTGCCCACTCTGGGGGGATGCCTGTGGGGGGTAACCAGTCAGAAGTTGGCTGCATGTGGAGGGTGTAGGGTCTGGACGGGGGCTTCTTGTGGGGGGTGTAATGTCTGGATGGGGGCTGCCTGGGGAGTTGCCCAGTCTGGAGGGTGATGCCTGTGGGGGGTAACCAGTCTGAAGGGGGCTGCCTGTGGAGGGTGTAGGGTTTGGAATGGGGCTGCCTGTTGGGGGTGTACAGTCTGGAAGGGGGCTGTCTTGGAGGTGTCCAGTCTGGAGGGGGCTGCCTGTGGGGATTGTCCAGTCTGGATGATGTACAGTCTAGAGGGGGCTGCCTGTGGGGTTGGGGGTTCAAGTCTGGACAGTGTCTGCCTGAAGGGGTGTCCAGTCAGTATGGGGCTGCCTTTGGGGGTTGTCCAGTCTGGAGGGGGCTGCCTGTGGGGGGTGTCAAATCTGGATGGGGGCTACCTGTGGTTGTCCAGTCTAGAGGGGGCTACCTGTGGGGGTGACCAGTCTGAACAGGGGCTGCCTGGGTAGGGTGTGCTGTCTGGTGGGAGCTGCCTTTTAGGGGTGTCCAGTCTGGAGGGGGCTGCCTGTGAGATGTATACAGTCTGGATGGTGCCTGCCTGGGGGGTGTACAGTCTGGAGGCGGCTGCCTGTGGGGGGTATCCAGTCTGGAGTGTGCTGCCTGTGGGACGTGAACAGTCTGGATGGGGCTGACTCTGGGGGCTGTCCAGTCTGGAGGGGGCTGCCTGTGGGGGAGGTCAAGTATGGACAGGGCTGCTTGGGGGGGTGTGCCGTCTGGAGGGGGCTGCCTGGGGAGTTGCCCAGTCTGGAGGGGGATGCCTGTGGTGGATAACCAGTCTGAAGGGACCTGCCTGTGGAGGGTGTAGGGTCTGGACGGGGGCTGCTTGTGAGGGGTGTACAGTCTGGACAGGGGCTGCCTGGGGTTTGTACAGTCTGGAGGGGGCTGCCTGTGGGGAGTGTCCAGTTCGGATGATGTACAGTCTGGAGGGGGCTGCCTGTGGGGGGGTGTCAAGTCTGGACAGCAGCTGCCTGGGGGGGCGGGGTCCAGTCAGTAGGGGGCTACCTTTTGGGGGGTGTCCAGTCTGGAGGGGGCTGCATGTGGGGGTGTCAAATCTGGACAGGGGCTGCCTGTGGTTGTCCAGTCTGGAGGGGGCTGCTTGTGGGGGTGTCCAGTCTGGCCAGGGGCTGCCTGGGTAGGGAGTCCAGTCTGGAGGGGGCTGCCTTTTAGGGGTGTCCAGTCTGGAGGGGTCTGCCTATGGGATGTGTATAGTCTGAATGGTGCCTGCCTGGGGAGTGTACAGTCTGGAGGCGGCTGCCTGTGGGTGGGGGGGGTGAAGTCTGGACAGGGGCTGCCTGGACGGTGTGTCCAGGCTGGAGGGGGCTGCCTGTGGGGGGTGAAGTCTGGACAGGGGCTGCCTGGGGAGTGTCCAGTTTGGAGGGGACTTCCTGTGGGGGGGGTCTAGTCTGGATGAGGCTGCCTCTGGGGGGTTTCCAATCTGGACAGGGGCTGCCTGTGGGGGATGTACTGTTTGGATGGAGACTGCCTGGGGGGTGCACAGTCTGGAAGAGCCTACATGTGGGTTGTATAGAGTCTGGAGGGGGCCGCCTGTAGGATCTGTCCAGTCTGGAGGGGGCTGCCTGTGGGGGCTGTTAGTATGGACAGGCCTGCCTGTGGTGGGTGCCCAGTCTGGAGGGGGCTGTCTTTGGGGGCTGTCCAGTCTGGAGGGGGCTGCCTGTGGGTGGGAGGGGTCCAGTCTGGGCAAATGCTGCTTGTGGGGGGTGTCCAATCTGGACAGAGGCTGCCTGTGGTTGTCCAGTCTAGAGGGGGCTACCTGTGGGGGTGACCAGTCTGGACAGGGGCTGCCTGGGTAGGGTGTGCTGTCTGGTGGGAGCTGCCTTTTAGGGGTGTCCAGTCTGGAGGGGGCTGCCTGTGAAATGTATACAGTCTGGATGGTGCCTGCCTGGGGGGTGTACAGTCTGGAGGCGGCTGCCTGTGGGGGGTATCCAGTCTGGAGTGTGCTGCCTGTGGGACGTGAACAGTCTGGATGGGGCTGACTCTGGGGGCTGTCCAGTCTGGAGGGGGCTGCCTGTGGGGGAGGTCAAGTATGGACAGGGCTGCTTGGGTGGGTGTCCCGTCTGGAGGGGGCTGCCTGGGGAGTTGCCCAGTCTGGAGGGGGATGCCTGTGGTGGATAACCAGTCTGAAGGGACCTGCCTGTGGAGGGTGTAGAGTCTGGACGGTGGCTGCTTGTGAGGGGTGTACAGTCTGGACAGGGGCTGCCTGGGGTTTGTACAGTCTGGAGGGGGCTGCCTGTGGGGAGTGTCCAGTTCGGATGATGTACAGTCTGGAGGGGGCTGCCTGTGGGGGGGTGTCAAGTCTGGACAGCAGCTGCCTGGGGGGGCGGGGTCCAGTTAGTAAGGGGCTACCTTTTGGGGGGTGTCCAGTCTGGAGGGGGCTGCATGTGGGGGTGTCAAATCTGGACAGGGGCTGCCTGTGGTTGTCCCGCCTGGAGGGGGCTGCCTGGGAGTTGCCCAGTCTGGAGGGGGATGCCTGTGGTGGATAACCAGTCTGAAGGGACCTGCCTATAGAGGGTGTAGGGTCTGGACGTGGGCTGCTTGTGAGGGGTGTACAGTCTGGACAGGGGAGGCCTGGGGGGTGTCCAGTCTGGAGGGGGCTGCCTGTGGGGAGTGTCCAGTTCGGATGATGTACAGTCTGGAGGGGGCTGCCTGTGGGGGGGTGTCAAGTCTGGACAGCGGCTGCCTGGGGGGGCGGGGTCCAGTCAGTAGGGGGCTACCTTTTAGGGGGTGTCCAGTCTGGACAGGGCTGCTTGTGGGGGTGTCCAGTCTGGACAGGGGCTGCCTGGGTAGGGTGTCCAGTCTGGAGTGGGCTGCCTTTTAGGGGTGTCCAGTCTGGAGGGGTCTGCCTATGGGATGTGTACAGTATGAATGGTGCCTGCCTGGGGAGTGTACAGACTGGAGGCAGCTGCCTGTAGCAGGTGTAAAGTCTGGACGGGTCTGCCTGGACGGTGTGTCCAGGCTGGAGGGGGCTGCCTGTGGGGGGTGAAGTCTGGACAGGGGCTGCCTGGGGAGTGTCCAGTTTGGCGGGGACTGCCTGTGGGGTGTGTCCAGTCTGGATGAGGCTGCCTCTGGGGGATGTCCAATCTGGAGTGGGCTGCCTGTGAGGGGTGTACAGTCTGGACAGGGGCTGCCTGTGGGGGATGTACTGTTTGGATGGAGGATGCCTGAGGGGTGTACAGTTTGGAAGAGCCTACATGTGGGTTGTATAGAGTCTGGTGGGCCGCCTGTGGGGTCTGCCCAGTCTGAAGGGGGCTGCCTGTGGCGGGTGTAGTGTTTGGACGGGGGCTACCTGTGAGTGTGTCCAGTCTGGAGGGGGCTGCCTGTGGGGGGTGTCCAATCTGGAGGGGGCTGCCTGTGAGGAGTGTACAGTCTGGACGGGGCTGCCTGGGGGTGTAAAGTCTGGAGGAGGCTGCCTGTGAGATGTGTACAGTCTGGATGGTGCTTGCCTGGGGGATGTACAGTCTGGAGGCGGCTGCCTGTGGGGGGTATCCAGTCTGGAGTGTGCTGCCTGTGGGACATGTACAGTCTGGACGGGACTGCATCTGGGGGCTGTCCAGTCTGGAGGGGGCTGCCTGTGGGGTCTGACAAGTATGGACAGGGCTGCTTGGGGGGGTGTCCCGCCTGGAGGGGGCTGCCTGGGAGTTGCCCAGTCTGGAGGGGGATGCCTGTGGTGGATAACCAGTCTGAAGGGACCTGCCTGTGGAGGGTGGAGGGTCTGGAAGTGGGCTGCTTGTGAGGGGTGTACAGTCTGGACAGGGGCTGCATGGGGATGTCCAGTCTGGAGGGGGCTGCCTGTGGGGAGTGTCCAGTTCGGATGATGTACAGTCTGGAGGGGGCTGCCTGTGGGGGGGTGTCCAGTCTGGACGGGGCTGCCTCTGTGGGGTGTCAAATCTGGACAGGGGCTGCCTGTGGTTGTCCAGTCTGGAGGGGGCTGCTTGTGGGGGTGTCCAGTCTGGACAGGGGCTGCCTGGGTAGGGAGTCCAGTCTGGAGGGGGCTGCCTTTTAGGGGTGTCCAGTCTGGAGGGGTCTGCCTATGGGATGTGTACAGTCTGAATGGTGCCTGCCTGGGGAGTGTACAGTCTGGAGACAGCTGAATGTGGCGGGTGTGAAGTCTGAACAGGGGCTGCCTGGACGGTGTGTCCAGGCTGGAGGGGGCTGCCTGTGGGGGGTGAAGTCTGGACAGGGGCTGCCTGGGGAGTGTCCAGTTTGGAGGGGACAGCCTGCGGGGTGTGTCCAGTCTGGATGAGCCTGCCTCTGGGGGATGTCCAATCTGGAGGGGGCTGCCTGTGAGGGATGTACAGTCTGGACAGGGGCTGCCTGTGGGGGATGTACTGTTTGGATGGAGGATGCCTGAGGGGTGTACAGTTTGGAAGAGCCTACATGTGGGTTGTATAGAGTCTGGAGGGTGCCGCCTGTGGGGTCTGTCCAGTCTGGAGGGGGCTGCCTGTGGGGGCTGTTAATATGGACAGGCCTGCCTGTGGGGGGTGCCCAGTCTGGAGGGGGCTGTCTTTGGGGGCTGTAGAGTCTAAAGGGGGCTGCCTGGGGGTGGGAGGGGTCCTGTCAGGACACATGCTGCCTGTGTGGTGTGTCCAGTCTGGACAGAGGCTGCCTGGGGGGAGTCCTGTCTGGCGGGGGCTGCCTGTGTGGGGGAGGGGTCCAGTCTGGACACAAGCTTCCTGTGGGTGGGGTGTCCAATCTGGACAGGGGCTGCCTGGGTGGTTGCCCAGTCTGAAGGGGGCTGCCTGTGGAGGGTGTAGTGTCTGGACGGGGGCTGCATGTGGGGGGTGTCATGTCTGGACAGGGGCTACCTGGGGGGAGTCCAGTATGGAGGGTGCTGCCTGTGGGGGGTGTCCAGTCTGAAGGGGGCTGCCTGTGGGGGGTGTCAAGTCTGTACAGGGCTGCCTGGGAAGGTGTCCAGTCTAAGGGGCCGGCCTGTGGGCGGTGTCCAGTCTGGAGGGGGCTGCAAATGGGGATGTCCAGTCTGGAGGGTGATGCCTGTGGCGTCTGTCCAGTCTGGACAGGGGCTGCCTGTTGGGGGTGTCTAGTCTTGAGGGGGCTGTCTGTGGGGGGTGTACTGTCAGGACAGGGCTTCCTGTGGGGGGTTTACAGTTTGGATGGGGGCTGGCTGGGGGGGCGTACAGTCTATAGAGCGCTGCCTGTGGGACATGTACAGTCTGAATGGGGACTGGCTGGGGGGTGTACAGTCTGGATGATGGTTGCCTGTGGTGGGTATAGAGTCGGGAGAAGGCTGCCTTTGGGGTTGTCCAGTCTGGAGGGGGCTGCCTGTGGGGGCTGTCAAGTATGGACAGGGCTGCTTGGGGGGGTGTCCCGTCTGGAGGGGGCTGCCTATGGGGGGGCCCAGTCTGGACACAAGCTGTCTGTTTGGGGTGTACAGCCTGGAAAGGGGCTGCCTTGGGAGTTGTCCACTCTGGTGGGATGCCTGTGGGGGGTAACCAGTCTGAAGGGGGCTGCCTGTGGAGGGTGTAGGGTCTGGACGGGGGCTACTTGTGGGGGGTGTACTGTCTGGACGGGGGCTGCCTGGGGAGTTGCCCACTCTGGGGGGATGCCTGTGGGGGGTAACCAGTCAGAAGGTGGCTGCCTGTGGAGGGTGTAGGGTGTGGACTGGGGCTGCCTGTTGGGGGTGTACAGTCTGGAAGGGGGCTGTCTGGGGGGTGTCCAGTCTGGAGGGGGCTGCCTGTAGGAATTGTCCAGTCTGGATGATGTACAGTCTGGAGGGGGCTGGCTGTGGGGTTGGGGGGGTCAAGTCTGGACAGTGGCTGCCTGAAGGGGTGTCCAGTCAGTAGGGGGCTGCCTGTGGGGGTTGTCCAGTCTGGAGAGGGCTGCCTGTGGGGGGTGTCAAATCTGTACGGGGGCTACCTGTGGTTGTCCAGTCTAGAGGGGGCTACCTGTAGGTGTGACCAGTCTGGACAGGGGCTAGCTGGGTAGGGTGTCCTGTCTGGAGGAGCTGCCTTTTAGGGGTGTCCAGTCTGGAGGGGGCTGCCTGTGAGATCTGTACAGTCTGGATGGTGCCTGCCTGGGGGGTGTACAGTCTGGACTGGGCTGCCTCTGGGGGCTGTCCAGTCTGGAGGGGGCTGCCTGTGGGGGCTGTCAAGTATGGACAGGGCTGCTTGGGGGGGGTGTCCCATCTGGAGGGGGCTGCCTGGGGAGTTGCCCAGTCTGGAGGGGGATGCCTGTGGTGGATAGCCAGTCTGAAGGGACCTGCCTGTGGAGGGTGCAGGGTCTGGACGGGGGCTGCTTGTGAGGGGTGTACAGTCTGGACAGGGGCTGCCTGGGGGGTGTCCAGTCTGGAGGGGGCTGCCTGTAGGGAGTGTCCAGTTCGGATGATGTACAGTCTTGAGGGGGCTGCCTGTGGGGGGGTGTCAAGTCTGGACAGTGGCTGCCTGGGTGGGCGGGGTCCAGTCAGTAGGGGGCTACCTGTTGGGGGGTGTCCAGTCTGGAGGGGGCTGCCTGTGGGGGGTGTCAAATCTGGACAGGGGTTGCCTGTGGTTGGCTAGACTGGAGGGGGCTGCCTGTGGGGGTGTCCAGTCTGGACAGGGGCTGCCTGGGTAGGGAGTCCAGTGTGGGGGGAGCTGCCTTTTAGGGGTGTCCAGGCTGGAGGGGGCTGCCTGTGGTAGCTGAAGTCTGGACAGGGGCTGCCTGGGGAGTGTCCAGTTTGGAGGGGACTACCTGTGGGGGGTGTCCAGTCTGGATGAGGCTGCCTCTGGGGGGTGTCCAATCCGGAGGGGGCTGCCTGTGAGGGGTGTACAGTCTGGACAGGGGCTGCCTGTGGGGGATGTACTGTTTGGATGGAGGCTGCCTGGGGGGTGTACAGTCTGGAAGAGCCTACATGTGGGTTGTATAGAGTCTGGAGGGGGCCGCCTGTGGGGTCTGTCCAGTCTGGAGGGGGCTGCGTGTGGGGGCTGTTAGTATGGACAGGCCTGCCTGTGGGAGGTGCCCAGTCTGGAGGGGGCTGTCTTTGGGGCCTGTCCAGTCTGGAGGGGGCTGCCTGTGGGGAGTGTCCAGTTCGGATGATGTACAGTCTTGAGGGGGCTGCCTGTGGGGGGGTGTCAAGTCTGGACAGTGGCTGCCTGGGCGGGCGGGGTCCTGTCAGTAGAAGGCTACCTGTTGGGGGGTGTCCAGTCTGGAGGGGGCTGCCTTTGGGGGGGTGAAATCTGGACAGGGGCTGCCTGTGGTTGTCCAGTCTGGAGGGGGCTGCCTGTGGGGGTGTCCAGTCTGGACAGGGGCTGCCTGGGTAGGGAGTCCAGTCTGGAGGGGGCTGCCTTTTAGGGGTGTCCAGTCTGGAGGGGTCTGCCTATGGGATGTGTACAGTCTGAATGGTGCCTGCCTGGGGAGTGTACAGTCTGGAGACAGCTGAATGTGGCGGGTGTGAAGTCTGAACAGGGGCTGCCTGGACGGTGTGTCCAGGCTGGAGGGGGCTGCCTGTGGGGGGTGAAGTCTGGACAGGGGCTGCCTGGGGAGTGTCCAGTTTGGAGGGGACAGCCTGCGGGGTGTGTCCAGTCTGGATGAGCCTGCCTCTGGGGGATGTCCAATCTGGAGGGGGCTGCCTGTGAGGGATGTACAGTCTGGACAGGGGCTGCCTGTGGGGGATGTACTGTTTGGATGGAGGATGCCTGAGGGGTGTACAGTTTGGAAGAGCCTACATGTGGGTTGTATAGAGTCTGGAGGGTGCCGCCTGTGGGGTCTGTCCAGTCTGGAGGGGGCTGCCTGTGGGGGCTGTTAATATGGACAGGCCTGCCTGTGGGGGGTGCCCAGTCTGGAGGGGGCTGTCTTTGGGGGCTGTAGAGTCTAGAGGGGGCTGCCTGGGGGTGGGAGGGGTGCTGTCAGGACACATGCTGCCTGTGTGGTGTGTCCAGTCTGGACAGAGGCTGCCTGGGGGGAGTCCTGTCTGGCGGGGGCTGCCTGTGTGGGGGAGGGGTCCAGTCTGGACACAAGCTTCCTGTGGGTGGGGTGTCCAATCTGGACAGGGGCTGCCTGGGTGGTTGCCCAGTCTGAAGGGGGCTGCCTGTGGAGGGTGTAGTGTCTGGACGGGGGCTGCATGTGGGGGGTGTCATGTCTGGACAGGGGCTACCTGGGGGGAGTCCAGTATGGAGGGTGCTGCCTGTGGGGGGTGTCCAGTCTGAAGGGGGCTGCCTTTGGGGGGTGTCAAGTCTGTACAGGGCTGCCTGGGAAGGTGTCCAGTCTAAGGGGCCGGCCTGTGGGCGGTGTCCAGTCTGGAGGGGGCTGCAAATGGGGATGTCCAGTCTGGAGGGTGATGCCTGTGGCGTCTGTCCAGTCTGGACAGGGGCTGCCTGTTGGGGGTGTCTAGTCTTGAGGGGGCTGTCTGTGGGGGGTGTACTGTCAGGACAGGGCTTCCTGTGGGGGGTTTACAGTTTGGATGGGGGCTGGCTGGGGGGGCGTACAGTCTATAGAGCGCTGCCTGTGGGACATGTACAGTCTGAATGGGGACTGGCTGGGGGGTGTACAGTCTGGATGATGGTTGCCTGTGGTGGGTATAGAGTCGGGAGAAGGCTGCCTTTGGGGTTGTCCAGTCTGGAGGGGGCTGCCTGTGGGGGCTGTCAAGTATGGACAGGGCTGCTTGGGGGGGTGTCCCGTCTGGAGGGGGCTGCCTATGGGGGGGCCCAGTCTGGACACAAGCTGTCTGTTTGGGGTGTACAGCCTGGAAAGGGGCTGCCTTGGGAGTTGTCCACTCTGGTGGGATGCCTGTGGGGGGTAACCAGTCTGAAGGGGGCTGCCTGTGGAGGGTGTAGGGTCTGGACGGGGGCTACTTGTGGGGGGTGTACTGTCTGGACGGGGGCTGCCTGGGGAGTTGCCCACTCTGGGGGGATGCCTGTGGGGGGTAACCAGTCAGAAGGTGGCTGCCTGTGGAGGGTGTAGGGTGTGGACTGGGGCTGCCTGTTGGGGGTGTACAGTCTGGAAGGGGGCTGTCTGGGGGGTGTCCAGTCTGGAGGGGGCTGCCTGTAGGAATTGTCCAGTCTGGATGATGTACAGTCTGGAGGGGGCTGGCTGTGGGGTTGGGGGGGTCAAGTCTGGACAGTGGCTGCCTGAAGGGGTGTCCAGTCAGTAGGGGGCTGCCTGTGGGGGTTGTCCAGTCTGGAGAGGGCTGCCTGTGGGGGGTGTCAAATCTGTACGGGGGCTACCTGTGGTTGTCCAGTCTAGAGGGGGCTACCTGTAGGTGTGACCAGTCTGGACAGGGGCTAGCTGGGTAGGGTGTCCTGTCTGGAGGAGCTGCCTTTTAGGGGTGTCCAGTCTGGAGGGGGCTGCCTGTGAGATCTGTACAGTCTGGATGGTGCCTGCCTGGGGGGTGTACAGTCTGGACTGGGCTGCCTCTGGGGGCTGTCCAGTCTGGAGGGGGCTGCCTGTGGGGGCTGTCAAGTATGGACAGGGCTGCTTGGGGGGGGGTGTCCCATCTGAAGGGGGCTGCCTGGGGAGTTGCCCAGTCTGGAGGGGGATGCCTGTGGTGGATAGCCAGTCTGAAGGGACCTGCCTGTGGAGGGTGCAGGGTCTGGACGGGGGCTGCTTGTGAGGGGTGTACAGTCTGGACAGGGGCTGCCTGGGGGGTGTCCAGTCTGGAGGGGGCTGCCTGTAGGGAGTGTCCAGTTCGGATGATGTACAGTCTTGAGGGGGCTGCCTGTGGGGGGGTGTCAAGTCTGGACAGTGGCTGCCTGGGTGGGCGGGGTCCAGTCAGTAGGGGGCTACCTGTTGGGGGGTGTCCAGTCTGGAGGGGGCTGCCTGTGGGGGGTGTCAAATCTGGACAGGGGTTGCCTGTGGTTGGCTAGACTGGAGGGGGCTGCCTGTGGGGGTGTCCAGTCTGGACAGGGGCTGCCTGGGTAGGGAGTCCAGTGTGGGGGGAGCTGCCTTTTAGGGGTGTCCAGGCTGGAGGGGGCTGCCTGTGGTAGCTGAAGTCTGGACAGGGGCTGCCTGGGGAGTGTCCAGTTTGGAGGGGACTACCTGTGGGGGGTGTCCAGTCTGGATGAGGCTGCCTCTGGGGGGTGTCCAATCCGGAGGGGGCTGCCTGTGAGGGGTGTACAGTCTGGACAGGGGCTGCCTGTGGGGGATGTACTGTTTGGATGGAGGCTGCCTGGGGGGTGTACAGTCTGGAAGAGCCTACATGTGGGTTGTATAGAGTCTGGAGGGGGCCGCGTGTGGGGTCTGTCCAGTCTGGAGGGGGCTGCGTGTGGGGGCTGTTAGTATGGACAGGCCTGCCTGTGGGAGGTGCCCAGTCTGGAGGGGGCTGTCTTTGGGGCCTGTCCAGTCTGGAGGGGGCTGCCTGTGGGGAGTGTCCAGTTCGGATGATGTACAGTCTTGAGGGGGCTGCCTGTGGGGGGGTGTCAAGTCTGGACAGTGGCTGCCTGGGCGGGCGGGGTCCTGTCAGTAGAAGGCTACCTGTTGGGGGGTGTCCAGTCTGGAGGGGGCTGCCTTTGGGGGTGTGAAATCTGGACAGGGGCTGCCTGTGGTTGTCCAGTCTGGAGGGGGCTGCCTGTGGGGGTGTCCAGTCTGGACAGGTGCTGCCTGGGTAGGGAGTCCAGTGTGGGGGGGGCTGCCTTTTAGGGGTGTGCAGGCTGGAGGGGGCTGCCTGTGGGAGTTGAAGTCTGGACAGGGGCTGCCTGTGGAGTGTCCAGTTTGGAGGGGACTGCCTGTGGGGGGTGTCCAGTCTGGATGAGGCTGCCTCTGGGGGGTGTCCAATCTGGAGGGGGCTGCCTGTGAGGGGTGTACAGTCTGGACAGGGGCTGCCTGTGGGGGATGTACTGTTTGGATGGAGGCTGTCTGGGGGGTGTACAGTCTGGAAGAGCCTACATGTGGGTTGTATAGAGTCTGGAGGGGGCTGCCTGTGGGGTCTGTCCAGTCTGGAGGGGGCTGCCTGTGGGGGCTGTTAGTATGGACAGGCCTGCCTGTGGGGGGTGCCCAGTCTGGAGGGGGCTGTCTTTGGGGGCTGTCCAGTCTGGAGGGGGCTGCCTGTGCTTGGAAGGGGTCCAGTCTGGACACATGCTGCCTGTGGGGGGTGTCCAGTCTGGACAGAGGCTGCCTGGGGGGGTGTCCTGTCTGGTGGGGGCTGCCTGTGTGGGGGAGGGGTCCAGTCTGGACACAAGCTGCCTGTGGGTGGGGTGTCCAATCTGGACAGGGGCTGCCTGGGTGGTTGCCCAGTCTGAAGGGGGCTGCCTGTGGAGGGTGTAGTGTCTGGACGGTGGCTGCCTGTGGGGGGTGTACTGACTGGACGGGCGCTGCCTGGGGGGTGTCCAGTCTGGAGGGGGCTGCCTGTGGGGAGTGTCCAGTCTGGAGGATGTATAGTCTGAAGGGGGCTGCCTGTGGGGAGTGTCAAGTGGGACAGTGGCTGCTTGGGGGGGGCAGTCTGGAGGAGGCTGTCTGTGGGGGTGTCAAATCTGGACAGGGGCTGCCTGTGGTTGTCCAGTCAGGAGGGGGCTGCTTGTGGCGGGTGTCCAGTTTGGAGGGGACTGCCTGTGTGGGGGGTCCAATCTGGAGGGGTTGCCTGTGAGGAGTGTACAGTCTGGACAGGGCTGCCTGGGGGTGTAAAGTCTGGAGGAGGCTGCATGTGGGGTGTAATCAGTCTGGTGGGTGCTGCCTTTGGGGGGTGTCCAGCCTGACGGGGGCTGCCTGTGTGGGGTGTCAAGTCTGGATAGGGCTGCCTGGGAGGGTGTCCAGTCTAAGGGGCCGGCCTGTGGGCAGTGTCCCGTCTGGAGGGGGCTGCCTGTGGGGATGTCCAGTCTGGAGGGTGATTTTATTTTTATTACATTTGTTACTCGCCCAGACCCTAGGGTATCACGGTGAAAGATACAGGAGAGTTCACTCATTATTATACAATGTTGCAGTTACAAAAACAAATAATATATATTTTTTTATTTATCTTTTTTATACATAGGTTACAAGAGATCATGTAGTCATATACCAGATTCCATTTGGTCAGTTAGCCCTTCCACAGATGCCTGTGGCGTCTGTCCAGTCTGGACAGGGGCTGCCTGTGCGGGGTGTCAAGTCTCGACAGGGGCTGCCTGGGGTGTCCATTCTGGAGGGGGCTGCCTGTTGGGGGTGTCTAGTCTTGAGGGGGCTGTCTGCTGGGGGTGAACTGTCAGGACAGGGCTGCCTGTGGGGGGTTTACAGTTTGGATGGGGGCTCTGTGGGGGTGTACAGTCTATAGAGGGCTGCCTATGGGGTGTTTCCAATCTGGATGGGGCTGCCTGTGGGGGGTGTCCAGTCGGGAGGGGGCTGCCTGTGTGGGTGTCAAGTCTGAGCAGGAGCTGCCTGGGTGGGGGAGTTGTCCACTCTGGAAGGGGCTGCCTGTGCGGAGTGTCAAGTATGGACAGGGCTGCCTGTGGGGGTGTCAAGTCTGAGCAGGAGCTGCCTGGGTGGGGGAGTTGTCCACTCTGGAAGGGGCTGCCTGTGCGGGGTGTCAAGTCTCGACAGGGGCTGCCTGGGGTGTCCATTCTGGAGGGGGCTGCCTGTTGGGGGTGTTTAGTCTGGACGGGGCTGCCTCTGGGGGCTGTCCAGTCTGGAGGGGGCTGCCTGTGTGGGCTGTCAAGTATGGACAGGGCTGCTTGGGGGGGTGTCCCATCTGGAGGGGGCTGCCTGGGGAGTTTCCCAGTCTGGAGGGGGATGCCTGTGGTGGATAACCAGTCTGTAGGGACCTGCCTGTGGAGGGGGGCTGCTTGTGAGGGGTGTACAGTCTGGACAGGGGCTGCATGGGGGGTGTCCAGTCTGGAGGGGGCTGCCTGTGGGGAGTGTCCAGTTTGGATGATGTACAGTCTTGAGGGGGCTGCCTGTGGGGGGGTGTCAAGTCTGGATAGTGGCTGCCTGGGCGGGCTGGGTCCAGTCAGTAGGGGGCTACCTGTTGGGGGGTGTCCAGTCTGGAGGGGGCTGCCTGTGGGGGGTGTCAAATCTGGACTGGGGCTGCCTGTGGTTGTCCAGACTGGAGGGGGCTGCCTGTGGGGGTGTCCAGTCTGGACAGGGGCTGCCTGGGTAGGGATTCCAGTGTGGGGGGGCTGCCTTTTAGGGGTGTCCAGGCTGGAGGGGGCTGCCTGTGGGAGTTGAAGTCTGGACAGGGGCTGCCTGGGGAGTGTCCAGTTTGGAGGGGACTGCCTGTGGGGGGTGTCCAGTCTGGATGAGGCTGCCTCTGGGGGGTGTCCAATCTGGAGGGGGCTGCCTGTGAGGGGTGTACAGTCTGGACAGGGGCTGCCTGTGGGGGATGTACTGTTTGGATGGAGGCTGCCTGGGGGGGTGTACAGTCTGGAAGAGCCTACATGTGGGTTGTATAGAGTCTGGAGGGGGCCGCCTGTGGGGTCTGTCCAGTCTGGAGGGGGCTGCTTGTGGGGGCTGTTAGTATGGACAGGCCTGCCTGTGGGGGGTGCCAAGTCTGGAGGGGGCTGTCTTTGGGGGCTGTCCTGTCTGGATGAGGCTGCCTCTGGGGGGGGGGGTGTCCAATCTGGAGGGGGCTGCCTGTGAGGGGTGTCCAGTTCGGATGATGTACAGTCTTGAGGGGGCTGCCTGTGGGGGGGGTGTCAAGTCTGGACAGTGGCTGCCTGGGCGGGCGGGGTCCAGTCAGTAGGGGGCTACCTGTTGGGGGGTGTCCAGTCTGGAGGGGGCTGCCTGTGGGGGGTGTCAAATCTGGACAGGGGCTGCCTGTGGTTGTCCAGTCTGGAGGGGGCTGTCTTTGGGGGCTGTCCAGTCTGGAGGGGGCTGCCTGTGGGGAGTGTCCAGTTCGGATGATGTACAGTCTTGAGGGGGCTGCCTGTGGGGGGGTGTCAAGTCTGGACAGGGGCTGCCTGTGGTTGTCCAGTCTGGAGGGGGCTGCCTGTGGGGGGTGTCAAATCTGGACAGGGGCTGCCTGTGGTTGTCCAGTCTGGAGGGGGCTGCCTGTGGGGGTGTCCAGTCTGGACAGGGGCTGCCTGGGTAGGGAGTCCAGTGTGGGGGGGTGCCTTTTAGGGGTGTCCAGGCTGGAGGGGGCTGCCTGTGGGAGTTGATGTCTGGACAGGGGCTTCCTGGGGAGTGTCCAGTTTGGAGGGGACTGCCTGTGGGGGGTGTCCAGTCTGGATGAGGCTGCCTCTGGGGGGGGGTGTCCAATCTGGAGGGGGCTGCCTGTGAGGGGTGTACAGTCTGGACAGGGGCTGCCTGTGGGGGATGTACTGTTTGGATGGAGGCTGCCTGGGGGGTGTACAGTCTGGAAGAGCCTACATGTGGGTTGTATAGAGTCTGGAGGGGGCCGCCTGTGGGGTCTGTCCAGTCTGGAGGGGCTGCCTGTGGGGGCTGTTAGTATGGACAGGCCTGCCTGTGGGGGGTGCCCAGTCTGGAGGGGGCCGCCTGTGGGGTCTGTCCAGTCTGGAGGGGGCTGCCTGTGGGTGGAAGGGGTCCAGTCTGGACACATGCTGCCTGTGGGGGGTGTCCAGTCTGGACAGAGGCTGCCTGGGGGGGTGTCCTGTCTGGCGGGGGCTGCCTGTGTGGGGGAGGGGTCCAGTCTGGACACAAGCTGCCTGTGGGTGGGATGTCCAATCTGGACAGGGGCTGCCTGGGTGGTTGCCCAGTCTGAAGGGGGCTGCCTGTGGAGGGTGTAGTGTCTGGACGGTGGCTGCATGTGGAGGGGTGTACTGACTGGACGGGCGCTGCCTGGGGGGCTGCCTGTGGGGAGTGTCCAGTCTGGAGGATGTATAGTCTGGAGGGGGCTGCCTGTGGGGAGTGTCAAGTGAGACAGTGGCTGCCTTGGGGGGGGGGGGGAGTGCAGTCTGGAGCAGGCTGTCTGTGGGGGTGTCAAATCTGGACAGGGGCTGCCTGTGGTTGTCCAGTCTGAAGGGGGATGCCTGTGGCGGGTGTCCAGTCTGGACAGGGGCTACCTGGGTAGGGTGTCCAGTTTGGAGGGGACTGCCTGTGTGGGGGGTCCATTCTGGCTGGGGCTGCCTGTGGTGGGTGTCCAATCTGGAGGGGTTGCCTGTGAGGAGTGTACAGTCTGGACGGGGCTGCCTGGGGGTGCAAAGTCTGGAGGAGGCTGCATGTGGGGTGTAATCAGTCTGGAGGGTGCTGCCTGTGGGGGGTGTCCTGCCTGAAGGGGGCTGCCTGTGTGGGGTGTCAAGTCTGGATAGGGCTGCCTGGGATGGTGTCCAGTCTAAGGGGCCGGCCTGTGGGGATGTCCAGTCTGGAGGGTGATTTTATTTTTATTACATTTGTTACTCGCCCAGACCCAGGGGATTACGGTGAAAGATACAGCAGAGTTCACTCATTATTATACAATGTTGCAGTTACAAAACAAATAATACATTTTTTTTTTTATACATAGGTTACAAGAGATCATGTAGTCATATACCAGATTCCATTTGGTCAGTTAGCCCTTCCACAGATGCCTGTGGCGTCTGTCCAGTCTGGACAGGGGCTGTCTGTGCGGGGTGTCTAGTCTTGAGGGGGCTTTCTGTGGGGGGTGAACTGTCAGGACAGGGCTGCCTGTGGGGGGTTTACAGTTTGGATGGGGGCTCTGTGGGAGTGTACAGTCTATAGAGGGCTGCCTATGGGGTGTTTCCAATCTGGATGGGGCTGCCTGTGGGGGGTGTGCAGTCGGGAGGGGGCTGCCTGTGTGGGTGTCCAGTATGGAGGGGGCTGCATGTCGGGGGTGTCCTGTCTGGAAAGAGGCTGCCTGTGGGGGTGTCAAGTCTGAGCAGGAGCTGCCTGGGTGGGGGAGATGTCCACTCTGGAGGGGGCTGCCTGTGGGGGGTGTCCAGTCTGTAGGGGGCTGATTGTGGTTGGGTGTACAGTCTGGACAGGGGCTGCCTGGGGGTGACCAGTGTGGAGGGGGCTCCCTGTGGGGGGTGTCCAGTCTGGAGGGGGCTGACTGTGGGGGGTGTCTAGTCTGGACAGGGGCTACCTGGGGGAGGGGTGACCAGTCTTGGGGGTGTCCAGTCTGGAGGGGGCTGTCTGTGGGGGGTGTCCAGTTTGGACATGGACTTCCTGGGTTGTGTGTCAAATCTAAACAGAGGCTGCCCGGGGGTGTCCAGCCTGGATGGGGCTGCCTGTGGGCTGGTGTCCAGTCTGGACAGGGGGTACCTCTGGCGACATACCGTCTGGGTGGGGACTGCCTGTGGGTGTACAGTCTTGCGGGGGCTGCCTGTAGGGGGGGCCCTGTTTGGAGTGGGCTGGCTGGGCGGTGTCACTGGTGGGGGGCCTGGGGTGGTAACCAATCTGGAGGGTGTAGCCTGTGCTTGCGAGGTGAGCCACACGATTTTGCTGGGGTGCAGCCTGTGCTTGCAAGGGAGGACCTGAAATTTTGCTGGGGTGCAGCCGGTGCATGCGAGGGAGGACCCGTGTTTGCGCTGGGGTGCAGGCTGGGCTTGTGAGGGAGGACCCATTTTTTCACTGGGGTGCAGCCTGGTCTTGTGAGGTGAGGAGTGCGATTTTGCTGGGGTGCAGCCAGGGCTTGCAAGGGAGGACCCTCGTTTTCACTGGGCTGAAGCCTAGGCTTGCAAGGTGAGGTGCGTGATTTTGCTGGGGTGCAGCCTGGGCATCTGAGGGAGGACCTGCGTTTTCGCTGGGGTGCAACATGGGCTTGCGAGGGAGGGTCTGCATTTTCACTGGGGTGCAGCCTGGACTTGCGAGGTGAGACACACGATTTCTCTGGGGTGCAGACTCTGCTTGAGAACTGAGTTGCGCTTCCTCACAGGGATACTGGATGGTGGGCCAGGGGAGGCGCGGAGGCTTGCAGCGTGTTTGTCCTTTTGCTAGCTTTTCAGTTTGCTTGGGGGCGTGTTTTGGGCGTTCCTCGCGCAGCTTGTTTTTACTTGTGCAACGGGTAGTAATGTGTCTTTAAATCCAGGAATACGCATAGCGCGCAATAGTTTTTCTGTTTTTCTGTGCCACGGCTCACGCAGGTCCTTCTTGGCGCTCGGATCTTGTGCCATTTCTGCGCCCCATTCCATGAATTGGGTCCTTAATCTCTCAGACTAGGTGTAATGAAGATGATTGCCAAGTAATCCGAACATTCTTTCATCCTCTTTTCTTATATTCATTCACTCATACAGAACTGAAAACATCTAAAGTTTAAACAGAATTATGGTGGCCAACGTTAGTTGGTACAATTGAGTGACCTCTGTAGCAGTACATATGTAACACATAAGCAAATCATATCTCATTTTTGGTTTGAAGTTGGCACAGTGGTATAGTGCCATATGAATTTGTTCAAGAATTAGGTGCTGCGGGCTGCTATGACTATCTCCAATCTAATGAGCTATATGATATAGAAGCACATTCCAAGGTGTTTTAGCCTCTTGCTTATGTCAAGTGTGCACATCAATTTCAGCACAGGCTGACAGTGTGATCCGTGGTGAAGTACTGCGAGTGTGGCTGGTACATTCCTGAGCCGATCCCTGTTCATGGAGGGATGGGTCAGAATGTGTGTTTTCCAGCATTGGTTTCCTACCGGAGGCAGTCACAGGGGAAAGCAGTGCAGGGCAGCCAGGGGCTATACAGACCCCTGTATGCTCATGTGCAAAACAAGGCATCAGTGTACCTCGCTCTTTTTAAAATGCCATCCCCAGAAACAGCGGCGGAATTGTAAGAGGCAGCGACGCATCCTTTACCCTCTGCACTTGTAATATGCAGCATTGGCCAACCTTTGGGAATGGCTATCCCTAGTAAAAAAAGAAATCCACTTTTTGGATTGGTTGGGGATTGCTTCTGGCTTGTTTTCAAGTTGCAGATTTTTTTTGCATTTATTTTGGATTTTTTGTGCATTTTTTAAAGCAAGGATTTATTTGTCTTGGGTTGGAGGATTTATTTTGGATTTTTACTGACTAGTTTCTCAGTAAAAACAATCCACTAACACAAATTGGCAGGCACACATTTTTACAGGATTTATTTTGGATTTTTTGTCAAGCAAGGATTATTTGGTCTTAAAGTGGAGGATTTATTTTTTCAACTTGTTTCTCAATATAACCAATCCAGTAACACTACACATTTTTACTGCATTTATTTTTGATTCTTTTACAAGCAAGGATACACTGGAAGATTTATTTAGGATTTTTCCAACTTGGATCTCTGTAAAAACAATCCGGCAACATAGGCACACATTTTTACTAAATTTAAGTGTTGAAAAAATAATGTCAAACTAGTTTCAACGTTAGTTACAGTTATTTTGCATTTTAATCTGGTTAAACATTTTGCAGAGTTTAGGTTTTATTTATTTTGCATTTTATTGGTGCAAATTACAAGTCCAACTGCACTTAACCAATTTCTCGAGTAAATAATGCCTAGTCGCTAACATTCAGGTTATACCAATTTGCAGCAATGGGTATAAGAAATTGCTAACACCTCGCGTCTGCCATCACGCCACCTGACTCGCTGGATGGTGTCCGCCTGTCTCCAGCCTGCCATCCGGTACAGCTGTACCCCTCCTCTGTGCCCCTCTGTATACCACCCCCGACTGTATATCTGTTCTGTTGTTTCCTCTGAAAAGTGCTCTGTTATGCATCTGTATTGTTATATGCCTCTGTAAAACGCTCTGCTGTTTCTCAAAGCTCGGTCAGCGCTTACAGAATTCAATAATAATCAAATAGGATGTAGTCAGACTGCATTCTGTTCAAATGAAATTGGTATGCATTAAATTTGAAAGAATGTTTTAACACAGTTACAGTTATTTTTATTTAATATTTGTCATTTTCCTTTCATAAAACATATTTGGCAGAAGTTAACATTTCTTTTACTTAACATCCTGGGTACTTAGATACATTAATAGCACAGGTCTTCTTAAAGCAGTTTTTTATTAACTCCCCACTTTCATTTAAAAAGCTGTCAGTAGTAGAATGTACAATGAAGTAATGGTGACAATACTTTCAGACCGATTCATGGAATAATTAGTGCGGCGCAAGTGGCCAAAAACGTGCGATTCGCAGTGGAATAGCGAAAATCGCAGTGCAAGTGCGAAAATCGCACGAAAAGCAGTGCACATCGATTCATGGAAGGCCGTGCGCGAGAAAACCATTGGATGTGCGCTAAAAAAGTGCGCGGCGCACGTTGGCGCACAGGCCATCTAACGGCGTGCGCCAGGTCACAGCGAAAATCGCACAGGCCACAGCGAAAATCGCACATAGCGCAGCGCACACAACAAAAGTAGGCGGACACGGGGCGTAACACTCGGAATGGGGAACAACTTGCCAAAATGTGGGCGTCACGGGGGAAGTACAGGGTGCAAGTGCGCGGAACGCCCACACGCTCGCCTACAACCTGTATTCATGGAATCGAATAGGGCAAAAAAGCGCACGGTCAAACCAGCGCACAGGCACAAACACGACCGCCACAAGAAAGCAGGCGGTAGCGTCTCTGCGCCTGTAATAAATGTGCGCCAAAAGGTGCGCCAACAAATAGCACCTATATACAGCCATGATGAATGTCCTATACTGTGGCCCTCCAGGACAAATGACGTGCAAAGGGGTACCCACAAACACGGTCACCCGCTGACTGAAAAATAACGTGTGCGTGTATTCCGGGGTGCACGGGAAGTCCCACACGCGATTTGGCCTGGTACGTGCGCGGGAATTTCCACACGCGATTTGTCTGGGTACGTGGATCTCAGGGGTGCGCGGGAAGTCTCACACGCGATTTGGCAGGGTACGTGGATTTCAGGGGTGCGCGGGAAGTTCCACACGCGATTTGGCCGGGTACGTGCACGGGAATTTCCACACGCGACTTGGCTGGGTACGTGGATCTCAGGGGTGCGCGGGAAGTCCCACACGCGATTTGGCAGGGTACGTGCGCATGAATTTCCACACGCGATTTGGCTGGGTACGTGTATGACAGGGGTACGCGGGAAATTCTACACGCGATTTGGCTGTGTGCTCCCAGGTATTCCCTGTACACCCTCCACGGCCCCTGCAGGCAGCCGACACCACAGGGGACTACCCTGCACACCTGCTCATGTCCCCCTGCACCCCCACACCCCAGCATCCAGGGGCACCCTCCAACAGGCCCCCACTCATGTCCAACTCATGTCTCCCACCACCCCCACCCCCCAGCAGTGCAGGGGCACCCTCCACCAGGCCCCCACTCATGTCCCCCTGCACCCCCACCCCCCAGCAGTGCAGGGGCACCCTCCACCAGGCCCCCACTCATGTCTCCCACCACCCCCACCCCCCAGCCACCAGGGGCAGCATCCACCAGGCCCCCACTCATGTCTCCCACCACCCCCACCCCCCAGCAGTGCAGGGGAACCCTCCACCAGGCCCCCACTCATGTCTCCCACCACCCCCACCCCCCAGCATCCATGGGCAGCGTACACCAGGCCCCCACTCATGTCTCCCACCACCCCCACCCCTCAGCCACCAGGGGCAGCCTCCACCAGGCCCCCACTCATGTCCCCCTGCACCCCCACCCCCCAGCAGTGCAGGGGCACCCTCCACCAGGCCCCCACTCATGTCTCCCACCACCCCCACCCCCCAGCATCCAGGGGCAGCCTCCACCAGGCCCCCACTCATGTCTCCCACCCACCCCCACCCCCCCAGCAGTGTGGGGCACCCTCCACCAGGCTCCCACCCATGTCTACCACCACCCCCACCCCCCAGCCACCATGGGCAGCCCCCACCAGGCCCCCACTCATGTCCAACTCATGTCTCCCACCACCCCCACCCCCCAGCAGTGCAGGGGCACCCTCCACCAGGCCCCCACTCATGTCCCCCTGCACCCCCACCCCCCAGCATCCAGGGGCACCCTCCACCAGGCCCCCACTCATGTCTCCCACCACCCCCACCCCCATCCAGGGGCACCCTCCACCAGGCCCCCACTCATGTCTCCCACCACCCCCACCCCCCAGCCACCAGGGGCAGCCTCCACCAGGCCCCCACTCATGTCTCACACCACCCCCACCCCCCAGCCACCAGGGGCAGCCTCCACCAGGCCCCCACTCATGTCCCCCTGCACCCCCAACCCCCAGCAGTGCAGGGGCACCCTCCACCAGGCACCCACTCATGTCCCCCTGCACCCAGGTCCTCACAATCCTCAATCATGTGCGTTATGGTCAGCCTCCACAGCCAAAAGGCCCTACCAAGTAACCCATTCACCCACATGGAAATGGAAATTACATGTTACACCCCCAATGTTCATAAAGCAAATGAACCCATGTCCGTCACACACAATGGTTGCAATTGAATGGGAAAACACCCAACATGACATGCATGAAACCAATGAGATGATACCACACAGTGAAGTATGAAAACAAAAATTTGTATTAAAAAAAATTGAATGCAAATGAAATGAAACAAACTACAATGGCAATGAAAAAAAGATAAGCTGCATGTCCGTCCAAAAAAATACAAATCCAAATCCAAAAAAATGTTGTCCAAAGTCACATTAAAAATAAAATCAATCAGAGAGAGAAAAATAAATGCAAAGACCATTGCTCCATGGTGAATAAATAAAAAAAAAAAAATAATCAAACAATCCAATGAAGAACTATGTACAAAACATCCAAGGGTCCATGAGCCCAACTGAACAAAGGAAACCTACAAAAAACCCTAACTAAAATGCAACTATATACAAAAAGTGGAGCAGTGTCCGTCGACTCCAAATCATAAGAAGAAACAAAGGAAACCTAAAACTAAAGAACTATATACAAAGGCGGCGGGCAAGTCCAGCGGCTCACTCCGTGGTGTTCTGGGCCAGGGCATCATCAAACTCGTCTATGTCCCGGAGGCGGTCCTGTTCCATGGCCCCGAGGGTCCGCAGGGACGACTCCATCTGCTCCTCCAACCCCCTGCGGATTGCCTCGAGGCATTCGGCCCGCCTCAGGGCCCTCCACATGGAGTTCTCCGCCCTGACCATCGTGAGCCGCGCCTCTTCCGCCCGCCGCCGCTCCGCACCTATCTGATGGCCCAACCGCAGCCACACGGAAGACACTTCATGTCCTGGGTCCTCCTGCCCTCCGGCCGATGCCTGCCCCTCCGATGTTGATGGCCCCGAGCCATGATGCCTCCCACGTTGACTCTGCTGCTGCCTCCGACGCAACTGCCTCTGCCAGCACGACGGCATCCAGGCTGATGGAATCCACTGACGCCGTTGTGCACGTGCCCTGCCTGATGATGCCGGCACATCCTCCATCTGCTGGGGTACAGTTGCTGTGGTGTCCACCCCTGCTGGACCTCCGACTCCCGACTGTGGCAGGGATGGGATCCCCACCGAGCTGGCTGCATTGGTCAGGGCAGGTCCACAGGGGGCCCTGGTGGCATCTGGGCCAGAAGACGGCAAGGAGAAGGACCGGCGTATAGCCTCCACAGAGGAGGAGAGGGCCGCCAGATTGGCCGACACATGCAGGAAACCCCCGAACATGGAAGATCCCAATTGGGCCACGTCGGCACGGTGCTCTTCGTGATGACGTGCGTGCTCCTCCCGGGAAGCACGTACGTCATCACGAATTGCACCCGCGCGCATCGCGACCCCAATCAGGACCTTCTCCATACGGCCACGGGTCCCCTCGTCCGCAGGTGGAGTGGAGTCAGGTGACATGGACATCCCCTCTACCTGCGGACGGGCCTGGGACGGGGCATCCCTGCTTGTGCATGGTGGTGCACTCACAGGGTCAGGGACAGCGACATGCACAGGCCCCTCCACGGTGACCTGTGCTGCCTCCTGCCCCTGCCCCTGGACTGCACCACTTGCACCAGCAGGGATCCCCCCACCAGGCCCCATGTGTGCCTCAGTGCCGGCTTCCTCCTCCTCTGTGGAAACCACCAACCTGGATGGCTCCTCACCGTCTTCCGCCGTAGCAGGCCCCTGTGGGGGCTCACCCACCCCTTCGGCTGCAGCCGTGGGGGCATCCCTGCCGCCTTGCTCCACAGCGCCGTCTCCGCCCTCTTCTTCACTAGCCTCTGCGTAGAGGGAGACATAGAACACAAGCATCAGGGTACTGTTCAATGGTCCCCTAGACAGGAAGCAATAGCAGATGAGTACCACTGTCAAGGTACACTTCCATCATGTCCCTCCACAACACATGGGTCAGTCCAGGCAAAACACACACAGTAACAGGCATGGTGCATGCCATGGACATTTCCATACATGTCCAATGGACTCTTGAAACATACAATGATATGGAACTCACATGCATCATGGGTCATGCCTATCACATGCACACAGTACACCTCAGTCACATCCATCTGGCCTCATACACCCCAAACACAGCGGATACAAGGATAGCTAGGCTGCATCAGTGAATCTGTGCATTGTCACACACATGTGTCATGCATCCATGGCATTCACAAGTCACAGACACGCAGGTCAGGCACACAGACATTGCTACCATATATTTACCTGGCATCAGCACCCGTCCCTCACCCCCACCCATGTCCAGGAACAGAGACTGGCATGCCCTCATGTGTAAAATCTGCATAGGGCTCCCCATGTCGCATTTAAACACATGCAACAACCATGTGGTTCATACATCACTGGTCGCACATGCATTACCATGATGTCCCTGCACACATACATGCATACATGGCCTATGTCACACATACAGGCAAGTATCAGACAACCAGCACACCGCAACATGCCCTGTCTCACACAGCAATGCTTGGCCACTTACCGCTCAACTCCAGACGGGTCTCCCTCTCAAGGATCTGGGCGTGGAGCGCTGGGCGTACGCGTTCCAGGATCCTCATCTGGATGGAACTCATGCGGCCCCGGCCCCCCTCCACGAGGCGCCGGGCCTTCACGAGGGTCCTGGACCTCAAGTCCTCCCAGCGCTTCTTGATCTTCTGGACGTCGCGGGTTGCCACCCCCTCCGCGTTGATGGCAACCACACAGTCGGCCCAGATCCTCTCCCGTCCTTCCTTGCTGCTGCGGGACGATCCAAAGAGGGCATCATACTGCCCCAGGACATGCTCCACCAGGACACCAACTTCGGTGGCAGTGAAGCTGGTGCCCCTCTGCCCCTCTGGCCTGGGGTTGCCACTGGTGCCAGATGTGGAAGTGCCCGACATGGCAACCCCAGAGGCAGGAGAGGGTGGGCAACTGGGTCCTGGGGCTGGGCTGTGGAGCGATGTTATCCCAGTCGGGAGTCTTCAGTTCCAGCAGGGGTGGACACAGCAACTGGACCCCTGCAGATGGCTGATGTGCAGGCACCAAATGGCAGGGCACGGTGGCAGCAGGCAGGCAGCAGCAGCAGATGGCACGTGGGAGGCTGCTCGGGGCACTGGGGGGCAGTAATTCGGCCTTCTGGGCAGGAGCGTGGTCTTCCGTGTGTTTTCGCGTGGCCAGCTTGATACGGAGTGATTTGGCACGTGAAAATCCTGCACGTCAGCGTGAAATTCGAGGAAAGGCCCTTAGCGCGTAAGCGCATCAGCACGCATACGCAATTCTATTGGACCAAAGGCCCTCAGCGCGTAAGCGCGTCTGTGACGTGACCCGCACGGGAAGACTGCACGTCAGAGTGTCATCACGTGTAATTGGAAAAAAGTGCGCGTACCCGCGATTGGCCTATGTACGCGTATTTCAGGGGTGCGCGGGCACTTACACACGCGAGTACATCAGCGCACGTGTATTCCGGGGTGCGCGGGAATTTCCACACGCTATTGGCCTGGGTACTGGATTTCAGGGGTGCGCGGGAAGTTTCACACGCGAGTACATCAGCGCACGTGTATTCCGGGGTGCGCAGGAATTTCCACACGCTATTGGCCTGGGTCCTGGATTTCAGGGGTGCGCAGGAAGTTTCACATGCGAGTACATCAGCGCACGTGTATTCCGGGGTGCGCAGGAATTTCCACACGCTATTGGCCTGGGTACTGGATTTCAGGGGTGCGCGGGAAGTTTCACACGCTCGCCTACAACACGCGCAAAGAAACACGTACGCCAGTAGGAAGCAGGCATACGTCGACCCGCGACTCATAAATTTGCGCGCAAAAAAAAAAGCAAGCTCAAGCGCCAGGATGAATATACCGTTCCTAGCAGCAGTGGCCGTGGGCTACCAAAGGAGGAGGAGGAGGATAGTCAGGGATAGAATATTCACACCCAGAACCAGCCTTTTTGGGATGCCTGATGACCAGGTGTATGGGAGGTACAGGTTTCCACCACACATAATACTGGACCTGGTGAGTGAGTGGGAGGATGACCTCACATCACCCACCCTGTGCTCCCAAGCACTCAGCCCCCTGGAGAAGGTCCTCAATGTACTGCACTTCTTAGCCACTGGATCATTTCAGCGGACAAGTGCCATAGTGGGTGGGGTGTCACAGGCCACGCAGTCACGCTGCCTACACCAGGTCTTGAACATCATCACTGCACGCCCATCAGTCCGCAGGCACATATACCTGCCCAGAACACATGCAGAAAGGCATGCTGCCGCCCTGGATTTTTACGGTGTGGCAGGATTCCCCAAAGTGCTAGGTGCATTCGACTGCACCCATGTGGCTCTACGTCCCCCCAGGGCATCTGAGCACATCTATAGGAACCGCAAGCACTGGCATTCCATCAACGTGCAGGTAGTATGTAATGCCAAGGGAA
The DNA here is from genome assembly GCF_040938575.1 of Ambystoma mexicanum. NCBI lineage: Eukaryota > Metazoa > Chordata > Amphibia > Caudata > Ambystomatidae > Ambystoma > Ambystoma mexicanum. Next base: position 1,222,053,300 of record NC_090924.1, read on the forward strand.
TCATCACCTCAGTATATGCCAACTATCCCGGGTCCACCCACGACAGCTTCATTTACCGAATGTCCACCCTAAGCCGGGACCTAGAAGCTGGGCGGCAGGGCGATACATGGCTGCTTGGTGAGTATGAATGCCACTGCACATGCATGCATGTCAGATACTGAGCAAGGTCACAACCCCACCAATGATACCAATCACCACCTCCACAGGGGACAGTGCCTACCCTCTCAGCCCCCACATGATGATGCCAATTCGGAACCCCACCACGCCACCCGAGGTAAGATATAACACAGCCCACATTGCAACCCGGGGCATAGTGGAGCGCACATTCGGAGTGCTTAAGTCACGCTTTCGCTCCCTTGACCGTTCTGGCGGGCAGCTGTTATACGCTCCCCCAGTAGTGTGCAGGATCATAGTGGCAGCATGTGTCCTGCACAACGTTGCAACACGCCGGGGCCTGCCTGTGGACATGGTGGAGCCCCCACATCCCCAACCACATGCACGCCCGCTGTGCATGGGAGGGGAAAGGGCACGGGGGGAGGCAGCCCGTACACAGCTAGTGGCTAATTACTTCACATAGAAATCACACCCCTGTGGAGTGCACACTGCCCTGGCACATACCATCTGACAATCAATGATGACTCAACCTGACACTGATCCTGAATGTCTGGAGAATCAACCGTCAAAACCATATCAGCCTGAGATTGTTCACCTGGAAGTGTTACAATGTGTGCATCCCTACCTACACAGACACCACCAATGCAGTTTCATGAAAAAACACATTCATGCAGCTAAAATGAACACACACTTGCAAAATGCAACATGAGGACAGTGCCATGTCACCCAACCCATCCCCAGCACCGCCACACGACACACCGTGCCATGTCATGCTATGTGCAGGTAAACAAAGTAATCCCCACAACATGACACAAGTGTCACAATGTACAGTGTCCCTAATTGAAACTCGCGACACCTGAAATGCTCACAGTAATGCAGGACCAACAACACACTTGAGCAGGTATTTAGCAAAAACACTTATCATCTACTGACCCTCAAAACTACCATTAACATGACATTACGAATGTAAAGAATTAGTAGTCTCACCACCTGGAAATGCCTGCACTGCCTGCACTTCCAACTGCATGGTGTTGCCACCATGTAGAGTTGTAGGTGCACTGCTGCCAACATGGACCCCATCTCCAAAGTAGAGGGCCTTGTGTAGACATGAGGAAAGGACCTGCAAATTAGGAGGTAGACACGGATGATGAGTTACACATCAATGCAACATGCAGTGTACAACACAACAGCAATATGCACTAGGAATGTATACGCAGTATTGACTAGACTGCCCACACATGTAGTGGGAGTCCAATGTCACCATGTACGTTAATGTCACTTGGGCACACCCTTTGCAAGCCCATGGAAACGGGAAGCAGGAGGGGTGTGTGTGACATAAACCCAAGCATCTGAACCAAATACATGACAAGCCTGCATGTGCCCAGCCACAATGCAGCGTATGCCCACGGGAGCCACACAAGGCAACACATTGTCCCAAAAAAAAAAAAAAAAATCAGAAATGGCCATTAATGGGCCCGGGGGGGTTGGGGAGGCCACCCAGGAGGTCCGAGGACAGGGTGCACACCAAAGCCCACCTGTGTGGATCTTGCGAAAAAAAAACACCTCCATGGGCTCATGGCCCACACAGCTACCCTATTGTGGGAGTATCACTGCTGTCGCTATTATCACCCTGTGCAGCTGCATCCAGAGGTGGTTGCACTATGGGAGGCAGCCCACGCAAGGCCCTAGTCTGTTCCTCCATGGCTGCAAGCATGCGGGTGTGGTAGGTCTCGTTCTGGAGGATGAGTGTGCGGAGGTCCCCATGCAACAACTCACGGGATGCCCAGACCTCCGCCCTAGTTGCCTGCATCTCAGCAGAGAGCGTACGGGTGAGACGCTCCAGCTGCTGTTCTGTCCTTCGGTTTGTTGAAGCCTCAAGTTCAACAAGAGTCGTCCAGAGGTGAAGGAGTTCCAGCCTCAGGGCTTCCCTGTGGCCCTGGGACTCTATGGAGATGGCTTCCTGCAGAGTCGCCAGTGCCGCCCGCCTGTCCCTGTTGGACGCCAACATGTCCTCCCTGTGTGACTGGCAGATGGAGTCGGTTGCCTGCTGTAGTCGCTCCATCAGCCTTTCGGGGGGGGACAATGGAAGTGGCCACCCTATCCATGGCCTGAGCCATCATCTCTGATGATGCTGCCTGTTGGGTTGCCATACCGTAAATGGATTGCTCCCATGCGGTATTGCCAGGTGGCGTACGGCCACCACGTCGGCGGGCACCACACCTGTCTGGGGCAAGGCGAACTGCGCCTTGCTGTGCTCGCACTGCCTGAGGCTGCAGGACAGCATTCCCCCTCTGATCTGCTTGCCCAGGAACAGGATCAGATGTCGCAGAGTGTGACCCTGCATCCATAACCACCAAAGGCGTAGCTGCCAACACTGACATCCCCATTGAGGGTTCTGACCCTGGTGCAGGTGGGTGGGACAGAACAGAATCCCTCCCAGGAACACTCACCTGCGACGGCACGTAGGTCTCATCATCCGAATCAACACCTGAGTACAGCTCGGGGGAGGTGCAGCCAGAGACACCCCTTGAGAGCACGACCTGCAGCATTTGTGGGTTCTCACCCACCACCACACCACGTCCCTCACTGGTGGTCGGTCGGCCCTCGGACCCCTCCTGGGTCTGCACCATCTCCACAACCCCAGCAGTATCAGGTGCGTCTTCCCCTGTAAAGACATAAAAGCAAACAAATGGAAACAGGCATTAGCACCATGGCACACAATGAGGGCTGAGAAGCAACAGAACCAGTACTTGATTGACACATGTCCCACATGACTAAAACCCTCCCATGCATGCACCCTCACTGCGTATGAAGGGGAGGCAAATGGCACACATTGATGACACCAAGATGGAAGATGAACACATTTGCTGCATGCTGCCTAGCAGTGGCATCACACATTGGCCTGTGATTGCCAGGTGAAATACACATGCCATCACACAGATGGCATGTACCATTGCTATTGAGTGAAGATGGAGAGGAGGGCAGCACCTATTCATTCAGTCCAGTTCCCTCATGTAATAGCTTTTCTAATTCAAACAGGTCTGATTTTTCACCTGGAGCTGCCAGTCCAAAATGGTCCGATTGCACAGGGACATGTCCAAACAAATGATATCCAGGTAACAAAGTCACTCCACTTTACCATAGCCATGTCAGACATGTGACTAGAGGACTGAGAAATGCCTAGTAAAAGTGGTGGAATGCAAACAATCTGCCTGAATGAACAGAGAAAAATAAGCAAAAATGTTGGTGCAAGGTGACACTTCAAGGGCAACTGGCGTGCTGTTGGGCTATATGTCTACTGTTGGCAGAAGGGATACTGCTATGGCCAAATGCTGCTGCGCAGAATGTATTGCATGAAGCACATGGGTGACCCAAACGACTCAGGCGTACACACCCTCACCTGGCACACAAACAGAAGCCCTCACACGCACACCATGCACATGGATGACACACACATGCATGTGCACTCACCGGACAATGCCTCATAATCAGGCAGATCTCCCACGCCTTGGATCTGTTCCTCCGTGACGTAGGTCCCAGCGACTGACTCATGTGGAGTGAGTTCCATGTCTTCTACTGGAGACCCACCTCCAGTCACTAGAGTTGCGGCATGACTTGAGGCCAGCTTATTCTTTGCCCTGCGCTTTAGGTCATTCCAGCGCTTATAGCAATCATTGGCTGTGCGCCTCACGATTCCAAGGGCACTTACGATGTCCGCAACGGTCTGCCAGTGTGCTTGGCGTTGTGCAGGTGTGGTCTTGGATCCTGTAACAATGACCATCTCGTTATCATGTGCGGACACATACTCGACAAGTGCATTCAGTTCGGCATCCATGAAGCTGGGCTTCCTCGACGGGCCGGACTGTGTAGCCGTGTCTGGGGCATCAGCCTGTGCCGGACGAGCACTCTTCCTCTTCCGCTTGGAAGGTGGTGGTGATCCTGAGTGTCCTACGCCGCTCTGGACACTAGGAGCAGGAGCCCTGGTGGACTCTGTATCAGGAGTGTGGGATTGCACACTCAGCATGAGAGTTGGTGCAGGCATTGGCTCAAGTGTAATGGTGTCAGGGGGAATGTCAGCAGGATGGACTAGGACCGACACTGTCCTGGCTGGGTGTGTGAGAGCTGGGGTGGATGGAGCCGCAGCTGCCCCTGCAGCCTCTCCACCCTGCCTACTTGGGGCAGCAGATGACCTTGCTGCCCCTGATCCACGTGGCCTGATGACATCAACGTGCACCGGCGCACGTGTCATAGGCCTGCTGACCTGGAAGTCAGCCATGGAGTCAGCCAGGTCTGGTGCAACAATGGGCTGGTCCAACAAGGGCTGAGCATGGATGTGTCAGCCACATCAGCCTCAACCAGGGGGGGGGATTATGGGTGCCCTTGACTGGTCCTCCACACATGGGGGGACAGGGTCACCCTGCAAGTAACGACCACATCCCCGACCGGATCCACCACGGCCACCACTTGTGGCTCGTCCACCTTTGCCACCCTTACGGATTCCTCGCCTCCCAACCATGGCACTGATGTTAATGTGCGTATGGGAGTGGCTGTAAACTATTGTCCTGGGCAATTGGGGGTGAAAGGGGTTGGGTACCAGATGGTAATTGTACCCTAGTGCTCTAGCAAGGCTGAATGTGACCCCTGGGGAAAGATGACAGGTCACGCAACGCACAGGAAGCCCAAAAAAGGGAGATGACGTGCACGCAACCCCTCCTAGACCACGTGTGCGGAAAAAAAAACCTGCACTACGCTGTGGCACCCAGTAACACAAGAATGAACGTATGCGTGTCACACGCAGCCTAGAATGACCTCTAAAGGGGTAGGCTACACACGGGGCAAGCACAGATGTTAGATACGTGCGTGACTCACCGTCTGCCAGGAAAAAGAGCGTGAAAAAGAAGCGCGTGTGCGCGTTGGCAACACCCCCGCCAAAAGAAGAATTGTACGCTGTCTGAGGAGACAGGACAACAGTAGAAGGGAACGCTGTTTGAGGGAACAGGCCCAGGAAAACCAGAAAAAGAGAAAAAAGAGAAAAAGCTGTCAGAGGTAACAGGGAGTACGAACTTGAAACGCCGTGAAGTAAATTGCGTGTGAAACGACAAGAAGTACAGATTTCACCCACTCGCTCTCCACGAAAAGCACATACAAGGAAATGGTGTTCTACACATACCTTTTATGCAGGCCCACACGTCCAGCGTCACTTACGCGGCGTGTACGCGCTAGAGCCATTTCCACCAATTACACGCTTTGTCACTTCCGCGTGTACGCGCTAAGGCCATTTCCACCAATTACACGCTTTGACACTCGGACGTGTCTTTCATTTTTTTAACACGCAACATTTCCAACGTGTGCCCTATTCAACGTGCACGTGACTTCATAGACGCGCATACGCTGGTGGCCTTTGGGCCAATGAATGTACAGACGTGTGCTGACGCGTTTACGCGCTAAGGGCCTTTCCTCGAATTACACGCAGACGTGGTGGATTTTCACGTGCAAAATCACTCTGTATCAAGCTGGCCACGCGTAAGCACACGGAAGACCACGCTCCTGCCCAGAAGGCCGAATTACTGCCCCCCAGAGCCCTGAGCACGCTCCCACCTGCCATCTGCTGCTGCCTGACTGCCTGCTGCCCACATGCCCTGCCATTTGCTGCCTGCACATCAGCCAGGGGTGCTGTTGCTGTGACCACCCCTGCTGGAACCGAAGACTCCCGACTGCTTTTCCATCGCCCCACAGCCCAGCCCCAGGACCCAGTTGCCCACCCACTCCTGCCTCTGGGGTTGCCATGTCGGGCACTGCAACATCTGGCACCAGTGGCAACCCCCGGCCAAGGAGGCAGAAGGGCACCAGCTTCACTGCCAAGTTGGTGTCCTGGTGGAGCATGTCCTGGGGCAGTATGATGCCCTCTTCTTAAGGTTGCGCGCCGACAAGGAAGGACGGACTCGGATCTGGATGGACATCGTGACTGCCATCAACGCGGAGGAGGTGGCAGTCCGCGACTACGAACGTGTCAGGAAGCGCTGGGAGGACTTCAGGTCCAGGACCCTCAACAAGGCCCGGCGCCTCCTGAAGGCAGCGGATGCTAAGGGGCGCCGGGGCAACTTGTCGGAAGATCAGATGAGGGTCCTGGAACGCATATCCCCAGCGCTCCACATCCAGGTCCTTGAGAAGCAGACCCGTATGGAGTCGAGCGGTAAGTGTACATGCATACTGATTGTAAGCTGTGCGTGTGGTGATGTGCCAGGAGTGTGCAGGTTGAACATGTATTTTTATGTGGCGAAGTAGGGGGGGTGTACAGGGCCGTGAGGGTGACACATGCGAGGGGTCTCATGTGTGACACATGGATGGTGCTTGTGTGTGGGCTTGCATGGCACAGGATGTGGAGGAATGATTGTCAGGTGTGACATGGATGTCGATCAAAACACTGCGACAGTTGGCGGAGGTGTACACATGCATGCAAGTTTGGTGGTGTGTGTGCATGTGTAGTGTACTCCCTATGTTGCATGTGATATGTGGATGACCTTTGGCTGATCATGCTGTTGTATGTGAATGGATGGTGCTGGCTGTTGCAATATGGCTGTGGTATGGCTCATGTGTGCAAGTTGAAATGACATGTGTGTTGGGGATTGTGATGCCATGTCTGAGGTTTACCAATGCCACTCATGTATAACTGTCATGTGTGTATGAGTCCATTTTACAGTGCCCTGATGCCTGTGTTTTCTTTCTCCCTGTCTGCAGCGTCAACTGATGAAGAGGGCGGAGAAGGTGCTGTGGAGCACAGCGGCAGGGGTCGCACCACCAGCCGGAGACGCAAGGCCCGGATCCCCTCCCAGGTTGTGATCTCGTCAGGGAGTGAGGAGTCCGGTGCCGCGTCCCAGGCCGCAGCTGTCGAGGGGAGGTCCAAGAGGCGGAGGTTGGAGTTGGACTCCTCGGCAGCAGAAGGGGCAGCTGGGACCCCACAGGGCCCAACGGAGGAAGATGGCACGGAGTCATCCAGGTTGGTGGGGGGTTTGGTGGAGGAGGAGGCCGTGCAAGCGACAGTGGCGGGGTCTGGAGGTGGGGATTCCACTGGTGCTAGTGGTGCAGTGCAGGATCAGGGACAGGAGGCAGCACAGGCCGCCGCGGAGGTGCCTGTGTGCAATCCTGTCCCTGCTCCTGTCACTGCATCATCTTGCACCAGCGGGGATGCCTACCTCCAGACCCGTTCTCAGGGAGAGGATTGGCTTACAACACCTGGCCTTCCTCTCCCTGCGGATGTGGCTATCCTGCACCAGGTTGAGCCTGTCCAGGTTGGGGTGGCGTTGCGTCAACGGGCCATGCGAGCTGACCTGCAGTCTTTTCATGATGAGTCTGCACGTCTTCTCGCATGGCTCGTTGACCGCGGTGACCCACTGGGACAGCTCACCAGGGCTGGATTCCTCCGTTTCCTGGACCTTGTTCCGACCCCCTTCTCCACAGAACCCCCTATCCCCCAGTCGTCCTCCATGCCATCTTCCCACCGATGTGTCACCTGGGTGCCCTGTGGACCTGCCTCCGACCGTGCGGCCAGGCTGGTGGACAACAGATCCCTGCCACAGTCGGGAGTCGGACATCCAGCAGGGGTGGCCACATCAACGACTGCACCCCAGCTGGAGGAGGATGTGCAGGCACCATCGGACAGGGCACATGGACAGCAGCAGCTGCAGCAGCAGGAGGCTGTAGGTGGGAGCCACGATAGCTCGGGGCCTTCAACATCGGAGGGGCAGGCATCGGCCGGAGGGCAGGAGGACCCAGGACGGGAAGTGTCTTCCGTGTGGCAGCGGTTGGGCCACGCCATAGATGCGGAGCGGCGGCGGGCGGAAGAGGCGCAGCTCACGATGGTCAGGGCGGAGAAATCCATGCGGAGGGTCCTGAGGCGGGCCGAGTGCCTCGAGGCAATCCGCAGGGAGTTGGAGGTGAACATGTCGGCGTCCCTGCGGACCCTCGGGGCCATGGAACAGGACCGCCTCCGGGACATAGACGAGGAGTTCGATGATGCCCTGGCCCGGAACACCACTAAGTGAGCCGCTGGCCTGGCCCGCCGCCATTGTATATAGTTATTTAGTGATAGGTTTCCTTTATAGTTTATTTTTATTTGGAGTCGACGGACACTGCTCCACCTTTTGTATATAGTTCCATGGTAGGTTTCATTTCTTCTCTTGGGATGATGAACCCTGAATACTTTGTACATAGTTGGACTTTGGATTTGGATATTTTTTTTACTATGAATATTTTTTCCCATGGAGCAATGGTTTTCTATTTCTTTTTTCCCTTCATTTCCTTTTCATGGACTTGAACTTTGGAATATATATTTTTTGGATTATCATTTATTGATTTTAATTTGAAAAGGGACAGCCAGCTTAATTTTGTTATTTTTTTACTTGTGTATTTTGGTTAATTTTGATTGCCATTGCTGTTGTTTTTAATACATTATTTGGATTTTTTCATTCTTCAACGTGTGGTTTCATCTCATTGTTTTCATGCATGTCATGATATAGGTTTTCAGGTTCACTTGCAACCATTGTGTGTGTGTGAGACACATGTGTTGATTTACATTGTTTCCATTGGAGTAGTATCATGGGCACATGTAATACTTGGTTGTGTCTTTGGGCTGTGGTGGCTGGTCATGAGGCACATGCTTGAGGATTGTCAGGGCCTGTGGGCAGGGGGACATGAGTGGGGGCCTGGCGGAGGCTGCCCATGGTGGGTGGGGGGTGGGGGTGGTGGGAGACATGAGTGGGGGCCTGGTGGAGGCTGCCCCTGGATGCTGGGGGGTGGGGGTGGTGGGAGACATGAGTGGGGGCCTGGTGGAGGGTGCCCCTGCACTGCTGGGGGGTGGGGGTGGGTGGGAGACATGAGTGGGGGCCTGGTGGGGGCTGCCCATGGTGGCTGGGGGGTGGGGGTGGTGGGAGACATGAGTGGGGGCCTGGTGGAGGGTGCCCCACACTGCTGGGGGGTGGGGGTGGTGGGAGACATGAGTGGGGGCCTGGCGGAGGCTGCCCATGGTGGGTGGGGGGTGGGGGTGGTGGGAGACATGAGTGGGGGCCTGGCGGAGGCTGCCCATGGTGGGTGGGGGGTGGGGGTGGTGGGAGACATGAGTGGGGGCCTGGTGGAGGGTGCCCCTGGATGCTGGGGGGTGGGGGTGGTGGGAGACATGAGTCGGGGCCTGGTGGAGGGTGCTCCTGGATGCTGGGGGGTGGGGGTGGTGGGAGACATGAGTGGGGGCCTGGTGAAGGGTGCCCCTGCACTGCTGGGGGGGTGGGGGTGGTGGGAGACATGAGTGGGGGCCTGGCGGAGGCTGCCCATGGTGGGTGGGGGGTGGGGGTGGTGGGAGACATGAGTGGGGGCCTGGCGGAGGCTGCCCATGGTGGGTGGGAGGTGGCGGTGGTGGGGGACATGGGTGGGGGCCTGGTGGAGGGTGCCCCACACTGCCGGGGGGGCGGGGGTGGTGGGAGACATGAGTGGGGGCCTGGCGGAGGCTGCCCATGGTGAGTGGGGGGTGGGGGTGGTGGGAGACATGAGTGGGGGCCTGGTGGAGGGTGCCCCTGGATGCTGAGGGGTGGGGGTGGTGGGAGACATGAGTGGGGGCCTGGTGGAGGGTGCCTCTGGATGCTGGGGGGTGGGGTGGTGGGAGACATGAGTGGGGGCCTGGTGGAGGGTGCCCCACACTGCTGGGGGGGTGGGGGTGGTGGGAGACATGAGTGGGGGCCTGGCGGAGTCTGCCCATGGTGGGTGGGGGGGTGGGGGTGGTGGGAGACATGAGTGGGGGCCTGGCGGAGGCTGCCCATGGTGGGTGGGGGGTGGGGGTGGTGGGAGACATGAGTGGGGGCCTGGTGGAGGGTGCCCCTGGATGCTGGGGGGTGGGGGTGGTGGGAGACATGAGTGGGGGCTGGTGGAGGGTGCCCCTGGATGCTGGGGGGTGGGGGTGGTGGGAGACATGAGTGGGGGCCTGGTGGAGGGTGCCCCTGCACTGCTGGGGGGGTGGGGGTGGTGGGAGACATGAGTGGGGGCCTGGCGGAGGCTGCCCATGGTGGGTGGGGGGTGGGGGTGGTGGGAGACATGAGTGGGGGCCTGTCGGAGGCTGCCCATGGTGGATGGGGGGTGGGGGTGGTGGGAGACATGGGTGGGGGCCTGGTGGAGGGTGCCCCACACTGCTGGGGGGGTGGGGGTGGTGGGAGACATGAGTGGGGGCCTGGCGGAGGGTACCCATGGTGTGTGGGGGGTGGGGGTGGTGGGAGACATGGGTGGGGGCCTGGTGGAGGGTGCCCCACACTGATGGGGGGGTGGGGGTGGTGGGAGACATGAGTGGGGGCCTGGCGGGGGCTGCCCATGGTGGCTGGGGGGTGGGGGGGTGGTAGACATGGGTGGGAGCCTGGTAGGGGCTGCCCCTGCACTGCTGGGGGTGGGTGGGAGACATGAGTGGGGGCCTGGTGGGGGCTGCCCATGGTGGCTGGGGGTGGTGGTAGACATGGGTGGGAGCCTGGTGGAGGGTGCCTCACACTGCTGGGGGGGTGGGGGTGGTGGGAGACATGAGTGGGGGCCTGGTGGGGGCTGCCCATGGTGACTGGGGGGTCGGGGGGTGGTAGACATGGGTGGGAGCCTGGTGGGGGCTGCCCCTGCACTGCTGGGGGGTGGGGGTGGGTGGGAGACATGAGTGGGGGCCTGGTGGGGGCTGCCCATGGTGGCTGGGGGGTGGGGGTGGTGGTAGACATGGGTGGGAGCCTGGTGGAGGGTGCCCCACACTGCTGGGGGGGTGGGGGTGGGTGGGAGATATGAGTGGGGGCCTGGCGGAGGCTGCCCATGGTGGCTGGGGGGTGGGGGTGGTGGGAGACACGGGTGGGGGCCTGTTGGAGCGTGCCCCTGCACTGCTGGGGGGTGGGGGTGGGTGGGAGACATGAGTGGGGGCCTGGTGGGGGCTGCCCATGGTGGCTGGGGGGTGGGGGTGGTGGGAGACACGAGTGGGGGCCTGGTGGAGGCTGCCCCATAGTGCTGGGGGGTGGGGGTGGTGGTAGACATGGGTGGGAGCCTGGTGGAGGGTGCCCCTGGATGCTGGGGGGTGGTGGGAGACATGAGTGGGGGCCTGGTGGAGGGTGCCCCTGGATGCTGGGGGGGTGGGGGTGTTGGGAGACATGAGTGGGGGCCTGGCGGAGTGTGCCCCTGCACTGCTGGGGGGGTGGGGGTGGTGGGAGACATGAGTGGGGGCCTGGCAGGGGCTGCCCATGGTGGCTGGGGGGTGGGGGGTGGTAGACACGGCTGGGAGCCTGGTGGAGGGTGCCCCTGCACTGCTGGGGGGTGGGGGTGGGTGGGAGACATGAGTGGGGGCCTGGTGGAGGGTGCCCCACACTGCTGAGGGGTGGGGGTGGTGGGAGACATGAGTGGGGGCCTGGCGGAGGCTGCCCATGTTGGGTGGGGGTGGTGGGAGACATGGATGGGGGCCTGGTGGAGGGTGCCCCACACTGCTGGGGGGTTGGGGGTGGTGAGAGACATGAGTGGGGGCCTGGCAGAGGCTGCCCATGGTGGGTGGGGGGTGGGGGTGGTGGGAGACATGGGTGGGAGCCTGGTGGAGGGTGCCCCTGCACTGCTGGGGGGTGGGGGTGGGTGGGAGACATGAGCAGGTGTGCAGGGTAGTCCCCTGTTTTGTGGGCTGCCTGCAGGGGCCGTGGAGGGTGTACAGGAAACACCTGTGAGGACCCACCCAGCCTAATCGCGTGTGTAACTTCCCGCGCACCCCTGTAATACACGTACCCAGCCAAATTGCGTGTGATAATTCCCGCACACCCCTGTAATACACGTACCCAGCCAAATCGCGTGTGATTATTCCCGCGCACCCCTGTAATACACGTACCCAGCCAAATCGCGTGTGACAATTCCCGCGTACCCCTGTAATACACGTACCCTGGCTAATCGCGTATAAAACTTCACGCGTACCCCTGTCATACACGTACCCAGCCAAATCGCGTGTGATAATTCCCGCATACCCCTGTAATACACGTACCCAGGCTAATCGCATGTAAAACTTCACGCGTACCCCTGTCATACACGTACCCTGGCTAATCGCATGTAATACTTCCCGCGTATCCCTGATATGAACGTTACCCGCTTTGCGTTCCTTGTTTGGCAGCCCTGTAAACTGGTCCAGGGTTAGCGCAGCCCTTTGCGATGATTTTGCGATTTTGATGGCTTTTCCTTGCGCGAGGGCGTTCTTGGGGGCGTTACTTGCGCTGCTGCAGGGTCGCTGCGATACTCTGCGCCACGGCTGGTTTGGAAGCCGGAAATCCATGAATACGCTGTGCGCGGAAAACGGTTTTGGCGCACGCGCCTGGCGCAGACAATCGCACGCGGACACTCTGCGCCAGCCGCTTGCGACACTTTTCTGCGAAATTCTATGAATTACCCTGTTTGTCTTTGCAAGTTGTGTGGGCTTCCTTAGCCAATTAAAAGAATACACTGCTTCTTAATCTATGTCTTGTTTCTCAGTATCAGGAGAGCCACTGGTGAAGCCCAAGAGGAGAGTAGTGAGTAATGGGGGTAGAGTTGTTGTGGGCCACACAGAGAGCATTCTCCATAGCTCTGCAGTGATTAGAGTGGAGTTGGGGGTACAAGAAGGAATCAAGCTGCAGTGTGCATGGGCGTTTATGTATGTAGTTTTCGGTGATGAGAGAATGACAAAGTGAGTAGGTTAGGTGGAAGGCAATTTGGGAACCTCAAGGAGTCCTGTGTCTGTGGTCGGTGTGATCAACCAACTCATTAGTGTTTTGCTCAGTGCTCAACCAAAACTCTTGACGTCCTGTACTCTTGCCATTAGTTAGGCCAGCAGGGTTCTTGTTTTTCCTCGTTGAATTAGGATGGATTTTGGGTGGCAGTAATTCGCAATGGCTTGAGGGTTTTTTTGCCCATGTTTGATCAACCAACTCATTAAGGTTTCAGACAGCAGAAGCAAAGATAGTTATATTGTGATAAATGGCCTTCCCTTTCTAGATCCAATATGAAGGGCATGCAACAGAGCCCAAGTGGCACCCAGCAGTATCTGTTAAAGTTGTTGTGGTCTTAAATACAGGGGCTGGTATTATATATGTAGCATATTATGTCTGTTTTCTCTCTTTGTAGGTTTATGCTATTAGGAGCAAAAGTCAATTTATTTTATTTTATTTATTTGCATTTATAAAGCGCACAAACAGCCTTAGTGCATCGTGGCGCTGTTACAGAAGGCTTACTTGGTTACAGAAGTTCTTTTAAAAACAGACATACCTGAGGTAGTTGCGAATCATGTCAGGTTCAGTCAAATGGACTGAGGGAGTCACATAGATGGGCACATTTGAGGGGCCCACCCCATGTTACAGGGCGGCTAACACACAATAATGCAGGGCGTCAATTAAAATTGCACATTTGAGGAGCCCACCTCATGTTACAGGGTGGCTAACTCACAATAATGTTACAGGGTGGTAGACGCCTAAACATAGCATGCACCACCTGGGTGAAAATCCAGGGAGATCACCATCTTCAGTCCAGCAACCACTTCCCACTTTCATGGACCTGGTAAAGCCTCACAACCAATTTGCCTTCTGATCCTTTTCCCACCTCGGACCAACGTTTGACTTCCAACAATACTCTGTTTTATAGATAGAACTTGAAAAGTACTCCAGCAAAATAGGAATCCTTACAGAAATATGTTAAACAAAAATAGTACGACTATTGCTCAAGCTATTATTACAGAATTTTTTTTTTTGCATTTCAGAATGTATTTGTTAGAGCAGCGGAAATGGTCTTCTCAGTACTCCAAAGCACTGCCAACAAAATTGGGATCTACCGACAGAAGCCAAAGGCACCCGATTTGTCTTTTTCTACGCAAGCATAGTCGCAATTTAAGGAACGCAAACATGTCTTATTTTTCAAAACATTTAGTTATTGCATTATAAAATGCTACCTTGGCTGGTTCAGGGGATCTCCCTTGCTGACTGGGCTTACTCTGCCCCCCGCACCGCAAGCCCTCTTGCTCCCTGCATTGGTCCTGGGTCCCCTCCTCCTCCTTACTCCCTCACTTGATTTTCTCCCTTCTCCGACTCTCTTGAACCATGGGCTGATATCCCTCCCCTTTGCGCCCCGGACTGGGTCTGCGTTTTCCCTCTCCTCTGCTCCCTAGGCTAATCCTGCATCACCCCTCTTTTGCTCCCTGCGATGGGTCTACCCACCCTCACCTTTACTCTCTTGGCTGGGTCTGTCCCCACCCCCCCCTTGCTCCCTTGGATGTGTCATATCCCCCAGCTCCTTGGGCTGGGTCTGTTTCCCCCCCCCTTGCTCCCTAGGCTGCTTCTGTGTCTCCACCTGACTCCCCTGGACTGGGTACCCATCTGGCTGCCTGGGTTGGTTCTGGTCCCTCCGTCACCTTTACTCCCTGGACACGGTTCTCACCCTGACTCCCTTGCTCCCCTGGCTTGCCTTCGGTCTCCATTTGACTCATTGGCTGGTTCTGGGTTGCCACCAGACTTCCTTGCTAGCCAGTCTCGGTACCACCGTCACAACTGCTCACTGAGCTGGGTCCCTACCTGACTCCCTTGCTCTCTGGGCTTAGCCTGGGTCCACATTAGACTCCCGGGCTGGTATTGCTTTCTTTAATCCATGCATGTCCACAAATTGTAAAGCACCCAGTTCTGGGATTGCTACAATCATTCCTGTGTGCTATGTACACAGTTCCAGGTTGAACCTCATTGTGCCTCTTAATAAATACAATTGAATAAAAAGCTGGTGCATTTTTTTATTGTTTATTTAAATGTTTTATTAAATACAGCTTATGCCATTAACCTTGCTTGACTTTCATGTCATTGTACCCAAATGACTAAGACCCAATGAGTGTAATCGCTTTTGGAAGGTTTCTTTTCAGGGCTATAGTTAACATTGTTTTTGGATTTTTAGTGGATTTTTTGGCGATTGGATTTCTTGGATTGTTTTGGGATTGCATTCCACTGAGGATTGCTAATTAACATATATCAGGTGCATTAAGCCAAAAGGAAGCCAAGCAACCCACTGGGTACAATGGGAGTTTCTGCAGGTAAAGAGGATTTAAATGTTTGGGAAAATCCAATTGCAATCCACTTTCAATCCAGATTTTTTTGGTAGGGTAACCCCAGCGTTCCATGCAAGTGATTGCAGGTGATCCCTGCATATGTGAGTGTTGATTGTGCACAATGTATAGACATTATGTGCGTTCTAGAAACGGGTAGAAATGTAAAAAACATTGACGTATGTTTTAAGCCATCCACTACCAATGTGCACCTGCATGGGTGAAAGGCAGATCCCCACCCTCTACGCACGTGATCGCTAGTGACCCTGGCGCATGCGAGTGATGATTACTCATAAAACATGTACACAATGATATGATATATGATGTGGCATTTATAACACTCCTTTACACTAATGTTTCTAGGCGCTACAAGACAAGGAGGGGGGAAACAAGGGAGGACACAATAACAATCTAACTAGCCCTGTGTCATTCAGATCGCGACAATCACGTGGGGGGGGCGGGTGTAGTGGATTCCTTTCATCTCGTTCACAAACGTCCACACACTGTTCCTATAATGAATGAGGACGAGGGAGTATAATTTCAGCATTCTGCCCTCAGGTCTTGTTCGTGAACTGCCCCATAACGTTTACTCCATGGCAATCGACTGACACAAATAAAAAGAACAACAATAAAGTGAGAAATCTGTCAAGGACATGGTACCGCCGGTCTCTTCTTACTTTCCATATAACGAGATGTAAAAATGTACTCTGTATTCTGCCCTGCACATTATACAAGGAGCATCAAAATCTCCAACTCAATTAAGAGGAGGATATTTTTAAAAACACTGGTAAATGGTTTACCCAGGAAGCAAGCAGCAGTAGAGTGCGCATGTGCCCGATGCATACAACAATTCAGAAATTGATCCAAAAATACAACGGTAAGATATACATTCATTACGTCATGAATTCTTATTTTACATAAACGCAAACACACGCGCGGCGCGCACACACACCTTCCATATGAAATGAGGGGATTCGTCAGTCTGTCATGTGTGCACTGTTACTTTCTACGCCTATTTGTAACATATGCTGCATGTGTGTGTAAAATACGCTCGTGTAAACAGAACAATCTATAACAAATCGCCAATTTCCATATGCAAGGTGGGTGTGCCTTAAGTAGCATCTAAGCAGTGTTGGGAGTCTGTCAGCTTGGATGCTCACAAAGCAGAATATATAACGCAAAGCCTGTGCTGTCACAAAACAAGACCCACTTAACAGCGTCGATGCCATCATGTGAAACTTGCGAATGTCTTATCAGGGTGGAAATTGCCACGTCACTAGCGAAGATGCAGCGATCCGAGAATTCTTACTCATAGCACCACACCTTGGTTACACTAGATGGCGCACTTCAACACCTATGAGTCAAAATAGCAGCCTTCTATGAATGCAGGGTTCCCCCTTCTTACTCATCACATGTGTTTGTGACTACACTAGATGTCCCAACCAGAGACTAACAAGTGAAGCTACTATTGTAGTATGTAACATTCTCAGAAATACATATGAAAAACTACCATACATGTACACAGTCATGAATGCATACAGACACGCCACATGCGCAACCCCCCCACCCCCCAACACACACTCTCATATCTAGCATTACTTCTACGAGTGCTGGGGGAAGAATCCTCACTTTTTAAAAGGTAATTAGTAAAAGAATATTAAGGCTTCATCTCACCCTGAAAGGCAGAATGTAGACAGATTTGTGGAAAATGTTGAGTGAATCCATCAGTTGAATGGTATCAAGGATAATATACACTGGGATGTGTTTCTAATCTCGGAAATACACCTTAATTTTCTCCTGAGGGCGTCTTTTCACATAGGCCAGGAAGTGTGCTTGTCAGATTTCTAGCCCAACCCAGCAT
This sequence comes from Ambystoma mexicanum, assembly GCF_040938575.1. Classification (NCBI taxonomy): domain Eukaryota; kingdom Metazoa; phylum Chordata; class Amphibia; order Caudata; family Ambystomatidae; genus Ambystoma; species Ambystoma mexicanum. Next base: position 1,222,070,351 of record NC_090924.1, read on the forward strand.
CCTTGAAGGATGCTCTGGATATCAGAAAGGTTTTCAAGTTCAATTAGGAAAGTACAGCTTCTTTTCGTTGTTCAGAAAATCTCTTTGTTTCTTTTGGAGGACGTAACAAGGGTGAGAAACCGAGAAACCTGCTCCCGCTTCCTTACATTGCTGGACGCAAGCAGCTTTCTTTCTGGCCTACCCACAGGCACATGTTCCCCTTGCTTCTACTCCCCAGGTCCGCTGACAAGTGGGATGGCAACCCTTGGGGCAGAATGCAATTCTGCTTTGTGGCTTTTCCACACAACTTCATGAGGCATTGCTGCTTGGTCATTGGTGGTAACCAAGAGCTATTTCAATAAATAAAACATAAGCTGCTGTTCTCTGAGTTACTATGTAGATTTCTCCAGGCTGGTTTGTCCAACTCTTGTCTGATGCAGCTTGGTATATCTGTAAACAGTAAAGACTGTAACATGGAAAAAGGGGGTGGGGGGTGAGAGATAATGTCCAGACTATGTTGCACAATTATCATTACTCTGAGGCCTCCTGTCATGTGACAGTCCGTATGCCCCACCATCCTCACCCAAACTACATGAGCTAACTGTCATTGTCTAGGAGGGTGTCACATAGGCTGAGTTAGGGGAGTAGAGTGGTCTTACAGCAACAGTTAGGGCTCATGCAAACCCATGGGAAAAATGGTATTTTCTAAGGGATCTTTCTGGAAGGAGATTGTATTTAAATGGTAAGGACTGTAACCAGACCAGAGTATCAGGAGTAAGGGTGATTACGCAACATAATCTGGCCATTAAACTCTGCTTTGTGAGGAAAAGCAGTGGACTGACTTCATACGCATTTTTTTGTTTGAAACATTGTTAAATAAAAGGGGATCAATGCATGTTGGTGATCTATAAGATTGTTGAGTGAGCAGAACGAAGTGACAATGCAGAATTCATTATTGTGACAAATATTGTATTGATTGTTGAATATTCACACTATACAAACACAGTATTTTGCAATACTGCAGGGCTGCTTTGAATGTAATACAATTAATTTCTCAGTATTTTCTATACCAATTTATATTCCAAATCGGGGTAATTTAGTGCAACTGCATTTAATATACAATTTGCATTATGACATTTGTCTGGGGTTCTCATGCAAACTCATCTGTAGGATCACAAGTGCATGGACCGTAAACATAAGGGGAACCTCACTTTGGGTAACTCATGCGATACTTTGTTTGCTGAGAAACAACATATTATTATTATTTTGTTTTCATTTACATTTTGTATTATTTAAAATACTTTAGCAAGGTCGATAAGGGTTACAACCAGATTCCTAAACTGAAATCTGAGTAATCAAAGTGGCCAAGTGGAAAGACTGATTTCAATGACAGAACATGCCAGATTGGATAAATGTTGACCAGGCTTAAACAAAGAATGGCAGAGATCCAAAGCTAAAGATTACTGCTACAATCAGAAATCTACCTCACGTGTCTGCAAAAAAGTACACTCTCACTCCATGGGCATCATTACAGTTATGGCAGGGAAAGTACAATCAGGCACTATTTACAAATATGTGTATACCACCCACCACTTTCAAGGTTTGGGAGATAATTACAGGCAGCAGCATTCCATTGGACAACTGTAGCAGTTTTCCCCTCCAGCCAAGAGGCTGAGGCAAACAATGTAGATGGCACTTTTAGTGGTGTAAAAGTATGTTTCCTCTAGTGAAGGGGAGTACAAATGCTTCCTTTTATTTCAGGAAAAACAAGAAATCTGCATGGAGACACCTAGCATCGGTTAAAAAGGTGATGCCTACCCTTTCAAATTGTTGCAATGGTATCAGGTAATAAAATCGCGGCAAAATTGATGCCGGTAAAAAAAAGTCACGGCAAAAATGCAGTGGTTTGACCCGGTAAAGGTGTACCCCATTATACCATTTAAGGGGAGTGGGGCTTGCGGGGGTGTCCCCCGCTCCCTTTAAATGGTGTAATGGGTCTGGGGGTTGCGGGGGTGTCCCTTGCATCCTTTACATGATTGTGGCACAAAAAACCACAGCATTTTTGCCACAATATTTTGTATTCCCGGCCTTTTTTGCAGTGATTTTAAGACATGGAACTGTTGCAATGCAATGCGGAGAAGGATCATTCCGGACCATTCTCTGCATCATACATTGTGCTGTAGTAGTATCATCAGTTACTGTATGCAATCCATTTCTAATTAAAAATAAATATATAGCAATAATGTCCCCTGACCTTCCCGCTTGCACTGATATCATTAGCACTGGCACTACCACACCACTGGGCCTGCAGCCATTGCTTCCCACAGCCATTCCTAAACCCACAAACTCAATACTGCGTAGAACCCCTGAGGGGACCCAAAGCAGTGCTGATCTCCTTAAATCTGAATCGGATGAATGCAGCCAGCGATCATCCTGCATGCCAAACTATCATATCAAGGTCCCGCATTGACACTTATTAATAAATGGCATATTGTGAAATGGAGGTAATGCTAAAGAAAAAAGCGGGGGTTCAGAAGGGGGATAGGGGAGCACTGGTTGATGAAGTGAGCTACAAGAGTTCTTTCTGTGACTATATGTAACGCTCACCTGATTCCCGTAGAGGCGGCGGTCTTGACTGGGCGTATACCGTATCTTCAAAGGTGATGTGTAACACACGGCTGGCTCTTTGGGCTGGACCTCTGTGCACTGTATATCTGACTCGAAGGGTAAGATGTCTGCAGATAGAAAATACGGGATTAATGAACTGGGCTATTGAATGTCTCTCTCTTCTTCCCTTTCTCTTCTCCTGTAGAACCCCAAAGGTTAACGCTCTCACCTTAGGTAAGTGAATGCCGTGCTCTCCATCTGCCTCGGGGCAGGGTGCTGTAACCAGTTTCTTCACTGGATAAGGGGAGCAGGCCTCTTGACTTCAGAGGACTGCTGTCCGTCGTTTACTGCACGAACGGTAAGTTTCGAGTAATTCTAATGTCTTTAAAAGTCTTTAGTAATGATGTCTCTTGTTTTGCAGGGTTCCGGCGATGGCGGATGACGGGCTGAAGTGAGTTGAAGATGGAGCCCGTGTGATGAATAGAAGCGCCTGGAAGCACATAAGTAAGCGCTTGTTGCCTGCTTCACGATGGGCTCTAACTGTCTTTTTATTTTGCAGGTACAAGTTCGGAGCGGCTGCAGGGTGCCGGAATACCCACTGGGTTAGATGTGGAAAGGAGTAATGGCACGTGAGTATTAAAGTTCCCCAATGTCTTTAAACGCACCTTGTTTTGTCTTTCAGATGCGGGATGCAGCGCCGAAGGCCTCCGGAGCGTGCAAAGAGTTGGTAAGCTTTTGTCTTTCAGATGCCGGAATGCAGTGCGAAGACCTCCGGAGCGCACGAAGAGTAGGTAAGCCTTTGTCTTTCAGATGCCGGAATGCAGCGCGAGGCGTTGGTGACAGCCGATGGACCAGGGAAGTGAAGCGCTGTCACTGAAGACCGTAATGCTAACCTGTTCTTTCTTGTCTTTATAGGTGTTGCTGAAGACTGGATTCAGGATGGTAAGCCTTTTTCCTTAGGCCCAGGATCAGATGCAGAAGACACGATGAGCGTTCTGCTGCAGAGGATGCAGAATAACGCAAAGCAAGATTCATCCATCGGGTGTGGTTTAAATAGCCTCCTGTAGTGCTTAGGTGTCTCCTTCCACAGCCACGCCTAGGTAAGAAAAGAGTTCCTGCTTTCCAGAAGAGTTCCAGTGCTCTGAACCTAGGGAGTGGCTCCTGCCCCACCCAACAGGAAAAGTAGTTCCGAACAGAAGAGGATCAGAGGCTCAACTGGCAGGCAAGTAAGCAGCATGGTCTGCTGCAGGTAAGTCCACCCAAGCATTATGAGCCCGGCGCTTCCAGCGCTGGGACTGGGCATATTTATGAGCCTGGTGCCACTGGCGCCAGGACTGGGTCCAAAAGGTCCCAATTGGGACTGGTTGGCACTCGGAACCTGGGTTATGGATCTGCTTCCAAGGGAGTTGGGAAAACCCTGACCTTTTGGAAGCAGAGATCATGACACTATAATCGGGTATGAATTACATTCTGTAACGTGCTGAGTATGATCTTGATTTGACAAAGTGTGATTTTGTATAGATTGGATTCCCGTTTTGAATGTTTTAATTTTGATAATTATTAACTAGGTAAAATGTTAAAATCATCACTTTTGATGGCCTTTTAGGCTTTTTGGTATACTTACTGTGGTGAGACTATATTAGGAAGTGGAGTGTGAGAGGTGGGGCTGTCGGGTCCTGATGGACACAGCCATGGATGCTAGCCAGTAATATGCTTTGCAGCCAGACTGCATGCCAAACTATATACCAAGGTTCCCCATTGAAACTTACTAATAAGTGACATAATAAGAAATGGGGAAAGTGCAATAGAAAACATGTGGGGGTTCAGATGGGGGAGTATTGGTTGATGAAAGAGAGCTGCTGATGTACATTATGTGACTCTAATTTGGTATGTATTTCGTTCATTAACCTCCAGAGCATGGACTTGATTTGACAAAGTGTGATCTTGTATAGATTTGAAAACCGTTTTGTACGTTTAAAATTTTTAATATTATTAACGGGATGGTGTGTTAAGATCGTCACTATGATGACCATTGGGGTTTTAATGTAGGCTTACTGGGGTGAAGTTTTTTCAAGGAGGTGGAGTGTGAGGTGGAATTGTTGGGGATTAGTCACGACTCAATAACCTTCGAAAGCTGACCTACGTAGAATGGAATCATTATGGACATATGTTAGAATTGCATGGTTTTTTTTAGCATATACCCAGCTAGTTGTGGTTGTGTGGGTAGCAAAGTCTCTTTTTTAGCATGTGGACATGCATGGGTTTCAGCGGGGAGCAGGGTCTTTTTTACGGCTACCATTACCTATATATTGCCAATGAGTCAGTTAAACATCTATTGATGGATGTAGGTTGCCAGGATATTACAATCTTAATAAGGTTTAGGCACCAGTTGGGAAGGAGGGAGGGAAGGGTTGTGCGATCTTTCAAATTGGGAAGTATTTAAAGCGTTCAAGTTTGGGGAGAGTAGCCTGGAGTATGGGAACATTTGAAATGTTTCTTTTGTGTAAGGAGTGGAAGTTGAAGCTTTTATTTAGCATTTACTTAATAGGGTGGGTTCTGTTGGGGTTTTCATTTATTTTACTGTTGGGGCTAATACATTTTCATGAGTGTGAGCTACTGAGGTGGAATATGGTGGCAAAGGCTGTAGATGAAATTTGTATAGTGTCATGGAATGTGAATGGCATTAATAATCAATTAAAAAAGAAGAAGATTCTGAATTATCTAAATGATTTAAAAGTGGATATATCTTTATTGCCAGAAACCCATTTAGCAAGGGATGAACTAACAAGCCGTAAAAAAGAATGGGTTGGGAATGTCTTTGGTTCTTTATTCAACTTTAGGTCAAGAGGGGTTGCGATTTTGATATGCAGGAATGCCCCAATCCAAACATTAAAAGAAAATTCAGATAAAGAGGGTAGAATGATTGCTCTGCTAGTGAGTTTTCAGGGGGAAATACTGGCACTGTGCAACATTTATGCACCCACAGTGAACAATGGTTCATTTTATAGACGCGTGGCACAAACAATACAACACATGAAAACTCCTAATGTTTTGCTGGGTGGGGAATTTAATGAAGCTCTGTATCCATTACTTGATAAAAAAAACAAATATAGGGTACAGAAAAATAGAAATAACCATTTCTTGTCACTCCATGCTTTGATGGAAGAGCACAATCTGAAAGATACATGGAGACTAGAACATCGGTCAACAAGGGAATACAGTTTCTACTCTAATGCTCATGACACCTATCCAAGATTGGACATGCTACTGACAGCGGGTAAAGTTGCTGAGAATTATAAGACAGGAAGGATAGGAAACATTCTTTTAACAGATCATGCGCCAGTAGAAATGTACATTAGCCTGTATTTTGAACTTAGAAGGACCTTCACATGGAGGATGAATACTTCATTATTGGGCGATGAGGTGTTGCTGGAGAAGATCATTTCGGAAGCTGAACATTTCGTGGAGGAAAACCATACCGGAGAACTAGATGCTAAAACAGTGTGGGAGGCATTCAAATGTACAATGCAAGGTCTGTTGTTAAGTTTATCAAGCAGTATAAGGAAAAGTCTTGAAAGAGGAAGACTTGATATGGATATACAGGTCAAAAGATTATCACAAGAAGTGACGGGGATGCAAGACCGGAGAAAATCAAGGCACTGCGGAAACTACAAATTGAACTGAACACGATATTGACAGAAAGAGCGGAATGTAGCTTATACCGGTTGAAGCGCACCTACTTCGAGAAAGGTGAAAAGTGTGACCGCTGGCTAGCGCACCGTCTGAGGAAGTTAGAGACAGAAAGGGCAATAACATCAATAAGGGGTCCTGATGGTTCAGTTACGTTCAGTCCCACAGAGATCAACAAAGTCTTCATGAAGTACTATGAGCATCTGTAATGTAACAAACAGTCGGTGACAAGAGACCTGGAAAGTTTTGTGTTGAATTTGGAGAATCCAAAAATACTGGGAGAGGAGAAAAAAAAACTAGAGGAAGAACTGACTGCGGAAATAAGGACATCAGTTGCACAATTAAATACTGGGAAATCACCTGATCCTGATGGTCTACCGGCTGAGTTTTATAAGATCATACAGTCTCTGTCCTTAGTCTAATGAAAGACATGTTTATGTCATCACTAAGTGATGGTATCCTACACCAAACACCTAGACATGCCATGATCACATTAATTAAAAAGAAAGGGATGAAACTTTAGCATCAAGCTGTCATCCTATCAGCCTAGTGAATACGGACAACAAGGTATTATCTAAAATCTAAGCCCAGAGGTTGGAAACATTGTTATCACGAAAACCAATCGGGTTTTATCAGAAAAGACATGCTGCTTGTAACATGCGAACGCTTCTTCAAACAATGACACAAGCAAATGATACTTACAATGATACTGCCAAATTATCTTTGGACACGTAGAAAGCGTTTGATCGCGTAAATTGGAATTATTTATAAGAGGTGTTGGATAAAATGGGTTTTGATGCAGGGTTTATATCCTTGATTATTTTATTGTACTTCAGACCTACTGCTGATATAGATACAAATGGCTTGAGATCTGTCAAGTTTCAGCTAGAGAGGGGAACTAGGCAGGGGTCCTTTATCCCCACTTTTGTTTGTTATCTCGATCAAACCTCTAGCTGTTTCAATTAAACATGAGAGGGACATAACTGGGGTGAGTTTTTGGGGAGTGGAACAAAAATGATGTCTTTATGCCGATGACTTGTTGTTGGTCATGAAAGACTGAAGACTTCATTGCCCGACTTGAAGAGGATTCTTTCAAATTTTAATACATGTTCAGTTTACAAAGTTAATTGGGCGAAATCTGAGGAGTTACCGTTGATAGTGACTTGTAATAAGCAATGGGTCACTTTGCTTGGTTTTATATGGTACCCAGATAAATTGAGATATTTAGAAGTCTGGTTAACCTCAAGGATAGGATAGGTTATTTATAACGCGCCTAATACCCAGAGATTTCTAAGCGCGGACCCGGGGATCGAACCTGTGTTGCTCGTGTCGCCTTGCTTCCAACTCGAGCACATTGCCCCCTGAGCAATCCTTCCGAGACAATGGTTCATGGAAATATGAAAGACTTAAGTGGTGGATTAAGAGAGGATTTGGAAAGATGGGAAATATTGAACCTCTCATTATGGGGGAACACATTAAAAATGAACTCTACACCGAAGAAAACCTACGTACTGAGTATGTTATCTTTGACATAGGCACAAGATATTGGAAGGAATTTGATGGACTTCTGCAGAATTTTCGATGGGATAACAAACCACTGTGGTTGAAATTGGGGAAGTTACAGTTACCACTTGAAAAAGGTGGCCTGGGGTCCCGAATTTCTATGCTTATCATTTAGCGTTCATGGTGTGTTGTAGTGCCTTTGACTCCAAGGGCAATTTTGACTACTGTATCAAGACCGGGAAGCAAGATGAATCCCTCTACCGAGTGTCTGAGCAGCTCATGGAAAGAGGTTTTGAATTTGTTGGGGGTGAATGCATTTAAGAGCCTGGATGCTTCAATTTGGTATAACCCAAAAACTAAGGAAAATAGAAAAATGTTGTTTTGGCCGGATTGGTTTTTGGGTGTGGTTAAATGGATTGCGGAATTGCAAAAGGATGGGAAATGGCTCACGGTGAATGAGGTAAAGGACATGTGGGAAATACATGCCTTCTCTCCTGCTACCTACAGACGGTTAAAAAAGCAATTGGTGTGGTTGACTCTGAGAGGGTGATTGATGTTGACGCAATAAAGTTTAGTAACAAAAAAGGAGAGGGAGGTTTGGCAAGTCGATATTACAAACTAATTGTATTTGAGATCCAAAGATAATGAGTCATTGATGATGGATTGGAGTAGAAGACTACAATGCAAAATCTCTTCAGAGCGTTGGTTGACCAGGTGTAAGAATGTCAGTTTGTGTTCAATCAGTATAAATGAACGTCACACCAAATCAAAACTTTAAATAGAGTTTAATGGACCCCTGAGCGTTTACACAAAAGGGGGTTATTGGACCCGCATGACTAATGGGGATGTATACATAGGATGCTAACATTAGAACATATGCTGTGGGAGTGTGTGAGAGTGAATGATTTCTGTAAGGAGATATGTGAAATATTTGACAATGTGTTAGGTGAGGCATTAACGTATGATTTTAAAACTCTGATACTTGGGGAGGATGAACTGCTGGAAGATTTGAATACCGGCCAAAGAAAATGGCTATTTAGAGGGGCTTTGGTGGCAAAGAAATCATATTAAGAGGATGGAAGTCGAGGATGGCCCCATACGTGAGGAGTGGACAGATGAAATGTTCAAATTAGCTGAGATGTAGAAAATTATCTATGGTAAAGAAACAAGAAACATATTTGAGAAGATTTGGGGGAAATTCATGGATTTGTATTAGTCTTACGACATAATGTGTATACTTGTTGGGGATGGGGGTAAGGGAAGAGAGGGGTTTGTATTGTAAATATGTGTTATAATGTTTATAGAGAGGTAGTTGTAGGATATCGTATGGTTTAGGTATTGTATAATATTGTATGATTTGGAATTGGATTTTAAGACTTCAGTTAATCAAACATGATTTAATTGAATTGTTTTGTATGTTTTGAGAAAATGAAAATAAAAAAATACAAAAAAAACTGCTTAGAATCACCACTTTTAACACAGCGCTTTGCCACTGAGTCTATATGTGCATCCAGGAAATCATTCACTGCTCTGCCCCATCACAATAGCTGCAGCACTTGCACCGTAAAGTTCATTTTTGCACCCAGAACCCTTAATAATCCTGTGGACCCCACCTTCAAGGCAGCACAGGGACACTAAGTATAATTCTTCACATTTGGGCTGTGGGTGCCACCTGACTTCAATGGGGTCACCTATCAAAAAGTATAATCTGGTGGATTGAAACAGCAGCCTTACATCTTGTGCATTGCAGATGTGCCTTCTTTGGGTAAGGTACAGTGATTATGCATTGTTGACGAAGTGGTATGTCCTGGTGCACTGCAGGGGGATGCTGTAATGGGGCTGCAATTCTTGGGGGGTGGAACGGAAGTCTCACCTTTTGTGCTTTGCAGATATGATTGTTTTATGTGTGTGTTTGTGTGTGTACAGTAGGAAGTATGGCATGTAAGTCCATTTCTGCAAGGCCACCTATTCTTTATGGCACTCTGCCCCTTTTGACGCAACACAGCATTTGCAAAAGAGAAGAAAGCGCAAAGCATGTGATACTGGGCCTGCTGAAAAAAGCCTGGGAGAGTAAGTAATAGAAAGGAGGCACGAGGAAGAACTTGGGGGAGGGGGGTTACCCACAGAGTCTTTTAAAAGGGGGAAGGTACCTACCAATACCAAGGAGTAAATACCAATGATCATGTGTGTGACCTTCCATATGTGTCACAAATGTAATCTAAAGCAATGACAGCGACGTCACAGGTGCCTATCATTCACACAGAGTATGGTACATTTTCCTGTGCACCACTATTAACCTTTAATAACCAAAAGGTGGTATCTATACTGCTCTATGGTGCTGAGACCAAATTTTGGAAAGGTGAATATTTTGGATCAAACTAGAGTCGTTGTTTTGGAGACGTGTTATGACATTACCAAAGGTAGTACCGATGCCCATGATAAAACATGAGCTAGGGCAGCTTTAATTACATTCTATGTATTGGTGTAAAATATGCACGCTTTATACACAATGAATGATTGTATCCACCTTCAACACCTTGCTGCAAATGTTGTCAATGTACATCAGGACTTCTTTGCATTCATTTATTTTATTGTAACTTGGAAGATGGAACTAAATAAGGCACTAACAACAGCGGGCATTTCAATAGACCTGTTAATATGTAATCCCATGCGTGTGAAGGAAAAGCTGTCCCAGCAGGACTGGATCAATACACGCGAAGCATGTTTAAAATATGTAGATTTTCAGGCCAACCCATTTGAACATAAAAGACATTGTAGCACAGAGACCTGCTTGATGAAATTCCCGTCACCAGTTTTTAGAAATGCTCTGTTCCGTTTGAGACTTAATGTTTGGCGACCAAGGAGTTCTTGGTCAGGTGGAAAAGATTAACTAAATCAGAGAATTTATTTATTTATTTATTTGAATTTGTAAAGCGCACAAACAGCCCGCAGACATCGAGGCGCTGGAGCAGGGGTTAAGGGTTACAGTGAAGCCGCCCTAGAAAAATACTTGAAAATATTTCGGTAGTTACATGTTACAGTGCGTTGCAGGTAGGTTTTGAGAACTCAAACAAAGAGGTTAGTCTTGATGGATTTGCGTAATACAGTGTGGGATTCAATGGCTCTTTAGTGCGGAGGGAGCGCATTCCAAAGGGTAGGGGCAACTGAAGGGAAGCTGGAGCTGCCCGCACGCGCTTTGTGAGTCCTAGGGACAGACAGGAGGTATGGTTTTTTGAGAGACGGGTTTGGTGATCCTGCGGCTTAGGTAAGGCGGAGCAAGATCATGGAGACATTTGTGAGTCAAGGCCAAGGCTTTGAAGATAATTCTTTGCTTGACAGGAAGCCAGTGGACCTGTCTTCCGAGTTCAGAGATATGGTCTTTGCGAGAGAGGCCTGTGGCGGCTCTAAGCGCGTCATTCTGAACAGTTTGGAGTTTGGCTATATTCTTGGCAGTGGTACCAATGAATAGGGCATTACAGTATTCGAGTCTCGAACCAATGATGGCTCTAGCGATGGTGAGACCGTTTTGTTGGGACAGGAGTGGTCGGGTCGCATTGATGAGTTTGGAGTAGTAGGCGGATATGGAGGTTATGGCATTGACCTGTTTGTTCATGGACATGTCAGGTTCAAGGTACACTCCAAGGGTTTTGATAGACTGGGAAACGGTGATGGGGTGATGTCAATGACGAAGGAGGAGTACTGTTTGTTCAATTTGTTTAGGGTGGACAGCGAGCCAACCAGCAGGAGCTCAGTTTTGTCACTATTAAGGCAGAGCCAGTTTTCTGCCATCCAAGTTTGAATTGTTGAGTAGATTGAGTTTAAGGTATTTTGGTCAGATGCGTAATCACCTGAGAGGGGGATAAGTACCTGGGTGTCATCCGCATAATTTGTATACGAGATGCCCATGGAGTGAAGGATTTTGAACAGGTGCCTCGTAAAGAGGTTGTAAAGGGTGGGGGCCGTGCAGGAGCCTTGCGGGATGCCACACTTGATGGTGCTGGGGTCGGCAAAAGAGGAGTCTGAGAAGACCTTCATAGATCTGTCTTTCAAGAATGATTCTATCCATTTGCAGGCATTCTCTGAGAAGTTAGCTATTGAGGATAGATGCTGGCAAAGAGTTTTGTGGTTGACTAAGTCAAATGCTGCCGACAGGTCGAGGAGCAAGAGGAGTGCTGGCTTGCCTGAGTCTCTGAGGTCATCAATTTGATTCTTCAGGTCAAGGAGAGCTGTTTCGGTTCCATGCCGTGGCCTGAACCCTGATTGCCTAAGGCCAAGGAGATGGTTGTCCTCTAGAAATTTCTGTATTTGCAGGTAGGCTGCTTTATCCAGAATTTTCAGTAGGAAGGGGACAGTGGTGATTGGCCTGTAGTTTGTCGGGATGGCTGGATCAAGTGAGGGTTTTTTGAGGAGCAGGCGAGCCCAGGCTTCCTTTAGATTTGGTGGGACTTCGCCAGAGTGAAAAGAGGCATTGATGAATGCGGTTATGATAGGGGCTAGAGAGGGGGCACAGTCTTTAATTACTTGCGCTGGGCATACATCCCCCTTGCAATTGGACGGTTTGATGGTTTGGAGGAGAGAGATGACCTCTGAGACACTTACGTCTCTGAAATCAAACTGGGGGCAGGGGTTAGGAAGCTTGGTCGGTGGAATGGATTGACTGCTGGTTATTAGCTTGGAGATCTCCTTTTGGTGATTGAGCATTTTGGTTTGCAAGGTTTCAAGTTTATTAAGCATTGCAGATTGGATCTCATTGAACCAGGATCCATCCTTCACTATTGGAGAGGGTGGGGAAGGGGGTGTATCCAGTTCTCTGAATATGGAGAAGATTTCGCGGCTTCCTGATTTAGCAGAGGAGATTCTGGCATTAAATGACGTTGCCTATGCTTCGGTAATGGCAGCTTTGTAGAGTTTAGAAGAGGTTTTGAATGCTAGATGGATGGCTTCTGTTGGGTTATTGCGCCAGGTGGAAGCGGCTGGTTTTTTATCCTCGCATCTGTAAGAGGTCCTGGGTGAACTAGGCATTGCAGTGTTTAGTTTTCTTTTCTTTCTTAAGAGTGAGGGGAGCTACCACATTAACGGCCTGGGAGAGGACCCTTCTGAGGTCATTGGCGAGGATAACTGGGTCATTCACGAAAGGGGGGAGCAGTGCAGGTACATTGAGGTGCTGAGAGAGGTTGTCGTGGGTGAGGAGTTTGGCGCTGCGCGTGAGGGCAGCTGGAAGAGGTGTAGTGGGCGGTTGAGAGTCCCTAGAGGTGTTGATGTTGAAGGAAATGAGATGGTGATCGGTCCATGGAAGAGGCGTGATTAGGGTGGGGCTGATTGGGCAGTTGTGTTGTGCAACCCAATCAAGGGTACGGCCTTTTGAGTGGGTGGGGCTCGAGATGGTTTGTGTGAACCCAAGGGTGGATAGCGTTTTTTTTAAGGCTTTGGCGTGGGTGTCTTTGGGGTTGTTAAGGCCCAAGTTGAAGTCACCGAGGAGCAGAATTTTAGATGATTTCTTGAGGTTGTTTGTGATTGAATGGGTGAGGGCTTCTTGGAATTCATAGGAGATGCCTGGAGGGCGATAAATGAGGTGGATTGCCATGGTGCAGTTATGGGAGAGCTTAAGTTTTAAGAGGAGGTAATCGGAGCTATCGTCAAGGTTTTTTTGGATTGTCCCAATAGAGAGGGAATCTTTGGCAATGATGGCAACCCCTCCACCTCTGTGGGAGGAGCGGTCTCATCTGTAGATGAGGTATTCTGGCGGGATAGCTAGGGCGAGGGCAGGTCCTGAGACATCGGAAAGCCAGGTTTCACTGAGGAATAGTAGGTCCAGGTTGTTGTGAATGATGAGATCATTGATATCAAGGGAATGGGCAGTGAGGGATCTGCAGTTAATCAGGGTGCATTTGAGGGGGGCTGCTGGAAGGGGGTTGGCAGTGGGCGCAGGCACAGTGCAGGGCATATTAACAGTAGCTATAGGTGCAGCACAGGGCATATGAACAGTGGGCACAGGCACATCAGCAGTGCAGTGCATGTCAACAGTGGGAACAGGCGCAGCACAGGGCATATCAACAGTGGGTGCAGACACAACAGTAGTGCAGGGCATAAGAGCAGTGGGCGCAGGCACATCAGCAGTGCAGGGCATATCAACAGTAGGCACAGGCACATCAGCAGTGCAGGGCATGTCAACAGTAGGCGCAGGCACAACAGCAGTGCAGGGCATGTCAACAGTAGGCGCAGGCACAACAGTAGTGCAGGGCATATCAACAATAGGCGCAGACACATCAGTAGTGCAGGGCATATGAGCAGTGGGCGCAGGCACATCAGCAGTGTAGGGCATATCAACAGTAGGTACAGGTGCAGCACAGGGGATATGAGCAATAGGCGCAGGCACATCAACAGTGCAGGGCATGTCAACAGTGGGTACAGGCGCAGCACAGGGCATATCAACAGTGGGTGCAGACAAAACAGCAGTGCAGGGCATATCAACAATAGGCGCAGACACATCAGTAGTGCAGGGCATAAGAGCAGTGGGCACAGGCACATCAGCAGTGCATGGCATATCAAGTATAGGTACAGGCACAACAGCAGTGCAGTGCATATCAACAGCAGTAGGTGCAGACCTAGCTGTGGCTACATACCTGATAGCGGGCTTAGATGCGCTGGAATGGGATTTAACATTATTGAGTGATCCATGGAGGCTTGCGGCGGTGGTGCGCAGCTCTGTTTTTTTCTCTGAACATAAAGGAAGTGGACTTGTCCATGACCGGAAGTGAAGGGAAGTTACATTGCTGGTGGGCACAGCGGGAGCACGAGTATGTGTTCATGCGGTGGCCAGGGATGGGTGAGTAGAATGTCTGTCAATCTGAGGTTGTGAAACATTTATTAATGGAATGCCAGATGTTAAGTGCCAAAAGAATATATTATTTGAAGGAATACTTTGATCAATTCCGGATTCTGGATATAGATACATTGTCGCATGACATTTTCTCGACAAAAAGATTAGTGGTTAGAATTGCCATTGTTAGGTTTCTACTTTCTTTAAGATACATTGAAGACAATGATAATGATGATGAGCTATAATATATGGGGGCCGATTCATGGAATTAATGGGCGCTGAAATTTTCAGTGCAAGCGTGCGAAAGCGTGCGAATCGCATTGCCAGTGCGAAACCCGCGCACAGCGATTCATGGAAGTCCGTGCGCGTGTAAATCCCAGGATGTGCGGCAAAATTCTGCGTGGCGCATGCTGGCGCACACATCTCCAAACAGCGTGCGCTACGCGCACAGCGAAATCGCACATAGCGCGGCGCACACAACAAAAGTAGGAGGAACAGAGGGCGTGACACGGAATGGGGAACAACGCGTGAAAATGTGGGCGTCACGGGGGAAGTACTGGAGGCAAATGCGCGGAACACCCACACGCACGTTCAAAACACGTATTCATGGATTCGAACAGGGCTAACGCGTGCGCCAAAAAAGACGCGCTAATCCGGGAACACGTACGCCAGCAGGAAGCAGGCGTACGTGGACCCGCGCAGCATAAATGTGTGCGCAAACAACAAACAAGCTCAGACACCAGTATGAATATACCGTTCCTAGCAGCAGTGGTGGTGGGATAACGCAGGAGGGGGAGGATAATCAGGCCCAGAATTTTCACACCCAGAACCAGCCTTTTTGGGATGCCTGATGACTAGGTGTATGGGAGGTCCAGGTTTCCACCTCACATAATACTCGACCTGGTCAGTGAGTGGGAGGATGACCTCACAACACCCACCCTGTACTCCCAAGCACTCAGCCCCCTGGAGAAGGTCCTCAATGTACTGAACTTCTTGGCCACTGGATCATTTCCACGGACAAGTGCTATAGTGGGGAGGGTGTCATAGGCCACGCAGTCATGCTGCCTACACCAGGTCTTGGCCATCATGACTGCACGCCCATCCGTCCGCAGGCACATACACCTGCCCAGAACACCTGCAGAAAGGCAGGCTGCCGTCCAGGATTTCTATGGGGTGGCACAGTTCCCCAAAGTCCTAGGTGCCACTGATTGCACTCATGTGGCTCTACGTCCCCCCAGGGCATCAGAGCACATCTATAGAAACCGCAAGCACTGGCATTCCATCAACGTCCAGGTAGTATGTAATGCCAAGGGAATCATCACCTCAGTATATGCCAACTATCCTGGGTCCACCCACGACAGTTTTATTTACAGAATGTCAACCCTAAACCGGGACCTAGAAGCTGGGCAGCATGGCGATACATGGCTGCTCGGTGAGTATAAATGCCACAGCACATGCATGCATGTCAGATACTGAGTAATGTCACAACCCCACTAATGATACCCATCACCACCTCCCCAGGGGACAGTGCCTACCCTCTGAGCACCCACATGATGATGCCAATTCGGAACCCCACCACGCCACCCGAGGTAAGATACAACACAGCCCACATTGCAATCCGGGGCATAGTGGAGCGCACATTCGGAGTGCTCAAGTCACGCTTTCGCTCCCTTGGCCGTTCTGGCGGGCAGCTGTTATACGCTCCCCCAGTAGTGTGCAGGACCATAGTGGCAGCATGTGTCCTGCACAACGTTGCAACACGCCTGGGCCTGCCCGTGGACATGGTGGTGCCCTCACATCCCCAACCACAGGCACGCCCGCTGCACATGGGAGGGGAAAGGGCACGGGGTGAGGCAGCCCGTACGCAGCTGGTGTCTAATTACTTCACCTAAAATCACACCCCTGTGGAGTGCACACAGCCCTGGCACATACCATCTGACAATCAATGATGATGACATAAGGGACAGTCAACTGTCACAAACATACCAGCCTGGGATTGGTCACCTGGAAGTGTTACATTGTGTGCATCCCTACCTACACAAACACCACCAATGCTGTGTCATCAAAAGACACACTTCTATGCTGCTAAATTCATTACCCCCTTGCAAAATACAACATGCCAACAGTGCCATGTCACCCAACCCCTCCCCAGCACTGCCACCCAACACACCATGGCATGTCATCCTATGTAAGAGCAAACAAAGCAATCCCCAAAACATGACACAAGTGTCACAAAGTACAGTGTCCCTAATGGAAACTGGCCACACACAATATGCTCCCAGTAATGTAGAACTAACAACACACATAACAATACAATGCAGCTTCACAACCTCAAACATAGCATAAACATGACAGTACAGAAGTTAAAGTAGTGGTATTCTTATAACCTGATTATGCCAGCACATCGACCACTTCCAACTGTACAGTGCTGCTGCCACGCAAATGTGTAAGTGCACTGCTTACAACATGAACTCCATTTCCAAAGTAGACGCCTTGTGAAGACATGAGGAATGAACCTGCAAATTAGGAGGAAGACATGGATGCACAAGCACATATCAATACACCATGCAGTGTACAATACAACAACAATATCCACTAGGAATGTATACACAGTATTGACTACAGACTGCCCACACAGCTCATGGGAGTCCAACGTCACTGTGTAAGTCACTGTCACTTGGGCACACCCTTTGCAAGCCCATGGAAACAGGAAGCAGGAGGGGTGTGTGTCTCACGAACCCAAGCATCTAACCCAAACTCAGGACAAGCCTGCATGTGCCCAGCCGGAATACAGTGGATGCCCACGGGAGCCACACAAGGCAACACACTGTAAAAAAAATCAAAAATCAAAAATCAAAAATCGTCATGTGGGGGCTGGGGGGGGGCACCCAGGAGGTCTGAGAACAGGGTGCGCACCAACAGCCACCTGTGTGGATGTTGGGGAAAAAAAACAGCTCCATGGGCTCCTGGCCTGCACGGCTATGCCATTGTGGGATAACTGCTGCTGTCGCTCTCATCACCCTCTGCTGCTGCCACAGGATGTGGTGGTGCTATGGGAGGCAGCCCACGCAAAGCCCTGGTATGGCCCTCCATGGCAGCAAGCATGCAGGTGTGGAAGGTCTCATTCTGGAGGGTTATGGTGAGGAGATCCCCATGCACCACCTGACGTGATGCCCAGATCTCCTCCCGAGTTGCCTGCATCTCAGCTGAAAGCGAACGTGTGAGCCACTCCAGCTGCTGTTCTGTCCTCAAGTTAGTGGAAGCCTCAAGGTCAACAAGAGTCTCCCTGAAGTGATGGAATTCTACCCTCAGGGCTTCCCTGTGGCCCTGGGACTCTATTGATATCGATTGGCGTAGAGTCACCAGTGCCGCCCGTCTGTCCCTGTTGGACGCCAACATGTCCTCCCTGTGTGATTGGCAAATGGAGTCTGTTGCCTTCTGTAGTTGCTCCATCTGCCTTTCAGGGGGGACAATGGAAGTGGCCACCCTCTCCATGGCTTGAGCCATCATCTCAACTGATGCTGCCTGTTGGGTTGCCATACCGTACATTGTTCCCATGCGGTATTGCCTGGTGGCGTATGGCCACCGCGTCGGCGTTCACCAAACCTGTTTGGGGCAAGGCGTTCTGCGCCTTGCTGTGCCGGCACTGCCTGAGGCTGCAGGACTGCATTCCCCCTCTGATCTGCTGGCCCAGGAACAGATGTTGTGGAGTGTGACCCTGCATCCGTAAACGCCAAAGGCGGACTTACCAACACTGACATCCCCATAGAGAGTTCTACCCCTGGTGCAGGTGGGTTGGACAGAACAGAATCCCTGCCAGAAACACTTACCTGCGACGCAACATAGGTCTCATCATCCGAATCAGCACCTGAATAGAGGTCTGGGGAGGTGCACCCAGAGACACCCCTGGACAGAATGGTCTGCAGCAAGATTGGGTTCTCACCCACCACCACACCACATCCCCCACTGGTGCCCGGCCGTGTGGATGGAAACAGGCATTAGCACCATAGCACACAAATAGGCCTGACAAGCTACAGAACCAGTACATGATTTACACATGTCCCACAGGACTATAACCCTCCCATGCATGCACTGTCACTGAGTTAGAAGGGGAGGCAAAAGGTAGACACTGATGACACCAAGATGGAAGAGCAACACATTTGCTGCATGCTGGGTAGCACTGCCATCACACATTGGCCTGTGAGTGGCATGTCCAATACACATACATGACAAATGCCATCACACAGATTGCATGAACCATAGCCATGGTACATTCCACAAATACATCCATATGTCAGTGAATGAATACTGTCAGCCATCCATGTGAGATGGACATGATGAGATGAAAAATGCGACATAGTGTAACAAAATAGGCATGTGCCACACACTGCAACACATCCAGTGTACAAAAATACAGTGATTGCAGGCCGATGTACACATCAATGGTTGTGCACTTCAACATGACAGGAAACAACTATCATGTTCCACATTCAAACAGGCCCCAAAAATGTATGTGATCAGGCCAATACTCAATTAGCCTGAATGGTCAAATCATTCACCTAACAAGGTAACACATGTGGGCCAATGTGGGGTTCATCAATGACAGAAGCATGTCACAAATGTGACAATAGGGCTGAGGAATGCGTAGCAAAAGTGGGAGAATTGAAACAATCAGCCTGAACATACACTGAAAAATACAAACAATGTTGTTGCAAGATGCCACTTCAAGGGCAACTGCCGTAATGTTGTGCTAAATTACTACTGTCGGCAGAAGGGATACTGTCACACCCAAATCCATGGCCGCTGAATGTTTTGGATGAAGCACATGGGTGACCCATACCACTCAGGCACACACACCCTCACCTGGCACTCAATCAGAACCCGTCACCCAAACAACATACACATGCATTAAACACACATGCATAGGCACTCACCGGACAATGCAGCATAATCAGGTAGTTCTCCCACACCTTGCATCTGTTCCTCTGTGACGAAGGCCCCAGCAACAGACTCATGTTCAGTGAGTTTGTTGTCCTCTTGTGGAGACCCACCACCAGTCACCAGAGTAGCGGCAGGATTTGATGCCAGCTTGTTCTTTGCTCTGTGTTTCAGGTCATTCCACCGTTTGTAGCAATCATCAGCTGTGCGCCTCACAAATCCAACGGCACTTATGTGGTCGGCGATGATCTGCCAGTGTGCCTTACGTTCACCAGTTGTGGTCTTGGACCCTGCAGTCACCAGCATTTCGTGGCTATGTGCCGACACATAGGCCACAAGTGCATCAAGTTCCGGATCATTAAAGCAAGGCTTCCTTGAGGTACCTGAGTGTGTAGCCGTGTCTGGGGTCTCAGCCTGTCGTGCCAGAGCACCCTTCTTCCTCTTCTTTAAAGGTGGAGCAGAGCCAGAGTGGCTTACGCCGCTCTGGTCAGTAGGGGCAGAATCACCAGTGGACTGGGGAGTAGGAGTATGGGAATGCACAATGACCATAGGTCTTGATGCAGGCATTGGTTGCAGGGTAATGTTGGCAGGGGGAACGTCAGCTTGATGGACCTGTACTGACACTGTCCTGGCTGGGAGAGTCAGAGCTGGGGCGGATGGAGCTGTAGCTGCCCCTGCAGCCTCCCCACCCTGCATACTTGGGGCAGCAGATGACATAGCTGTCCCAGATCCACGTGGCTTGGTGACAACAACTTGCACCGCCACACGTGGCCTAGACTTGCTGACCTGGAAGTCAGCCAGGGAGTCATCCTGTGCCATGTCAGGTGCCACAATGGGCTGGTCCAACAGGTGCTGAGCTGGGATGGTGTCAGCCACGTTTCCCTCAACCCTGGGGGGGCATGGGTGTCCCTGATTGTTCCTCCACACATGGGGGTATAGGGGCATCCTGTAAATCCTGGCCACGTCTCCTACCACGCCCACCACGCCCACCTTTTGAAGGTCGGCCACCTTTGCCTCCCTTACCGCTTGGTCACCTCCCAACCATGGCATGTTGTTGTGCGTATGGGAGTTGCAGTAAACTATTGTCCTGGGCAATTGGGGGTCAATTGGGGGTCAAAGGGGTAGGATACCAGATGGAATTCGTACCCTAGTACTTTAACAAGGCTGTCTGTGACCCCTGGGGGAAGATGATGGGTCATGCAACGCACAGGCAGCCCAAAATCAAAAATTAACGTGCACGCAACCCCTCGTAGACCACGTGCGTGAAAAAATGAACCCGCACTACGCTGTGGCACCCAGAAACACAAAACTAAGCGTACGCGTAATACACGCAGCCTACAATGACCTCTGAAGGGGAACGCGACACACGGGGCAAGCACAGTTGCTAAGTACGTGCGGAACTCACCGTCTGCCTGGAAAAAGAATGTGAAAAATACGCGTGGCAACACCCCCGCCAAAAGAAGAATTGTACGCTGTCTGAGGAGACAGGACAAAAGGAGAAGTGAACTCTGAGGAAACAAGCCCAAAAAAAAATCAGAAAAGAGCTGTCAGAGGTAACAGGGAGTACGAACTAGAAACGCTGTGAAGTAATCGCATGTGAACCGACAAGAAGTACAGATTTCACCCACTCGCTCTCCATGAAAAGTACGTACAAGGAAATGGCGTCCTACACGTAGCTTTTACACCGGCCCACACATACACGTCAGATAGGCGTGTACGTGGGCGCTTTCCTCCAATTACACGCGATGACACTCGGACGTGCAGTTTTTCCACGTGTGCACTGTCATCATGTGCTATGAGGGAAACGCCCGCGCGCGTAATGTAACTTACGCGCTAAGGGCCTTTGGTTCAATGGAATTGCGTGCGTGTGCTGACGCACTTACGCGCTAAGGCCCTTTCCTCGAATTAAATGCTGACGTGCAATTCTTTCACGTGCCAAATCACTCTGTATCAAGCTGGCCACGCGAAAACACACGGAAGACCACGCTCCTGCCCAGAAGGCCGAATTACTGCCCCCCAGAGCCCCGAGCATGCTCCCACCTGCCATCTGCTGCTGCCTGACTTCCTGCTGCCCACGTGCCCTGCCATTTGCTGCCTGCACGTCAGCCAGGGGTGTAGTTGCTGTGACCACCCCTGCTGGAACCGAAGACTCCCGACTGGGATTCCATCGCTCCACAGCCCAGCCCCAGGACCCAGTTGCCCACCCACTCCTGCCTCTGGGGTTGCCATGTCAGGCACAACACCATCTGGCAGCACTGGCAACCCCCAGCCAGAGAGGCGGAGGGCCACCAGCTTCACTGCCACCGAAGTTGGTGTCCTGGAGGAGCAAACCCTGGGGCAGTATGATGCCCTCTCTGGAAGTTTGCGCGCCGACAATGAAGGACGGACCAGGATCTGGATGGACATCGTGACTGCCATCAACGCGGAGGGGGTGGCAGTCCGCGACATACACCATGTCAAGAAGCGCTGGGAGGACTTCAGGTCCAGGACCCTCTACAAGGCCCGGTGCCTCGCTAAGGCAGTGGATGCCAAGGGGCGTGTTGTGGTGTGCCAGTAGTGTGCAGGTTGCACAAGTGTTTATGTAGGGCCATGTAGGGATGTGTATGAACATGGGCGTGAGGCTGCCACATGTGTGTCCTCTCAGTTGTGAGACACATTAATGGTGTATGTGTTGGTAAACATGCTGGGCAAATGCAGGTGTGGTAGCACACGTTTGAATTTCTGTGTATGTACATTGGCATGGTTGTGGCATGGATGGTGGTTCATAATACATGTATCTGCACTGTGTACATGTGCATGTATGTGTATCTGACAAGTGTGCAACTGTGATGCAACATGGATGCACGTGACACTGATATGTAGAAGGATGAATGGCAGATGTGACATGTATGGCGATCTCATCACTGCAACAGTTGGAGGAGATGTAGACATGCATGTAAGTGTGGTGGCGTGTGTGCATGTCTAGTGCACTCCTTGTGTTTCATGTGATGTCAGGCTCACCTTTGGCTGTTCATGCTGTTGTATGTGTATGGATGGTGCTGCCTGGTGCAATATTGCTGTTGAAATGTTCATGTGTGTGAGTTAAAATGACATGTGTGTCATGGAGTGTGATGCCGTGTCTGTAGTTAAACAATGCCACTCATGTGAAACTATCATGTGTGTATCAGTCCATTGTACAGTGCCCTGATGCCTGTGTTTTATCTCTCCCCGTCTGCAGCGTCAACTGAAGAAAAGGGCGGACAGGGTGCTGTGGAGCACAGCGGCAGGGATCATCCCGCCAGCCGGAGACGCAAGGCCCGGCTCCCCTCCCAGGTTGTCATCTTGTCGGAGAGTGAGGAGTCTGGTGCCGCGTCCAAGGCCGAAGCTGCCGAGCGAAGGTCCAAGAGCCGGAGGTCGGAGTTGGACTCCTCGGCAGCAGAAGGGGCAGCTGTGACCCCACAGGGTGCGATGGAGGAAGATGGCACGTAGTCATCCAGGTTGGTGGGGGGTTTGGTGAAGGAGGAGGCTGTGCAAGGGACAGACACAGGGTCTGGAGGTGGGGATTCCACTGGTGCTAGTGGTGCAGTGCAGGGGCAGGGACAGGAGGCAGCACAGGCCAACGCGGAGGTGCCTGTGTGTAATCCTGTCCCCGATCCTGTGACTGCATCATCCCGCACCAGCAGGGATGCCTACGTCCAGACCCGTTTTCAGGGAGGGGATCCGCTTACAACAACTGGCCTTCCTCTCCCTGCGGACATGGCTATCAGGGACCGGGTTGAGCCTGTCCTGGGTGGGGTGTTGTGTCAACGGGCCATGCGAGGTGACCTGCAGTCTTTGCATGAGGAGACTGCACGTCTACTCGAATGGCTCATTGACCGCGTTGACCTACTGGGACAGCTCACCAGGGCCGGATTCCTCCGTTTTCTGGACCTTGTTCCGACCCCCTCCTCAACTGAACCCCCTATGCCCCAGTCGTCCTCCATGCCATCTTCCCACCCATGTATCACCTGGGTACCCTGTGGAGATGCCTGTGACCCTGCGGCCAGGCTGGTGGAGGACATATCCCTGCCACAGTCGGGAGTCGGACGTCCAGCAGGGGTGGCCACCTCAACAACTGCACCCCAGCCGGAGGAGGATGTGCAGGCAGCAAGAGCCAGGGCACAGGCAGAGGCACAGCAGCAGCAGCAACAAGGTGGGAGCCATCATGGCTTGGGGCCTTCGACATCGGAGGGGCAGGCATCGGCCAGAGGGCAGGAGGACCCAGGACTGGAAGTGTCTTCCGTGTGGCAGCGGTTAGGCCATGTTATAGATGTGGAGCGGCAGCGGGCAGAAGAGGCACAGCTCACGATGGTCAGGGCGGAGAACTCCATGCGGAGGGCCCTGAGGCGGGCCGAGTGCCTCGAGGCAATTCGCAGGGAGTTGGAGGAGAACATGTCGTCGTCCCATCAAACTCTCGGGGCCATGGAAGAGGATAGCCTCCAGGACATTGAGCAGTGAGCCGTCGGACTAGCCCGCTGGCCTTGTAAATAGTTTTCAGAGTTAGGTTTCCTTTTCGTTTTCCTTTTATTTGTGGTCAATGGACAATGCCACACAAATTAGTATATAGTTATATTTTTAGGTAGTTAGTTAGGTACGTTTCATTTGTTTGGTTGGGATCATGGACTCTTTACATCCTTGGACAATGGATTGTATATTGTTTCATCATGTATTCATTTTTGGGGTTTTTTGCATTATGGACATGGAGCAATGGATTTATTTTTTCCGGACAATGGATTGTAAATAGTTGGACTATGGATTGATTTCTCTTTTTTTTTTTTAATATAAACATGAAGCAATGGAGATTTTATTTTTACATTTCCTTTGGATTTGCGTTGTTGGAGGGTGACTTTGGACTGTTTTTCTTTCAGATTTTTTGGGATTGGTTATCATTTTCATTCAATCATCTTTTTCACATGCTTTTCATTTCATGTTTCATATTTTGGTATGCTTTCATTTCATTTTTGATTTCATGTACATAATACATTTTCATTTTTTAGTTCCATGTGTGGGATTCGCTCATTGGGTTGATGCATGTGAAAATGTGGGTTTACACAAGCAATGCCAACCAGTGTTTGTGTGTGATGGACATGTGTTGATGTACATAGTTGACTTTTGGTTTGTGTCATGAGATCAGCATTTCACTGCTGGGGGGTGGGGGTGCAAGGGGACATGAGTGGGGGCCTGCTGGCAGGTGCCCTGCACTGCTGGGGCCTGGGGGTGCAGGGGGACATGAGTGGGGGCCTGCTGGCAGGTGCCCTGCACTGCTGGAGGGTGGGGGTGCAGGGGGACAAGAGTGGGACATGAGTGGGGGACTGCTGGCAGGTGCCCTGCACTGCTGGGGGGTGGGGGGTGCAAGGGGACATGAGTGGGGGCCTGCTGGCAGGTGCCCTGCACTGCTGGGGGGTGGGGGTGCAGGGGGACATGAGTGGGACATGAGGGGGGGCCTGCTGGCAGGTGCCTTGCACTGCTGGGGGGTTGGGGTGCAGGGGGACATGTGTGGGACATGAGTGGGGGCCTGCTGGCAGGTGCCCTGCACTGCTGGGGGGTGGGGGTGCAAGGGGACATGAGTGGGGGCCTGCTGGCAGGTGCCCTGCACTGCTGGGGGGTGGGGGGTGGGGGTGCAGGGGGACATGAGTGGGACATGAGTGGGGGCCTACTGGCAGGTGCCCCTCAGTGCTGGGGGATGGGGGTGCAGGGGGACATGAGTGGGACATGAGTGGGGGCCTGCTGGCAGGTGCCCTGCACTGCTGGGGTGTGTGGGTGCAAGGGGACATGAGTGGGGGCCTGCTGGCAGGTGCCCTGCACTGCTGGGGGGTGGGTGTGCAGGGGAACATGAGTGGGAGCCTGCTGGCAGGTGCCCTGCACTGCTGGGGGGGTGGAGGTGCAGGGGGACATGAGTGGGGGCCTGCTGGCAGGTGCCCTGCACTGCTGGGGGTTGAGCGTGCAAGGGGACATGAGTGGGACATGAGTGGGGGCCTGCTGGCAGGTGCCCTGCACTGCTGGGGGGTGGGGATGAAGGGGGTCATGCGTTGGTGATCAGTAGTGCAAGGTGACATGTGGCTTAGCTGGGGGGCATGCCCATGATGGATGGGCTGCCTGCGGAACATGACCAGGGGTGCAGGGTAGTCCCCTGTGGTGTGGGCTGCCTGCAGGGGCCGTGCAGCGTTTAGAGGGAACACCTGAGAGGACCCACACTGCCAATTCACGTGTAGGACACCCCTACACCCCCGAAATACACGTACCCTGCTGAAATCGCGTGTGAGACTTCCTGCAAACCCCAGTAATACACGTTCCCCGCTCGCACAGGGCCCTTTCGCGTATGAAACTTCAAGCGAACCCTGTAATACACGTACCTTGCTGAAATCGAGTGTGAAACTTCCTGCGAACCCCAGTTATACACGTACCCCACTCGCACAGGCCCTTTCGTGTGTGAGACTTTCCGCGCACCCCCGAAATACACGTACCCGGATCCAATCGCGTGTGAGACTTCCCGTGAACTCCCGTAATACATGTACCCTGCTGAAATCGCGGTGAAACTTCCCGCTAACCCCAGTTATACACGTACCCCACTCGCATAGGCCCTTTCGCATGTGAAACTTCCTGCGCACCCCTGAAATAGACATACCCGGATCAAATCCCGTGTGAGACTTCCCGTGAACCCCCATAATACACGTACCATGATGAAATGGCGTGTGAAACTTCCTGCAAACCCCAGTTATACATGTAACCCACTCGCACAGGCCCTTTCATGTGTGAGACTTCCCGTGCACCCCCGAAATACACGTACATGGATCCAATCGCGTGTGGGACTTCCCGCGAACCCCCGTAATACACGTACCCTGCTGAAATCATGGGTAAAACTTCCCGCGAACCCCAGTTATACACGTACCCCACTCGCACAGGCCCTTTCACAACTGAAACTTCCGCGCACCCCCGAAATAGACGTACCCGGATCCAATTGCGTGTGAGACTTCCCGCGAACCACCGTAATACACGTACCGTGATGAAATCGCGTGTGAAACTTCCTGCGAACCCCAGTTATACATGTACCCCACTCGCACAGGCCCTTTTGCGTTTGAAACTTCCCCCGCACCCCTGAAATACACGTACCCGGATCCAATCGCGTGTGAGACTTCCCGTGAACCCCCTTAATACACGTACCTCGCTGAAATCGCGTGTGAAACTTCCCGCGAACCCCAGTTATACACCTACTCGCACAGGCCCTTTCCCGTGTGAGACTTCCCGCGCACCCGAGAAATACACGTACCCGGATCCAATCGCGTGTGAGACTTCCCGCAAACTCCCGTAATACATGTACCCTGCTGAAATCGCGGGTGAAACTTCCCGCGAACCCCAGTTATACACGTTCCCCACTCGCACAGCCCTTTCACGTATGAAACTTCCCGCAAACCCCGTAATACACGTAACCTGCCCCAATCGCGTGTGAAACTTCACGCGAACCACAGTTATACACGTACCCCACTCGCACAGGCCCTTTTGCGTGTGAAACTTCACGCGAACGCCAGTAATACACGTTCCCCGCTTGGCGTTTGCGGTTTGGCAGCCCTGTAAACTGGTCCAGGGTTAGCGCAGTCCTTTGTGCTGGATTGGGTATTTTGATGGCTTTTCCTTGCGCGAGGGCGTTCTTGGGGGCGTAACTGGTGCTGCTGCAGGGTCGCTGCGCCACTCTGTGCCACGGCTGGTTTTGGAGGCTAAAATCCATGAATACGCTGTGCGCGGAAACTGATTTTAGCGCACGCGGCTGGCGCAGACATTCGCACGTGCACACTGTGCGCCAGCCGCGTGCGCCACTTTTGTGCGAAATTCTATGAATTACAAATCTCCAGTACGAATCTTTCGATATTATGCAAATGTGTAGATTAATATGCATCAAATATTTGTATTGCTTCTTTTTTCTTTTGTTGTATTGGCTTTGCACTGGTTTTACTTTTATTATTCTTCCTTTTCCTTAATCACTTAACACCATTGTTGTTCTTATTTCATGTGTATATATTAATGTTGAGTTTTGACAAGTTCATAAAATTCATATGGAATGTTTTTAACAAAAAAAAAGGAAATATTGAAAAGTTGATGTTTTTTCAACTGTATCAATAACAAATAAAAAAAAGGGGGAAGCTAGGGAAATACAGGTAAGGATGAGAAGGCAGTTTCATAGGTCTTCCCGAGTGCTGAAGGGGGAGCACATAGAAGTGAGGATTACCAGACATGCAGAATGGTGGAAGTCAGCTGCTCAAACAGAATGAGTGCACAGCAGTGGGTGAGCGAAGGGTGCAGTCAGCTGCACAAACAGAATGGGTGCACAGCAGTGGGGGAGTGAAATGAGTGACTCATGGGCCAATGCAGAGGTAATATAGGTGCAGGGGGTATAGGTGCACACAGCAAGAAATAAAACAGTGTGCAGGAGGGATTCAGCAAATGTGTCTGCTGGGACACTAGCATTGGACAATTACAGAGCAGTAATGGTGTGCTTCTGTTACATTCTTGACTGTCACCTATTAACCATGATGTGAAAAAAGAGAAGTTGACGTGGCATTCAAAACTGTGGATCAAGATAGGCTAGGGCTTCGAAGTTATCCAGTTCAACAACATGTTGTCAGAGGTCACACAGGTCTTGCAAACCATAACCAAAAGGCATTGAAAATTCATGCATTGGGGTGCTCCGATAATTGTCTACGCCTCATAGTCATCTTTTAATGGGTAAAGGACACTGCTGTTCTCATGCAGTACATTGCCCGTGGGGGCATGTTCTACATGTGTAAAGGTTGTATTCCCAGGAATTCTGAAAGCTTAGTATGATGATGGACAATAATCCGAAACATTATTCTGCTTCAGGATACATTAGGAGCTCGGCGCCTGGCCCCTCCTTCATCTCTGCACCTCATTCCAATCAAAATGGTGTTGGCACACAAGGTATATTTAAAGCATAGTCCTACATCCACATAAAAGGCTCAGCTAATCAATGGCAACAACGCATTTTGGTTTTAAGCACTTTCACAAGACTTGGACCTCATTATGAGTATGGCAGTGAGGGAATAAATGGTTCTAATGCAGTACAACCAGCAACACAGGTTCCATCCGTGGGTCGGCGCTTACAAACCTCTGGGTATTAAGCGCGTCATAAATAACCAATTACAATTGCCCATGTTAAAAGTTCCTTCCAGTGGTCATTAAAGAGAATGGGTCAGCAACAAATATGTGATGTGTATATTTTATACATTCATGGTAGTATGGTATTTAAACAGCTCAAATCTATCTGGGAAACAACTGAGTGCTGTACATTCATGTATACAGCAGGTGTTTACAGATAGGGTACACAGGTGGCAGAGGTAGCTGCAATGGTTTTGCTGTGGGAAGCAGGGCAAGGAGTGTGACTGGTGGCCACCTGGTGAGGATATAAACGCCTGGCCTTTGTGCTTTATATTAAATTAATACAATTATCAGTGTAATTCCATTTCAGGAAGGGACATCTGCTAATCTGATCTTCCTTTCATACGCTTCATTCCAACAGTATATTTTAGACCTCTGCACTGCTGTTGCTGATCTCTGACCTAGAGGGGCAGAGGTTCAGAAGGCCAACCTAGTTTCTTTGTTAATTTGTTAAAATGGATTTCTGAACTCTGACCTAGAGGGGCAGAGGTTCAGAAGGCCACCATAGTTTCTTGGAACAGGGTAACATCTGGACAAGCCAGACCAATCAGGGTAGCTATGGCAGGCAGTCAAGACTAAGGCCCTCATTACAACACCAGCGCTAAACCATGGCGCTATTAGCACCATGGTTGGTGCCGGTGTTGTAACGGGTCCGCCATGGTTCAATGGGGAACTACCACCCCATTCCAAGGTTGGTGGGGCGGTAATTCCCCATTGAACCATGGCCCTTCCCCATTCCCATTTTCGCCCCATAGGGCTCTATGGGAATGGGGAAGGCGCTAAGTACGGTACCGCAAATTGCGGTACCGTACTTAGCACCAAGGTCCCTTTGCGGGTCCCTACTTTAACGGCTGGTGTAGACCAGCCGTTAAGGTTGGGTCCCGCAAAGGGACCTCATAGTAAGGCGCTAAGTGTTTAACGGCGCTGCAGCCTTTTACGGCGCCGTTAAACACTTAGCACCAGGGTCGTAATGAGGCCCTAAGTCTCAAGAGGGGTGAGGGTGACTGAAATACCTAAATGAGCACACAAAGCAAGGACACTTACAAATTACTCCAGACAGGTGTTATATTAAACATATAGACACATTTATTACAAGGCCTTTGTAACATAGACCATAGCAAAGAGTCAGAATAATACTGAAGTAAACCAACACATCACAATCAACACAATATATATACAAGACCAAAGGGGTCTAACGGATTAAGAAGCACGAAATATGTAGA
Source organism: Ambystoma mexicanum (assembly GCF_040938575.1). NCBI lineage: Eukaryota > Metazoa > Chordata > Amphibia > Caudata > Ambystomatidae > Ambystoma > Ambystoma mexicanum. The sequence continues at coordinate 1,222,100,297 of NC_090924.1, forward strand.
ACACCTAGATGGGGAGGAAAACAGGCAGTGCAAGTAATCTTTAGACCCAGTTCCACATCAAGAATACACCTAACTAAGAGGCAGTCCAAGCCCTACGAAGAGAGGGGCCTTATGCTCAATAGTACATGCACACGCTTGTGGCACTGGTCAAAAGAGGGTCTCTTCAAAGGTCACTAGCAGCTCAGGAAGGTAGATGCGGTCGATGAAGAACAAGTCTCCACTATTCAAGAAGGACCTCCACTTACGGGCAGAGGCAGGTTATGAGTGCGGGTAGAGTCGCTATTTCGCAACAGCGGTAGAAAAGAAATGGGCTCCTGCGCTAGGGGCCACCGGTTGGGTTATGGACTACTCACCAGTCCCTGACGCAGGCAGACCCAGACTTCGCCAGTTAAATCCACTTCGCTGGCAGGTTCGAATGCGACAATCAGGATGTCTCAACACCATGTAGTTTCCGCGGTAGCAGGCTTCAGGTTCAAGAGGGTCACAAGTTCAGCAAACTTGCACAGGTCGTTGCCACAGCAGGGCAACATGGTAACCACATTTACTCCAGTCCGGGCGCACTCATCTCACTTCAGACCTGGGAATGGCAAGTGTACGAAATTCGGTGTGAGGGTGCCGTGGACACAGAGCAAGCAGTATACCAAGTTTTGGGGGCTTCCTTGAAACCGCGGCGATGACCGAGCAAACGTCCTGCACCCTATTACCTCTGGGTCTGGAGCGCGTAATTAAGTGAATAAACAAACAAACAAACAATCAGTATACGGATCTACAGCGTCGGCCCTCTAATGGCACAGAGCAGGTTCAGGTTCACAGGTGCCCATCTGACAGCTGCATTGCTAAGTCATTGCAGCACAGGGACTGCATTTAAGATATGCAACACTGTTCCCGAAATCACATAACTATGAAAGTTGCTATCCTGGTGCATGCTAAACTGTAAATATAAGCTGTACTTGTGTTTGAGGTATGTTAGATAGCATCTCTCATAATTATATTAGCCATATCAAGTTGATATAACGAATGTGTCAAACCAGTGGGCCCAGATGAGCTCTGGAAGGGTTATGTATATTCCTCCTGCCAGGCTACCCCTGCTGCTACCAGCAAGACTGTTGACCTGGAGGTTGTCTCTCTTTGATCGGTTGTGAGGGCAGGTAGCACTCCCTCCAGTGAGACAGCCATCCCACAAGAAGCATTCCTAAGAACAGGAATCAAAAGCACACTATTCACAAAAAGACTAGCCTTACACCAGGGTGCTGCATTCCAAAAGGCCTTTGATGCTATGAACATGGGAAGGGGGTTAGTGTATATAGAGTGAGCTCAGACTAGCTGGAGGAAGATTCCACCATCTTGTTTTCTCGCTTTATCTCTCTTCCCTCCGGTCCCTTCCACTTTCTTTAAAACAAAACACTTTCGGCGTGATCTCAAAAGGCAAAGTCCACTTTTTCCAAGAGACAAGATTAAACCTTTTAAGCAAGCTTGCCATTATCCAATCCCCTGTGGACATTTGCCTTTAAAAGAAGGGGTCTCCCACTCCTTCTGAGATTCACTTTGGAACAAACACCTAAGGAAGAATTTAGTAGACCTATATTGGGAGTGTTGACCTTTCCAAAGACCTCCACCGGAGGTGAAGAATGAATGTCTGTAACAGCTTAACTTGGCCTCATCGGGTTCAGGGCCCTCCCAGGAGACACACTGCTGCTGCTGAGAATAGCACCTGGACCCCTAAGTGAAACTGCCATGGCTGTTTCGCAGGATGTCGCCACTTCCAAAACAGCTCCCCAAAAGTGTCATACACAACTGACCCCCTTTTGTATAAGTCCTGGAACACCTATAGCCTAACCTCTTCCCTGGGTTACCTGGAGACATGATAGGGAAAACTGGTGAGTGTTGCTCTGTGTATCGTTCGTCCCTTCCCTCTCCCAGTACTCCCTGGTTACCTTATATTCTCACTCTTGGGAACTGAAAGAGGTTCCAATCAGAGCCTTTAGTGACAGAGTTCTGTCAGTCTGCAACACTAGTTCAGTTACTTCACTCAACAGCATGTAAGCGGACTAGCCGCAATGTACTAGAACATTCTATGAAGTTTTCAATAAACTGTGGTTGTAATGCGGTTATATGCTCTTAATACTGATATGAAGTTTGGTGTTAATTCAGTGTTCATTTGCATGGGTTAGGCAAATATGTAGTAGGAGAGAGATTCATGCACTAATCCTTTCTTTGTTTACAAGTTACTATCTGGAACATGCCTGTATAAACAAAGGTAAATGATTCAAACATGTATCTCTAGTCTTCTCTTTCCTTGCAGATAAGACAGAGGGAAGAACTGGAGCGGTGATGATGAAGGCATGCGGATGGTTGAATGAATGCTTGATTCACATTACTGGAGCGGTGATGGTGAAAGAGTGCAGGCAGTCGTATGAAGATGGAACGTTACTGGAGGCAAGCGCTAATTGTGTGGTCTTCAGGAGCTTGGTCTTTTATAGACTAATCTCCAAGCTTGTGCCTGTGATCCTGAAATCGCACACAAGTTTCCAAATCTCATGTGATTTCCTTCAAACTACTCAAGAGGGCTGTGTACCTAGAGAATCTTAGTGGTTTCCTTGTCTACACAGATGGACTGCATTGGTCCAAGGACTGTGAGCTGAAGTGGGATTGTGCTAGGAATCTCTTTGTGCCAAACCTGCGCAAGGATGATGGTGGTATGTGTGCTGTGACCTGCTTCTTGAACAACATATGATCCATTTTTGTCTAGTTCTCCTCTCATGAAGTGGTGTCACTTGACTCCGAGGGGGGCACAGTTCTGGCAGTGTGCAAGGCAGAGGCAAGTTCTCCTCCCTGACCATATCCACGGCAAATTGGGAGAAACCTGCTGCTACAGCAAGAAATGTCATTCTGGCAGCCACACTGGTACCCAGTACCTCACTCTGACACCTGCAGGTATGTGCCAGCCTCCCCCATGTTGGGAGCCTGAGGACTGAAATCCTGGAGTGAGACTCAGAGCATCTGAGAGCCAAGACAACCAGGATCCCTGTGCTTTCACCATTAAAATGCATTAAACCATCATTCAAGCTTGTTTGACCCAGTTGAAACTAAAGGACTCGCTGGTGCTGCCTTTTGCACTGACCTAGTCTACGAATTGTGTGTGTTGCATCTTTCGAATCAGTTTGGCACTTTATCACAGTAGCTGAGCATGTTGCTGCCTCGACAACACTGTTAAAACCGATTTTCAAACCACCAGTATCTTTATTGCTTATCTTCATTGACATTCTACCAGACCAATCAAACTCCGACCTTCAAACACCACATAAAACTGCCTTACTCAAACTGTGCATCCAGTTACCAACATCTTCACCGTCTCACCGACTGTCGATCCAACCTGGGTCACCCTCACAATCTGCAATTCATTGAGCATCTCATTGAACAGTAGCACAATTTATTTCAACACTGTTGCATCCCAAAACAGAGCCTGTCACATGTTCAGCTTGAATTAACTGGTAATTTGCTGGACCTCAACTTGAACCACTGGCAACTTTGTGTCATACATCGACCTGATCCAGTGGCTACCAGACAACTCGAACCGGCTCGACATCGAGTTGCCACTTCGTCCACCTGCACCTAGGATCATCAGGATCACAGCTTCAAGCCATCACTGGACCTCATCTCGAAACTGTGAAGTGTCTTAGGCCGACCCCAAACAACAGTTACCACAACTGAAACCGAACCCAATCTTCAAACCAACCCTGGTGAACCATTGCGCGCAGCATTGCTCTGAGCTACCGTTTCAAACCAGCTCGACTCACGCTCCACACATGGGGTTAAAGCATGTGCTGCACACAAACCTGTCTCTATCGGCTCACATAAAACCAATAGGTTTGATGCTGTTGAACCACCATGAACCGCAGAAAGTTATTATTGACTAATAACTGTCGCCTTGGTCCAGATTTGGGCCATAGAGAATGGATAGGTCACTTTAATCCCTTTTGCACTCAAGAACATACATTCTTTTTAAAAAACATTGTGATTTTTATGTGTCTTTCACCCCTGACTCATCACCCAGAGTGCTTCATCTATTTATACTTGCATATTCTGTGTTTTTTCCTCAGAGGTGGGTTTTGTGTAGTGTCTTTTTATTTAGTTATTTTTGCAGATGGTTTGTTTAATTAAAGTACACATATTTTATAGAACCTTGATTGGACATTATCTTTATTTTGAACTTTTTTTGGTTTGCTTTTTGGGTTACTAATTGATCACATTCACACTCCTCTTGTGAGTACAGCCTTCCATCTGCCAACGTTACCACAAAAGGCAAATGAGGAATATCTCTTAACTGTGCCTGTTTTACATTTATGATTGGAATGACTCTTGTCCAGTAGCAGTTTGAGGCCTAAATAGATGCTTTAGCTTCTACCCACCGCTCTACTCCAGCAGGGAAGAAGTACTTTCGTGACAAGGGGAGCTACAAAGGGAGATAGGTAGGCTTGATTGGGAATATCAGCAATCAACAAGTTGTTCTTGAAAGATTAGATTCTTTCATGCCCTTCCTGGAGTGTAGGATGGAGAGGGGGGTGTAAAATACACTGTTTGCCTTATCCAGAGGCAGGATGTGAAGTGTAAAGAAGCCTGTTTCCTAGTTTTACTCTTTGCAGTTGTTTAAGTTTTTTTTTTATCCAGCCTGCCAATATTGTGGCTTGCAGTGGTCATTTGGCCTCCAGAGATAGCGAATTTCTGGGGAAGTTAAAGTGGTCTTTTGAATGTAACTTCTTTATAGATGATGCAGGATGCCATGCTGGTTGGCTTTCAGAGGGAACAAGGTGGCATCAGAGTCTTTTGAGATTAGGACATTGTCACTGTTCAGCTGGGCGAAGTCCATGGCTTTGACAACTTTTCTTAAACTCAAGGTGGGATGAAAGGCTCGACATTGCAGGTTAGCATGAGCTGGTGTCACGCTGTGTGGGTTTTCTTGCTCCATAATTTATTTAATTTCTTTTCTTTTTTCTATTGTGTGAATTAGTTAGTAAAACAATCTTTACACACACGTATACATAATCCAAATGGTACAATAGCATCACAATTACAGATAGATAAAAAGAACATATTTAAAACAGAGAAATTTCATAAAAACAACTTCAATAAATTCATTGCATTAATTAGCAGCCTATAATTCGGGTTATTAAGTAAATTCCACCACAAATCTTCCCAAGTTAAAAGAGGGGTCATAATAAAATAGGATTTAAAAGTCACTTCCCGAAGAACAGTTAAAATTTGACATTCATTAATAAGGTGCTTCAAAGTTTCACCACAAATTTTACTGCAGCGACACAGACGACAGAGACGATCAGTCAAAGTCAACCCTGACCGACCACATATAACATCGTTAGTTAACAAGAGATTTAATTTAATACATAACCAAACATTTCTAAGATGTTTTGATGCATGTTTGGTTATGTATTTCTGTAGAACATTAAATGGTTTAATATCCATAGAAAAATGTTCAAACACTTTATACGAGCGGAGATTATCTCTATTTTTAATCCAGTCTTCTTCGAATAATAGCTTCTTGGCCTTGCCTGGATTGCAGTCTAAATCTTCCAAAGAAATAGATTTATCAACCACAGTCAATAAAAAGGTCACCCAAATCTTTAGAACCACACAATTCACCTGATTGAGCAGTGCATTAAGTTGACTAAAAAGGGTGGCTACTGGTGGAAACAATATAGATCACAAAAAAAGTATTTTTCTACAAACAACTTTTGTAGTGAGGGAAGTGATGCCCAAAATGTGTTTAACCGGGTGAAACAGAGCACCCCCTGGAAGGTTCAGAAAACTTTTCAAACAAAAGTCTCCTCCTTGTCCCAATCCAGGTTAGCCTCCCTGACCTCTGCCCACAGATTAATTTTGGAACAATCACTGGGTTATAAAGTTTGATAGCAGGTACCAATGAAAAGCGGCCACATTTTCTGTCCAGTACTTGAAGTTTGGCTGCCGCTGTGCTTGCTCCTAATTTTGATTCGTCAATTGCAGGCGACGCTGACCGTTTTGATCGAATGGTCACAACTCTTTGGATTTCATGACACTGGTACCCAGGCCCAAATCCCTAAAGATATTCTGAGCCCGCAAAAGAGACTTCTGAAATCCAACTGCTGTGTAATCAAGTAAAACGAGATCATCAGCGTAGTGAAGATACTGAATTCTAACCTGGCCCAATCACAGGGGACTAACCCCTTGCCCTCCTATGCAGTCCTGATTCCCAGAATATGTAAGTTAAAAAGAAACGGTGCAAGAACACATCCTGTACGTAGACCTCATTCAACAGAGATCCACCCTGAATACCCACCGCTCTTATCCAACCTAATCTTAATCTTCAAATCTTTATGTAGGAATTCCAGCATTAGTACTAGGGCCTCAGGGCAACTCTGTAACCTAAGCATCCCCAAAGCTTATTGAGATCAACACAATCAAAAGCTTTGGTAACATCAAGAAAAGAAAGATTGATCGTGTGTTTTCTTTGAAATGCCTGGTTCTTTAAAAGCTGTACAACCAAGCAATTAAGGGCTGTACTTGTACCCTTGCGAAAAATGGATTGATTACAATCCACCTTATTGGCAGTAGTGGCCCATCTCTCCAGTGAAGGCAATAAAAAGCCAGAATATATTTTGTACGAGGCCTCCAAAAGGGAAATATGGCAATAATTCCCCAAATTGGCCCTATCTCCCTTTTTGTTCATAACTACACCAATAGCCTCTTGCTCTATTTTATGAACTTGGACATAGTTTAGGGAAGACTGCTTTTCTGTGGACTGACAATGCAGTAGATCCATGATATGAACCTGGACTTGTTCCGTGTGGGCAGCCATTGAGAATATCATGTTGTCCACTGAGAAGAAAAAGGGCAGGGTTTCGCCCCCTTTTTATGCATTTACCAGTCATTGAACCCTCCCTGGCAGGGACACATAAACCTATCGGCCTGGGGACTCAGTGGGACTGAAGTGGTTTATTGGTGCATGCTATATGTCCATCCTTCGGAGTTTAAAATGCTGGGAGTACAATGGGGTATAACTACCCTGGGGCAGTTGCATGTGTGATGATGCAAGGGGATCTTAAACAAAATAAATTGGTTCATCTGGTGTGCCCACCCCTTGGTGATTTTCATTCAATGCCCTCAACCTCTATATAGCTCCACTCCTGGAATGTGGCTGGCTTTAAGAGTAAGAAAGACGATTTAGATTGGCAGCAATTTTTTAAACATTTCGAAATGATCTGCCTTCAAGAGAAATGGCTAAAGCATTTAGCTCTCTTGCAAGGAATTTGTCAAGGGGTATTCTGACATGTGTGGGGGCTTGCTGACATGTTTTAAAAATTCATTAACTGAAGTCTTAACATTAATCCAATTAGAATCACCAGATATTTTAATTTTAAAATGGGATGTTGATGCCGAAAATGTCCTTATTATTGTTAATATTGATCTGACACCTTTGGAGGAAGCTATAGGTGTATTAATAATTCATCTCGAAGAGCTAGAAAATATGAGGTATTTATGTATCAGTAAACAGTTACATATTGTGCTACTGTGTGATTTCAATATGCAGCTACAAATAGTCTAAAAGTATCCGTTTTTTATAGAAGGACTATAACGTGCTATGAGGGATTCCTTTGTCGCACAGTCAACCATGCACCCCTACGAAGGCTTTTTCTGCTAAACTAATTCTGGAGATTGTGACTTTGGGGTATATGTCCTGTGATGGCAGGTTCTCCTGTGATATTCCGGCAAGGCCTACATATTTCAGGGAATTGTAGAACCCATATTGATTATAGTTTATTAAATGTAGAAAGTTGGAGGCTGGTAGTTGACTTCCAAGTTATTCAACATATTGAAAGCGACCACAACACCCATTTTTATCTCTTAGCCTGTCCTGTGAAACCCCTACAAGATCTGAAGGATGGGGGCAGGCAGAGGATCCCTTGACAAATATTTATCAGAACTAATTATATTAGTAGAGGGCACTCACTATTAGTACTGCTTCTTGAATCTCTTACATTAGGGACTGGACTATCATCCAGTGACTTTTCACAACAGCTGGTATGTGCGCTAAATCCTATTTTGACTAAACTAAGAGCTAGAGGGGTGGCAAGTATGTTTTCTCTTACCGGGTGGTTTGATCAGGAGTGCCACCAAAAGAAGTCTGAATTATTATCAATTGTGAAATTGAAAGAATGCAAGAGTGCAGAGGAATTAAGATCAGCCAAACGAGAATATAATACCTTACTGGTGGAAAAGAGGGAGATGTGCCACAAGAAGAAATGGGAGAAACTCAAATTAGCAACTAGAAGGAAAAATGCATCTGCATTCTGGCAGATGGTCTCTGTGCATACTAAATGGCTGACTTGATCTGTTCTGCCAAATATCCCAGAGGAAATTTGGTATTCCCATTTCAGTACACTGTATCAGGACTCTGGTGTACAATTATTGACTAATATTGAACCCACAGGATGGGGGGTTTTGTTGTCAAATTATGTGTTGGATATATCTCTAGAGGAGGTGAAAGAAGCAATTCTTTCACAGAAGAGGGGTAAAGTGGCAGTGCCAGATGCAATACCTGGAGAGCTCTTTAGTACAGAAGTAGGAATATGTGTTTTCAAATACTACGAGCCCCCACCTTGCCCTGATTCCTGGCGAGGTGCAATTATAGCCCCTGTTTTAAAAAAAGGGGAATACGAGTGACCCCCAAAAATACAGACCTCTATTCTTATTTGATGCAGTATCTAAGACGTACAGTAAAATCCTACTAAAAAGGTTGTAGGTATGGATGTTGCAAAATAATGTACTTTCAGATCTACAGGCAGGTTTTAGATTGGGCGTTGGTCTGATGGATCGTGTTTTTAGGCTATCCCTACGCCGAGATATATACGTGAGACTTAGAAATCAAAATCTTTTTTTGGTATTCATTGATGTGCGAGCAGCTTTTGACTCAATACCTAGAACAAGGGTATGGCTGTATTTGTTTATATTGGGGATTCCAAGAAGGGGCTAGAGCGCTTCCAGGGGTCAACTATGTATCTAATTTAAGTGGAAAACCTGTTCTCACCCCAATGTTTGCCTTTAAAGTCCAAGAATATACGATAACAAAAGACTGTATCAAGCAGAGGCATATGGATTAGTATTATAAGGCCCAATTCTTAGAGATCGGCTTGGTAGGCATAAACGCTAAATACTTCAAGCTGAAATACTCATTTGGCCAAGATACATGCCTATCCTGTATTGATGATAAGGAGACACAGAACCTGTTTTTAAAGGCGATGTTAGGGACACATCCACATTCAACAGTTGTAAACTCCTGGGCAGAGGTGATTTGTACATGTGTAACATTTGTGGGAATGAAGTTGAAGGTCTTATGCATATTTCGTTTGTATGCCCCTTGTATAGGAGCTTGTGCCATAACCGTCTTGCCCCTACTTATATACATTTTAATTTAAGAGGCACCAAAGAGGCTCTGGAATTTTGGATCGTTTTGAGTTAACGTTATCAAGCCTTTACATTTTTTATTTAATTATTTAATTGGTACTCCATGTATCGCCCTGAGAAGGATGACCATAGCAAGATTTGAAAGCGCAGGCTGGCCCCATAAATGAAATGTAAACTATCCGCCCAGATGCGCATTTCAAGAGAATATTTAGAAACATAAAGCAGGACAAAATGGTGAAAGCTGGACCTGATTCACAAAGCGTTCATCAATAGGATGTTTACCCGTTTAAAAACGCTTCCTGCATCAAGGCCCATATGTCTCTATGCAAGTACACATGAGAACAACCCTGAAAGAAAAAACGTGTACATTAATATTAACTAAATCAATGCACTCTATGCAATGCAACCAAAACAGCACTTCCCACTGCTACATGTTGAGGTCACTAGTAGTATCGATACTGGAGGATACCTTTGAATTTCTAGAAGGATTTTAAGTGTGCACCTAGTGTGGTGTTCACTGCTGTACATCGCAGGAGAGAAATAGCTAGTACGACTGGTGAGCAACAGTTCAAGGACCGCCTGTTCCTACCCTTTCCTCATACTCATAGTGACCCGCAAAGAAGAAAGTCAAGTCCTAGCTAACTTTCTCACTACATATATAATCTCCTCTAATAAGGGATACATATGTCACTCTTCTGACAACAGTTTCCATGCTTCACCCCCAAAAACAAACGAAAATGTGCCTTCCTTCGCTGTTCTGCAGCTCCTCGCTGCCAGTTGTGCCCGCGGCCACCGTGCAAAGCTAAAAAGGGGCATTTCTGTGAAGCTCCCTTGTTCTATCCATGACTGCAGTTAGCTTTGTTTTGGGGAGTTAAACAGGATTGTGTTCCCTGTGCAACACTTACAAAAAATAAAAAATACAAAATATTAGGTTCAAATGGCAGTAATGAGTAAAGGGCAGGTAGTGAGCTTTACCACGCTGGTGAAAAGCTGCCATATCCCTGGCATTTTTTTTTTTTTTTAATTCAAACCGTTGTTTTTAGTTTGATCAACAAACTTTTACAACATTTACATTTACATTCATCATTCTTCAACTGAAAACATATTTACAAGCAACAAAAAAGAAAACATTCTGAATATCACAATTCCATTAATATAAAAAACATGTGCGAAATAACATACAATTATTAAAGAAAATACATCACATAACAAAAGAACCGGGCCACAATTTGCCTAAATACAAAAGAAAACTGTTCTGCTATAACGTGTTTTAAACAAGAAACACAAAGCATTTTCAGAATGTTACTTAGCAAGAATTGCAACTACAGAGTGCACTAATTCTCTCCAAATACAGGGCACATAGGGACCCATATAGAATGGCCACGTCAGCATGGTTGACTTGCCACTCACGAAAGATTCAGCCTATAACCCTGTTTAGGAACTTGTTTTCCAATTCCAAATGTATGATTGTGAGAAGCCTGGTGAGCGACAAAATAGTTTTTGTACAATTACCCCACATGCAGGATAGCCAAAACCATTCCCTTTTGGATGCCGTACAGCCCACTCTATCAATTCCAATTGCTTCAAGGTGATCTTTTCAAAATGTGCAGAGTAAACAACCAGATGTTTTGTGGACTCCGACTGAATGACATCATTGCAGAATCTACAACCATAGCCGATATTTGGCAGCTTATGCAGCAACCAGCTCTTGGTTCTTTCCAATATTAACATTTGGTTTAATTTGAACCTTAAGTAAATGACCCTTGCTTTATTGCATGGAAATTGTATTAGATAGCGCTTATGGGGAAGTCTCTCAGTACAAAACTTTGCAGCTTCTTTATAGGATTTCGAGGCCTCAATCATGTTCAAGGTTTTACACCAATCATGATCAAAAAGACAGTGTTTTACATGCGCTAATCGAAATTCCAAATCCGAAAGAGTAAGAGCGATTTCAGCTAATAAAGACACCATTTTAGCAGGGTATTTTGCAATGGACGGTGGATTAGAGGCAACTATCATTTGGCCCAAATCCTCATATAATGAGTTTTTGGGAGGGAACAGCATTTTTGCTAGATTTGACAATAATCGCCAGTTATAGCGTGCTGACAGTGAAGTTAGACCCAACTCCTGTCTCAATACGGCATTGGGAATGAACTTAGATAAACGCAAAACACCCTTCCATAAACCCCCTTGAAGTTGGTCTAAAAGTTTATCAATATCTGCGAGACACATATCCAAAGCATAAAATAAGATTGACACAACTTTGAGGGTGTAAAATTCAATTAATGGAAGTGAAGAAAATGTGCAATATTTGTTGTAAACAATGCGCATTTGTGTAGCAAAAACTTTAATCTTTACGTTTAGTACTTCCTACCACATCATGAGTGAATTGGCGTCAGAAATTGAGTACCCAAGATACCTAATGGTGGAGGCTCTTGCAATTGGGATTTTTCAATGGTCCATTTCCAAGTGCAAGGATTCCTCTTTAGGTTCTTGAATATGAAGATATGGGATTTTTCCGCATTGAAGTGTAGGTTATGCGCGCTACAATAGGAGGCAAACAGGGACAGTTTGTCTTGCAGGCCGGACAGGGTACGATCAAAGATCACAATATCATCCGCGAAGGCGAGTCAATGTATTTTCAATTGAGCTAGCCTTGCAGGGTAGTGAATTTGCTTTGCCCAGATTTCATTGATTCCACATAGGTATAAGTTAAATAAAGTAGCCGCCAAATTGCAGCCCTGCTTCACCCCAACCCTGATAGGGATGGCATTTGTAGTTGCGCCCGTATGATTGACCCTGACATAATAAGCAGTTTTTTCGTGTAATTTTGCAATTAAGAATATGATGTGGGAAGGAATTCCCATAAAAGCCATATTTTCTCCCAGAGCAAGCCCGCACCACACAGTCAAAGGCGGCTGTGGGGTCAATAGATGCCATATATAATGGACCAGAATCGGGCACCTTTGGTTTGGCGTGGAGGTGAGCCAATAGTGTTGTGTTTAATGCTGTTCCCATCTGTGCCCGAAACCCAATTTGAAAGCGTGAAAGAATGTTATGCTGTTTCAAGAAGCCATGCAGGTCTCGCAAGAGTAGAATTGCAAACACTTTAGCCACTGCATATATGAGGGCGATAGGGCAAAAATTGGATGGGTCAGTTCTTGGACCCTTTTTATACAGAGGAACAATTATGCAGCATCACCAGGAGGGTAGATGATTAGTGTTAATAAGATGATATCGAATTGGCTCTTTAATATCCTGGCCCAAAGCAATGGATTTCGCTTGATTACACATGGCGGGATGCCATCAAGCCCAGTAGCTTTAGAATAATTCAAAGCGTGAATTTCACATTCGATGTCCTCGAGGGACCATTGTGGTAGTGGTAAGTGTGGAATGCTCAAGTTCTTTGTGTTAACATTATCGAACATAGTGGGCAGAGAAAATTTAAACTTAAAAAACTCCAACCAGGTATCAGCAGATATCATAGAGGCCTGGTCAGTACTCAGAGTGTTGGAGTCCGCCCGAAGGAGAGCTCACGTGGAGCATCTATCGTTACGACATAGAGTAGCAAACATCTTCTGATTGGTCAGGTTATGTAAGTAACGTTTGTGATTCACACACTTATTGCGATAAGCATTACAAATAGCCTTTTGTTCCTTGTGAAACTCCTCCATAGAGAGGAAAGCACTATTGAGTTTATGTAAGGCAGAATTTTTGAGGCATTTAGCTACTTGAATTGTCTTGCTACCAGAGTTGTGTTTGCAATTCATAAAATCCTTATCCACACTGCACAAGTTGGCCAACGTACTTTCTATGACACTCAAATACCAACTAGCTTCCATTTGAACAGATGAATAAGGATTGGAATTGCCATCACGATATGGAAGATGAGCATCAATCATGGCATTAATCTTGTCACAAAGCTTAGTGCTCCAACGAATAGAAATGCCCGGGCGATCACCTTCCAATAATGTCTGGTTTGGATCATTTTTTAATCTCCTAACAGTGACATCTAGGAGCAGTTGAATTATTAGGTGGTCGCCAAGGCCGGGCTCAAGTATCGAGATTTTACCACACTTGTCCTGTAAGTTTGCTGAAATAGCATAATGATCGATACACGAGGAATTAGAGCCTCTGCTCCATGTATGGCAGCAAACCATAGAGTCAAAGCAGATAAATGAAATATCCCATAATGCTAGATGCTCTTTCCATTGGCCTCGGTATAACACTGGTGGGGATTTTGCTTCAGCTAAGTATGAATCATTCGAATTAGAGCACATGGCATTAAAGTCACCTCCCAACACTATTCGACATGCCGGTTGCAGGGACATGACTTCGTCGAACAAATCATCAAGCTCCTGAAACACAATTGCTATCTTCAGTAGTGTCGGGTTATAGTAAAGGGAGAAGATAAGATAAGGTTCAAGAAATGCCTCATTGAGGAAGACTAACAAGGCGAGTGATGGAGTAGATTTCAAAAACGGCCTGTATGCTAATATTTAGATTGGTATTCACACATATGGCCAATCCACCATACGGCCTCCCCCTCAGCCCACGCTTGGCCATCACTTGATGCACAATGAATCCCGGCAGGATGAGCTTTTGTTCACACATGGTTTCTTGACATAATAAAAGTCGCATTTTACTGTAGAGGGAATATTTGTTATCCACGTGTGCAAATTCGTAAACCCACAAGAATTCCAGGACAAGATCGTCAAGGAAGTTGACTTACTGCTTGGGGATGTTGTCCATGGCGGGATTTAGAGTGATGGCCCGCGATGACAACCAAGACCCATCTTTGCTAATATTTGACAAGGCAACAAGCTGGGCAATTACTGCAGCTTTCATCTCTCCCTGAGCATCCAGGCAATTCCTCTTTGGTGAGGGAGGATTGATGACTGGAAGAGGAGTTTCATTGAAGAAGATTGCCTCATCGATGGAGTCAAAGAGGTGGGGAGACAAACCAATCAATTGCAATTCTCGTTTGTACTGCCACACCAAATCGGTAATAATTACCGATTGAACTTTGCACACCGTCCGATGATTGTGTATGGCTAGAAGGGTAACCCATTCTATATCTGCAGTGTTCAAAGTTCTCAATGCAGGGATTTTACTAAATGCCTGTAAGAGGGCAGAGTGGTTGAGTCGTTTGGCATCATTTATATCAGGGTCAGTCACCCATCCAATGTTGGTAGAAGAGTGCCTTGAAGGCTTATTGATTGCTGCCAAGACATCTGTTGAAGAGCTAGGAGGGCGAGGTGAAAAGTGTCGAGGCTCATTTAGAGATCCGGGCATTTTCATCCTTTCCTCTGTGATGAGATTAGAGGTAGATTCAGGGTGCACAGCCAGATTAAGCAGACTCACATTCCCTCTCCCTATTGGGGGAGCAAAATTAGCTAACATGGCAGATTGGTTGGAACCCCCAGCTTGGGGTGCCTCGCTGGTACCCTTCCCCACTTGTGCAACTTTATTGTCTATTCGTTTATAGAAGGCTGATAAGTGCGTTTGCATGGTAATTGGCACTTTAGCAGCTACATTCTGTTGAGCAGCAGGTGGTGAACCCGAGATTGGATGAACATGCAGATGGTTTTGTGTCTTTATTGCCATGCGGAAGAGAGCCGATGCCCCCCACAGGAGCCTGTTGCTCATCATGGCTGGGGTGTTGCCAAGCATCTTTACTCTCTTGCAGATAGTTCTTCGAGATGAATGCCCTGTGCACCATCAGAATGGGGCTGTACAATGGGAGCAATGTTGCCTGTAGGGTGATTTGGGAGATTTTTTTTTTTTATTTTCTCATTTTTTTATTTTTATTATTTTGCACAGCTGCACTAGACGCCGACAATGCCGCTTGCCTATCAGCTTTTCTTTTTAGGCATGATAGAAGAGCCTTTTCTCCTACCGCGAGGCAAGAAACAGACCTGCACCAGCTGAATAAGCCCTGCTGTCACCATCATTTCCCTCAGGAGAGGCGGTGGCACATTGTACATTCCTATCAAACAGCTTCGTAAGAGCCGAGGGACTATCCGGATGAGAAACACACGTCTGTTTCCTCAGTCTGAGGAGGATGCTCCCCATCCTGCTAATCGGGTTTTGCCTGAAGAAAGAATAATAGTTGCTCTATTTTCTCGATGTTGAAAGCAACCTTCTGGCACAGTTGGGCATGGGTGAAAATGTGCATAGGAGGAACATCCTGGGGGCAGCTGCTGTTTGAGCGAAAGATTGTGCAAATGAGTAAGTCAATGGGAAAGCCTCTTGGCGTGGAGGTGGCTGCACCGTAACTTCTAGACAGTCAGTTTGGGTAGCAGCAGAAACAGGACAGGACAAGAGACTGACAGCCACCTTCACATCTGAAGGTATCTGCAAAAATGTACCCTTCCAGCTTGTTGATTTTGAGAAGAATTTGAGTACGCGAGGACTTGCAGTCCCTTATTTCGTAATGAGTGTAGTTATGACCTCTATCTAATAAGTTGAGGATGCTTGATAAGACAGGGTAGGAGGCTTCCAGAGACTGCTTATCCTCAGAAGGATCAAGTAGGTCAAAACCCAGTGGGGGGGGGTACGGGTGCCTTTTTAGTAGGGGAAAAAGAAAGACCTAGCTTTTTCATTGATAGGAAGTAAGGGCAGGGAGGGACTGGAAGGTGGAGAGTCTAACAACTGCTTTTTGCATGCCTCACATGAAGGAGATTAGAGTCACTTGACATACCCCCCTCTTTGTAATGCAGGTGTACATCAGCCCTCCTGCTACTAGGCATGGTGACCGGAGTCGATGGGCAGACAGAGAGACATACACGTTTTTCCAGGGCGGCTAGAACAACAGGAGCAAACATAAACATAGATTTATCAGAGGGAGAGGAGCTGATCACATCACTACTTCCGTCCTCAGCAATATGTGGTTCATCCATTCTCATGCTAAGAAAGCTTTTGCGTACAGAAGACAGATGACCGTTTGGGGCAGTGGGCAAAAGAACACCAGGACCAGTCAATGCAATCAGAGCTGCTTCTGTTTGAGCTCGAGCATAAGAAAACGCCACTTCGTGGCAGATTAAACCATTGGAGGCCGCCACAAATGGCCTCGCGGGCAAGCTTGACACACTGCAGAGGCCATGGCTGAACTTCCAGTGATCCTGGGCAGAGGCACGCTTTCTACTTTATGTGATTTGTCTGGGCTGACACTTTTAAGCACATGCGTGCAAAGCAAACAGCCACTGTGCAGGTTAGAAACCATTTGGAAATATACACACTGCAAAAAAAAACCCACTAAAGCAACCCCACACATGCGCAAAACGCAGGACACAATAATCTTTTGTGGGAAGGTTAGTTACAGTATTAATTGTCATAAGACATCATACCTGCTACGACCGCTCTCTCGCCCTCCCACCTTAACAGCCCAACAGCCACTTGCGATCCACTAACGGGTGCACGCGCGGGTGCACGGCCCCAGTGGTATAAGTAGGCGGCCTTGCCGTACCAAAGTAGGCGTGGTCTGCAAAGTAGGCGTGGCAGGGATTTGAGCATGATAATAACGCTTTGCATCAGCGTTACGAGTGGCGGCGAGGCAACAGTCCTTCTCCTTGCCGACTCAAGGGAACCAGGAAGTTCAAAGGGAGCAGCCCAACAGCCACTTGCGATCAATTTACAGGTGCGCTTACGGGTTACGGGTTACAGGTATCCCTGGCATTGCTGAGCCCTTTAAGCACTTAACCCCGGTTGGCCATCTCAGCAGTTAGCAGCTGGTACAGCCTGCCCAAGTATCACATTGTCTCTGTGACATTGTTTTTTTTTTTAAAGTAATATTTGTGGCAAAATGTGTTTCATATAAGGATGTTGAAAAACATTTGTTTTTCTTGCAAAAGGTAGTCATAGTGAAATCCTCAAAATGCTGAAGGGCGAGCAACAGATTGGCTCCAATGATTGACCTAAAACGAGAATATCGATTTCACCCTGAAATCGATTATGCCAGAACAGATGTCGATATGGCATTCTTATAAAGCTCAAGTGGAATGGGAACTGTACCTGCTTGGCAGATGTCCAGGATGCTGACAATTGCTGCCTGCTATGTCGCTGCTAAGGCAATGAACTCTACTTTTGTATCTTTCTTTCTCTCAAATAGCTGAATAATTACTCACTATTGCAGCTTTTTTAGAATCCTCGCTTAACTGATTGTTAACATTCGCGATGGCGCACTGCACAGCGAGTGATACTGGAGCAGAACAGAGTATTCTGGATTCAGTTCGCAGTCTCACTGAGCACCATTACCCTGGGTGATATTAACGAGTGCTGGGCAAACATCTTTATTAATTCCCTGAATCATCCGGTTGTTTGATCCAGTGTCTTCTAGGAGATTCTCCCGGAGAAGTTCAACGCCATCGAACTAGCGGCCTACAAGGGAAGGCCACTCCTCAGGGCCCAGGGCCAGGCTACTGGTGCATACAGGGCAGTGGGCACGTTAAACGTGTGTTCCTTTGTCAAGTGTCCTTTCACAGGAAACACACACGAACTGACATGGGTGCTGTGGAGGGCTAGTGGAGAGGCCAAGGGAAGGTGTGGGTTGGTGAAGGAAGACATAGGGGTACTCACTGTATTATATATGCATATATATATTTTGCTGCATATATCTGCACAGCTCTGTAACCTAAGCTGCAAATTGTCCTGTTTCTTCTGCGCCCTGATCCTCTCGGGTCTGGCGCGCATTATAAATAATAAAACAAACAAACTTCTAGGGAGTGTACAGGTTTGGGGGGCCGGTTTGCAATCCCAAATGTGTCTGACAAACATTTGCGGCAAATAGAGCGTGTCTCTGGGTCCCAAAATATTTCATGTGGCACATTTGGCGAAGTTTATCCTGCTTTATTAATAGCACCTGTTATTAGAGGGTTTAGAAGCAGAATGCATCAGTTATGCAGCCACAGACAAGATTGTGAAATCGCCATTTTATTATTATTATTATTAGTATTATTATTATTATTATTATTATTATTATTATTATTATTATTATTACGATTAGTATTATCCTTGTCATCATCTGATTTCAGAAAGTGCCCATATGCATTCAGCCTTCATTGCGAGAAGCTGCGTAGAGGCTACATTGAAAACTGCTGCAACAAAATATGTTGTCAGCAACTCTTAGAGTATGCTGTGCCTTAGTCACTGCATAACATATATTTTATTTGGAAACTTTTAAACTTAACGGTAGTAGGTGTCCAAATTATTGAACACGTAAGTGAATAAATAGCCAGCTAATTCTGTGAACATTCTTATCCAGGTTAGATAGCAAAACTCCTTTCAGTGCCAATGTGCATGTTCACTCCCTTCGTTTTTAAAATACTTTTCTTACTGTGCGCTGTTAATAAGAAGGGCAACAAAGAAATAAGCATGTCTGCGAGCTTCCTGTTTAATCTACATTTTGCCAGTAAACATGTCTAAGTGTGACTGAAAATTACACAGTGCCATGGCCCGTCTAATTATCTAAACACAGCCTGTCTTTTTCTGGTTTCCAACGGCAGTCTGTTTTGTTGGATATAAAAGTAATTTACTTCTGAGTCATACCTGAAACCGCATATTCATCTTGCGCAAATATAGGTTGCTGCTCAAGCAGAATAAAGGCTTATAACGCAGATTCTGGGCTTGCTCCTGCTTACATAGCAAACAGATTTAGCAAGAAGAATGCAGTCTGCAACGCTGTAAAATTAGTGATGAACCGCCCGATGGCCATTTGCGAACGCGTCAGGCAGTCATTACAAATATAGTGCACCAGAATTAGGTGGAAGCCAAAGGAAAACATTATTTGGAAATTAAATATTACAAACTCATGAATGAGATTTTCCTGCAAATGCAAAATAAGATGCATGCTTCGTTGATCCACAACAAGGCAAGTCTTTTTTACTGCCTTACCAGAAGCCAATAATATTGTATGTTCTCAGAGAAACAGAACATTAACGGGGTAATTCATGGAATAAATGTGCGCCGAAAAGGGGAGCGCAAGCGTGAAAATTGCAGCGCACGCGTGCCAAAGCCGCGCACGCAGCCGTTAATCGATTCATGGAATGCGCTGCGCTAGTAAAAGCTGAGACGTGCGCCAAATCCGTGGGTGGTGCACGTGGGCGCACACGTCACTAAACGGCATGCGCTACGTGCACAGGGAAAGTGCACATAGCGTAGCGCAAACAAGAAAAGTGGGCGGAGCACAGGGTGGAACAGGCAGAATGGGGAACAACGTGTGAAAATGTGGGCGTTACAGGGGAAGTACAGGAGGTAAATGCTCGCAACGCCCACTCGCCCGCTAACAACACGTATTCATGGAATCGAACAGGGGAAAGGCGTGCGCCAAAAAAGATGCACTAATCCGGAAACATGTACGCCAGCAGGAAGAAGGCGTAAGCGGCCCAGCGCAGCATAAAAGTGCACACAAACAACAAACAAGCTCAGACGCTACGATGAATATACAGTTCCTCCCAGCAGTGGTTGTGGGACACCGCAGGAGGAGGAGGATAGCCAGAACACGCATCTTTTTTACCCATGACCAGCCTTTTTGGGATGCCTGATGACCAGGTATATGGGAGGTACAGGTTTCCACCACACATAAACCTAGACCTGGTGAGGGAGTGGGAGGATGACCTCACATCACCCACCCTGTGCTCGCAAGCACTGAGCCCCTTGGAAAAGGTTCTGAATGTACTGCACTTCTTGGCTACTGGTTCATTTCAGCGGACAAGTGTCATAGTGGGGGGTGTGTCAGAGGCCATGCAGTCACGCTGCCTACACCAGGTGTTGGCCATCATGACTGCACGCCCCTCTGTCCGCAGGCACATAGACATGGGCCGAACACCTGCAGAAAGGCAGGCTGTTGTCCAGCAATTTTACGGGGTGGCACACTTCGCCAAAGTCCTAGGTGCCATTGATTGCACCCATGTGGCTCTACGTCCACCCAGGGCCACTAAGCATATCTATCGGAACCGCAAGCACTGGCATTCCATCAACATGCAGGTTGTATGTGAAGCCAAGGGAATCATCACCTCAGTATATGCCAACTGTCCAGGGTCCAGCCATGATAGTTTCATATTCAGAATGTCACCCCTAAACCGGGACCTGGAAGCTGGCCGGCATGGCGACACATGGCTAATTGATGAGTATAAATGCCTCTGTACATGCATGCATGTCACAAACTGAGAAATGGGAAAAGCCCACTAATGACAACCATTATCACCTCCCCAGGGGCAGTGCCTACACTCTGAGTACCTACATGATGACGACAATTCAGAACCCCACCACACCACCAGAGGTAAGATACAACACAGACCATATTGCAACCCGGGGCATAGTGGAGCGCACATTCGGAGTGCTCAAGTCACGCTTTTGCTCCCTTGACCGCTCTGTTGGGCAGCTGCTATATGCGCCCCCAGTAGTGTGCAGGATCATAGTGGCAGCATGTGTCCTGCACAACGTTGCAACCCGGCGTGGTGTGCCCCCACATCCCCAACCACACGCACAGCCGCTGCGCATGGGAGGTGAAAGGGCACGTGGTGAGGCAGCCCGGATCCAGCTTGTGGCAAATTACTTCACCTAAAATCCCACCCCTGCGGAGTGCACGCAGGCCTTGCACATACCAGCTCGCAATCAATGATGATGACAAAAGGGACAGTCAACTATCACAACCATACCAGCCTGAGATTGTTCACCTGGACGTGCTACATTGTGTGCATCCTGTAAGCGATATTCAATCAACACTACAGCTAAGTCAATGCCTAGTCTGGGATGCTGAGGAAAACCCTTATTGATGTATTTTTATATCCAGTTCAGTACTCTGGATGACAACCCTTGTATAACACCCCCCTCTTAGAATCCCCCTGACTCCACTGAGCCAAGAAGTAGGTTTGTTTTGCAAATTAAAAGGTTTATTTGAAAATTTAAACAATATATATATATATATCACACTTCTATAAATAAATTGATAATGGATATTACACTTGTGAATATGAGCAGCAGTCCGCAAGAGGTAATTTATGAATAGGAACAGAAGAATTTGGTGGGAAAGAATTCTTTATACGGTTCAAGGAAACGCAAGGTGGAATAAAATGCAGTACAGAAATAACTTGTTATGATTTTAGCAAAAGGTAATATGATCACTTTTTCTTTTGACAATTCACTCCCCCCCTATGCAATACAAGAAATGGAAGGAGAGCACACAGTCTTCAAGAATCCCCACAAATCACACTTGATAATGCAATACACAGTTCCTTTTATCTGGGATTTATGCGAAAACCAGTCCTATTTATACAAAAAGTGTAGATATTCCTCTTATGCTCTCCAAGGCCTCAAGCCTGCTACACCAAGACAGTATCTGCTTAACACGGGAAATAAAGCTATGAGAAGATTCATACTACAATTACGGCTGAATATTCTCCCGTGTAATGAAATTATCGGGGCAAGAACAAAAACTCCTCGTACAGAAAGATTGTGTAGATACTGTAATATCGAGGTGGAGACAGTAAGACATATTTTAACTCTCTGCCCAAACTTAAAAGAATACTACACTAAAGGGTATTCAAATTTAGTAGGGGACATGCAAAGAATTGAATCAGACCAATTTTGGTCAGCTATTTATGACGGAGAAATTAAGGTTTTTATTGGGGCAGCCTTTTATATTTGGAAGCGTGTAATGGGATGTATTTTGTAAATGTGTTTTTTTAGAATCTAGTTTGTAAACAAGAATTCATTATTAAATGTGTTGGCTAATGTTTTTCTATGTGAAATATGTAACTATGTATGGTTAATGTAAAAATTTTGTAGTGTATAAGGTTTTAATTAACCAAAAGCACTTTAAAATAAATAAAAAAAAAAAATACACAGTTCCAGTTCTCCCAGCAAGCTTAGGGAAAACAGGGATGAGTTTTAAACACAGGCAAATTACTTTAATGTGGTTTGCAAGGAAGTGAAAAGGTGCTAAAATTGCTTTTAATTCCCTCTAGAGGTTCATGGTAGGTGATGGCTACTTTATATTAGTTCAGGCTCACTTCAACAATGCTTTATGCGTAACTACCAGGTTGCAAACGGATTTTAACAAAGGAAAGAATGCTTTTGCTATTTTGACAAGTGGAGAAATTGAGCCAAATCGCGGTAAATTTTGCGAGTGCGTGAATCGCGATTGCGGTAAAATTGTAAGGAGTAGGAAGTCGGTTCTAGGCTTGTTGGAAAGCTTAGATTCTAAGCTTTCAGATGAAAATTAAATCTCGTTCCGGAGATACGGTTGGATCGATCGGTTCTCCTCGCCGGTCCTGACTTTTATTTCTCGTTTTTTGGGTTTCTACTAAACCACATTCACACCCCCCTTGAGAGTATTGCCTTCCCTTGGCACACGTTACTACAAAAGGTGATTGTTAACATTATGATTGTGTTGGCTCTTGGTTTGTAGATGAGTGATGAGTGATGGCTTTAGCCTCTACTCATCCTTGGGCTACTGCAGGGCAGAAGTCAATTCATCACAGTTCTGGTTGTCTCTTTGTGGCTCTGCTCCCTTTGCCTTCTACCTGACTTCCAGTCACCAGGCCTCGCAAATCCTGTCTGTGAAAGCCGGGCTGACATTTCTATAAGACTTGGAGGTTGGAGATCAACAGAGGGATCTCATATGAATTCATATCTTTCCACAGCCTCAAGCTGTCACTGTGTAAGACTTTCTGCTCCAGTCGATCCTTCCCACTACTTCCTAGGTAACACACGTCTAAGGAGTTTAGATTGGATAAAGTTCCCTGAAGGTAATTACCATGGGCATCTGTCTCAGATGTCCTCTTAAACAGGGTTCTGCTCCTTCACAGCTTCCCAACCCATTTTCACTTTGCATCCGCACCCTGTTTAACAGTCCCACCACCTCACATTGTGTGAGGGGGTGGGAATCCAAGACCACACCATGATGTGCAAAAGCCCTATAGGGAAGTCTGCATATTCATTGGTTCCTGTGCAGTTATAGTAAGTCCAGTCTTTACAGTTTGCAAATGCTCTCCATACATGGGAAGCAATAGTTGTCAATGCTATCTTCAGCAAAAAGCAACCCATTGTCCACCCATTGTCTACCATAGATCCGGAACTTGTAGCTACGTAATACGAGAATTCAACCATATTGACAATTATGCAAAGATTGTAAACACCTATGGATGGATTTGCATGGGGATGGACCACATGTTCACAGTCAGCGTCTGGATTTTGAAGCAGGCTCACAGTCTATGTTGCAAGATGCAACATATACAAGTTGTGCTTGTCAAAGCATTGTCATTGGATCTGATATGCCGAATTCATATCAAAATGAATCCTACACTTTTCCAGACTGGCACTCCTTAGACATATCTGTAATTTCTAATAAAGGAGTGGACACTATGTCAAGGAGGTCTCATTTACTGAGTTTAAGTAGCCCCTTCTAAATAACTAATATTTATTTTAG
Organism: Ambystoma mexicanum; assembly: GCF_040938575.1. NCBI lineage: Eukaryota > Metazoa > Chordata > Amphibia > Caudata > Ambystomatidae > Ambystoma > Ambystoma mexicanum. Next base: position 1,222,124,181 of record NC_090924.1, read on the forward strand.
TGCTACTTCAAAAGATTTTGTTACCGAGGTGTTGAAATAGTGACACTGAAGCTGGGTGGTAGGGATTTGGATGTATCACACATGCCTGGGGATGAAAGTGCAATGGTCAAAAGAGACTGAACTAAGGGCATTCCAACATGGGCTTTGCAATGTGCTCCTGCATGCTTTTCTACTGGCATATCCATTTCCCACCACCACCAACAAACATATTGACATAAATTTGCACATTTATCAATGACTTTAAAGACGGTCAGAAAAGATGAGAACTGATGTTACTTGAGTCTGTACCTTCACAAGTTCATAATCCATGTGCCTGCTAAACAAGCACCTGTGGACATGCTTTACCTGAACTAATTGAAACTTGAATGGAGAAATGCAAGCTCAGCAGAACAAAGCCAAAGAAAATGAGAACATATGAACATTTACTGCATTAGCCTGATCCATTTTGCTCGAGATTGTCCCTCTTCACATGCAGTAAATGGCCATGCTCAGAAAGTAAAGGGGAATCCACTTCCAAGTCCACAAGATTATATCATGCTTTATCCATGCTCATATGATTCGTGGGAGACAGGATCAAATGGAGACTGCCTCAGAGTTGGCTGCATGGGCATTCACCAATATGTGGTCCTTACATTTCCTGACCAGCATACCCTCTCCATGTTCCACAAAGTAAAACACAATCCAGTACATTTTGTGGATTGGTCAATCATAAAATTAGGAGCGGTCACACATGGGGGCATCACTCTATTGATACAGATGTCAGGGCACAGATAATGTATACATTTCAAACTGTCAATACATGTCAAGTCATTGTATGCCAGGGGTCTGTAACCTCTAGCACTCCAGAAGTTTTTGACATTGACACCCATGATTGCTAACCACTGAATTGTGCTGGCTAAAGCTTATGGGAGTTACAGACCAACACATCCGGACAGGAAAATATAGAATACATCTATTGTAATGGATTCCTTGATCTCATGAGTATACCCAATCCATAGGCTGGACCATCAGGACCACCAGCCCCAGGGGTTTAGACTCTGCCTGCTGTAGAACTGTTCCACTGTCTGTACAACTACAGAAATGTCTGTATAACATGATGTACAACTGTCTGTACAACATTAGCCTTTTGTGAAGAAGACTATCAGAAGCTGATTATTCAACAATTCTCTGTGGACTTAAACGACAGTATGTGACCAACAGCAAATTTCAGCAGTTGAAACATAACAGTATACACTTCACCAGCCTTCGCATCTTTATTTTTGATTTAAAAAAAATAGGAGACAGAAGAAAATGCATCAATTATCAGAGTCTAATTGCCATCAAAATTCAGAAATCGAACTCATTGCCATTGATTTCAGATTATATTGATGAAGTAAAGGTGCACCATGGTTTAGAAACTTGAATTCACCTGGGGCCTACAAACTCATCTGCATTAAGGAAAGTGATAAGTAGAACGAATCTTTTAAAAACAGGTTTGGTCCTTTTGAGTATGCACTGGTGCACTACGACGTGTGCAGTATTTTTAGTATCCATTCATCTGTTAATTTCCAGTGTTCAACAATATTTCCATAGTGCTTGAGGAAATCTATTTGTATGACATCCTTATGTACTCGCAGAATCAGAAGGAACATCTATTACATGGTCAAACAGTACTGAAACAGCATTGACAACATTGCTTGTGTGCCAAGGTTTAGAATTGGTACTTCCATACACACTGGCGGAGCTTCTGTGGTATCTCCTCACACCAAGGGTTTAAGCTAGATCTGTGATTGGTACAGGTGGTTTTAGGATGACACAATCCCACCAAGTTAAAGTATTATGCAATGTGTATTGTCCGTTCATTAAATACTAATGCAAGATGATCCATGCACTGCTGTTCATTGTTCATAAAAGACACTGAGGCCAATTGGTATATTGAACAAATATGGCCAAGTCATCTGCCTATCCTTGAGGACCGAAAGTAGGTCAAAGGGGCATACTCCCCATCAGATCTAGTAGACCTGGATGTGGAACAAGGGGTATCCCCCGACTACCTTCCATGTGTCCCAGTACTAAGGAAGTTGGCATTCACAGGAGCATGCCCACCAATACCAACCAACCGCATGTAAAAAGAGGGTCAGGTCAAAGCCCCTTTAGGATGCCCCTAATCTTAGCATTCGTACTGCTAGAAAGCCATTCCAACTCCCTGGCCAGACACTTAAACTCACTTTTCCCTTTAAAAAAAGTTGCAACATTTAGAATTATATTTATTTCTTTGGCACCATGGGTGATAGAACCATTTGGGAGCATGAGTCAGACTAGAACAGACAACAAAAGTCCCACATATACAAAGTTATGCTTGATAAGTAAACAGAATGAAAGGAAAGTTATGCAGGTTGGCCATGCAAGGGACAACAAAATAAAAAATAGAACTGTGGCGATTACAAAAGTACAATTTCCACATGACATCAATGTTACATCTACAACAAACAACTTTCCTTGCTTAACAAATATTTTTCAGAATTTTGGCTTAAAAGCTTGTACAACAGTGGGCAGCAGTTCACAGCAAGTAATATCAGCCAGACTTTACCGGGTAGAGAATGAGATCTTACACATGTTCTGGGAAAATTTAAAATCCAAAATCGTGGTAGGACTTGATATAAGTTTAGGCCAGCCCACAACCTCCTACCAGCGAGCATTACCACACACGCATGTCCCAATCAAAGACCAGCCCACACCACCCTATACAGGTGCAACACATGCCCCTAAGATCCACACAGGTGAAGACATTTCAGACTACAATAGCCACCTGGCTCAGTCAAACAGTCTGAGTAGGAGTCGAGGAAGGTATTTGCTGGAGAGAGAAAGAGAGGAATACAAGAATATTCTGGAGAAGATCGAAGGGAAAGAGGAGTGAATTGTTTGGAGGATGAATAGGGGAAAGTTGCTAGCCTCAGCGAGAGAATGCCAGCAGCATACCTCACCTGACTTTTAGCAGAGTGATGTGAAGTAGAGACATATTGACAATGCTTTGTGGAAGCTACATTGATGCTATAATATAGCCAATTGGATTAACACGAGACAGTGGAAGGGAGGAACCGAGAAGGGAAAAACGTATTTCCGGCATAAACCCCTAGTTCGCAAGGTCTCAAGATGACTCCAAACAGTCCAATGGCAAAACTTTATTCTAGGCATGGGAGCAGTTTGAGAAGAACAATCTGGTAGGAGGAGCAATGCCGGTAAAAGGAGGATACCCGGATGCCTGATCTGGTAGGAGGAGCAATGCCGGTACAAGGAGGATACCCGGATGCCTGAGGAGAAGCGTGGGCTGTGACATCTAAAAGCACAGAGGAAAAAAGCAGAGGATTAGAACCCTGTGAGGTTGGACAGAAGGATCAGGAGCAAATAAAAGAAAGAGATCAGTCAAATAATCACACTCGCTTCCTGCATGTGGGAGAACTAACCAGCAGATGTGACACACAATAAATGCTTCTGCATCTGTCCTGAGAAGAACTGATGTCATTGTGCTGCCCAGAGGGAATTTAGCAGCCACAGTGGTAGAGGCAAAGCACAGCTCCTTCAATGCTGCCATTGAGACCAAGACACAGTGATCTTTGGGTATGAATTATGACAGCTTGAACCCTCCAAAGCCAGGGGCAGTCGGGTTCACAAGGATGCTGATGGAAGGCAGGTACAGAATACTAGGGTCATGAACACGGGGGGCATGTCTGCAAGTTAGGTGGTACAGGACATATCTTTTCCAAACAATCAAATAATGCAGCTGGCCATGATGATATCAGGCAAACCTGGTTGTAGCCCCATATAGAATCTCCAGAGATACAACCAAAAGGCTAGCCCCGACGTTAGCACACTTGCTACTCATTTCATCTGGGGTGCACGCAGCCAGAGATTGGAAAGGATAATTTGAATATATTAAGTTGGTTCTCATTATATAAACACATTTGACGTGGTTCAACCACTAAAAATGTTTAAGGCATCAGAGAACATGCACTTAGTAAAAGGCACACACGTTGAATGGATCTCTTGTAGCAAAGGGCTTATCAGTGTATGCCATCAGCTACACCAGGTGCTTACCGTCCCACTCCCATTCATTGTTTAAAGTGGATCTCTGCAAATTTATTTGACAGAAGCTTTCCATGGGACAAAGCTGCTCCCAGCTCATCGATCGATAAGGGTTTGAGACCACCGGACTTGATGATCTTCTCTTAGGTCACTTGTCATCGTGTAATGACACAGTGTGCGCGTGCGAATGTCTGCGCCAGCCCCGTGCGCTGAAATCGATTTCCGCCCACAGCGTATTCATGTATTTTACCCTCCAAAACCAGCCGTGGCGCAGAGTGGTGCAGCGACCCTGCAGCAGTGCCAGTTACGCCCCCAAGAACGCCCTCGCACAAGGAAAAGCCATCAAAATCCCCAATCCAGCGCAAAGGGCTGCGCTAACCCTGGACATGACAAACAGCAAACGCCAAGCGGGGAACGTGTATTACTGGGGTTCACGTGAAGTTTCATACGCGAAAGGGCCTGTGCGAGTGGGGTACGTGTATAACTGGGGTTCGTGGGAAGTTTCACACGCTATTGGAGCAGGGTACGTGTATTACGGGGGTTCGCGGGAAGTTTCACACGCAAAAGGGCCTGTGCAAGTGGGGTACGTGTATAACTGGGGTTCGCGGGAAGTTTCACACACGATTGGAGCAGAGTACGTGTATTACGGGGGTTCGCGGGAAGTTTCACACGGGAAAGGGCCTGTGCGAGTGGGGTATGTGTATAACTGGGGTTCGCGGGAAGTTTCACACGCGATAGGCTCTGTGCGAGCGGGTTACGTGTATTACTGGGGTTCGCGGGAAGTTTCACACGCGATTGGAGCAGGGTACATGTATTACCGGGTTCGCATGAAGTTTCACACGCGAAAGGGCCTGTGCGAGTGGGGTACGTGTATAACTGGGGTTCGTGGGAAGTTTCACACGCGATTGGAGCAGGGTACGTGTATTATGGGTGTTCGCGGGAAGTTTCACACGCGAAAGGGCCTGTGCGAGTGGGGTATGTGTATAACTGGGGTTCGCGGGAAGTTTAACACGCGATAGGCCCTGTGCGAGCGGGGTACGTGTATTACTGGGGATCGCTGAAAGTTTCACACGCGATTGGCTCAGGGTAAGTATATTACGGGATTCGTGGGAAGTTTCACACGCGAAAGGGCCTGTGCGAGTGGGGTACGTGTATTCCTGGGGTTCGCATGAAGTTTTACACGCGATTGGAGCAGGGTACGTGTATTACGGGGGTTCGCGGGAAGTTTCACACGCGAAAGGGTCTGTGCGAGTGGGGTATGTGTATAACTGGGGTTCGCGGGAAGTTTAACACGCGATAGGCCCTGTGCGAGTGGGGTACGTGTATTACTGGGGATCGCTGAAAGTTTCACACGCGATTGGAGCAGGGTACGTATATTACGGGATTCGTGGGAAGTTTCACACGCGAAAGGGCCTGTGCGAGTGGGGTACGTGTATTCCTGGGGTTCTCGTGAAGTTTTACACGTGAAAGGTCCCTGTGCGAGTGGGGTATGTGTATTCCTGGGGTTCACAGGAGTAACATCCAGATGAGGGTCCTGGAACGCATAGGCCCAGCGCTCCATGCCCAGATCCTTCGGAGGCAGACCCGTCTGGAGTTGAGCGGTAAGTGGCCAAGCATTGCTGTGTGAGACAGGGCATGTTGCAGTGTGCTGGTAGTGTGATGCTTGCCTATATGTGTGACATAGGCCATGTATGGATGTGTGTGTGCAGGGACATCATGGTCAAGCATGTGAGACCAGTTATGTGTGAACCACATGGTTGGTGCATGTGTTTTAATGCAACATGGGGAGCTCTATGCGGAATGCACACATGAAAGCATGGCTGTCTCTGTTCCTGGACATGGAGTGGGGGTGAGGAATGGGTGCTGATGTCATGTACATGTATGGTGCACATGTGTGTGTGTGTGCCTGAGAAGTGTGTGTGTGACTTTGAAACACCATGGATGCATGTGACTTTGAAGGCAACATCTTGGTTTACAGGGGCCCTTCTACATGGATGTTGATGTTGATTGCAGGCGCCAGGACTGTTTCTGCATGTGTGTTGTGTGCATTCACCCATGTGTTGTGGAATGACAGGATGGAAGTGACATTTGATATTGCCACTCATGTGTTATTGCTTCCTGTCTAGGTTATTTTGTACTGTACCCTGATGCTTGTGTTCTATGTCTCCCTCTACGCAGCGTCAAGTGAAGAGGGCGGAGACGGCGCTGTGGTGCCAAGCGGCGGGGATGTTTCCACTGGGCGGCGACGCAAGGCCCAGCCACTCTCCCAGGAATTACCATCATCCGGGAGCGAGGGGGCTGGTGCTGCATCTGCCACAACGGCTGTGGCGGAAGGGCCGGGTGAGTCCCAACAGGGGCTTCCAATGGCGGAAGATGGTGTGGAGACATCCAGGTTGGTGGTCTCCACAGAGGAGGAGGAGCCCGCTATTGAGCGCACATGGGTCCTGGTGGGCGTAGTACCGCTGGTGCAGGTGGTGCAGTCCAGGGCCAGGGTCAGGAGGCAGCACAAGTCACCGCGGAGGGGCCTGAGCATGTCGCTGTCCCTGACCCTGTGACTGCACCACCATGCACCAGCAGGGAGGCCCCGTCCCAGGCCCGTCCGCAGGTAGGGGAGAGTGCCATGTCATCTGCCTCTCCACTACCTGTGGACGAGGGGTCCCACGAATGTATGGGCTCCGTCCTGGTTGGTGGGTTCCTACATGTGTCACGCACTCTGGCGGACCTCTCCTCCTCTGTGGAGACTATGCGCCAGTCGTTCTCCACACCGTCTTCTGGCCCAGATTCCACCAGGGCCCCCTGTGGACCTGGCCTGACCAACACAGCCAGCTTGGTGGAGCTCACATCCCTGCCACAGTCGGGAGTCGGCGGCCCAGCAGGGGTGGACACCACAACTGGAGACCAGCTGATGGAGGATGTGCAGGCACCATCAGACACAGCACATGGACAGCAGCAGCAGGAGCAGGGTCTAGGTGGGAGCAATGATGGCTCGGGGCCATCAACATCGGAGGGGCAGGCATCGGCCAGAGGGCAGGAGGACCCAGGAATGGGAGTGTCTTCCGTGTGGCACCGGTTGGGCCAGCAGATAGGTGCGGAGCGGCGGCGGGCGGAAGAGGTGCGGCTCACCATGGTCAGGGCGGAGTTCTCCATGCGTCGGGCTTTGAGGCGGGCAGAGTGCCTCGAGGCAACTCGCAGGGAGTTGGAACAGGCCATGAGTGCCTCTCTGCGAGACCTCGGGGCCAGGACAGAGGCCCGCCTCCGGCAAATAGACATGGAGTTTGATGATGCCCTGGCCCGGGACACCACAGAGTGAGCCGCTGGATTTGCCCGCCGCCATTGTATATAGTTAGATAGTGTTAGGTTTCCTTTCGTTTTTTCTTTATTTTGGTTGCGCTTGGACAATGCACCACGTTTTTGTATATAGTTTTTTATTAGGTAGAATTTTTTATAGGTTTCATTTCATCAGTTGGGCTCATGGACCCTGGATTGTTCATCTGTACATAGTTCACTATTGGATTGTTCTCTTTTTTTATTTTCACCATGGAGCAATGGTTTTCACTTTCTTTTTTTCCCTTGGATTTGCTTTGTTGGACTGTGACTTTGGACACCATTTCTTTTGGATTTCTTTGGATTATGATTTCTTGTTTTTTATTCTTTTACGGACATTCAGCTTTTCTTTTATTATTCCCATCGTTGTGTGTTGGATTTAGATTACATTCATGTTGTGTTCAATACATTTTTTTCTTCATACTTTGATTTGTGGTATTATCTCATTGGTTTCATGCATGTCATGATATGGGTTTTCACATTCACTTGCACCCATTGTGTGTGTGTGACGGACATGTGTTCATTTACATACTTGCCATTGGGGTTGTATCATGTAATTGCCTTTTCTATGTGGGTGGATGCAATATTTGGTTGGGTCTTTCGGCTGGGGAGGCTGGCCATAAGGGCCACGATTGAGGATCGTCATGACCTGGGGGCAGGGGGACATGATTGGGACATGAGTGGGGGCCTGCTGGCAGGTGCCCTGCACTGCTGGGGGTGCACAGGGACATGAGTGGGGGCCTGCCGGCAGGTGCCATGCACTGCTGGGGGGTGGTGGTGCAGGGGGCCATGAGTGGGGGCCTGCTGGCAGGTGCCCTGCACTGCTGGGGGGTAGGGGTGCAAGGGGACATGAGTGGGACATGGGTGGGGGCCTGCTGGCAGGTGCCCTGCACTGCTGGGGGGTGGGGGTGCAGGGGGACATGAGTGGGGTCCTGCTGGCAGGTGCCCTGCACTGCTGGGGGGCGGGGTGCAAGGGGACATGAGTGGGACATGAGTGGGGGCCTGCTGGCAGGTGCCCTGCACTGCTGGGGGGTGGGGGTGCAGGGGGACATGAGTGGGACATGAGTGGGGGCCTGCTGGCAGGTGCCCTGCACTGCTGGGGGTGGGGGTACAAGGGGACATGAGTGGGACATGAGTGGGGGCCGGCTGGCAGGTGCCCTGCACTGCTGGGGAGTGGGGGTGCAGGGAGACATGAGAGGGGGCCTGCTGGCAGGTGCCCTGCACTGCTGGGGTGTGGTGGTGCAAGGGGACATGAGTGGGACATGAGTGAGGGTGTAGAGGGAACACTTGGGAGGACCCACACTGCCAATTCATGTGTAGGACTCCTCTGCACCACCGAAATACACGTACCCTGCTGAAATCCGTGTGAGACTTCCCGCGAACCCCAGGAATACACGTACCCCACTCGCACAGGCCCTTTCGCGTGTGAAACTTCCTGCGCACCCCCGAAATACACATACCCTGCTGAAATCGTGTGTGAGACTTCCCGCAAACCCCAGTAATACACATACCCCGCTCGCACAGGGCCCTTTCGCGTGTGAAACTTCACGCGAACCCAAGGAATATTGGCCCTGTGCGAGTGGGGTACATGTAATACTGGGGTTTGCGGGAAGTCTCACACGCGATTTCAGCAGGGTACGTGTATTTCGTTCTTTTTCCAGGCTGACGGTGAGTTCTGCACGTACTTAGCAACTGTGCTTGCCCCGTGTGTCGCGTTCCCCTTCAGAGGTCATTGTAGGCTGCGTGTATTATGCGTACGCTTAGTTTTTTGTTTCTGGGTGCCACAGCGTAGTGCGGGTTCATTTTTTCACGCACGTAGTCTACGAGGGGTTGCGTGCACGTAAATTTTTTTAGAGCACTAGGGTACGAATTCCGTCTGGTATCCTACCCCTTTGACCCCCAATTGCCCAGGACAATAGTTTACTGAAACTCCCATATGAAACTCCCATATGCAAAACAACATCAGTGCCATGGTTGGGAGGCGACCGAGCGGTAAGGGAGGCAAAGGTGGCTGACCTTCGAAAGGTGGGCGTCGTGGGCGTGGTTGGGGACGTGGCCGGGATTTGCAGGGTGCCCCTACACCCCCATGTGTGGAGGAACAATCGGGGACACCCATGCCCCCCCCCCATGGTTGAGGGAAACGTGGCTGACACCATCCCAGCTCAGCCCCTGTTGGACCAGCCCATTGTGGCACCTGACCTGGCACAGGATGACTCCCGGGCAGACTTCCAGGTCAGCAAGTCTAGGCCCCGTGTAGCGGTGCAAGTTATTGTCACCAAGCCACGTGGATCTGGGGCAGCTATATCATCTGCTGCCCCAAGTATGCAGGGTGGGGAGGCTGCAGGGGCAGCTGCAGCTCCATACGCACCAGCTCTGACTCTCCCAGCCAGGACAGTGTCAGTCCAGGTCCATCAAACTGACGTTCCCCCTGCAAACATTAACCTGCAACCAATGCCTGCATCAAGACCTATGGTCATTGTGCATTCCCAAACTCCTACCACCCAGTCCACCGGTGATTCTACCCCTACTGACCAGAGCGGCGTAAGCCACTCTGGCTCTGCTCCACCTTTAAAGAAGAGGAAGAAGGGTGCTCTGGCACGACAGGCTGAGAACCCAGACACGGCTGCACACTCTGGTACCTCAAGGAAGCCTCGCTTTAATGATCCAGAACTTGATGCACTTGTGGCCTATGTGTCAGCACATAGCCGCGAAATGGTGGTGACTGCAGGGTGCAAGACCACACCTGCTCAACGTAGGGCACACTGGCAGACCATTGCGGACCGCATAAGTGCCCTTGGATTTGTGAGGCGCACAGCTGATGATTGCTACAAACGGTGGAATGACCTGAAATGCAGAGCAAAGAACAAGCTGGCCTCATATCATGCCGCTACTCTGGTGACTGGCGGTGGGTCTCCACAAGAGGAAAACAAACTCACTGAACATGAGTCTGTTGCTGGGGCCTTCGTCACAGAGGAACAGATCCAAGGAGTGGGAGAACTACCTGATTATGATGCATTGTCCGGTAAGTGCCCATGCATGTGTGTGTAATGCATGTGTATGTTGTTTGGGTGACGGGTTCCGATTGAGTGCCAGGTGAGGGTGTGTGTGCCTGAGTGGTATGGGTCACCCATGTGCTTCATCCAAAACATTCAGCGGCCTTGGATTTGGGTCTGACAGTATCCCTTCTGCCCACAGTAGTAATTTAGCGCAACATTACGGCAGTTGCCCTTGAAGTGTCATCTTGCAACAACATTGTTTGTATTTTTCAGTGTATGTTCAGGCTGATTGTTTCAATTCTCCCACTTTTGCTACGCGTTCCTCAGCCCTATTGTCACATTTGTGACATGCTTCTGTCATTGATGAACCCCACATTGGCCCACATGTGTTACCTTGTTAGGTGAATGATTTGACCATTCAGGCTGATTGAGTATTGGCCGGATCACATACATTTTTGGGGCCTGTTTGAATGTGGAACATGATAGTTGTTTCCTGTCATGTTGAAGTGCACAACCATTGATGTGTACATCGGCCTGGCCTATTTTGTTACACTATGTCGCATTTTTCATCTCATCATGTCCATTTCACATGGATGGCTGACAGTATTCATTCACTGACATATGGATGTATTTGTGGAATGTACCATGGCTATGGTTCATGCAATCTGTGTGATGGCATTTGTCATGTATGTGTATTGGACATGCCACTCACAGGCCAATGTGTGATGGCAGTGCTACCCAGCATGCAGCAAATGTGTTGCTCTTCCATCTTGGTGTCATCAGTGTCTACCTTTTGCCTCCCCTTCTAACTCAGTGACAGTGCATGCATGGGAGGGTTATAGTCATGTGGGACATGTGTAAATCATGTACTGGTTCTGTAGCTTGTCAGGCCTATTTATGTGCTATGGTGCTAATGCCTGTTTCCATTTTTTGTCTTTCATGTTTTTGCAGGGGATGACGCACTTGATGCTGTTGAGGTTGAGCAGATGGTGCAGACCCAGGAGGGATCTCAGGCACGGCCGGGCACCAGTGGGGGACGTGGTGTGGTGGTGGGTGAGAACCCAATCTTGCTGCAGACCATTCTGTCCAGGGGTGTCTCTGGGTGCACCTCCCCAGACCTCTATTCAGGTGCTGATTCGGATGATGAGACCTATGTTGCGTCGCAGGTAAGTGCTTCTGGCAGGGATTCTGTTCTGTCCAACCCACCTGTACCAGGGGTAGAACCCTCTATGGGGATGTCAGTGTTGGTAAGTCCGCCTTTGGCGTTTACGGATGCAGGGTCACACTCCACAACATCTGATCCTGTTCCTGGGCCAGCAGATCAGAGGGGGAATGCAGTCCTGCAGCCTCAGGCAGTGCCGGCACAGCAAGGCGCAGAACGCCTTGCCCCAAACAGGTGTGGTGAACGCCGACGCGGTGGCCATACGCCACCAGGCAATACCGCATGGGAACAATGTACGGTATGGCAACCCAACAGGCAGCATCAGTTGAGATGATGGCTCAAGCCATGGAGAGGGTGGCCACTTCCATTGTCCCCCCTGAAAGGCAGATGGAGCAACTACAGCAGGCAACAGACTCCATTTGCCAATCACACAGGGAGGACATGTTGGCGTCCAACAGGGACAGACGGGCGGCACTGGAGACTCTACGCCAATCGATATCAATAGAGTCCCAGGGCCACAGGGAAGCCCTGAGGGTAGAATTCCATCACCTCAGGGAGACTCTTGTTGACCTTGAGGCTTCCACTAACTTGAGGACAGAACAGCAGCTGGAGTGGCTCACACGTTCGCTTTCAGCTGAGATGCAGGCAAATCGGGAGGAGATCCGGGAATCACGTCAGGTGGTGCATGGGGATCTCCTCACTATAACCCTCCAGAACGAGACCTTCCACACCTGCATGCTTGCTGCCATGGAGGACCATACCAGGGCTTTGCGTGGGCTGCCTCCCATAGCACCACCACCTCCTGTGTCAGCAGCAGAGGGTGATGAGAGCGATAGCAGCAGTTCTCCCACAATGGCATAGCCGTGAGCCCATGGAGGTGTTTTTTTTCCCCAACATCCACACAGGTGGCTTTTGGTGCGCACCCTGTTCTCGGACCTCCTGGGTGCCCCCCCTGACCCCCACATGACCATTTTTGATTTTTGATTTTTGATTTTTTTTACAGTGTGTTGCCTTGTGTGGTTCCCGTGGGCCTCCACTGTATTCCGGCTGGGCACATGCAGGCTTGTCCTGAGTTTGGGTTAGATGCTTGGGTCCGTGAGACACACACCCCTCCTGCTTCCTGTTTCCATGGGCTTGCAAAGGGTGTGCCCAAGTGACAGTGACTTACACAGTGACGTTGGACTCCCATGAGCTGTGTGGGTAGTCTGTAGTCAATACTGTGTATACATTCCTAGTGGATATTGTTGTTGTATTGTACACTGCATGGTGTATTGATATGTGCTTGTGCATCCATGTCTTCCTCCTAATTTGCAGGTTCATTCCTCATGTCTTCACAAGGCGTCTACTTTGGAAATGGAGTTCATGTTGTAAGCAGTGCACTTACACATTTGCGTGGCACCAGCACTGTACAGTTGGAAGTGGTCGATGTGCTGGCATAATCAGGTTATAAGAATACCACTACTTTAACTTCTGTACTGTCATGTTTATGCTATGTTTGAGGTTGTGAAGCTGCATTGCATTGTTGGTAAGTATTTGGTCATGTGTGTTGTTAGTTCTACATTACTGGGAGCATATTGTGTGTGGCCAGTTTCCATTAGGGACACTGTACTTTGTGACACTTGTGTCATGTTTTGGGGATTGCTTTGTTTGCTCTCACATAGCATGACATGCCATGGTGTGTTGGGTGGCAGTGCTGGGGAGGGGTTGGGTGACATGGCACTGTTGGCATGTTGTATTTTGCAAGGGGGTAATGAATTTAGCAGCATAGAAGTGTGTCTTTTGATGACACAGCATTGGTGGTGTTTGTGTAGGTAGGGATGCACACAATGTAACACTTCCAGGTGACCAATCTCAGGCTGGTATGGTTGTGACAGTTGACTGTCCCTTATGTCATCATCATTGATTGTCAGATGGTATGTGCCAGGGCTGTGTGCACTCCACAGGGGTGTGATTTTAGGTGAAGTAATTAGCCACCAGCTGCGTACGGGCTGCCTTACCCCATGCCCTTTCCCCTCCCATGCGCAGCAGGCGTGCATGTGGTTGGGGATGTGGGGGCACCACCATGTCCACGGGCAGGCCCCGGTGTGTTGCAACGTTGTACAGGAACCATGCTGCCACTATGATCCTGCACACTACTGGGGGAGCGTATAACAGCTGCCCGCCAGAACGGTCAAGGGAGCGAAAGCGTGACTTGAGCACTCCGAATGTGCGCTCCACTATGCCCCGGGTTGCAATGTGGGCTGTGTTGTATCTTTCCTCGGGTGGCATGGTGGGGTTCCGAATTGGCGTCATCATGTGGGTGCTCAGAGGGTAGGCTGTGGCATTTATACTCACCGAGCAGCCATGTATCGCCATGCCGCCCAGCTTCTAGGTCCCGGTTTAGGGTTGACATTCTGTAAATAAAACTGTCGTGGGTGGACCCTGGATAGTTGGCATATACTCAGGTGATGATTCCCTTGGCATCACATACTACCTGGACGTTGACGGAATGCCAGTGCTTGCGGTTTCTATAGATGTGCTCTAATGCCCTGGGGGGACGTAGAGCCACATTGGTGCAATCAATGGCACCTAGGACTTTGGGGAATTGTGCCACCCCGTAGAAATCCTGGACGGCAGCCTGCATTTCTGCAGGTGTTCTGGGCATGGTATATGTGCCTGCGAACTGATGGGCATGCAGTTATGATGGCCAAGACCTGGTGTCGGCAGCGTGACTGCATGGCCTGTGACACCCCCTCCCACTATAGCACTTGTCCGCTGAAATGATCCAGTGTCCAAGAAGTGCAGTACATTGAGAACCTTCTCCAGGGGGCTGAGTGCTTGGGAGCACAGGGTGGGTGATGTGAGGTCATCCTCCCACTCACTGACCAGGTTTAGTATTATGTGAGGTGGAAACCTGTACCTCCCATACACCTGGTCATCAGGCATCCCAAAAAGGCTGGTTCTGGGTATGAAAATTCTGGGCCAGACCATCCTCCTCCTCCTCCTGCGGTATCCCATGACCACTGCTGCTAGAAACGGTATATTCATCATGGCGTCTGAGCTTGTTTGTTGTTTGTGCGCACTTTTATGCTGCGCGAGTCCACGTATGCCTGCTTCCTGCTGGCGTACGTGTTTCCGGATTAGCGCGTCTTTTTTGGCGCACGCGTTAGCCCCGTTCGAATCCATGAATACGTGTTTTGAACGTGCGTGTGGGCGTTCCGCGCATTTGCCTCCTGTACTTCCCCCGTGATGCCCACATTTTCATGCATTGTTCCCCATTGCGCGTGTCACCCCCTCTGTTCCTCCTACTTTTGTTGTGTGCGCCGCACTATGTGCGATTTCGCTGTGCATGTAGCGCATGCTGTATGGAGACGTGTGCGCCAGCGTGCGCCATGCAGAATTTTGGCGCACATCCTGAGATTTACACGCGCACAGACTTCCATGAATCGCTGTGCGCGGGTTTTGCTGTGATTTTCGCACTGGCACTGCGAATCACACGCTTTCGCATGCTTGCGCTGACAATTTCAGCGCACATTAATTTCATGAATCGGCCAGTATATATATAAACCTCTGTCAGCTCAAGTACTATTCAAACTAGGCATGCAGGCATGTAATAGGAGAATGAAGGGTGATATTGCACCTTCACTGTAACACTCACCTGGTATCCACGGGGACATCACTCAGCCTGTTCTGACCTCTTACGACCTCGAACCCTTCCCTGGAGTCTACTCGACTGAAGACTGGGCCTGAAACACAGGATTGGTAGAGTTTAACTCCCTATTGTCTCTGTGTGCTTGAACCCCTTCATCCCCGGGGGCCAACCCCTCCCTTTGATACTCAGCTTACCTTGTTTTCTTGGAAAGTGTTCTCTCCGTCCTGCTTTCAGCACAGGGGCACGTTGATTGATACGGGCTCCTTGCTGCATAGTTACTTCACTGGCAAGAGTCCGACAGGTAAGTATAATGAGTCTTTTGAACAGTTCTCTAACTTTGTTCCTTTCCTTCCTTAGATGATGGCTGGCGTCTGGGGATGGCGACGTTCTGCTGAGATGAGTAGCGCTGAAGTTGAGTGAGAGCGCGATGCCTGATGCAACCCTTTCGTATTTGTATTGAACTGAGTTATTTTTCTGTGTCTTTTAGGTGCTGCGACGTTTTCAGCGTGGATGCCGGTTATGAAGAAGAAATGCGGTGAGTAAGCGCGGTATGCGGCGCCTCTAAATGTTTCCACGCTAACCTGGAGTCTCTTTTCCCTCTTGCAGATGGATGAGAAGTTCTGGAGACAGAGTTCCCTCAGAGCGGCTGGGATTCAGGTAAGCGTTTGAAGCTCGAACAGTCTTTAAAAATAAGCAAAGATTTACTGAATGCTTACTAATGCCTTTTTTCTGTTCTTTTCCCTTTTCCTTAGTAAGCGGCGTGCCGGGATGGGAATGACACTGCCGAAGATGCCCAGAGAACAGAAGAAGCGATGAATGATGGGCAGATGCACCGCAAGGTAAGGCTGTTCCTAACGGTGTTCTTGTTCTTGCAGGAGCTGAACGCAGAAGAAAGATGCAGGCCTACTGCAGACCGATCTGAACACGGTGAGTGTCACGCTGCAGGTGCAGAAAACACAAAGCATGTTTCTCAGCCTGGGCGTGGCTTAAATAGTCTCTGGGTATCCCAGGTGTCTCTGGGCTGAACCACACCCAAAAGACTAGACTGCACATGCAGTTCTGGGAACCGAAATATGTGGGGGCATCCATCTTGTCCCCATCAATGCACTACAAGTCCAATCCCCAATGTTATCCTATGGGAGTGAGTGAGTCTGGTGCCACAAGTGCCACGTCTGACTCCGAGTGGGTCTTTGAAGGGATGGAGAGGCCCTTGAGGATCATGTAGGTGATCGTGGCCTAGCTCCAGCCTGACATCTTGGAGGGCTGGGGACATGAGGGGCAGAAATCATGACATTCACCTACTTATTATGAGTAATAAAACAAGTCATATTGACAATATTTTGGTAAGCTTGCCCCATTGGAAAAGAGTATAGAAAATGGCAGTTAACCAAAGAAGTGAGATTGATCATAGGGTTCTGTCAATTATATTGTTCTTTAATCCAAACGTCATTGTTAACAACTTGAAATTATTGAGCAACCAGCCAGGTCATATGTAGTGCTAACAATAAGAGACACGTAAAATGTGAGGAATTTGAATCTGATTTGACAGAACCCTCTATCTATTGCGATCTTCTGCCTACTTTAGAATTGTTTCGGTACCTCACAATTTGAGACTTCTCTCAATTGCAACAATAGCTACAATCTTGGCTCTGAGACTGAATAAACCTGTTAAATTGGCGACTAATGATACATTCACCAAAGATAGCTGTTATGATAGCAAGTCCTGAAAAAAAGAGCTCTTGAAGTCTCTAAAAAGCATTGGTGTTCATGATACTGAGAATATGACAGAGCTCAGTGCTGAGTAGAAACGTGATTAAATTAAAAACATAACTAAGGCTAACAAGAGGTGGGAAACTATGAGGCAAGTACCGCATGCAAAGGGTAGCAAGGCATTTTGGAAATTCGGCCTTCTGGGTACCAAAACAGAAGAGAATTCATTTGAAATGACAACTAGTGGAACAATGTGGTTTGACCATGTCTCCACTTTATATAAGGAGGATATAGCGATGTTTCCAGCTAACTCTGAAGGTATATTAGTAACCCGGTGAGAGCGAAGCAGAATGCAACAAGCATTCTGATTGGCTCTCGCCAGGTCCCTACCAGGCCGGGAATCCCTCCGTCGGGATTCCATGGCCTTTGTCCCTGGCGGGGGGCGTGGCAGCCCCTCATCCAATGAGGAGGCTTGAAGTGGGGTCATCCCCGCTGCGAGCTGCCCTGCGGCTGAGAGGCTGCCTTGGTCCCCTGCCGGGGACTCAGGTAAGTTTTTTTGTTTTTTTTATCGCTTCGCTCGGGTCCTTACCTATGGGCCCCGGGGGATTACCTGAGTCGGTAATGCGCCCGACGCTCGGGTTGTATTGCTTAATTAAATAATTATGTAATCTCTGGGGATGACCCTGTAGTTTCTACATTAATTAAAGTCCCAAAAAACACTTGAGGGCCAATCCTGGGGAAAAGCACCAGCTCCTGACAGAATACCGACAGATTTGTTTAATTGGGAACCAACTGTATGAACACCCTATTTGCTTACTTCTGTTTAATGCAATAGTGACATTTGGTAAAGTGCCAGACACATGTAAAATTGCAGAAATAGTTCCATTCTATAAAAGGGAGAGGATGTGGGTGACAAAATGAAGAACATTACCATCCCATTTCATTACTAGATACTAGTGGGACAATATCTGGTAACATCCTCCTAGTAGGACTGACGCAGTGGATACAACAATGTCATTATGTGTGTCACCTCAGGCAGGCTTTATAAAAGGGGTGAACAGTATTAGCCAAGACTTCAGGTTGTAAATGTAATTAGTAAATATGTTACACTCAGGAGTGGCTGCCTCTACATGTTGTTTTCTTTTTAACCTTAAAAAAACCTTTGAGGGTATCCTATCATCTGAACTTTGAAAATCAGATTGTAAGAAAAGAAATGGTGAACTGTACTTTGAAAGTTTCGCTAAAGTGAGATGGGGCATTTGAGGTGAATGCACACATTGGGTCTCATAACAATCCACACGGTAGAGGGTTAACAGTGCCGGTAGAGCTGCCGGTGCCGTTAACCCTGGTTTATGGTCATAATACCGAATTTAGAAATCTCGAAAAAAAAAATGTCGAAAAAAAGGCCAAAAAAAAAAATGTCGAATTTTTTTTTATGACGTTTTTTATTCGAAATGGGGGGGTTCCCCCCCCAACCCCCCCTTTTTACACATGTAAACAAATAAATAAATAAATAATTAGAGATTTTATTTTTCAAGATTTTTGTAATTCGATATTATTTTTTCGGCCTTTTGACTGACCACCGTCAACCCTCTACCGACTCATTATGAGGTCTGCTCGCGGGTCCCGCTAAGGACGTCTGGTAAAACCAGGCGTCCTTAGCAGGACCCGCTAGCAGACCAGGATGCTAAAAAACGGGCCCATCATTAACAGGCCCGTTGTTAGCATCCTCCCCATTCCCATTGAGCCCTATGTGGGCTCAAATGGGAATGGGGATGTACCGTGTCTGGGTCCCGGGAAAGGGAATTACCGGCCCTCCAAGGTTGGAATGGCCTGGTAATTCCCCATTCCAGGAACCCGGACCCGGTACCCGGTATGGGGGTAGCCATGTCGCTACAAGCGGCATGGCTACCTCCATACTCGTAATGAGGCCCATTATGTTTTGGTTGATAAAGTAGTGAGACAAGGCTGTACATTGGCCCCAATTTAGTTTATCCTGTTTTTTGATGGGGTAAAGGAGGAATTTCCACTTTTAGCTACAGATGCGCCAACTTTGCTGTGCGATAAAATAGGCATATTTACGTTTGCGGATGATGTTGTATTATTACTCAAGAGGATAGCTCAGGGGCAACGTGCTCACCTTGGAAGCCGACGTGGAGCAACACAGGTTCGATCCCCGGCTCTGCGCTTAGAAACGTCTGGGTTTTAAGCACGTAATAAAAAACCAATTATAATTGTCCCATATAGCTAGCGTCCTAACAACCCTTAAAGATCATTTTGGTTGATTTTGTGACACCAAAGATCTGACACTAAATTGCAACAACAAGAATCTCATAAACAACAGGAAGAGTGCTAGTGTATGCACGAAAATATGTTTACAGGTCAATGAAACTAAGATAGAGGAGGATTTATATTTTGATTATTTGGGAATTAGGTTAAGCTAGAATGGCATATGGGGGGACCACATTAGTAAATCTAACCTTACATTGGGGAAAGTGAACAATGGTTTACTGAGCTTCTCAAAATCTTTTGGGAGTAACATTCTTAACCCATCACTTTGCCAAAGCTGTTGCAGGTACAGACATTTGGGGCCATTTAAAATGTAATACATTTGCCACAATTGAAAATATGTTCTTGAAAAGCGTTCTAGCACTTTCATTGGTTGCACCTAGCGTTCCATTGAACCTGGAGCTTGGTCTTACTCTGATAGTATATAATTTTTCTTTGAATCCCTTTTTATATTGGAAAAGACTATGGAGAAGCAATCACCTGTTCAACTATAAGCAAGCCTTAATGCATCTGTTGGGTAGCCCGGGCGAGACTTCGTTACATTGGTTCAGCCTTATCAAGAACACGATTTGTATTCTGAATCTTCACAATCTATGGTTCAACCCCTCTAGTATGACATCGGGGGTCATTACGAGGTTAGCGGTAAGTACCGGTCATTACCGGCATGGAGCAACTACCATGTCCGTGGTGGCAATAGACAGCTAAAAGCGGCCTATTACGACTTCGCGGGCACAAGCTTTGCGCCATGCCGGTAATGACCCCACCGCCATGCCGTAAAAGGGTGAAAAATCTCCCTTACCGGCATAGCACGAAGCGCAAATAGCTCCACCGCTATCCAAGCCATCGGCATTAGCGGTGACCGCTACTAGTGGTGACCGCTAATAAGCGGAACCGGAAGTAGCGTCATCGCACAGGAGCGGGAAAGAGCATGGCGGCCATCTTTAAAAACACAATCCACTGCCATCCTCCGCAACCAGGAGCGATCTGACCACCACACCTCCACCCCACCTCCACCACTACCTGCTGCATCTTACCATGCCCAAAGCACTCAAAAAAACCACAGAGCGCTTGCGCAAGGAGCGCTTCTCCCAAGAGGAGTTGACCATGCTGGCCGAGACGCTGCAAGAACATGCAGATGTCGTCTTCTCCTCTGACATGTCCCGCTCTGCAGTGCAGCGGAAGAAGCAGATATGGGCGGAGGTTGCGCAGAAAGTAAGTGCTGTTGGCACCACACCCTGCACTCCTAAAGATGTCCAGAAGCGCTGGGACGATCTGCGGTTATGCGTGCGGAGCATCCATCTCCATCAACCGCCAGCTGGGGATGGCGACAGGCGGAGGTGCGGACTCCCTCATCAAGTTGCAACCCTGGGAGGAGATCTGCGCAAGCACCATAGGAATGGAGGCAATTGAGGGAGTGGGGGACATGGAGCAAGGAGCCCCGTCATCGGCTGATGCAGGTAGGTATCCCAAATGAAAGAATGCAAATACCAACACGATGATGTCCACCTGAACTGACAGTGCAATGATGTAGAGCAGGGTCCACCAGACACATATATACAAGACTGCCTACAGGCAGTGCACAGCACCATCTTATCCACATGCACGATGCACCCCATATATGTTTCAACCCAGACGCTTCCATGCATCACCCACCCAAAAGCCAAGCAACTCGTATGTCACTACCCCAATGTCAATCAACTGCTATTCCATATGAATGCAGCCACCCCAATGCATGCCTGATGCCTATAGACCCATCACTAACCCTCTCCCTCTATTGGTCCCCAACAGGCATGCATTCAGACAGCGATGACCAGGACACTAGGGAGGATGATGCAACACCACAAAAGAATGCCAGGGGCATGGAGGGAGAACACCGCCCCTCAACATCAAGGGAAAGAGGCCAACCTGCACTACTGCGGAAGGGCAGGAAAACCCCAGAGGCCAAAGCACCAATGTGCACTACGGCCCCCACCACAGCACCCACACCAGCCACCAGCACACAGGAGCCAGTTGCAGAAGGCACTGCATCGGCTGCCAGCAGCACAGTGGGGGAGACAGCTGCCACAGCAGCCATGTCAGACGATGAGGCAGATGTTCTGCCGCATGGCGCAACTACCGCCACAGGCCCCCTGCATTCACCACAACTCTCCCCATGCAGCTTGCACAACAACAGCATGCATGGGCTGTCTCCTGGGGATTCATGGCCTGGCAGTTTCACCCCCACGCCAAGTGTGCATGAGGAACAAACCATGTTGGAAACCCCTCACACATCCACCTCTGTCCCGACCAGCCAAGAGGGGATCAGGGCAATTCAGAAGCGGCAGGAGGAGCTCACATGGCTGTTGACACAGCACATGACGGAATGTGGCCGGGCAAGGGATGACATAAGGGAATGTGCTGCATCTCTCAAAACAGCAATTGAGACCACCTCAAAGGACATTTGTGGCGAATTGGCAGCAGTGCGGCAGGTCCTCTCCCAAATGGTGGCAGCAATGGAGGCCATGCGTCCGGCACAGGTGGGAGAACAACCTGGGACATCTTCCAATGCAAGCTCAACTAAGTCCAGCCCCGTGCGTAGGTCTGGCCGGAACCTGCGCAGATCGGACAGGGATGCACCTGGTGCTGGAAGAGGGGGGGGCTGTATGTTCAGCCAGGCATACTGATCCCATGTGGATTTATGGTGCACGCAAGTGCACACCATGTGTGGGGGAGTTTATGGGGGGGGTGGAGAGGGTGTGTGGGGAAGTTGAGGGGGGAGGGGAAGGGGGGAGATGGTATGTGGGGAAGTTGAGGGGGCAGTGGGTGTGTTGAGTGGAGGGCTTGTGCATTTGTTAGTTACATATTCAGAATACAGTTGTTATGCAATCTGATTTCACATGTGAGGACATTGCTTATTGTGTACGTGTGCTTTATTGATGAACAGTCTACAGTGTCCATGTCCCGGACACACCCAGTGCCCTGAGTTCCACCTCCATGTCACACTCCCCATCCATGTGTGCTAGAAACATTGGTCAATCAGAGTCTGACGCATGGCACCTCCCTCCTGTGCATCACTGCCTCCCTGAAGTGCAGCCCCATCTACACCCTCCTCATCCTCATCGTCAGGTGGTTGCAGTTCAGCGTCAGGGGGCAGGGACACATTCCATCTGATGCACATATTGTGTAGCATGACACATGCCATGACGATCTTGCCCACCTTCTCATGGCCGTACATGAGTGCACCACCAGACCTGCTGAGGCAGTGAAACCGTGCCTTCAAGAGCCCAAAGGTCTGCTCAATCAACACACGGGTACGTGTATGGGCACAATTATAGTCCTCCTCGTGCCTGTTCTGCGGGTTCCGGACTGGGGTAAGGAGCCACCTCTTCAAGGGATAGCCTGCATCACCTGCATGTGGGCAACAATGATTATGTGTAAGTCCTCACATCACATGGGACTTGTATCAATGACACCATAGCAATCATTCATTTCCTGTATGCACCCACAGATCCATGCATGAGTAGAGACACAAGAAGTGAATGCTATGTGTGTATTCCACTTATAGGCAGGTGTGCGTGCAATCGTCAATTGGGCGCAGGGGGGGCAAATTCCTTGTGGTTGCCATGCACTGTGGTAGTCCACGATGGTTGTTCCCATGATCTGGGTGATGTGCAGTGATATGTATGCTACCATCCTGTCAACGTTGATGGCAGCGCCATGATGATCTCAATTTGCACGACCAATGGTGACATGCTGTTTTGGTGGATTTCTGTGTTGGTGTAGGGGTGCGTTTTTATATCTTGCCCTCATGTGGCTCCTTTGTATGCAGTAATGGATTTGGTTGATGGTATTTGGCGCTGTGCATTGGCCATCCTCATTGCTTGTTGCTGCATTGTGCTGTGGGGTCTACAGTCTGCTTATGTGCAGTGTACATGTTGATGGCTATGTAATGGTTGTTACACTGCATCATTTTCGTGGTAGTGCAGCTTACATCTTGTATTTAGTGGTCAGGTGTCGGGTCAAGTCTGGCCTGTTTTGGGGTATGAGCATGGTACATCCTCTGAGGTGCTGTCAGCCAGGTGAAGTATGCATCTCTCCCCCCAATCACCAACCCACATCGCATTTCCATGTGCCTAACATGCAACTCACCGAGAAGCCAGGATCTCTGCCCTGCATGTCGCTCCATGTAGCGTGTTATCGTGGAGTTCCACATGACCATTGAATCATGGGTTGATCCGGGGAATCGGGCACAACAATGTGTGATGATCTTGTTTGAGTCACATACCATTTGTACGTTGATGGAGTGGTATAACTTACGGTTGTGGTACACTACCTCCATGGCATGTGGGGCCACCAATTCAACATGGGTGCAGTCGATGCCGCCAATGCAACCAGGGATGCCGGCCAGTGAATGGAAACCAAATTCAGTGTTGGAGATCTCCTGGACTGTCCGTGGTAGGAAAATGTGGTTGCCTGTGTGCTTCAGGAGGGCATCAAGCACTTGGTTCAGCGTACGTGAGAATAATGGTTGTGATATGCCATGCATGTGTCCCACTGTGAGCTGGTAGGTGCCTGTGGCCAGGAAGTGGAGCACAGACACTACCTTCAGTAGAGGTGGGATGGCGGTGCGTATTTCAATCAGGCTGACAATGTCGTCATGTATCATGTCCACAATGTTGGTGATGGTGTCCCGGTCCAGACGGTTCAGGGTGTGGATCTGCTCAGGGGTTAGGTTGAATGAACTGGCTCTGATGCGAGGGATTGGGGGCTGCCTGCGTGGTACCACTGGCTGCATTGGTGGGGCATGCTGGGCCTGCCTCACCCTCACCCTCATTCTCCTCCTGCGTCTCTCTCTGTGCTGCCTGTTGTTGTTGTTTTTCCTGTTGTTGTTGTTGTTGCTGGAGTTCCACTGCAATCATGTCCTCCAGCCCCAGCATTGCTAGTATTATGGGAATCATTTTGGTGTGTGACTGGGTGTGGTAAGGGGTGGGGTGTGCTCCTTTTGTGCTGGCCCAGTCTATATTGCCTCTACCTGTGCTGATTTTGTGCACCTGTAGAAGTTGGGAACACTGCACATGGTCGTTTACGGGTGGTACGCGATGCCGGTATTTACTCTATGCCGGTAAGGTACTTTTCGGGCTTCAGTAGGCCGTTATTTGCATGTCCGCCTGACTTGTGATGTCCTCCTGTTTACGCCATGCCGGTATTGCCGGCATGAAGGGTCGCGTGCCCGCACCCATGCCGCTATTAGAGGCACCGTTATTTACGGTGCCGCTAATAGCGGGTTGGTGGGTCATAATCGCCCGGAGCGGTAAGCGATGCCGGTAATCCTTTACCGGCATCGTTTTTCCCTTACCGCTAACCTCGTAATGAAGCCCATTATCTCATAAACAACTTGTAAGAAATGCACACACTGGGTGTATTCTAAATACAATGCTTTTTTAACTGTCCGAAGCTCTCTACTGGCATTGTGTACTTGGCAATGAGAAGGACTGTGGTATGGACACATATCTATTGTTTATTGCTAGCCGATTTGTGAGATCTTTTTTCTCAAAATGAGATTAGTCATTCAACCACTTGCAGTTATTCAGGTACAATAAATGACTTCTGACCTGTGTAAATATAACTGAGAACTTGATAGCAATTCTATTCTATATGTTGTCATGAGCGCAGTTAGAAACAGATACACTTTTTTTTGCATATACCTGAGCCCTTGCAACAATTCTAGTTTGTTCATCCTATAATTATAATTGTTCTTTAATAACACGCTTAATACCAGAGATTGGTGTCTAAGTGTGGGATCTAAATTTTAAAATGTATTAAGCTGCATTGGGCCTCATTATGACCCCGGCGGTATGGGGTTATTAGAGCTGCCGGCGCCGTTAACCCCATATTGCCTCATTATGAGGTCTGCTCGCGGGACCCGCTCAGGACTCCTGGTTTTACCAGACGTCCTTGGCGGGTCCTGCGAGCGGCCCAGCATGTTAACCACGGGCCTGTCATTAACAGGCCCATTGTTAGCATGCTCCCCATTCCCATGAGGGCTCAAATGGGAATGGGGATGTACCGGGTCTGGGTTCCTTGAATGGGGAAATACCAGGCCCTCCTAGGTCGGAATGGCCCGGTATTTCCCCATTCAGGGAACCCGGACCAGAGTTTGGGGGCAGCCAGGTTTTAATCAAGCTGAAATATTGTGTATAACTTCAAAAGGATGTGATTTATGATGTGTTGGATTTTATTGGTAAAGCTTGGTCTAAAAGAAGTAGAGTTGTATTGCCCTTGTAATATTGTTCTTACGTGCCATGTTTTTTTCTGTTATAATGATATATTTTATAATACTTATATGGATTTTGTAAATTTTGTATATGTATTTATCAATGTAAACCTTTATGGCCTAACTTTGTCAAAATAAAGTATGTTGATTGATTAATTAAATAACTATTTCTGTACAAAACATCCTCATCCAAATAACATCAAACCTTGACTGAGTTAGTATAATGCCCATTACTCAGAAATCTATATAGGTATCAACCCAAAATGCTATTTTGTAACCTAGATTGCAGTGACCAGTCATGTCTCAGGTAATTCTCTAACACAAAAATCACCTGCTGTGTTTTGCTGTGACAACATAGAATGAGAACCTCCCTGCAAGTGTGCATTCTTTCTTGTTTTAAGATTGTATTTACTTATTTATTGAGCATGTGTTGGTGTTTCCAGGTGCCAAAAGGCAAAGTGGGGAGGGAACAAGGGGAGCAAAACAGTGAGCATACAATTAGGCCTTGTGACATTCGGACGTGCAAGCACAGTGAAGAGAAGTGTAGGAGAGAGGGAAGGGAGGAAGGGAGGGAGGGAGGTATGGACAAGTGCTGGTGGGAGCCTGGGAGGGAAGTGCAAAGGGGAGCCAAGAGGGGAGGCCACAGACTAAGTGCTAGGATGGAAGAATCCCAAGGGTGGGATGCACAGCCACCAGGCAGGGGACCCGCAAGGGCAGTGCTTGGAGGGCATGGAGGGTGCTGGTGTCGACTGGGTAGAGAGCCTGATAACCTGTGAGATTCATGAGGGACAAGGCCACTAGTCTTAGCAGCAGTGGGGTGATTGGCAGGGAAGGGAAATAGAGAAAAGCAGAGTTTTGAGATGTTTCAGAAATTTAAGGATCTCCGGCTCAAGTCTGAGGGGGACAGGGACACTGTTCCAAAGGGAGGCACCAGCCGAAGAGAGAGACCTGCCCCCACTCTCTGCTTAGAGAAGAGTTTACCAAGCAGAGAGTTGGAGTTAGAGGAGCGAGGGCTCTAGCAGGGGAGTATTTAGGGTGGGAAAGATAGGAGTAACTGTCAAATATCAACTGAGAGTCTTGTGCAGATCACTGACTGCAAAGGTTTCTTCACTTAGTGGGGGCACTGCAAGAGTTAACCTTCTCTGACGTTTCTCTGCACATGCCCAGCTCTTTCTTATCAGAAATCACTGTCCACCTATATAAACCGCTGCCTACAAAACAAAAGCTGTTCTGTACCCACACCAGTCGCCTCACAATGTAATTTATCCAAAAGACTCTGGGCCACATTAAGAGTTTAGCTGTAATTCGGCTGCATATCTGCTGAACTATCACCAAAATTGATTACTTTTACTGCCACTTGGTCCTGTGGGTTTACCATGGGATTACAAGTGGCAGAATGATATGATATGATAAGTCATTTATAACGTTCCTGAACAAAAATGTGTCTAGGAGTGACAAGGCAAGGGAGGGAGGACAGAGGGAGGACAAGACAAACGATCTTACTAGGCCTTGTGTCATTCAGATTGTACATGTGCGAGAACAAGAAGTGCAAGGGGAAAGGGAGGGGGAAGTGCAATGGAGAGGGGAGTGGAAAACAGGGCAGCAATGCTCTGATTAAGTGCAGCCAGGGCAGTGCAGCTCTGGGTAGTGCAAGGAGAACAAGGGACTGTAGGGTTACAGTTACATCCCCTAAGTGCGAGGTAGGCCTGGAGGCAGTGCAAGGGTGACTGATCAAGAAAGAGCCCGTAACCCAGTCAGATTCTAAGTCTAGCCAAGCAACCAGTAAGTTCAATCCCCCATTTTCAGAGTCCATAAGACTACATGGGATTTTGGGCAGAAAAAACACAGGCGGTAGTTCTGATGCAGTAATCCTGCCGAATATTGGCAGTAGGGTGGCAGATTCACCTCCAGCTTTGTACTAGAGGTATTTCCTCCAGCCCAACGCCAATCTCCTAGTTCGGCGGTGAAGGACTGTGTCAGGACCGCAGTGGCAACGGAATTACTTCTGCATTCCCGACAATTTTTCCTTCACTGTCAACCTCATAATGAGACCCTTTATCTACTTAAGCCTATCTTTTAGAGTCACGACTGCAGATACCTATGAACAAGCACTCACGCTGGCCGTCAAGTACTGCCTGCTCATCATCAGACTCCTCCCCCAGTGTTGGAAACCTGCTGGAATATCCATCTTGGTGAGTTTGGGGATTTGTGGGAAAACCTGGGCAGTTGGGAGGGCACTGGTCAAATCAGGGCCCTGATTAATTTTCACCTCTTTTCCTCTTTTCCATCCTCACAGGCATTTCAATGCACATCTATAGTTCTCTTTCTACCACCACGATGCACACTTTAAGGAAGACACCACAGCTGTCTTGCCCAGAGGGTTCCAAGCCTGCTCACCTCTCCTACTCACCTTGCAATCTCATGAGAGAATATCTGGGACATGACTGGGTCTCTGTCAGATAACATCAGTTCCTCTTCAATATCATAGTGTGCGAAACCTGACCATTTGTGATGAAAACGTCTTTCCACACCTGAATTTGTGGAACTTTCTGCCATGTTCCAACAATTAATGGTCCACCTCAGCCAAGTCAAAGCAAAGGTTCATTGTCATCGTCAGTGCCCAGGATCAATTGAGTACATAGAGATACTGCATGCTTGTTACCACTACCACAGCACGTATCTGGTGATCTTAACTAACATGAACAATATCATACTAAGTTTTTTCGACATTTCCTCATAAAACTCTCCCAATTACGGAGCAGTCCAAATCTGTGTACATTATCGCACACTTGGGGGTGACACTAACCTATGACACCACATTACCGAGTTCAAACAATCCCATGGTTAGAGATTATGCCACATTCTGTTCCTTGTATAAGAAAATGTTTGATAAACCTCCCTCTTCTCATGCCAAGAAAATGAAAATGCTCACTATTACACAGGATGCTGGGGGCACACCTAAACATCTTGTTCAGTTGCAGAGCTTAGCTGCAGAGATGCACCAGTCCAGAAAGGTTGTGATGACAGTTTTTAAAATGTACTCCAGGATAAAACGATTGATGTCCTTGTACAAGTGCATCACAACCTGGGCATTATTGAAGATCTTTTAGATAGGGCACTTCAGATTGATCAACGTATTCAGTGTATTCAGGAAAGGTGCTCTGAAGCAAAGAATCCTAAGGTAGTCAACTTCTGCAAGATTTCCTAGTCAGCCTGCAATCCCCATTAAGGCTGAATTCACTGACCAACGTAGCCCCATGTAGATTGATTCACTCTTTAGTTCCCTTTCATTGGAAGAACATAATAAGGTATTCTTGCAAGGCTGATGCAAGTTCTGTGGAAACAACAAGAGTGCCCTTCATTGAATTAGAGAAACACCAAGTTTTTCCGATAATGGGGAATATGTCTTTGAGACTGTCTAATTTTCTCCTGTGTTACCCAAGTGACTTTTCTTTAAATGCCCAATCTTTGCATATATACATACCCATTGAGTATGTGGGAACTACCGTCCCTTTGAACGCTGCAACCTTTTTTTGGCTTTGGGGTAACTAACAAATATATGATTTTCCTTTTCACAAGAAACACTTACTTTTGAAGTTTTTGAAACCTCAGCCTATGCCAATCAATTTCCTAGTTGTTTCCCCCATACCTTGGGGAACAACACAGGTATGAACATTGATTTGAAAATGTGCATAGAAGATCATATGGAATTCATCTGCTGTGAACAAATCGATGCCCTCAACCTTCAAGTGATCCTGGACAAGACTTGGTTATCCCATCACAATGCCAGCATCGACTGGGTGAAACAAGTGCTTTTGTTGTCTCAACACTCTACTAAAAGTCTTCTGGAGTTCTGCATTCCACAGCGAGGTTCGACTGGTATTCCTAGTATTCCCCTTTTGTAGTTGTTGCTAACAGAGATATTGGGCCTCATTCCGACCCTGGCGTTAACCAAGGTGCTATTAGCGCCTTGGTTGACGCCGTTATTTTTCCGACTCCGCCATGGTGAATGGCGGAAATTACCGCCCCATTCCAAGGTTGGCGGGGTCGGTAATTCCCCATTCACCAAGGGCCATTCCCCATTCCCATTTTTGCCCCATGGGGCTCAATGGGAATGGGAAAGGCGCTAATTACGGCACCATAAATTACGGTGCCGTAATTAGCTCCTAAGTCCCTTTGCGGGTTGGTTTTTTAACGCCTGCAAAAAGCAGGCGTTAAGTAACAACCCGCAAAGGGAACTCGGAATAGGGTGGTAAGGGTTTAACGGCACCGGTCTCGTTACCGGTGACCGTTAACCCTTACCGCCCTACTCGGAATGACCCCCATTGTGCCTGAATAGCAAGCATTCACAGATTAAGGGCCTCATTACACGGACGGCGGTAAGGATTAACGGTCACCGCTAATGGTACCGGTGACCATTAACCCTTACCGCCTTACTACGAGGTCCCTTTGCGGGTTGGAGACTTTAACGCCTGCTTTTTGCAGGCGTTAAAAACCAACCCGCAAATGGACCAGGGAGCTAATTACGGTACCACAATTTGCTAATAGCACCTTGGTCCACCGCCGTCCG
Organism: Ambystoma mexicanum; assembly: GCF_040938575.1. Taxonomy (NCBI): domain Eukaryota; kingdom Metazoa; phylum Chordata; class Amphibia; order Caudata; family Ambystomatidae; genus Ambystoma; species Ambystoma mexicanum. Next base: position 1,222,154,178 of record NC_090924.1, read on the forward strand.
TGTAATGAGGCCCTAAGTCTCATAAACAGAAGCCGTGAGTTACATCCACACAGCTCACACGATTGCCCAAGAGACCACAAACATGATAAAAAAAGATTCCACAAAACTGAATATATTCCTTGTCTGGGGAATAAGAAAAGTTCTAAAGACTCATCTGAGCAAATTTCTGCAGGTGGGGTTCAATTCACCGTCGACCCCATTTGTCAAGGCTCTGATCTTTTTTGTAAAGAAGAAATCAAAAGATTCCACTATACATTTACTACCATGATTTAAACTGGATCACTGAAGAATTATTCTCCTTCACTATGAAAGGAACATGTATGTGGACTGGTCTGAACGAGATACCAAATTGAGTTACAACCACTGTATCTATTCTACTCCTGCCTGCAAAGATTTCATTTTCTTTTTATGCAAGGAACAATTATGGGCACTGTCCACAAAAAGGAATGTTCTTAGCTAGTGTTAAGACGGATTTCTGAACTCTGACCTGGTGGGCAGAGGTTCAGGAGGCCAGCCTAGTTTCTTGGAAAAGGGTAACCTTCTGGACAAGCCAGACCAATCAAGGTAGCTTGGCGGCGGTCAAGACTAATGGGGTCATTCCGAGTATGGCAGTAGGCGGTTAACAGTACCGGTAAGGATGCCGGTGCCGTTAACCCCCCTACCGCCACATTCCGAGGTCCTTTAGTGGGTCCCACCAGGACCGGCTGGTTTTACCAGCGTCCTTAGCGGGACCAGTTAAGGGACCATGGAGCTAATAACAGGCCTGCTATTTGCGGGCCTGTTATTAGCTCCTCCCCATTCCCATTGAGCCCTATGGGGGTCAAATGGGAATGGGGAATGGTATTCGAAATGGGGACTTACCGGGTCCGCATAAGTCGGAATGTCCCGGTAAAGTTCTAAAGACTCATCTGAGCAAATTTCTGCAGGTGGGGTTCAATTCACCGTCGACCCCATTTGTCAAGGCTCTGATCTTTTTTGTAAAGAAGAAATCAAAAGATTCCACTATACATTTACTACCATGATTTAAACTGGATCACTGAAGAATTATTCTCCTTCACTATGAAAGGAACATGTATGTGGACTGGTCTGAACGAGATACCAAACTGAGTTACAACCACTGTATCTATTCTACTCCTGCCTGCAAAGATTTCATTTTCTTTTTATGCAAGGAACAATTATGGGCACTGTCCACAAAAAGGAATGTTCCTAGCTACTGTTAAGACGGATTTCTGAACTCTGACCTGGTGGGCAGAGGTTCAGGAGGCCAGCCTAGTTTCTTGGAAAAGGGTAACCTTCTGGACAAGCCAGACCAATCAAGGTAGCTTGGCGGCGGTCAAGACTAATGGGGTCATTCCGAGTATGGCAGTAGGCGGTTAACAGTACTGGTAAGGATGCCGGTGCCGTTAACCCTCCTACCGCCACATTCCGAGGTCCTTTAGTGGGTCCCACCAGGACCGGCTGGTTTTACCAGCGTCCTTAGCGGGACCAGTTAAGGGACCATGGAGCTAATAACAGGCCTGCTATTTGCAGGCCTGTTATTAGCTCCTCCCCATTCCCATTGAGCCCTATGGGGGCTCAAATGGGAATGGGGAATGGTATTCGAAATGGGGACTTACCGGGTCCGCATAAGTCGGAATGTCCCGGTAAATCCCCATTCTGACTACCCGGACCCGTACCCGAGTTTCGAGGCAGTAGTAGCACCATGGCTGCCTCCAAACTTGGAATGACCCCCTAGGTCTCAGGACGGGTGAGGGTGACTGAAAGATCTCAATGAGCACACAGAGCAAATGACACTTACAAATCGCTCCCAGTCAGGTTTATATATATAAAAAATATAAATATATGTATTTCAAGGTATTTGAGTTTCAACACACAAATTAAATCACAGTAATACTTTTAAGCCAACACAATCCTATATAAATACATATGTACAAGACCAATGGGGCCTAAAGGGATAATGCACAAAATGGGTCCACAACCTAAAAGGGGAAGGAAACAGGCAGTGCAAATAGTCTTAAGTCCCTTCTGCATCCAACACAACCCTAACTGAGAGGCAGTCCAATCCCTAAGAAGAGTGGAGCCTAATGCTCAAATGTACTTGCAATGCTGGTGCACACGGTAATGCAAATGGGCAAAACAGAGTCTCTTCAAGGGTCTGTAGCAGCTCAGGAAGGTGGGTGAGGCTATGAAGAATTGGTTCCCACTATTCGAGGAGGGCCTCAACTTGAGATCAGAGTCGATTCCAAGAGTTGGGAATAGTTCACTAGTTTGCACTGGCAGTGAAAAGGTGAGGGGCCCTCAGGGGCCACTCATGCGTAAAAATGGATGAGGAGGCTAGGGGCCACCGGTTAGGGTTGCCATTACTCACCGAACCACGGCTCACTCTGGACCAAACTTCGGCATTTGAGTCTACTTCAGTTGCAGGTTCAAGTGCTGCAATTTGGCGGCTCTGTGGCTTTCAGCAACGAAGATACAGCAGTGATTCCCAAATGAGACAGTGGCAATTTCTCCACTCCTGGTGGATGGATCAGGCCAGTTTCACTGCAGCAGGCTTCAGGGGCAAGAGAGGCACAAATGCAGTGCACCTGCAAAGTTCGTTACCACGGCTGGGTGACACGGTATCTGCGTCTACACCTGTTCGGGCGCACTCACTTTACTCCAGACCTGGGATTGCCAAGTATACGAAATTCGGTATGAGAGTGCCGCAAACACAGAGCTAGCGAAGTACCACGTTTCAAGTGTCTCCATGAAACGGCAGCAGTATCAGGGCAAAGAGTCTGCGTAAGCTGGTCAGCTCACTGATTGGCCCAGGGACACTTCCGTGAAAGCTTACTTGCAGAGTTGATGAAGGTACCGAGAATAGTTGGTCCCACTATTCCAATGGGTCAAAGCGTCTTTGCAGACCTCTAGGATGATCAGATGCAAAGGGGTCCCACGGGACAACAGCGGGCTCAGGGTGCCAAACCTTCCAACAGGTCACCAGCGGTTCCATGACTCGGCTTTTAGTTTCAGGATACTTGGATCCTATCCTTCGTTCAGTGAGAACTCCAGAGATCAACATAGTATGGTTGTTTGGGGCCTTCTCTTATCCAGAATCTCCTTCGCATCAAAACGAAGAGGACCCCAATGGGAGATCTACTCACATACAGGCATACCATACGTGGACCAATCCCGGACCACGGTGGTCCCAGGCATTCACAGCACCTCAGACTCTCTGCCACCCAGGATGTGTATTGGAACCAGACGTTCCAGCCCACATCCTGGAGGCACACCCACAAGGCATGCAGAAGCCGGCGAAAGCTTGGCGCTTCGCGGGAAAATGCATGCTCAAATAAGGACTGAACCGGGTTGGTTTAATCTGGGGAAGGTGAAGGGGCAAGATGGCCAAAGGACAGGACCAAGAACCTTGTGGCAATACCATTTTGGAGCCAGGCCACCTAACTGTGCCAAACGCGGTAATCTCAGTTTACCTGGCAAGAAAGGGTTAAAAATATGCGAAATGATAAGCTACCATGAGCCCTGTCCAAAGCACATCCGCACTTCTCCTCAAATATCCTTCGAGAGTATCTAGGGCCTTTGGAAATGACTAGACCCAAGTACACTGTACTGTAAGGTATATTGCATTCTTGTTACAAGTTGCAGAAAAGTTGCAACATTGGAAATGACTAAGAGAAACAATGTCTCCCTGTAACACCTTCGTATGAGTGCCATACAAATAAATTATCATATCATATCATATCAGTACTGACTGTCTTAAGGGCATGTTGGTTTCCCCATAAAAAGTGAGCGAAAAGCCCAGAGGAGTGCAGAAGAAGGCTGGGCTCCTCTAGTAAAGTCAGACTATGGTGTTTAGACATCTGCAAAAAGTTGGGGGGTACAGAACTGGACGGAAAATTACACATAAAATGGAAATCTTACCTAACACTCCCCCCTCCCAGACCAAGGACAGGGGTAATTAATCCACCCCTGGATGAGTCTCATGTTCAGGTCGGTTAAACATTCTGGACAACAAATCAGCATTGCTATGTAGGACACATGGCTTTTGCTCAATGGTGAAGTCAAAGCCTTGCAGACCTATGGACCACCTGAGCAACATTGGATTCTCTCCCTTCATGTTCATTAGCCACTTTAAGGGCTTATGGTCAGTTTGCACAGTGAAGTGGTTCCCATAGAGGTAGGGCCTTAGCTTCCTTAGGGCTCACACAACAGAGAAACATTCTTTCTCTACTGTGGACCATCTGAGCTCTCTGTCCTTAAGCTGGCGACTAATGAAGCCAGCAGGGTGTTCCTTACTCTTCTCATCTACTTGTGATAGTACAGCTCCTATCCCAGTGTCAGAGGCATCTGTCTGCACAATAATAGGTCTTTGGTAATCAGGAGCCCTGAGAACAGGGGCCTGGCACAAGGAGTATTTTAAGCCATTGATGGCCTTCCCACACTCTTCATACCAAGTTACCTTCTTTGGTTTCTTAGGAGTTGTGAGAGCAGTCAGAGGGGCAGCTATGGTGCCATAGACTGCCATGAAATTCCTGTTGTCCCCAGTGAGTCCTAAAAACACCCTCACCTGGGTCTGAATTTTGGGGGTAGGCCAGTCTTGTACTGCTTGTACTTTACTGGGAATAGGATGTATCCTCCCTTCACCTACCTCAGGTCCAAGGTAGACCACTGAACCTTGTCCAATCTGGCACTTACTGGCCTTCATGGTCAAGTGGGCCTTGTGAAGAGCCTGCAACACAATCCTAAGGTGTTTCACATGATCCTCCCAGGTGGCACTGAAAACTGCTATATCCTCCAGATATGCAAGACAGCATTCATCCAAACCATTAAGGACATGATTCACAATCCTCTGGAAAGTGGCAGGGGCATTCTTCAACACAAAAGGCATTACCCTGACTGGTAAAGACCCTCTGGTGTTGAGACAGCTGTCTTCTCCTTGGCATGTTCAACAAGAGCTATTTGCCAATAGCCTGCATGGAGGTCAAATGTGCTGAGGTATTTGGAGGCACCCAAAGTAGCCACCAGCTCATCTGGGTGTGACTCTGTCTTGGTGACAGCATTCAGAGCCCTGTAATCCACACAGAACCTCAACTCAGAGGTGCCTGCCTTTGGAACCAAAAACACAGGGCTGGACCAAGGACTAATAGAGGGTTCAATCACCCCAAGATCCAACATTTTGTTGACCTCTGTCTTAATGTAATACCTTACTTTGTCTGACATCCTGTATCTGTTAGCACAGAGCTCGATATTCTTTGCCAATTAAGCGTAGTTCCGTCTTGGCAGTTGAACCCGTCGTGTAGTAGACGAGTTTTTTCTGCCAATATACCTGTCAGAGGAGCCAAGAAGTACCCCCTGACAGATCTATTAACCAAAAGATGGATGGATGCCACAGGAACAGTCAGCCTGTAAAGGAAGTCACAATTAATACCAGCAAAAATGTCAATAAACAACAAATATAAAAAGCAAGAGTAAGGCAATACCTGAATGACTAGCTCTTGTTATATGAGTAAAGTACTTGAGATGTCTAACCTAGAAGAACACCAAGGCAAAAAGACACTAATCAAGGATCTAACTAATTTCCTAAACAAAGACTCAACATAGAAAGCTCTTACCATGTGCAGTAAACCTTGCAGGTCTGTGAAGAAGATGAATCCGGAAGTCCACAGGTAAGTCCAGGAGACCACCTATCACCCGATGGCACGAGGACCCTTAATTTCCCAAATCAGTGTTCCCGTCGATGGAAAAGAGTTCAGCGATCCACCTACCAACCTCCGGCACAAGGCCACCTAAGTAGCAACACAAAGCGTCTCTAGTTCAAACGCCGAGTAGAATGGGCGAACTTGAAGTCCGCGGAAGGAAGGAATTCCGAGCTCCATCAAATGAATTACAGATACAAGGTGAGTCGAGGAAGCGGTCCGGGTCGGCAACAATGCAGGTAAGACAGAGACAAAGGGCTAAGCAGTAGCAGGTCGGGGACACATCCAAGGGTCTGAACTGTGTGCAAACAGGAATCGATTCACAAAGCATAGGAAGGTCGAATATCTTTGTGGGGTCATAGGAATCCGGAAACAAGAAGACAAGATGGGCAAATCAAGGGAATCCAAAAACAGGCTGGGGTCAAGAAATCCAAGGGTCAAGAATGTCACAATAATCACTAGGCTATGGAATACAAAATCAGAAGCGAAGCGCCAAGTTCAAACGGCCCCGAAATACATGAACGCCGGTCATGTGATCTGCAAAATGGAGCTCAACATAAGAAGACACGTGACTTCAGAAACACAGAGCGTCTGCGTTTCCAGGGCAACCCCCAGCACTTTCGGAAGGACTGGCAGCATACCGAATGATTACGGGTACGATCGCTGTAGGAATATGTCCGTACTCCATGGGGTGAATGACAGCTTCATGTGGGAGCAGAGGGTGGAACAGGCGTCACTTCTGGACACCGAACTCTGGACCTAACCGAATCCCTGATCCCCCTTCGTTTCCTGACAGTATCCTCCCTTCTGGAAGACAAAAAACGGGACAAGCGATAAGGAGCGTGAATATTCGCAGCTGGTTCCCAAGTCCGATCAACCGGACCTTAGCCCTTCCAGTACACACAGTACACAAGAAAATACCTTTTCCCCCTGAACATCTTAGCATCAAGAATGGCACTGACCTAATATTCTTCAGAACCTTGCACCATGAGATGCGGAGGACGAACAGTTAGTCTGGTACCCTGAGTGCAAGGTTTTAGTAACGAGACATGGAACACTGAATGCGTCCTCCAAGATAAGGGCAGCTCCAGTCTTACAGCCACCAGGTTGACCAGAGCCTGGCACATCCGCACTTCTCCTCAAATATCCTTCGAGAGTATCTAGGGCCTTTGGAAATGACTAGACCCAAGTACACTGTACTGTAAGGTATATTGCATTCTTGTTACAAGTTGCAGAAAAGTTGCAACATTGGAAATGACTAAGAGAAACAATGTCTCCCTGTAACACCTTCGTATGAGTGCCATACAAATAAATTATCATATCATATCATATCAGTACTGACTGTCTTAAGGGCATGTTGGTTTCCCCATAAAAAGTGAGCGAAAAGCCCAGAGGAGTGCAGAAGAAGGCTGGGCTCCTCTAGTAAAGTCAGACTATGGTGTTTAGACATCTGCAAAAAGTTGGGGGGTACAGAACTGGACGGAAAATTACACATAAAATGGAAATCTTACCTAACACTCCCCCCTCCCAGACCAACTACAGGGGTAATTAATACACCCCTGGATGAGTCTCATGTTCAGGTCGGTTAAACATTCTGGACAACAAATCAGCATTGCTATGTAGGACACATGGCTTTTGCTCAATGGTGAAGTCAAAGCCTTGCAGACCTATGGACCACCTGAGCAACATTGGATTCTCTCCCTTCATGTTCATTAGCCACTTTAAGGGCTTATGGTCAGTTTGCACAGTGAAGTGGTTCCCATAGAGGTAGGGCCTTAGCTTCCTTAGGGCTCACACAACAGAGAAACATTCTTTCTCTACTGTGGACCATCTGAGCTCTCTGTCCTTAAGCTGGCGACTAATGAAGCCAGCAGGGTGTTCCTTACTCTTCTCATCTACTTGTGATAGTACAGCTCCTATCCCAGTGTCAGAGGCATCTGTCTGCACAATAATAGGTCTTTGGTAATCAGGGGCCCTGAGAACAGGGGCCTGGCACAAGGAGTATTTTAAGCCATTGATGGCCTTCCCACACTCTTCATACCAAGTTACCTTCTTTGGTTTCTTAGGAGTTGTGAGAGCAGTCAGAGGGGCAGCTATGGTGCCATAGACTGCCATGAAATTCCTGTTGTCCCCAGTGAGTCCTAAAAACACCCTCACCTGGGTCTGAATTTTGGGGGTAGGCCAGTCTTGTACTGCTTGTACTTTACTGGGAATAGGCTGTATCCTCCCTTCACCTACCTCAGGTCCAAGGTAGACCACTGAACCTTGTCCAATCTGGCACTTACTGGCCTTCATGGTCAAGTGGGCCTTGTGAAGAGCCTGCAACACAATCCTAAGGTGTTTCACATGATCCTCCCAGGTGGCACTGAAAACTGCTATATCCTCCAGATATGCAAGACAGCATTCATCCAAACCATTAAGGACATGATTCACAATCCTCTGGAAAGTGGCAGGGGCATTCTTCAACACAAAAGGCATTACCCTGACTGGTAAAGACCCTCTGGTGTTGAGACAGCTGTCTTCTCCTTGGCATGTTCAACAAGAGCTATTTGCCAATAGCCTGCATGGAGGTCAAATGTGCTGAGGTATTTGGAGGCACCCAAAGTAGCCACCAGCTCATCTGGGTGTGACTCTGTCTTGGTGACAGCATTCAGAGCCCTGTAATCCACACAGAACCTCAACTCAGAGGTGCCTGCCTTTGGAACCAAAAACACAGGGCTGGACCAAGGACTAATAGAGGGTTCAATCACCCCAAGATCCAACATTTTGTTGACCTCTGTCTTAATGTAATACCTTACTTTGTCTGACATCCTGTATCTGTTAGCACAGAGCTCGATATTCTTTGCCAATTAAGCGTAGTTCCGTCTTGGCAGTTGAACCCGTCGTGTAGTAGACGAGTTTTTTCTGCCAATATACCTGTCAGAGGAGCCAAGAAGTACCCCCTGACAGATCTATTAACCAAAAGATGGATGGATGCCACAGGAACAGTCAGCCTGTAAAGGAAGTCACAATTAATACCAGCAAAAATGTCAATAAACAACAAATATAAAAAGCAAGAGTAAGGCAATACCTGAATGACTAGCTCTTGTTATATGAGTAAAGTACTTGAGATGTCTAACCTAGAAGAACACCAAGGCAAAAAGACACTAATCAAGGATCTAACTAATTTCCTAAACAAAGACTCAACATAGAAAGCTCTTACCATGTGCAGTAAACCTTGCAGGTCTGTGAAGAAGATGAATCCGGAAGTCCACAGGTAAGTCCAGGAGACCACCTATCACCCGATGGCACGAGGACCCTTAATTTCCCAAATCAGTGTTCCCATCGATGGAAAAGAGTTCAGCGATCCACCTACCAACCTCCGGCACAAGGCCACCTAAGTAGCAACACGAAGCGTCTCTAGTTCAAACGCCGAGTGGAATGGGCGAACTTGAAGTCCGCGGAAGGAAGGAATTCCGAGCTCTATCAAATGAATTACAGATACAAGGTGAGTCGAGGAAGCGGTCCGGGTCGGCAACAATGCAGGTAAGACAGAGACAAAGGGCTAAGCAGTAGCAGGTCGGGGACAAATCCAAGGGTCTGAACTGTGTGCAAACAGGAATCGATTCACAAAGCATAGGAAGGTTGAATATCTTTGTGGGGTCATAGGAATCCGGAAACAAGAAGACAAGATGGGCAAATCAAGGGAATCCAAAAACAGGCTGGGGTCAAGAAATCCAAGGGTCAAGAATGTCACAATAATCACTAGGCTATGGAATACAAAATCAGAAGCGAAGCGCCAAGTTCAAACGGCACCGAAATACATGAACGCCGGTCATGTGATCTGCAAAATGGAGCTCAACATAAGAAGACACGTGACTTCAGAAACACAGAGCGTCTGCGTTTCCAGGGCAACCCCCAGCACTTTCGGAAGGACTGGCAGCATACCGAATGATTACGGGTACGATCGCTGTAGGAATATGTCCGTACTCCATGGGGTGAATGACAGCTTCATGTGGGAGCAGAGGGTGGAACAGGCGTCACTTCTGGACACCGAACTCTGGACCTAACCGAATACCTGATCCCCCTTCGTTTCCTGACAGTATCCTCCCTTCTGGAAGACAAAAAACGGGACAAGCGATAAGGAGCGTGAATATTCGCAGCTGGTTCCCAAGTCCGATCAACCGGACCTTAGCCCTTCCAGTACACACAGTACACAAGAAAATACCTTTTCCCCCTGAACATCTTAGCATCAAGAATGGCACTGACCTAATATTCTTCAGAACCTTGCACCATGAGATGCGGAGGACGAACAGTTAGTCTGGTACCCTGAGTGCAAGGTTTCAGTAACGAGACATGGAACACTGAATGCGTCCTCCAAGATAAGGGCAGCTCCAGTCTTACAGCCACCAGGTTGACCAGAGCCTGGCACATCCGCACTTCTCCTCAAATATCCTTCGAGAGTATCTAGGGCCTTTGGAAATGACTAGACCCAAGTACCCTGTACTGTAAGGTATATTGCATTCTTGTTACAAGTTGCAGAAAAGTTGCAACATTGGAAATGACTAAGAGAAACAATGTCTCCCTGTAACACCTTCGTATGAGTGCCATACAAATAAATTATCATATCATATCATATCAGTACTGACTGTCTTAAGGGCATGTTGGTTTCCCCATAAAAATGTGAGCGAAAAGCCCAGAGGAGTGCAGAAGAAGGCTGGGCTCCTCTAGTAAAGTCAGACTATGGTGTTTAGACATCTGCAAAAAGTTGGGGGTACAGAACTGGACGGAAAATTACACATAAAATGGAAATCTTACCTAACACTCCCCCCTCCCAGACCAAGGACAGGGGTAATTAATCCACCCCTGGATGAGTCTCATGTTCAGGTCGGTTAAACATTCTGGACAACAAATCAGCATTGCTATGTAGGACACATGGCTTTTGCTCAATGGTGAAGTCAAAGCCTTGCAGACCTACGGACCACCTGAGCAACATTGGATTCTCTCCCTTCATGTTCATTAGCCACTTTAAGGGCTTATGGTCAGTTTGCACAGTGAAGTGGTTCCCATAGAGGTAGGGCCTTAGCTTCCTTAGGGCTCACACAACAGAGAAACATTCTTTCTCTACTGTGGACCATCTGAGCTCTCTGTCCTTAAGCTGGCGACTAATGAAGCCAGCAGGGTGTTCCTTACTCTTCTCATCTACTTGTGATAGAACAGCTCCTATCCCAGTGTCAGAGGCATCTGTCTGCACAATAATAGGTCTTTGGTAATCAGGGGCCCTGAGAACAGGGGCCTGGCACAAGGAGTATTTTAAGCCATTGATGGCCTTCCCACACTCTTCATACCAAGTTACCTTCTTTGGTTTCTTAGGAGTTGTGAGAGCAGTCAGAGGGGCAGCTATGGTGCCATAGACTGCCATGAAATTCCTGTTTTCCCCAGTGAGTCCTAAAAACACCCTCACCTGGGTCTGAATTTTGGGGGTAGGCCAGTCTTGTACTGCTTGTACTTTACTGGGAATAGGCTGTATCCTCCCTTCACCTACCTCAGGTCCAGGGTAGACCACTGAACCTTGTCCAATCTGGCACTTACTGGCCTTCATGGTCAAGTGGGCCTTGTGAAGAGCCTGCAACACAATCCTAAGGTGTTTCACATGATCCTCCCAGGTGGCACTGAAAACTGCTATATCCTCCAGATATGCAAGACAGCATTCATCCAAACCATTAAGGACATGATTCACAATCATCTGGAAAGTGGCAGGGGCATTCTTCAACACAAAAGGCATTACCCTGACTGGTAAAGACCCTCTGGTGTTGAGACAGCTGTCTTCTCCTTGGCATGTTCAACAAGAGCTATTTGCCAATAGCCTGCATGGAGGTCAAATGTGCTGAGGTATTTGGAGGCACCCAAAGTAGCCACCAGCTCATCTGGGTTTGACTCTGTCTTGGTGACAGCATTCAGAGCCCTGTAATCCACACAGAACCTCAACTCAGAGGTGCCTGCCTTTGGAACCAAAAACACAGGGCTGGACCAAGGACTAATAGAGGGTTCAATCACCCCAAGATCCAACATTTTGTTGACCTCTGTCTTAATGTAATACCTTACTTTGTCTGACATCCTGTATCTGTTAGCACAGAGCTCGATATTCTTTGCCAATTAAGCGTAGTTCCGTCTTGGCAGTTGAACCCGTCGTGTAGTAGACGAGTTCTTTCTGCCAATATACCTGTCAGAGGAGCCAAGAAGTACCCCCTGACAGATCTATTAACCAAAAGATGGATGGATGCCACAGGAACAGTCAGCCTGTAAAGGAAGTCACAATTAATACCAGCAAAAATGTCAATAAACAACAAATATAAAAAGCAAGAGTAAGGCAATACCTGAATGACTAGCTCTTGTTATATGAGTAAAGTACTTGAGACGTCTAACCTAGAAGAACACCAAGGCAAAAAGACACTAATCAAGGATCTAACTAATTTCCTAAACAAAGACTCAACATAGAAAGCTCTTACCATGTGCAGTAAACCTTGCAGGTCCGTGAAGAAGATGAATCCGGAAGTCCACAGGTAAGTCCAGGAGACCACCTATCACCCGATGGCACGAGGACCCTTAATTTCCCAAATCAGTGTTCCCGTCGATGGAAAAGAGTTCAGCGATCCACCTACCAACCTCCGGCACAAGGCCACCTAAGTAGCAACACGAAGCGTCTCTAGTTCAAACGCCGAGTGGAATGGGCGAACTTGAAGTCCGCGGAAGGAAGGAATTCCGAGCTCCATCAAATGAATTACAGATACAAGGTGAGTCGAGGAAGCGGTCCGGGTCGGCAACAATGCAGGTAAGACAGAGACAAAGGGCTAAGCAGTAGCAGGTCGGGGACAAATCCAAGGGTCTGAACTGTGTGCAAACAGGAATCGATTCACAAAGCATAGGAAGGTCGAATATCTTTGTGGGGTCATAGGAATCCGGAAACAAGAAGACAAGATGGGCAAATCAAGGGAATCCAAAAACAGGCTGGGGTCAAGAAATCCAAGGGTCAAGAATGTCACAATAATCACTAGGCTATGGAATACAAAATCAGAAGCGAAGCGCCAAGTTCAAACGGCCCTGAAATACATGAACGCCCGTCATTTGATCTGCAAAATGGAGCTCAACATAAGAAGACACGTGACTTCAGAAACACAGAGCGTCTGCGTTTCCAGGGCAACCCCCAGCACTTTCGGAAGGACTGGCAGCATACCGAATGATTACGGGTACGATCGCTGTAGGAATATGTCCGTACTCCATGGGGTGAATGACAGCTTCATGTGGGAACAGAGGGTGGAACAGGCGTCATTTCTGGACACTGAACTCTGGAGCTAACCGAATACCTGATCCCCCTTCGTTTCCTGACAGTATCCTCCCTTCTGGAAGACAAAAAACGGGACAAGCGATAAGGAGCGTGAATATTCGCAGCTGGTTCCCAAGTCCGATCAACCGGACCTTAGCCCTTCCAGTACACACAGTACACAAGAAAATACCTTTTCCCCCTGAACATCTTAGCATCAAGAATGGCACTGACCTAATATTCTTCAGAACCTTGCACCATGAGATGCGGAGGACGAACAGTTAGTCTGGTACCCTGAGTGCAAGGTTTTAGTAACGAGACATGGAACACTGAATGCGCCCTCCAAGATAAGGGCAGCTCCAGTCTTACAGCCACCAGGTTGACCAGAGCCTGGACAGTGAATGGACCTACAAAACATGGCAGGAGACAACTACGGCCAGGTATATGTAGTTTTTTTGTGGATAACCACACTTTAGTACTGGGTTGATACTGAGGAGCCTCAGCCCGATGCCGATTGGCAAACCGCTTGGCCTGGTCTTTTGCTTCAGTCAAATGGAGCGCTACACTCTTGTGTATCGATGAAAGATCACACAGGCAACCATACACCGCAGGGTTCATAGTATCGAGAGCGGTGTCAAAGGGCAGGGTACGAGGGTTCTGGCCGTAGAGTGCATAAAACGGAGTGGTACCAGTGGATGCCTGGATAGAATTATTGTAAGCAAATTCCACGTGTATGAGAACCGAAAACCATGTTTCTTGATATTGCAGAGTGAGACATCACAGGTATTGCTCAAGTGTGCTGTTAAGATGTTCCGTCTGACCGTCTGTTTGCGGATGGTATGCGCTGGAATAACGCTCGTCAATGCCAATGGAACTCGTGAAATGTTTTCAGAACCTGGAGGTAAATTAGACACCAAGGTCCTACACAATCATATCCGGAAGACCAATAAAATGAAACACAAATCCGTAAGAGCAGGAGCCGTTGGTAACACCTGATAAGGAATGAACAGGGCAATTTTGGAAAAGTAATCCACAACCACCCATATGGTGTTGGATCCTTTCACAGGGGGTAGCTCCACAATGAAGTCCATGGAAATCATTGACCAAGGACAATCAGGTACCAGTAATGGTTGCAAGAGACCCAGAGGCTTTGTTGTAGAACCCTTACATTGGGCACATATCGAGCATGAAGCAACTTAGGACCAGACATCCCGGGTCATGAAAGGCCACCAACACCAGCGTTGCAATAATTCCAAGGTCTTTTTCCTGCCCGGATGGGCAGCTAAAAGTGAGTCATGACACCACTGCATGTCAGTATGCCGAGTGGCTAAATCGGGTAGAAATAGGCGACCATGTGCGTAAGGCAAGGAACGGACAACATCCATGTTATATTCCAGTATTTTGTTGGGTCCCTTTGCTACCCATTCCTGAATGGAAGACACCAATGAGGGTTGTAAAGTACAAGCGCAGACCACTTGATTACCCTGAAGAACGGTACCTCCCCAGGAATGAGGTGACACACTGTGCAGCCTCGCTAGAGTATTTGCTCTCGAATTCATTGGACCAGGGCGATAGGTGAGTTTGAAATTGAACATAGAGAAGAATTCATGCCACCTGGAATGATGAGCAGTGGTGCATTGTAAAGACTGTAACGCTAACAAGTTCCTATGATCAGTGTATACTTGCACTGGAGATGCGGTTCCCAGCAAGTGATGTCTCCAGACCGTAAATGCATTCCCGACTGCCAGCAACTCCCGTTCCATAACTGTATAGTTCTACTTAAAGGGAGTAAGCTTTCCCGAGTGATAGGCTACAGGATGCAGTAATCCAGTATCTTTGCATATTGCGATAAAATGGCCCCTACTGCAACCTCAGAAGCGTCAGCCTCTACGAAAAATGATTGTCCTGGATCCAGATGTTTCAACACCGGTGCTGTGGTAAAGGCTTGTTTCAAGGCATCAAAAGCATGATGAACCTCCAAACTCCAGGCGAAAAGGCGCTTGTTGCTGGTCAGGGCGGTCAATGGGGCCGCTGTCTCAGAGAAGGAGCAGATGAATCGATGGTAGAAGTTGGCAAAACCAAGGAAGGATTGTAAGGCCTTGATGGTAGTGGGAGCGGGCCAATCCAAAACAGCTTTAACCTTGGCATTGCTCATCTTGATGCCAGCACTGGTTATGTCATAACCAAGGAATTCCACTTCTTGAACGTGAAACAAACATTTTTCCAGTTTGACATATAGTCGATTTTCCCTTAAACACTGAAGGACAGCGGATACATGGTTCACATATTCTTCATAAGACAAGGAATACACCAGTATATCGTCCAAATAAACAACAACATAGTGATCCAACATGTCGCTCAAGACATCATTGATGAATCTTTGGAACGTAGCAGGAGCGTTACACAACCCGAACAGCATAACGAGGCATTCAAAAAGGCCGTATTTGGTCTTGAATGCCATTTTCCATTTGTCGCCTTTCCTCATCCTCACCAGGTTGTAGGCCCCATGCAGATCAAGCTTGGTAAAGAACTCAGAGGTACCCAACTGATCCAAGAGAACAGAGATAAGTGGGATCGGGTATTGATTCTGTATGGTGATCTCATTCAATTTGCGGTAATCGATACAGGGCCGCAGGTCCCCTTCCTTCTTGGGCACGAAGAATATGGGAGAAGCAGCTGGGAAACGAGACGGGTGAATAAAGCCGTTCTCTAAGGCCTTGCCAATGTATTTCTTAAGAACAATGTTTTCTCTCTGGGTAACGGAGGAAACTCGTCCTGAGGGTATTCTAGCCCCCTCCACCAAATCAATGGGACAATCGTATGGGTGGTGCAGTGGAAGCGACTTGGCCCCTACTTTATCGAATACATCCCTGAAGGCTTCATACTGCTTAGGAAGAGACGAAGTGAGAGCCCCGATTATTGCAGCTGAATCCAATGAGGAATAACATGGACCAGAAGGCTCTTCCTTTGCTGATAGACAATATCCTTTACAGTATTCCGAAGAAAACTTGACTGACCCTGTTTGCCAATCCACAAGAGGATTGTGTCTTACCAAACATGGTAGACACAAAATGAGCTTAAATTGAGGTGCTGTGATAACATCAAAATGTATGACTTCAGTATGTCAGACATGTTAATGTTAATGTTAAAGGACATTTGTACCGCGCACTATCACCACCGGAGTGGTCCCTTGGTACTCTGGTGGCTCTGAAAGAGGAGGGGAGGTTGAGTTAGTGGGAGGAAGCAGCAAAAGTGCAAGAGAGCAGTGATGTACTGTTGGCGGCCTCAGCCCGGTGGGTCCATCGGCTGGGCCTGGGGTGTTTGCGGCCCTTAGTCGTCGTGTACTGTTGTGCAAGGCTATATGTGTTTTTTGTTTTGTTGTTGTAATGTAGTGAAGTTTGTGCGGTTTGTTATGCTGTAGGTTTTGGTTGTGTTTGGTTTGGAGTTTGAGAGGTGTATGCAGAAAGGGAAGTTGTTAGTAGGGTTGATTAGTTTGCGTCTCTATCCTGAATTGAAGCCTTCGGGTTTTTTTTCTTTTTTTTTTTTTTTAGTCTCCCCTGTGTCCAGATCTGGGTCTGACCGGCATACAGGTTCCCTACTCCTCTAGCCCCCGCCTCTAACATGCTCTCTCACAGCTCCCCCGACCCCCCATTCATAATCCTGTGGCCACTGCACCTGCCAATGACAACCTCTCGGGTAGCAGGGTGACCGCCAAAATCTCGACAATTCCACACCCATGTGGTACCTGGCGGTGATTAAGTAAGCTTGTGCGAAAGTGTTGGTGGGATTGTCTGGGGTAGTTGACTCAGTCTCCTTGCGTGCCGCCTGTATTCCAGTCTATCCGGTGTCCCCGTCCAGGTGCCGTGGGTGTTACTCTCTCGGGTCAGGGATGTCTGTGTCTTTTCGGTTTAGTCATCCATTTTTTTCCAGTTTCGCTTTCTTGGTTTAGTCTGTGGTGTTATAGAGCCAGGTTTTTAGTGATTTCCTGAATTTTAGGTGATCTTCAGTGTTTCTTATTTCTTTTGGGATGTTGTTCCAGGTTTTTGCGGCTAAGTGGTAGAAGGAGGTGCCTCCAAGTTTTTTCTTATGGTATGGTTTGAGTTCCAGGCGGATTTCGTTGCTTGATCGGAGGGGTCTTGCTGGTTTGTAGACTGTTATTTTCTTTTGTAGGAATTCTGCTGCTTGTCTGCTGATTGCTCTGTGCGTTATGCACATTGTTTTGAAGGTGATGTGATGTTTTACTGGGAGCCAGTGTAGTGTTTTAGGGCTGGAGTGATGTGGTCTCTTCTGGATAGTTTGAGGAGTAGTCTTACTGCTGCATTTACGGTGCTCTCTTTCCTCAGAAGACAATGGACACCGAACTGCCCCAATCTGCATGGGTTCTTCATTGCAAGGGACC
Organism: Ambystoma mexicanum; assembly: GCF_040938575.1. NCBI lineage: Eukaryota > Metazoa > Chordata > Amphibia > Caudata > Ambystomatidae > Ambystoma > Ambystoma mexicanum. The sequence continues at coordinate 1,222,171,570 of NC_090924.1, forward strand.
AGAGCAGTAGATGTGACTGAAACAGGGACCGGACCTCGCTTCTCCCCTTTCCTTTCGGCTCTCCGGGCGTCTATCTGCAAGATGAGGTCCAACAGTTCTGGGAACGTAGAGGGTACCACTGGTATGGTAGCCAACACGTCTTTCAGGGTATCAGACAGACCTTTATAAAATAAGGCAGCCTTCTTTTCATCAGGCCAACCTGCCTCGGCCACCAATTGATTAAACTTGGCCAAATAATTCAACAAAGAGGCATCCCCTTGTTGTAAGGACAGAAGTTCCAAATCGGTGGCCTGAGTCTTGTATCTGGTATCGAATACTTGTGACATGGCCCCAATCAATGCGTCACAATCAGGAAGTAGGTTACTTCCTTGCTCCAGCAACGGATTAGCCCAAATGGCTGCAATTCCAACCAAGTATGACAGTACAAAAGCTGCCTTCGTAGTCAAATCAGGAAACGAAGAAGGACGACGCAAGAAGTGTAACCAACATTGGTTGATAAAGGTTATGTAGGGCTTAGAGTCACCATGAAAGCGCTCTGGCAGAGCCAGAGGGAACTGAGCAGCGAGAACCACAGGAGCATTTTCCTGCCTCGCAGAGGACGCCCCTGAAGCAGCAGTTGGAGAGGCAATACTGCCAGTGGCACTCGCCCCAGCGGATTCCATGCCAGCCTGTATCTCATGGATATTCCTTTGGGTGGCCTCATGAGCTGCCATCACATCGGCTGTCAAATAAGCCACAAGTTGGGCTAGTGTGACCAGGGGTTCACTTGTAGCACCCATTGTAAGGTTTCTGAATATGTTAGCACAGAGCTCGATATTCTTTGCCAAATAAGAGTAGTTCCGTCTTGGCAGTTGAACCCGTCGTGTAGTAGATGAGTTCTTTCTGCCAATATACCTGTCAGAGGAGCCAAGAAATACCCCCTGACAGATCTATTAACCAAACGATGGATGAACGCCACAGTAACTGCCAGCCTGCAAAGGAAGTCACAATTAATACCAGCAGAACTGTCAATAACCAACCAATATAGGAAGCAAGAGTAAGACAATACATAAATGATTAGCAGGAAGTTGTTATATGAGTAATGTACTTGAGACATCTAACCTAGAAGAACACCAAGGCAGTTAGACACTAATTTAGGATCTGACTAATTTCCTAAACGAAGACTCAACATAGAACGCTCTTTACATCTGCAGTAAACCTTGCAGGTCCGTGAAGAAGATTAATCCGGAAGTCTACAGGTAAGTCCAGGAGACCACCGATCACCCGACGGCACGAGCTCGCCTAAATGTCCCAAATCAGTGTTGCCGTGGATGGAAAAGAGTTCAGCGATCCACCTACCAACCACCGGCACGAAGATGCCTAAGTAGCAACACAAAGCGTCTTTAGTTCAAACGCCGAGTGGAATGGGCATACTTGAAGTCCGCGGAAGGAAGGAACTCCGAGCTCCGTCAGATGAATCACAGATCCAAGGCGAGTCGAGGAAGCGGTCCGGGTCAGCAACAATACAGGTAAGACAGAGACAATGGGCTAAGAGGTAGCAGGTCGAGGACTAATCCAAGGGTCTGAACTGTGTGCAAACAGGAATAGATTCACGAAGCAGAGGAAGGTCGACTAGCTTTTTGGGGTCGTAGGAAGCTGGAAACAAGAAGACAAGATGGGCAAAATAAGGGAATCCAAAACAGGCCGGGGTCAAGAAATACAAGGGTCAAGAATGTCACAGGCCTGTCTCCTTAGGCCTTCCAGAGATGGGCATTCACGTTGGCCCTTACTGAACTCAACCCTGTCGGGACCACCTTCCACTAAGAAACTTTGTAGTTCAGGTTGATCATGGGGGTTGAGAATTTCAGGCAACACCTCTTCCTCATCAGGTTCACACGTTTGGCCAACTATGTCCACCTCAGTGGTAGGTGAGTTAGGGGGAATATTTTCTTTCCCTCCATTACTTTTATTTTTCTGACTCCTTTAGCCTTGGGTTTCCCCTTTGGCTTGGGCTGGGCATTGGACTTGGCCAAGGCAGCCCTGGTTTGTGACCTTGTGCAGGGTCTTTCTGCTGTGTCTCTCACCAGCCCTAAAGCTCTGAGATCATTCCCCAATAAGACCTTTCCTGGAAAATCCCTCTGAATGCTCACTGGACTCCTGACCACTGTACTATAGTAAGATTTACAGGCATAACTGGGAACTTGAGAGGTGGGCCAGCAGCTAATTTAGTGGAGGACAGAGGAGCTCTGGCAACTTCCTCTGGATCTACCTAGGTAGAATCCACCACAGTTCTGCTGCATCCACTATTCCTAAGGGTAGGCGTATCTACTCCATTAATCAGCACACTGTCCTTAAAGTAGTGCTTGGTATTAACAGGAATCCTAGCATAAGCCTCTGAGACTTTAAGGCTCCCAGGAACTGAGGGAAACTAAAACTACCTCAGAATCTATCCCACTGGGGAAGGAATCTGAGAAGGATGTCCCTGTAATCTTTCCTTCCTCATAGGAGGAGAATGCCAGATTAGCGGAGTGGACCCCCACGGTTTTGACCTTACATCTGGGGTCCTCCTTTACATGGTCACTTGCTCCACAAGCCACACAAGATCCACTGGGTCTTGTGACATAGGGAGGCTTACTGTAACCAGAGTACTATTTTGGAGGATGACCTCCACTACCCTGTCTGTTCTCTTGTGACTTACCCTTAAATTTCTTTTTGTTGCTCTTTAGGGAGGAAGTTTTATCAGATCCCCCACCCTCCTTTTCTTTGGACTTTTTCCCCTCCTCCTGCTTACCAGGATGAGTCGAGCCCTTATGGGACACTCTATGTGACACCCACAAATCTGCTGCAATGGCAAGCTTGTTAGGATCTAACTCCTTTGAATCTGCCAAATGCTGCTTAAGCTCAGGGGAACAAGATGCACACATATGTTCAAGCATGACAGGACATATCATAACTTCAAAGGTGGGGACCTTATAGCCTGCAACACAGCCAGTCAAGTTTCCTAAAGAATCAGTCACATATGACACCCAAGTACTCCCTTCTTTCTATTTGTACTCTCTAAACCTCTTCAAGTATTGGGCAGGAGTCTTCCCAAACTTTAAGATGAGTGTTTGCTTTAACATTGCAAAATCTACTCTTTCAGCTTTTGACATTTCCATAATAGCACTGCAGCCAGAATGGGGTAGTCTGCTGAGCAACCATGTAATCTTATTAGCATGTACAACCTCTTGAACTTCACATGCATACTCAAATTCATTCAACCAGTCTATAATGTCATTCTTCTCATCATCCACACTGAGCAAATCTTTAGGAAATCTTGGATGAGAGGAGGACCCATACCCATATCCAGGTTCCTTGGATCTATTTGAAACTTGTACCTTGGCCAGTTCCAACTGATGATCCCTGTCCTTCTGTTTTTTCTGCCTGCTCTGTCTTCAGCTTAGCCATGTAGATATCAAGCTCCTTCTGCCTAAACAGCAGTTCTGGCGCCTTGAAATCCAGCATGGCTTCAGCATCAGCACTTGCAGAGGAAACATTGGACATTACTACATCCAGATCCTCAGAAGCTATGGCACTGAGTGTTAACTCTTGCCATTCCATGACTCTCTGGATCATTTCCAATGTTGTACCTTGAGCAGGTAAACCCCTTTCAGTACACATCTTTCTCAATGTTTCTGATCTAGAAGCTTTCAAGGTTATAAAGGTACCTTTTTCCATTATATTAGATAGGTCTATGACCTTTAAAGTTATCACTACAAAGTCACTATGTGTCCTGGGTAGGAATAACTTGATATGCCTTCACTAGTGTGCAACACTGGATACCTTCAGTCCTATCCACCGCTGTACACCAATTTGTTAAGACAGATGTCTGAAGTTTGACCTCGTGGGCAGAGGTTCCGGAGGCCAGCCTAGTTTCTTAGAACAGGTTAACCTTCTGGACAAGCCAGACCAATCAAGGTAGCTTGGCGGAGGTCAAGACTAGGTCTCAGAGGGGTGAGGGTGGGGAGCAGGACATACATACTGTGTCCGTCTATATTTAGCATTCTGCCTTACAAACGGTTGCGCCTTTTTTGGCAGCATGAAATTTCTGAGCACAATCACATATCCTTTATTTTCAATCTGATGAGTCATTAATCCTAACAGGTGTGTATCATCTGCGTAAGAATGGTAACTTAGGCCAAATTTCAAAAAGATTCTCTTTCGAGGTCGAATATATATATTGAATAACAAAGGTGGAAGGGGTGAGACCTGAGTAACACCACATGGGACCATGAGAGAAGTGGAGTAGAAGGTTCCTATGTGTACCTGTTGAATCCTAGCTGTTCGAAAAGATGAAAAAACATGTAAATAGTGATCTGAGACAGTCACAACCTCAGACAGCCGAGATTTGAGTATGTCGAAGTCGACTCATCGGCAGATCTCAGTATGTAGTCCCACACTGCAAGAAGTGCTGTCTCCGTGCCGTGGCGGGGCCTGAAACCTGATTGGAATGCGTCAAGAAGATGATGATCTTCCCGAAATCTCTGTAGTTGGATAGTGGCAGCCTTTATCAGGATTTTGGCCGGCCATAAAAGACCTGCAACTGGGAGATACTTAAAGAGGATATTGTGGTCCAGTGAGGGTTTCTTTAATAAATGAGTCAACAAAGATCCTTTCAGCTCCTCTGGAACAATTCCTTGCTTGAAAAAGAGTTAACAGAACTAGCAGGTAATTTACTAAGTTCATGAGCACAATGATTGGTCAGACAAGCCGGGATAGGATCATAATTATATTTTGATGGTTTTAAGCTAGCAGTTAAGGAAGGTATTTCCAAACGAGTAACTGTGGAAAAATGTAATTTCATAACAGGAGGTTGAATGTTGTCAATTTTAGTCGGAAGATGTAAATAAATATTCAATAAAATAGCATTACATTTGTTTATAAAGCTCATTCGAATCATTAGCTAATTTAAAAGATGGAAGCAGAGACAATGAGATTTATATAGGGTTTGAAAGATTTTTTATGACATAAAAAAGCTCTTTTGTATTCTATTGTTTATTTATATAGCACCTATTCACATGGAAGTGTTTCAAAGCACTCAAGGAGGATGGTAACAAAGGGAAAAGCAGCAGTCGCTCAGAGCCTTTGAAATTCTGAGACGATAATAGTCTGCACAGGCAGAGTAAGTGCGTAAAATACATTTAACATTTGAGACACAGCAAATAGGTCTGACAGAGATTCTGCAGTTTTACCAGTGCAATTTTGAGGAGAAAACAAGGGAGAACAGACATACAATCATCAAGCACGTTGCATTTGGGTCGTGCAAGTGCATAGAAAGTCACAGGGTGGGGGAGGTCCAAGTGCACCCAGTCGGCAGAGACTGAAGTAATTGCAGAGAGAGCCACTCTCTTGGGTTATTGTAACTGCAGTGAAGGTGGGTGGGTGTGGGGCTCGGAGCCAAGTGCCGTAGAGAGGACTGGCGGTGGTGCCTGGGACTGGTGAGACTATGATGTACACCAGGTGGCCAGTCAGCAAACTGTAAGGAAGAGTAGGGAGAAATGGAGAGAGCAGAAGGCTAGGTTATCAGGATAGAGGGAGCATGAAGGAAGAGGAGAGGAGGAAGATCTTGAGGAGTTTACAGAACTTAAGAAGGTGAGGTTCAAGATGGAGGGCGGCACGGAGGCTATTCCAGAGGGAGGCACCTGGTGAGGATAAGGATCTCCTTCCAAATCTCTGCTTGGAGAAGCGGCTCATTCGCAGAGGGTTGGAGGTAGATAAGCAGAGGGCTCATGAGGGACAGTATTTTGGTAGGCAGCATTACAGGCTAGTAGGTCCAAGGTCCAAGAAAGCCTTCTGAACAATGCAGAGGGTCTTGAACTTGATCCCTGCAGCCATGGGGAGCGAGTGAAGAGATTTCAGCGCCAGAGAGATATGGTCCCTGCACTTGATGCCAAGGATAAGTCTTGCGGTTCTGTTCTGGATGAGTTGCAGAGGGCGCAGGGCAGAAGAAGGGAGGTAGAGGAAGAGGCTGTTGCAATAGTGCAGGCTAGAGAGAACCAAGGCTCTGGAGACAGTGAGCCGCTGGGGGAAAGTGAGAAAAGGAATGCTACCCGTGAGGAGGTGTAGCTAATAGTTTGATTTTTTAGAGATGTCAGAAATGTGAAAGGAGAAGGAGAGAGTGGAGTCAAAGATGACCCTGAGGTTTTTTGCCTCACAGGTGGGTGCGGACACATGGCCAAGGGAGGCCAGCCAGAGAGAAAGTGGGAAAGCAGGAGCAGGGTCACAATGCGAATGATCTCAGTCTTACTGGCGTTGAGGCAGAGGTCGTTTGCAGCACACCATGACTGAATAGCGGACAGTCAGATATGAGTGAGGAGGAGGAGCTGGTTGAGGGTAGCCTGGAAGATAGTTGAGTGTCATCCATGTAACACTGGAAGTTAGAGGTGAAAATGGCAATCACACCAGCCAAGGCAGCCATATAGACGTTGAAGAACCAAGGGGAGAGGTTAGATCACTGGGAAATGCTGCAGGTTGAGAGCGCAATAGTCGAGAGAAAGGCTCCCCACCTGGGTTGAAGGGTTGGAGAGAAAGGAGATTAACCACACCAGAGACTGGCCTGTGATTCCCAGGGTGTCATGGAGACGTGCGATCAGTATGTTGTGGTTAACCATGTCAGAAGAGAGGTCAAGGAGAATGAGGACAGCGGGACAGCAGGAGAGTTAGTGTCAAGATCTGAGAGCAGTTCTTCACAGGTGTTCAGAAGAGCAGTTTCCGTGCCTCTGAGTGGTCTAAAGCCAGCCTGATGGTCATGGAAGCAGCCAATAGATTCAGCGTGGTGGGTCAGCTGAGTGATAGCTAACTTCACCAGGAGTTTGCCCAAGAAAGGAGTGATGGAGATAGGGCGGTAGTTTGCCAGAATGGAGGGGTTGGTAAAGGGTTTCTTGAGCAGAGGGTGCACAAGGGAGTGCTTAAGGGCGGTTGGGAAAACTCCAGTGATAAAGGAGAGATTGCAGAGATCAGCCCAAGCTGGGACGACTGAGTCAATATTGTCCTTAATGGTTTTAGAGGGGCAGGGTCCACCTGTTTGGATGAGGCCTTTGTAGAGTGGACTTGTCTGGTGACCTCATCAGGTGTGATGGGTGAGAGAGAGGAGAGGGTAAGAGAAGGGTGGCCAAGGGAGGCTCCGGTGTTGGTGTATGCTGTGGGGTAGAAGAGAGGGAGGAAAGCATATCTTGTTTTTTTTGATGAAGTGTGCAGCCAGGGCCGAGTAAAGGTCATGGGTGAGTGTGACAGAAGAAGAGGCTGCTGCAGGATTGGCCAGTTCCTTGCAGACTTTAAAAAGCTCAGTTGTGTTGTTTGATGCCGCAGAGATGTGGGCTAGAATATAGGCAGACCGATATTGCCTTTGAAGGAGGCTGCAGGCCAGTTTGTCAGATGGCCCGCCCGATGAATTCCATTTCCCCTCAGCTGCATACATTTGCGTTTAAGGGCATCCAGATCATACCAAGAGTTGCACTTTTTGGAAGGCTTCAGTTGGACCCTCATGGCAGGAGCAAGAGTGTCAAGAGTGTTGGAGCAAGTGAGGTTGAGGGTAGCGAGGGCTGTGTCAGGGTTGGAGTCAGCCGTAGGGATGAGAGGAGGAGAGCAGGTGGAGGCAAAGGCAGCCACTGTCCCTTCTTTCATGGGGCTGATGACTTTTAAGCCGATTGGCAGTGCCGGGTGCGTTGCTGCAAGAGGAGAGGAGAATGTCAGGTGTGTTGAGAGAAGAGAATGGTCGGTCCAAGAGAGAGAGGTAGTGAGAGAGGTGGAGAGAGGGATGTCAGTAGAGATGAGAACATCCAAGGTGTGGACCGTGGTGTGTGTGGGGCCAGAGTGTAGGACAGATAGGGAGAGAGAGTCGCATAGGTTGCGGCAAGGTCCTGCAGAGTTAGAAGAGTCCAGATGGATGTTGAGATCATCCATTAGAAGGAGTTGAGAGGGAGTGGAGAGTAAAGAGGAGGCCAGTTCAGCTCATTCCGAGAGGAAGGGAGTGGACTGTGTTCTAGTGGCCGATAGAAGGTGGCCGTAGTGAGAGAAGATTTAGGGGAGAGTGAGAGTCTGCAAACGAGGCACTCAAAGGAGGAGTAGGCCTGAGTAGGGATGATGGGTAGAGGTATCCATTCTGTGAAGATAAGCACCACCCCTCCCACCTGTCTTTGTAGGCATAGGCACATAGAGGATTTTGTAGCCTTCAGATGGAGTGTGTGAAAGCTTGTGATGGAGTTCTCCTTGAACCAGATCTCTGTGATGGTGAGCACATCAAGATCCATGACTTCGATCGAGGTGGTTGCAGATGACAGACAAGTGTTTGATGGCCAAGCAAGTGTTTAAAGTGGTAATGTGGAGCAGCTTGCCATGTTTTGAAGGTCTTCCTCAGGCGGGTACAGGGGAGAGTGGTCCCCCAAGAAGGTGGCAAGAGGGCCAGGGGGATAGTGGACGATGACGAAGGAGCCAAAGCTGACAAGACAGCCGGGACAGTATGGCAAGGAAGGGGTTCCTGTACAGAGGTGGAGGAGGGCACAGAAGGCAAGGGAGCCTGGATGGAGGGAGAGGTGAGGTTAGAGAGGCGAGGGAGGAGCCTGGCAAGGAGAAGAAGGTTGGGTTGAGGACCATGGACCATGATGACTTTGGAAATGGTGAAGAGGTCACGGACAACCTCCCAGCGAGTGTCACCATTAATGGGAGAAGAGGCAATAGGAGAGAAAAAGCGGACCATGAAACGAGTCCAAAGGTCAGGTGCGTTCAGAAGAGGATGTCAGTGATAGTCTCTCTGGCGGAAGCCGTGACATAGTTGTCTGTAATTGGAAGGCCTGGGTTGGAGCCCAGTATGTCCTTCTTAAGTTTCATACAGCCAGATTTAGTGATAGGAGAAGGATAGGAGATAGTGAAGCACTTAGAGAGGATAGGAAAGATAGAAAGTGTCATGGGTGGCTGCAGTGGAGGGGGGGACACTTACCAGTCTGACGCACTTGTTCACTTTTAGCTTATTGATTGATGTGTCTATCTGGTTCTGAAAAAATGGGATTTGTCAGCAAATACAGCTTTTTTGTATATGTTGAGTGCTAAGGATGCAGCCATGTGGAGACATGGATTCTTCAATTTGGGAAAGATGTTTTCTATTTTTTATAATAGTCCTTCTAAGCAGTCTGAGCGAGAAAGAGTACCATTTATTAACCTTATCAGTTTTAGTTGTTCCAGGTTTAATAGGAGGGAGGGCATGTTAGAGTTAAACACAATTCACAATTTAAATTTAGATTGTAGGGATTCAGTACTGATTATAGTTAGAGACCTTGAATGTGATTGAGATAGTTAATACTACACAAGGAAATACTGTCTAGAGAAGCAATTTTTTCGGGAAGCTAAACATCTTTCTGAATGAGAAAAATCGTTGCATAAGGATCAGACCATGAAATAGGTAGGATCTCCTGAGGTATCAATCCCTGCTCTTCAGCTATTAAAAGGTCAAGGCAGTGACCATGAATATAGGAAGAGGAAGAGATAAGGAGGGAACGATTGTGTGATGAAAGAATTTCGTTGAGCTTGATTGTATCTGGGTTCTCTTCAATACCTCAGCAGATGAAAAGATTTCCAAGAATAATCAAGTTTGAATATTGTATAGCATCCGTCACCAGAAACAGATCTACATTTGCAGGTATAAATCTGAGATCTCTCATCCCACAATAAGAATAAAACATGAGTTGAAGTCAGAGAAGATTTAAAAATGATTTCAACTCCACCACCTCTTTGTTGTTACCGATTCAGCCATTTAATCTGAAAATTGAGGGGAACGAGAGAGGGAAACATTGGAGCGGAGCAGGCATTAAAGCAAGATTCTGTGATAAAATTGATGTCAAGATTATGTAATTCAATAAAGTCTGCCAAAGCTGTAGCATTTTCTATGGCAGACATGGCATTGATCAAGGTGGAACAGAGGAACCGAGCCTGATTGCCGGAAACCCTTGTATGTAAGAGGAGGGGAGCGTCCGGGTATGTGTAAATGCCATTATTGACTCTACGTTTATTTAAGGCACGCAGATGAAAGAAACTGTGACCATTGTTGAGTGCTGATAGAGTTTCTCTAATATTCCTAAACATAGTGGATTTCAAAGTAAATAGATTTCGATGTGACGTCAATAATAAACTAAAGACAGTTGGAACCAATTAGTAAAACCAAAAAATAAACAGTAAAATAAAAGCCTAATCTAGGAAGTGAGCAAGACTGACAGCGTATCGTACAGCATTTCAAGCAGCGTTTCACACCGACCCTCGTACTACCCAAACGGGCCCAAACAGGCTTCGCACCAGCGCTTTGTGCTGGCACAGGCCTTTTAGTGGGCTGCAGCCCGGATAGTGGCGTGTCAGGAAAATGTAGTTTATGAGTACATGAATGAAAATGCTGCAAAGGGGGAAGTGGGAATTACAAATATGATATGATAAAACACACCAATGTTAAAATAGATTTACGTAAGCGCGATTCATAAAATTAGTTAAAAACATAAATGCTCCTAAAATATATACAATTTATAATGTAATCACCTGACTACCTCTTTCTCCCATCAAACAGGCAATGAATGGTAAAAAGATGTACAATATGTTTTCATTCACAAAGAGATGTCTAAGACGTTTCTACGTAAGGAACAAGTTTACAGACACTGGGCCTCATTACGAATGTGGTGGAAAGGCAACAACGGCGCCGGTAGTACTACCTGCGCCGTTGTTACCTCTCCGCCACATTACGAGTTCTGCTTGCCGGAGCCGGACTGCACGCGTGGTCTGACCAGGCGTGCAGACCGGCACCCGCGAGCAGAACTCGTGATTGCAGCGACACCGTTCATCTCGTAATGGGCTGGTAATGGCCATTTTGCGGGTGCCGGGGCCGGTAGCGAGTTTGGCAATAGCCATGCCCTTAATAAGGGCAGGGCTACCGCCAAACTAGTAATCAGGCCCACTGAATATAAACTCCTGCTTCATACTGCCTTCAAACTATTCTGTAATCCTTTTCTCAAACTGGAATTTTAATGTATAGGCAATGAATACACTTTCCTGTCTAGCAGTGCCTTTTCAACTATCAACTACCAACATAATTGTTATTTTGGGGAAAATATTATTAATCTCAAACAGGTTGAGCTTCCTTTTTCCACTTTTTTCTTTGAATTTTGGGTTGGGATTTGGACCACAGCAACACCCACAACTTGCTTAGCACAATACACCTGTTCATACTCTACTGGTGTGTTATGGTTTGGTTCAGTTTTTCCATTTCCATCCTTGATTACAGTGGGCCTCATTATAAACCTGGCGGTAGCCGTACCTGTAAAACAGAGTTGCATTTTTTCCGGCACCTGTGAATGGGCAATTACAAGGTCATGCCGAGTTTGGCGGAACCGGTAATTGCCCATTCATGGGTGCCAGTAATAAGGGACTCCCCATCCCCATTTGGCCTCTAGGGCTCAATGGGAATGGGGAGGGCGGTAGGACCGGTACCGTTAGTAACGGTCCCGGTGCTACCATCATGTTCTGCTCATGGGTGCCGGTCCGCCCGCAAGGTCAGACCTGGCGGGCAGATGGGCATCCACAAGCAGGACTTGTAGTATGGCGGTGCGGTAGCAGTGGTGCCGGTAGCTTACCGGCACCTATGTTACCGTACCGAAATGCTTATAATGAGGCCCAGTACCTTTGAATTTTGGTTTTTGGTGGCAGTAAATGAGGTTGCTCCACTCATATGGAGATGTTTACCCTCTGCAGAGTGATTCATAGTGACTCTGGCTCATGCAAGGAGTTCATACCCTTTAAAGATGGGCAATTTCTATTCTACCGAGAATGGAGAAAAATGCTAGGCCCTGATTATGGCATCAAATGTCAATGGGCCTCATTACGAGCATGGTGGTAGCCATGCCTGAATGGCTGAATGGCAGGCATGACTACCGCCATGCTCGCTACCGGCCCGCCACCTGCGGTTGGGCAATAACCGGCCCATTGCGAGATGAATGGGCCGATAATTGCCCATTCGTGGGTGGCGGTATTGCCGGGCTCCCGATCCCCATGCCCATAGGGCAGAATGGGGGTGGGGAGCATGGTTGCACTTGCACCGTTGATAACGGTGCCGGTGCAATCACGAGTTCTGCTCGTGGGTGCCGCACAGCGCACCAGGTAAGACCTGGCGGGCTGTCAGGAACCCACGAGCAGACTTCCTAATGTGGCGGGACGGTATGAACGTGGCCGGTGCTTTAGCGGCACCGTTCATACCCTCACCGCCACAATTATAATGAGGCCCAATGTCTATATGTAAGACAGTCGTCGATTAAACACTTTAAAATAAGCAAGGGGAGGCTTGGCTCATCGTAAAAGCAATAGGCTGAGGTTATATGTTTACTGAATCACCTGAAAAGCCACAAAGGATGCATGAATAATTAAAGATACATGAATCTTTCTTTTCTACGTGCACCCAGAGGTGCAGTTTCTGTTGTCAAATTTCAATTACAACTGTCTGCATCTGGTGTAAACATGGAGATCACTTAGCTATATGTCTTGTAGTTAACACCATGGGCCTCATTAAGACCCTGTCGGTTGCCGTGCCCTTATTAAGGACACGGCTGCCGCCGGTAATGAAATTTTAGCGGGTCCATGGAATGGGCAATTACCGAGTCATGCCGACCTTGGCGAACCCGGTAATTGCCCATTCCATTGACCTGGTAAAAATGAATCCCCATTTCCATTTGAGCCCCATAGGACTCAAAGGTAATGGGGATGATGCTAACCACAGGCCCGTTAATGACAGGCCCGTTGTTAGCATGCTGGACCCCTCGCGGGACCGCAAAGGACGTCTGGTCTGAGCAGACGTCCAGAGCGGGTCCCTCGAGGGAACCTCGTAATAGGGCGGAATGGGTTTAACAGCGCCAGCACCTATACTGGCGTTGTTAAACCCATTCCGCCAGGGTCGGAATGAGGCCCCATATGCCAACACTAGGTTTTTTCATTAGTGTTGCGTGTTCTGTGTCTTTCCCAGGACTACTTCAGTCGTTCTCTAAACAAGATATGCCCGAGGTATTATACAAAGGACAAATTTTCTAATTGAAGTCTATGCATTAGCAGCAAAACATATAATAGAGAATAATAAAAGACTTTGGCTTGCAAGAGGTATGTTCCAAAATATTTTAGGAATTATCTTTTTTTACACTGTTGAGAAATTAACAGTTAAATTATTGGCTTTCCACCTGTTATAGTTTTATATCATGTCACCGTAGGTGCCCAGTACCGAAGTTGTTGGATCTAATACTTGGTGAATACCACACTAAGCCTGCACCTCTTTTACAACTTCGATGCTCCTGAGGAAAACCCCTTTATCAACAGAGCGGGTTGAAACATGTAGGGTATAGTTTGATAAACGGACACAGACAAGATAGTACAGGGAATAGTTTTCCCATTGCACTATTAGGTACCACAGACAGCAGGTGTGTTGTATATTACAAGGTGCTATATTTACAACTAGTGCAAGTGGGTTGTTGTGATGTTTTTCTTTTTTAATTTTGTTCGTTGATTGAACAATTGTGTGCTCATGTAATGTGTTTGTTTTGGTACCTAGGTTTTATTGTAAATAATGTCTAATTGTTGTAGTGTTTTTTCAATTACAAATACAACTAAATAATAGTGAACAACATTTACACTACCTATTGTCATAGGGTATATTTGATTTCGCAAGACAATCTATAACATCACTTTAAGGTGGTTAGCCATAAACACAATGATCTGATACTGGTGTCTTTGTTGAATATGTTTACTAAAGTCAGCACTCAGTCATGTGTGGTGAGTGGATGGGTGAAAGGAGAGCAGCGAGGGGATGGTACTGTAGTCACTACCACAGTTTCAGCAACTCCAGCAGGTAACCCATAAGGTTAATTGAACATACATCGTGGTAAATCCTGCTAGAATTGACAAACAGACCCACTAAATAGCTACCTTTTTGTGTATAAAATGGACACATTGGGCCTCATTGCGAGTTTGGAGGTAACCATGCCCTTAAAAAGGGCATGGCTACTCCAAAACTCGGTTTTGGGTCTGGGTCCCGCAAAAAGGGACTTACCAGGCCATTCCGACCTTGGAGGGCCCGGCAATTCCCATTTGCGTGACTCAGACCCGGTAGGTCCCCATTCCCATTGAGCCCCCATAGGGCTCAATGGGAATGGGGAGGATGGTAGCAGCAGTATCGTTCATAACGGTAGCGCTGCTACCATCCTAGCCTGCTCGCGGGTGTGCTCTGCATGCCTGGTCTAACCAGGCGTCAAGAGCGGCACCCGCAAGCAAACTCGGAATGTTGCGGCGAGGTAACAACGGCACTGGTAGCACTACCGGTGCCATTATTGGCTTACCGCAACACTCCTAATGAGGCCCATTAAGTGAATCTAGATGTTGTATCCAGAAACGATCAGGTATTTATTATTGCCACTAAAGGCACTTTTCTTAAAATCATAGTGTGGAATTCTCCTCACATAGTTCAAAAAAGAAGTTGGGGGAACAACAGGGAACGCACATGCCCCTTTTGCATAGGGGAGAGAGAGGACATAACACACATGTCTTGCCAATGCAAACAAATGTGAGGATTAGGTGGCTGCTGTTGGGCTTTGCATTCACCAATAGACCCCTCACATCACAAACATTCTGAGGTGCATGCAAAATTAGAAAATATTTGTTCAATGGACAAATAATAGTTTTCCTAAAAGCACCATGTAAAGAGTGGAGGAGGTATCTGTACTTCTGCCCTCTATATGGTGCAAAAGCACAGAGCACCCCAGCCAAGGCTCTCAATTTGGTAACATTGGACGAGCAGCCAGGCTTAAGATCTCAGGAGGTGATGCAGGTTGGTTCTTAAGTATAGTGCTTTCCTAAGCCCCATAGTGGAATGTTCATCCACTATGTTAGGTGATAGCACAGCTTCTTTATAATTAATAAGGTTGCTACCAATCATATAAAGATAATAAACACACATTGTTCTTTGGTAACATTATTCAAAAATGGCAACAATATATACACTCTATGTGGTACCACACATGAATTACATTCAGTAATAAAGCACCAACTGAGGACAGTTTTAAAAAGTGATGTGAATTTTTAATTAAGGTGGACTTTCATAGATTGGGTAAGAAAGGCAGGTTGGTGTCAGAACACAGGCAGCATACTTTAGTGAGACTCAAATAGTAATGCTGTGTGAGGATGCCCCCACCTGGGCTATCTATAATGGAAAAGTACCTTATCTCATCTTTTACAGTCAAGTTAGAAAACATTCAATAATGTTCTGCTTTCTTTTTAAAGGTTCTACCACCCCAATGTACCTGATATGCCACAGGAGAGCAGGATCCGAGATGACTCTGGGACCCCTGGATGACTCCTCGTGACAGTACTTCTGGTGCCCTGGCAGGCGAAGTGGCAGAGTTTCTTGGCTTTACTCGATGGGACCCCTGAAGGATGGACCCCCTTTGAAAGACAGAGGCCCTCATTACAACTCAGGCGGTAAGGGGTTTACGGCGCCGTAAACAGCGCCGGCCCTTACCGCCTGAGTACGAGGTCCCTTAGCGCCATGGCGGATTTAACACCTGCTTTTAGCAGGTGTTAAAATCCATGGCGCTAAGGGACCATGGAGTTAATTACGCCACCGTAATTTACGGTGGCGTAATTAAAGCCTTCCCCACTCCCATTATGCCCTATGGGGCAAAAATGGGAATGGGGAAGGGTAAATGGGGATTGGGAACTTACCGCCTCGCCAAGGTCGGAATGGGGCGGTAAGTCCGCCAACCACCATGGCGTAAACATAGTTTACGCCATGGTGGTAAAGTCACGGCCCAGGCGGTAACTTACCGCCTGGGTCGTAATGAGGCCCAGAGTCTCTGGGCTGTTTGTGCCAAGAAGAAAGAAGGAACCAAATGCTCTCAGAAAGGCAACAATTTCGGTCTTTGCAGTGACCTCCGTACGATGGCTGTTACTCCATCCGTCAAAGTCCTTGAAAGCTGATACATATGGTTTTCCTGAGATATGTATTAGGCTTGAGTTCATGCCAGTCGCAGGTGGATTGGAAGCTTCTGTCTTTATACAGGTTAATAATAGATCCATTGGGTGGTACTTTGTATGAGGATCTTTGGCAAAGCCTCAACCTGAAACAGTCCTCGGTTCTGCAATATTTAAAAAGGAGGGCTTCTGAGATCCTTATCCATTGTTATAGTGATGAAGAAACATTAATTTCAAATCCCATGAAGACTAAAAATGCTGTCTCAACAATGGATAGGGTCAAGACAATAGATCAAGTACGTTCATCAGCTGTGGCCGCCTCCTTTTCTTTATGTGACAAAAACTGTGTTGCCTCCCAAAATATCTGTTAAAATGTCCTTATGCAGAGATGAGGCAGAAGTTTTAGAGAGTCTGCCTCAATCTGGTTCAAACAGGTTCTGTTCTTGCTTGTTGGGGATGAGTGGAAGGAGGGGGCATTTTGAACCCCTCCCCATTCCTACACTTCCTGGATAGGCCCAGCCATGGCTGCTTTGGGTTCAGGGCCCCGGCCCCGGAGTATTCATGCGGGAATACCCCTAGGAACTGTGACACCCTTGCAACACGCCTCATAACAGTGTAAGGCCAGAAGTGAATAAGACTCAATTTTGTAAATCCCTGACTCCATTTTACAATGCTAAAACAGCTGTTTAGTTTTCACTTCAATCTGCAGCTCTCCCCATCAGGCGCACACAGCGAGCAAGTTCCTCCCCCTATCTCCTCCCCTGTGCCGTCTCTGCAACTGCCCGGTTCACACGAGAAGGCTGGCTGCGAGAATGCAACAAAATCCACACTGTATTTTCTGCCTTCCATCTCACTTCACTAACCCAGAGACAGCCCAGAGCAGTGGCCAGAGCGAAAGCTATTTGTCTCTATAAACCTGCTCCACACCCCACAGACCCTGGCCATAAAAACATAATCCCCATGACCCCTGGGGCAGAGTCAACAAATAAAAAGACCCTTGAGCCGTGTGTCCATTTTACGCTTCAATATGGACAGAGTCAGCATGCCTTTTTATGCTGGATTGTATAAACCTAATGGTGTGGTATTGGGTCCATGAATGAACAACATAACTACATACGCGTGTATAATTAGAAGTCCCTATGCTAACCTGCCACAATGAAAGCATGATCCATGTTAATCTGTGACACAGAAATACTCATAGTAATTGTTTGCAACAGTACAACACATAACGAAATGTAAAAACATGTATAGTGTCATGTAAGCATAATGCAGAAGTTAACCACTCCTGCCTAGCCACACTCCCAGTTGAAGACACACCTAGAGATTATGAACAAGTGAACCACAAGTCAAAGATAGGTTTTATTCCCTGATAATTTGTGATGAATACTTTGTTCCCCATTATTTTGTTATGATGAGAGTGCCTAGTTAAAATGGAAAATATAGCATGTCCTAAACCAATGTGATTTAAGCGTACAACAGCCAGCCACATGTTAAATGCCACATGTGCAAATTGTGTTCTGAAGGGCCCTAAGGTATTGTATAATATGGGACCAGACTGCAAAGGGTCCTAACTTTGTTCCAGTTCATTTGGGTGTCAACCAAGATTAACAAAGAGTTAGTGGTGTTTGAACATTCGATCACTGAAACCCCCACACTGTAATGTATGCCTATAATGATATATACCGTTTGCGACCTGGTCGCCTCAGCCATCTATTCTAAATTCCCCTTGTTGTTATTGAGTGGACACCTCCAGCCATACGCTGACCCCATGAGCTCTGCCCCCTAGCCACTATATTCAGAATTGGTTGAACAAGGGGAGCATCACATTTGGTGGTGGACAGTTCATTCATGACTCGTAATAAATAACCTACCTTTGAACACTGTTTTCACAAGTGCTCAGATAAAGGCCTTTTCACCGGACAAACAGATCAGAGATCTGAATGAATGAGAGTGCATGGCCACAAGGGCAAATGTTACATGGCTAGGATGTCAAATGATACATTAAAAGGCAACATGGAATACCAGTCTGATGAGTCCAGCTGACCGAATGACCCCGGACATCACGTCGTCTCATCACATGACCTTGGACCAATCGGTCGCCTCCAACCCTATAGCACCTATAGGTGCCTGCCCTTAGTGTCCAATCCCAATCTCTCTTGTGCCCCCTAGGCCTTCCCACGGTGGTGAAGTTTTTCCTGAATATAACGAAAATGTAACATGTTTTCTGCAGAGCACTCTCGGCGTGAGCAGAGTAGATTTTAGTTGCCCTCATTTTTAGATAAAAGCCTTTAAAATCACTCTTACTTGGTCTTGGTCTCATTCCCTCCTGGGATGTGTTCTTATTGACTCTGCTGGGTGATTTAGCATTATTGGGGGTCTCTCACTTTCATTGGTAACCCCGATGTGATAGCACTCTTTCCCGTCCTTCTGGCATGAGACGCCTCCCCCCTGCTTTGACCTAGAGCACGCTTCCTCAAGAGCTACCCGCCAACGGCAATCGTTACAACTAGACGTGTGCACGTAGTAGGGCGAGAGGGTACGGGATCCCCCTTTACAAAACCCATCATTCCACTGGCCGGAGCCGGGCGTGGTCTTAGAGCGAGGAGCGGTGCACTGACTGATCGGGTCCAGAGGGTCTCGGATCAAGACGGACACGTGAGTATCAAGTGCGGGTGATATTGAAAGTGCGGACGGGAGTCAGATTAGGAGGTCTTGGGATAAACAGTATAATCTCGGTGGAAAAGGTGTGAAGATCTGCAGCACAAGGTGGAAGGATCTTGGGGGCCTGGGTCTCTTCTATATTCCATTTTATTCTCAGTCTATCGCATATGGCCATTAGAACGGTGATGAAGTACAAGGTGAAAAGAGGTCGACAGGGATCCTATCTCCGGTGGGGGGTGGAAGGTGGCGCTGCGCAGTGCTATCTCGACTAGTACAGGATATATGAGTGTGAGGAATCGTGGTAAAAAAGGATAACGTAGGGGCCACAAGGGGAGACCCGGAAGAATATTTAGAAACATTTTTTTCCAACTTTAACTTGTCTATCTCTTTCCTTTCTCAGCGGGTGGACTAGAACAAGGTGAAGGCGGAGAAAAAGTCCAGGGAGGGACAGGGAGCTAGGCAAAAGTAGGAGGGGTATTAGGAACAGTAAAATATAATTTATGTTGTTTATGTTGTTGTCTATGTGAATTGTTAAACGTCTGTCTCTTTATAGGAAAAGAGTATTTGGTGCGTAAACATTGATGTATGAATTTGACAATATATAAAAGGAGTTGCATGCATGTTAATGCAGTATGAAGGGATTGAAAAATAAGTGAATAGTTCATTTCGTCTGAAGAAAAATTGCAAATGCGTATTTGAATTGGTCACATAAGAAGTGCATAAGTATACATTAGAAGTGTCAGTCGAGGTGTAGTGATAGTCAAGCACAATAGGTGCAGAAACACCCCTTGCCCATATTTGTAAAACTCTACCAGGGTATGCAGACAAAATCAATAAGTACCATGACCAATGGGTCATGGAGTTGAAGGGGGAAGGATTACCCCAGGTATGGCCAGAGGGCGGGTTCTTTGATAAGGCGGTAGTAGATATGGCGCCACCTGCCTGTCTTTAAAATATAAAGGGAAACAGTTGCAAAATAGGAGAGAGATATTAGATTTGTGGAGCCTCTTTGAGGAGGGTCCCCCGTAAAAAGGCAGCGACCACAATGCGTCTCCCCTGCCAACAACTGGCAGTGTGGGGCCAACCACACAGGATGAGAAGGCGTCAGAGGTCACAGGTGTCTACGCTTTACTATCAAAGCCAGTACCTGCGGAAGGCTATAGTGACCCTGTATATGTAGCACAACACACAGCCCCACCCATACATAAACCATCCACCACTGCACCACCCCCGTATGAGAGCCAGGGCGTAACAAGTCCACTAGATACACCTTCAATCAATATTGGAAAGCTTACACATGATTTAGATTCACAACTAACAATGGCCCAAACTGAGCTGTTCTGCCTAAGGGCCATAGGAGAAGGAGGGGGGTTATCCACCCCTCAGGTAGAACGTGATGAGACACCCCCGCCGAGTGTAGGGGCAGGGAAAGATGGGTGGAAAAAGGGAGAGATCCTATTCAGAATAAATGACACCCCACGCGAATAATAGAAATAAAGACAGCTGACAGTGAACGGGAGGTAGAGGAAGGAGGGGTAACGTCAGACAGAGAGGAGGAATATTGGAGCGACTTAGAGGAGCAGGAAGAAGAGAGAAGGAGGATGGGAATTGCCACTGGTGGGGCCTCGTTTGGAGAAGGGTTGTCTCCCATGGAAGAATGGAGGGGGAGGCTAAGAAACAGAGCAGGGCACATGGCTGTGATCGGAAAGAAAGGAAATAAGGTGAATACTAAAAAGGGGGGAAGAATTTACAGCTGCCTCTAATACACAGGGGGTCGGGGAGGCCAAACTTCATACCATGGGCTCAAATGGACAAGGCCAACTTGCTTAAACAGCTACCCCCTCTATCCGGAGGCACCAGCAAGAGGATATATGCTTTTGAAAAACACACGGCAGGAGAGCCCTTGGCAGTGGGGGATGTTAAAAGCCTGCTGGTATCTGCAGTGGGAGGCCAGGCTAACAGGGTATGGGCAAAGGCGGGGTTCCCAGGAATAACATTAGATTGTGACCGCCATGATGGGGCCTCATTCAACACAGTGCGAGCGTGCGTGTGGGTTGCATTGAGGGAAACATTCCCAGACACTCCAGATTTACAGTCAGTGATGCAATGTATAATGAATGATGAGCAAGATGTGATGTCTTTCATTCTCCAGGTGCAGGACATGTGGAGAGCTGAAACGGATACGGCCTGGGACCAATCAACGTCTCTGTTTTACTTCATTATAAAAAGGGGGCTCCCAAAGGAAGTGCAGATGGCCCTTGATAAAATAGCTGAGAGAGAAGCCAAGGGGTGGCCTGAAATTCAAAGCATCATAGTGCACCACTGCAAGAGGATCAAAGAGAAGGAAAAGGAGTTATAGCTCAGCGGCGGTTGGCAAACAAATCTAAATTAGTGAAAAGTAAACTACTAAGGTCATTGCAGTGGCAGCTACCAGTGCGGCAGGAAGTCAGCGGGAGGAAGAAGATGGACAGATGGGGATAACGATGCAGATGGTGGCAAAATGGACAGGTAACAGCCAGGACCAATGGTCAGGGGAAAATCAATATGAGGGACCACAGTGGCCACCGAGAGGGGGGCGAGGCAATAGAGGAGGATTCAGGGGATCAAGGGGAGGGGGTGTGGGGTAAGGAGGGCCCAGAGGGGGAATGCAAGGACAATGCTGGAATTTTGGGAGGTGGGGCCATTTCATGAGAGAATGTCGAAGCAGGCCCAACAATTCATATCCAAATGAACACCAGATCGGACACCTCCACCCAGGAAGTGTAACGCTCACCTGGTATCCACAAGGACGCCACCCAGCTGGGTTACTCGCTGGTATGCTTCTCAGCTTTGCCCTGATGTAGTCTGCGGGGAAGGTTCTGCCTTGTGATAGAATTAGGCATGCTCTCTGTCCTGCCTTCTTTGCAGGAGCGCGTTGTCTTTCATGGGCATGTGCGGTCCAGTTACTTCACTGATGCCGGCCGTTTGATATTGTTCAGGTAGGTCTTATTCCTGTTCTTTAGTTTTGTTGCTATCCTGCATGCCTTTCTTTGTTTAAAATGTCTCTTTTTTCTCCCTTCGGTATGCAGAGCTTCAGCACTGCGAACTGGCTTGGTTGAGCCCCGCTGGTAAATGATGGTGCATTAATAGCGCTATGACGCGCTAAGTAAGCGCTATGCGCAGCGCTGTGAAGTCTTGCCTTTGCTAACCTGTGTTTTCCTTCCTTGTAGGTCGCAGTGTTCTTCAGCACGAGTGGAACTTCCGGAATGGTGCCAGCTGAGAGGCGACCAGCCAGGTAAGCCTTTTGAGCAGTTCGTAATTTGTAAATGTCTCTACAGCTTTCTTTAATGTTGCCTCTATCTTCCTCTTTCAGGTCGTTCTGTCCGGGAGGCATGCAGATTCGAGGAAGCCGTTCTCAGTAGCTGCGAGTGTTTAAAGATGAAGAAAGCAGGTAAGATGCTGTTGCTAATGATGTTCCTTTTGTCTCCTTGCAAGTTCTGCTTCTCTGAGGTTCGAGGGAATAGCTGGACATGGTGAGCGTCACGTTGCAAGCTGCAAAGCAACACAAAGCATGTTCTGCAGTCAGGGTGTGGTTTATATAGCCCAGGTAAAGTAGTACCAGAGAAAGTAGTTCCAGGCCTGCCACACCCAAAACATTAGACCACATAGCTTGGTACCTTCTGCAGACGCTGAGAACGGTTCCCTCTCACATGTGATAGCAGCAGTGCACGAACTCGTTGAGCGGGTGAAGGACGAAGGAGGAGCACAGCCAGCACCTGGTTCGACAATCTTTTTTCATGGGTTCCTTCCTGGCTCGGGATGACGGAGAAACTCCTCAAACCACACATCGTCTTTTTGTTCCTCATTTTATGTGTGTGTCAACTGGGACTCCGATGCTGCGCAAATGCAGTACCAAATGGTGCACTGATGATGGTAACAATGGGACAAATGGTGTGGCACAAATTAAACATGAGGTGGAGGTGCAAACAGGAGATAGTACAGAGCCCAAGTCTAGAATGACTGCCATATACAACACAGGGTATATAGTGGATAGCCTATATCATACGACCATAAAGGAACCCAGCGAACTACAATGGTATAAGGAAGCATGGGTGGACATGAAAGGTGAAGGAGGGTGTATCAATATGAGCTGCACACCTGATGAATACGCCAGAAGGGGACACAGTCTCAGGGCGATATGCAGGGCATGGGTGCCAATAAAGGGGACACCTGCATGGGATGAGGCGGTAGCAGAGAAGGAAGAGCGTGAGAGATTGTGACAGTTACAGTATTCGTTACTAAAGTAATGAAAGGGGGAAATGAGTGGAATGAGGGGACATTTTGAACCCTCCCTCCCCCATCCAAGTCTTCCTGGATAGGCCCAGCCATGGCTGCTTTGGGTTCAGGGCCCCGGCCCCAGAGCACTCATGTGGGAAAAACCCCTAGGTACTTTGACCCGCTTGTAACACCCCTCATAACAGTGTAAGTCCAGAAGTGAATACGACTCCATTTTGTAAATCCCTGACTCCATTTTACAATGCTAAAACAGCTGTGAAGTTTTCACTTGAATCTGCAGCTCTCCCCGTCAGGCATGCACAGCAAGCAAGTTCCTCCCCGCACCACCTCCCTCCACCTCCCCCCACCACCTCCCCTGTGCCGTCTCTGCAACTGCCCGGTTCCCATGAGAAGGCTGGCTGCGAGAATGTAACAAAATCCACACTGTGTCTTCTGCCTTCTGTCTCACTTCACTAACCCAGACCACGGCCCAGAGCAGGGTTTTCACGATGGCTAGCAGGATTCCCTATCCCCCCAGTTCCCCCGCCATTGTTTCTAGTCCCTCCCGACCCCATGCCCGGTTCCCGGATTCACCTGTGCCCTCCTTGCTTACTTTGCCATCGCCTGGACACCGGCGTGCTGCTGCCCGCTCGCTGCAATGCCCGTTTCGGTGGCGACTCCCATGGCGATTGAGGGATCGGCTTCGTGCCGTCGCACTTCCACATACCAGGAATGTTTCCCGCTCTCATAACATGGCTGTGGTTCACGTGACCCAAAAGATACGCACACGTGCTGTACCCGCTGATCACGTGTCCGAAAAGGAAGAGAAGCGCCAGTATTTAAATGGCCGCATAGGTCCAACCGATGCTTCACAGCTGTTTAATTTTAGACACTGTTCGGCGCTACGTACCTGATTTCTTGATCATCTGGATATCGACCTTGGACTGCCTCACGGATTGGTTTTTGATCTCCCTGGTTTTTTGTCTTCTGCATTGCCTATCACGGATCACGGACTGCTTCTTGGACTTCCGCTTGCTTTATCCCTTGGCATTACGTTTACTTGGTTCTTGTTCAGGACTCTGACAATGGGTGGGCCCGGCCCATTAAACCCACATCTGGCCTTCTGGCACTTCCCTCGGAACAAGGAGGGCACTTGGAGAATCCCGGAAACCCCCATAGGTATACAGGAGTACCTCACCGCTCCAGTGGGTAAGACCGTTCCAGTTGTTTGTGTTTGGCTAGTGGTTGTTGTTAGGCGCATAACTTAACCGGTGCTTTCTTTGGAGTGGTCCGGGGTTCGGAGGGTCTGCGGTTCCGGAGGAAGAAGATCTCCCACCTGTGGCCTCAAGGGTTGCACAGGGAGTGTATTTTGTTCCTCCCTGTATGGCACTTGTGGACAAAGGATGCTCCTGACTACACGACAGTCAAGACTCAACAGACTGTGAAGCCAACCTGTCATGTAGTCATGGAGGGGACCGCAGATGAACCCTTCGCTGCTATGGTACAAGCCATAACCGTGTTACGTGCTGATATGGACGCAGCTAACACTGCCTTACATCAACGCTTGGACAACATCCAAAGTACTAGACATCCCTTGCCTCCCGATGCAGAATTCGGGGATACCCCATCAGGTTCCCAGCCTGCTCCGCCTCCTGTACCAACCTCCCAGGGTCCCATACCGGTGATACTTCCATCCCCCTTCCCATTGGCTGCCCCCGAGAGATACCATGGGGACCCCAGTAAATTCAGGACCTTCTTGAACCAGTGTAAATTGCACTTCTTGTGCAGGCCCCAAGCTTTTCCAGACTCTACCACTAGGGCAGCCTTTACACTCTCCCATCTAGCCGGTACAGCAGCCGCTTGGGCCAATCCCCTCCTGAAGAGCGACAACCCTGCTCTTTATGACTTCGATCTGCTAGTTGCAGAAATGTCACGGGTATTCGATACATGACATAAAGTACAGTCCCGTGATTTAGAACTGCTGGACCTAGGGCAAGGGAAGGGTTCTTTGATCGAGTACATTACCAGATTCAATCAGCTGGTAGCAGAGACGTCTTGGCCTGAAAGCAAGAGGTCTGTCGTGTTCCACAGGGGCCTAAGCAACGCCATGAAGGACGCCCTTGCCGTTGTTCCCTCTTTGCCAACCACATTCCAAGACATAGTACACCTAGCCTTACAGGTAGACTCCCGGCGTTCAGAACGCAGGGCTGAGGCTGGTTTTCCAACGCTGCCTGGTGTTTCGGCTACCCCTGGCTCCGCTCATGAACCTATGCAGAAAGGGGGCATACAAAGTCCTATCACGCCAGTAGAGCGCGAGCGTATGAGAATGGACAACGCTTGCTTCTATTGCGGATTAACAGGTCATTATGTCAAAGAATGCCCCCGCAGGCCGAACCACAAGATCTCAGGTTTTCGGACTGCTCGACCCTAGATACGGGGACTGGGTCGAGCACCTCTTGTCTTACCCTGAATCCCATACCCGCTTTCGGTCGCATCAGGCCAATCCATGTGCAAGCAGTTATCCAGCCCACGGCCAGAATCACACACCAGGTTACGATCATCATAGACTCCGGGGCCACAGGTAATTACATCGACATCAAACTTGCACAGTCCCTGAACCTACCCCTTTTGACCAAGACCTTGCCCGAACCAGTACACGCGGTTGATGGCACTTCGCTGATATCTGGGCCTATTAAACAGCAAACGGCCCTGATGCTCTTGACAATCCAGTCAACTCACACCGAAACCCTGAGCTTTGACCTCATTGCTATGCCCCAGTTCGGCCTCATATTAGGAATCCCCTGGCTCCAGGAGCATAACCCGTTGATAGACAGGAAGGCCGGTTCCGTACACTTCGAGTCTGACCTTTGCCAACACTACTGCCTTCCCGCAAACACCAGGGACACCACACCTGCTCAGGCTTTGGGATCCATTGCACATCTGACCATCAGGGAAACCACTGCTCCGGCTTCCCCGATAGAACACCAAAGAGTAGGCTTGGCCTACACGCACGTACCGGCCCAATACCAGGATTACGCATGGGTGTTTGATCAGGGTTCGTCAGAGGCTCTTCCACCACACCGTCCATGCGTCTGCCTGATAGACTTATTACCCAACAGTATCATTCCCACCGGTCGGGTCTATTGCCTTTCCCCAGCTGAAGACCTGGTTTTGAAGGAGTATATCCAGAAGTCCTTCCGCTTAGGCCACATCTGCCCTTCCACTTCTTCAGAGGCTTGTCCCATTTTCTTCGTCCCCAAAGAAGAAGGTGACCTGCGCCCATGCGTAGATTACGCTGGATCAATGCTATCACAGTAAAGAACCGGTACCTCATTCCCTTGATTACGCCCCTACTCGACCGTCTCTCTCATGCCTCCATCTTCACTAAATTGGACCTGTGCGGCGCTTACAATCTGGTTCGGGGAAGCCCTGGCGATGAATGGAAAACTGCTTTTTGCACTCGCTACATGCTGTATGAGTATACAGTAATGCCCTTCGGTTTATGCAACGCTCCGGCCACGTTCCAGAGATTCATGAACGACATCTTCTCCGATATCCTGGACGTGTTCATTGTAGTATATCTGGATGACATACTGATCTTCTCCCGAAACCTAAATGAGCACGTACAACACGTACGCAAAGTGCTTTCCCGTTTGCAGTTACACTGCCTATTCGCCAAGCCAGAGAAGTGTATGTTCCATGCTGATTCCGTGGAGTTTCTTGGTTTTTCTATCACTCCTGGGGGAATGGCCATGAACACTTCCAAGGTACGGGCTGTATTAGACTGGTCTGTTCCCAAGACCCTGAAGGATCTGCAATCTTTCCTTGGCTTCGCTAACTTTTACAGACGTTTTATCTCTGGGTTCTCTTCTCTGGTGGCACCACTCACTTCCCTGACCAGCCCTCGTAGTCCTTTCTTGTGGACAGATACACATCAACAGGCCTTGGAGGCCCTGAAACTAGCATTTACTACCGCAACCGTCCTGCAACACCCGGACCCGGAACTACCCTTCGTCGTGGAGGCCGACGCCTCCTCCTTTGCTTTGGGCGCGGTGTTGTCACAGATATGCCCCACCACTGGCCGGCTTCACCCTGTGGATTTTCACTCTCGCAAATTCACTGACGCCGAATCACACTATACTGTGACTGAAAAAGAATTGTTAGCAGTCATGGACGCATTTCGTGTTTGGCGGCATCATCTTTTGGAAGCGAAACACCGGGTCACTGTGTACTCCGACGACCAGAACCTGCAAGACTTCGCCTCCTTGAAATGTATCAACAGCAGGCAGATCAGGTGGCATTTGTTTTTTGTTGCTTTTGATTTTGTCATCAAGCATCGTTCAGGCTCAGCCCACGGAAAAGCCGACACCCTGTCTCGATCCCCTGGGGGTGTGGCCTTGCCGGTGTACCCTGACACTCTACTAGACTGTGACAAGGTGGTTTGTCTGTGCACCCCGTCTCTGCCTTTGCTCGAAGCAATACGGAAGTGGGTTGCCATACACCACGATCAGCTATCCGAATGGGATCCCGTGTACCGTGACGGCCTACCCTTTGTATCAGACAGATTGTTCTTGCCCACTACGGATACTCGCAACATGGCTCTCGAATGGTCCCATGACGCCCCTGTACATGGACACCCCGGTCAATCACGTACCTTGGCGTTACTGAAACAATGGTGCTGGTGGCCTTCCATGAGAAAAGACGTGGAGTGTTACGTTAACACCTGCGCCATTTGCGCACGATGTAAACACCGTAGGGGTCGCTCTGTGGGTCTCATTCTCCCCTTGCCCGTTCCCCCTAGACCCTGGCACACCGTAACCATGGACTTCGTCACTGATCTACCACGAGTCCAGGGCTTTGACACTCTGTGGGTGGTTGTCGATTCATTTTCAAAAATGGCCCGCTTTATTCCCTGTTAAGGTATACCTACCGCTCCTGCCATGGCCAAGCTCTTTTTTGTACATATCTTCTGTCTCTTCGGGCTACCTTCAGTCATCGTCTCGGATAGGGATTCACAGTTCATGTCACGCTTTTGGCGTGCGTTGACCAGACTGCTCGGTATAGACGTCTGTTTCTCGTCGGCATACCACCCTGAGACGGACGGTCAGACCGAGAGGCTTAACCAAACCCTAGAGCAGTACCTGCGCTGTCTGACCATGCAACAACAAACATCGTGGTTGCGAGTGGTACATCTTGCTGAATTTGCTTATAACAACGCTGTCCACTCTTTCAATGGGTGCTCCCCCTTCTACTTCCTGTACAGGCAGCATCCCTGTGTGTTGCCCATTCCTGATCTGTCCTCCACTGTCAATCCGGTAGCGGCTGCCTGTGTTAGGGATCTGGCCTCCATCCATGCTCAGACCTCGACCCACCTCCTCGAGGCTCAGGCATCCATGAAGGCGCAGCCCGACAGACAGCGGGAGTTGGCCTCATCGTATGCCGTGGGGTCTCGCGTCTGGTTGTCTACTAGGCATCTGCGACTGGTGGGGTGTAGGAAGCTCTTGCCTCGGTTTGTTGGTCCCTAGCTGGTGTCCAGGGTTATCAATCCCATGGCCTATAATCTGGCTCTCCCGGGGTCTTGGCGGATCCACCCCGTGTTCCACGTCTCGCTGCTCAAACCCTGTCCTGGTCCTATGCGGCTTCGTGCCCCCCCGGCCCCGGTGTCCTTGGTCTCCCCTGATGTGTTTGAGGTCTCTGCGGTCCTGGGCTCCCAGGTTTTTAGGGGTGCCCTGCAGTATCTGGTGGACTGGTCGGGCTATGGGCCCGAGGAGCGGTCTTGGGTTCCCGCCATGGACGTCCGCGCCCCCGTCTGGTGGCTCGGTTCCACCGGGACAATCCTTCTTGCCCAAGGGGTCGTGGGCCTTTGGGGGGGGCTCTGTCACGACAGCTAGCAATGTTCCCTGTCCCCCCAGTTACCCCGCCATTGTTTCTAGTCCCTCTGGACGCCATGCCCGGTTCCGGGATTCACCTGTGCCCTCCTCGCTTACTTTGCCATCGCCTGGACTCCGGCGCGCTGCTGCCCGCTCGCTGCAACGCCCGTTTCGGTGGCAACTCCCACGGCGATTGAGGGATCGGCTTCGTGCCGTCACACTTCCGCATACCAGGAATGCTTCCCGCTCTCATAACATGGCTGCGGTTCACGTGACCCAAAAGATACGCACACGTGCTGTACCCGCTGATCACGTGACCGTAACCTGCGAATCACGTGTCCGAAAGGGAAGAGAAGCGCCAGTATTTAAACGGCCGCGTCGGTCCAACCGATGCTTCACAGCTGTTTAATTTTGGACACTGTTCGGCGCTACGTACCTGATTTTTTGATCATCTGGATATCGACCTTGGACTGCCTCACGGATTGGTTTTTGATCTCCCTGGTTTTTTGTCTTCTGCATTGCCTATCATGGATCACGGACTGCTTCTTGGATTTCCGCTTGCTTTATCCCTTAGCATTACGTTTACTTGGTTCTTGTTCAGAACTCTTACAACGGGTGGGCCCGGCCCATTAAACCCACATCTGGCCTTCCGGCACTTCCCTCCGAGCAAGGAGGGCCCTTGGAGAATCCCGGAAAACCCCATAGGTATACAGGAGTACCTCACCGCTCCAGTGGGTAAGACCGTTCCAGTTGTTTGTGTTTGGCTAGTGGTTGTTGTTAGGCGCATAACTTAACCGGTGCTTTCTTTGCAGTGGTCCGGGGTTCGGAGGGTCTGCGGTTCCGGAGGAAGAAGATCTCCCACCTGTGGCCTCAAGGGTTGCACAGGGAGAGTATTTTGTTCCTCCCTGTATGGCACTTGTGGACGGAGGACGCTCCTGACTACACGACAGTCAAGACACAACAGACTGTGAAGCCAACCTGTCATGTAGTCATGGAGGGGACCGCAGATGAACCCTTGGCTGCTATGGTACAAGCCATAACCTTGTTACGTGCTGATATGGCCGCAGCTAACACTGCCTTACATCAACGCTTGGACAACATCCAAAGCACTAGACATCCCTTGCCTCCCGATGCAGAATCCGGGGATACCCCATCAGGTTCCCAGCCTGCTCCGCCTCCTGTACCAACCCCCCAGGGTCCCATACCGGTGATACTTCCATCCCCCTTCCCATTGGCTGCCCCCGAGAGATACCATGGGGACCACAGTAAATTCAGGACCTTCTTGAACCAGTGTAAATTGCACTTCTTGTGCAGGCCCCAAGCTTTTCCAGACTCTACCACTAAGGCAGCCTTTACACTCTCCCATCTAGCTGGTACAGCAGCCGCTTGGGCCAATCCCCTCCTGGAGAACGACAACATTGCTCTTTATGACTTCGATCTGCTAGTTGCAGAAATGTCACGGGTATTCAATACACGCCATAAAGTACAGTCCCGTGATTTAGAACTCCTGGAACTAGGGCAAGGGAAGGGTTCTTTGATCGAGTACATTACCAGATTCAATCAGCTGGTAGCAGAGACGTCTTGGCCTGAAAGCAAGAGGTCTGTCGTGTTCCACAGGGGCCTAAGCAACGCCATGAAGGACGCCCTTGCCATTGTTCCCTCTTTGCCAACCACATTCCAAGACATAGTAGACCTAGCCTTTCAGGTAGACGCCCGGCGTTCAGAACGCAGGGCTGAGGCTGGTTTTCCAACGCTGCCTGGCGTTTCAGCTACCCCTGGCTCCACTCATGAACCTATGCAGATAGGGGGCATACAAAGTCCTATCACGCCAGTAGAGCGCGAGCGTAGGAGAACGGACACCGCTTGCTTCTATTGCGGATTAACAGGTCATTATGTCAAAGAATGCCCCCGCAAGCTGAAACACAAGATCTCGGGTTTTCGGACTGCTCCACCCTAGAAATGGGGACTGGGTCGAGCACCTCTTGTCTTACCCTGAATCCCATACCCGCTTTCGGTCGCATCAGGCCGATCCATGTGCAAGCAGTTATCCAGCCCACCCCCGGAATCACACACCAGGTTACGATCATCATAGACTCCAGGGCCACGGGTAATTACATCAATATCACACTTGCACAGTCCCTGAACCTACCCCTTTTGACCAAGACCTTGCCCGAACCAGTACACGCGGTTGATGGCACTTCGATGATATCCGGGCCTATTAAACAGCAAACGGCCCTGATGCACTTGACAATCCAGTCAACTCACACCGAAACCCTGAGCTTTGACCTCATTGCTATGCCCCAGTTCGGCCTCATATTAGGAATCCCCTGGCTCCAGGAGCATAACCCGTTGATAGACTGGAAGGCCGGTTCCGTACACTTCGAGTCTGACCTTTGCCAACACTACTGCCTTCCCGCAAACACCAGGGACACCACAACTGCTCAGGCTTTGGGATCCATCGCACATCTGACCATCAGGGAAACCACTGCTCCGGCTTCCCCTATAGAACACCATAGAGTTGGCTTGGTCTCCACGCACGTACCGGCCCAATACCAGGATTACGCAGGGGTGTTTGATCAGGGTACGTCAGAGGCGCTTCCACCACACCGCCCATGCGTCTGCCTGATAGACTTACTACCCAACAGTATCATTCCCACCGGTCGGGTCTATTCCCTTTCCCCAGCTGAAGACCTGGTTCTGAAGGAGTATATCCAGAAGTCCTTCCGCTTAGGCCACATCTGCCCTTCCACTTCTTCAGAGGCTTGTCCCATTTTCTTCGTCCCCAAAAAAGAAGGTGACCTGCGCCCATGCGTAGATTACCGCCGCATCAATGCTATCACAGTAAAGAACCGGTACCCCATTCCCTTGATTACGCCCCTACTCGACCGTCTCTCTCATGCCTCCATCTTCACTAAATTGGACCTGTGCGGGGCTTACAATCTGGTTCGGGTACGCCCTGGCGATGAATGGAAAACTGCTTTTTGCACTCGCTACGGGCTGCATGAGTATACAGTAATGCCCTTCGGTTTATGCAACGCTCCGGCCACGTTCCAGAGATTCATGAACAACATCTTCTCCGATATCCTGGACGTGTTCATTGTGGTATATCTGGATGACATACTGATCTTCTCCCGAAACCTAAATGAGCACGTACAACACGTACACGAAGTGCTTTCCCGTTTGCAGTTACACTCCCTATTCGCCAAGCCAGAGAAGTGTTTGTTCCATGCTGATTCCGTGGAGTTTCTTGGTTTTTCTATCACTCCTGGGGGGCTGGCCATGAACACTTCCAAGGTACGGGCTGTATTAGACTGGCCTGTTTCCAAGACCCTGAAGGCTCTGCAATCTTTCCTCGGCTTCGCTAACTTTTACAGACGTTTTATCTCTGGGTTCTCTTCTCTGGTGGCACCACTCACTTCCCTGACCAGCCCTCGTAGTCCTTTCTTGTGGACGGATACACATCAACAGGCCTTTGAGGCCCTGAAACTAGCATTTACTACTGCACCCGTCCTGCAACACCCAGACCCGGAACTACCCTTCGTCGTGGAGGCCAACGCCTCCTCCTTTGCTTTGGGCGCGGTGTTGTCACAGATATGCCCCACCACTGGCCGGCTTCACCCTGTGGCTTTTCACTCTCGCAAATTCACTGACGCCGAATCACACTATACTGTGACTGAAAAAGAATTGTTAGCAGTCATGGACGCATTTCGTGTTTGGCGGCATCATCTTTTGGGAGCGAAACACCGGGTCACTGTGTACTCTGACCACCATAACCTGCAAGACTTGGCCTCCTTGAAATGTATCAACAGCAGGCAGGTCTGGTGGCATTTGTTTTTTGTTGCTTTTGATTTTGTCATCAAGCATCGTTCAGGCTCAGCCCACGGAAAAGCCGACACCCTGTCTCGATCCCCTGGGGGTGTGTCCTTGCCGGTGTACCCTGACACTCTACTAGACTGTGGCAAGGTGGTTTGTCTGTGCACCCCGTCTCTGCCTTTGCTCGAAGCAATACGGAAGTGGGTTGCCATACACCACGATCAGCTATCCGAATGGGATCCCATGTACCGTGACGGCCTACCCTTTGTATCAGTCAGATTGTTCTTGCCCACTACGGATACTCACAACATGGCTCTCGAATGGTCCCATGACGCCCCTGTACATGGACACCCCGGTCAATCACGTACCTTGGCGTTACTGAAACGATGGTGCTGCTGGCCTTCCATGAGAAAAGACGTGGAGTGTTACGTTAACACCTGCGCCATTTGCGCACGATGTAAACACCGTAGGGGTCGCTCTGTGGGTCTCCTTCTCCCCTTGCCCGTTCCCCCCAGACCCTGGCACACCGTAACCATGGACTTCGTCACTGATCTACCGCGAGTCCAGGGCTTTGACACTCTGTGGGTGGTTGTCGATTCATTTTCAAAAATGGCCCACTTTATTCCCTGTAAAGGTATACCTACCGCTCCTGCCATGGCCAAGCTCTTTTTTGTACATATCTTCTGTCTCTTCGGGCTACCTTCAGTCATCGTCTCGGATAGGGATTCACAGTTCACGTCACGCTTTTGGCGTGCGTTGATCAGACGTTGATCGGTATAGACGTCCGTTTCTCGTCGTCATACCACCCTGAGACGGACGGTCAGACCGAGAGGCTTAACCAAACCCTAGAGCAGTACCTGCACTGTCTGACCATGCAACAACAAACATTGTGGTTGCGAGTGGTACATCTTGCTGAATTCGCTTATAACAAATCTGTCCACTCTTTCACTGGATTCTCCCCCTTCTACTTCCTGTACGGGCAGCATCCCCGTGTGTTGCCCATTCCTGATCTGTCCTCCACTGTCAATCCGGCAGCGGCTGCCTGTGTTAGGGATCTGGCCTCCATCCATGCTCAGACCTCGACCCACCTCCTCGAGGCTCAGGCATCCATGAATGCGCAGGCCGACAGACGGCGGGAGTTGGCCCCGTCGTATGCCGTGAGGTCTCACGTCTGGTTGTCTACTAGGCATCTGCGACTGGTGGGGTGTAGGAAGCTCTTGCCTCGGTTTGTTGGTCCCTATCTGGTGTCCAGGGTTATCAATCCCATGGCCTATAATCTGGCTCTCCCGGGTTCTTGGCGGATCCACCCCGTGTTCCACGTCTCGCTGCTCAAACCCTGTCCTGGCCCTACACGGCTTTGTGCCCCCACGGCTCCGGTGTCCTTGGTCTCCCCTGATGTGTTCGATGTCTCTGCGGTCCTGCGCTCCTGGCTTTTTAGGGGTGCCCTGCAGTATCTGGTGGACTGGTCGGGCTATGGGCCCGAGGAGCAGTCTTGGGTTCCCGCCGTGGACGTCCACGCCCCCCGTCTGGTGGCTCGGTTCCACCGGGACAATCCTTCTTGCCCACGGGGTCGTGGGCCTTTGGGGGGGGCTCTGTCACGACGGCTAGCAAGGTTCCCTGTCCCCCCAGCACCCCCACCATTGTTTCTAGTCTCTCTGGACGCCATGCCCGGTTCCGGGATTCACCTGTGCCCTCCTCGCTTACTTTGCCATTGCCTGGACTCCGGCGTGCTGCTGCCCGCTTGCTGCAACGCCCGTTTCGGTGGCGACTCCCATGGCGATTGAGGGATTGGCTTCGTGCCGTCACACTTCCGCATACCAGGAATGCTTCCCGCTCTCATAACATGGCTGCGGTTCACGTGACCCAAAAGATACGCACATGTGCTGTACCCAATGATCACGTGACCGGAACCTGTGAATCACGTGTCCGAAAGGGAAGAGAAGTGGCAGTATTTAAATGGCCGCGTCGGTCCAACCGATGCTTCACAGCTGTTTAATTTTGGACACTGTTCGGAGCTACGTACCTGATTTCTTGATCATCTGGATATCGACCTTGGACTGCCTCACAAATTGGTTTTTGATCTCCCTGGTTTTTTGTCTTCTGCATTGCCTATCATGGATCACGGACTGCTACTTGGACTTCTGCTTGCTTTATCCCTTAGCATTACGTTTACTTGGTTCTTGTTCAGGACTCTGACAACGGGTGGGCCTGGCCCATTAAACCCACATCTGGCCTTCCGGCACTTCCCTCGGAGTAAGGAGGGCCCTTGGAGAATCCCAGAAAACCCCATAGGTATACAGGAGTACCTTACCGCTCCAGTGGGTAAGACCGTTCCAGTTGTTTGTGTTTGGCTAGTGGTTGTTGTTAGGCGCATAACTTAACCGGTGCTTTCTTTGCAGTGGTCCGGGGTTCGGAGGGTCTGCGGTTCCGGAGGAAGAAGATCTCCCACCTGTGGCCTCAAGGTTTGCACAGGGAGTGTATTTTGTTCCTTCCTGTGTGGCACTTGTGGACGGAGGACGCTCCTGACTACACAACAGTCAAGACACAACAAGGGGCCAGAGCGAAAGCTATTTGTCTCTATAAACCTGCCCCACACCCCACAGACCCTGGCCATAAAAACATAATCCCCTGGGGCAGAGTCAACAACTAAAGGAAAAAGACCCTCAAGCCGTTTGTCTATTTTACGTTTCAATATGGACAGAGTCAGTGTGACTTTTTATGCGGGATCGTATAAACCTAATGACGAGGTAATGGGTCCATGAATGAACAACATAACTACATAGGCATGTTTAATTAGAAGTCCCTATGTTAACCTGCCATGATGAAAGCATGATGCATGTTAATCTGTGACACAGAAATGCTCAAAGTAATTGTTTGCAACAGTACAACACATAACGAAATGTAAAACTATACACACCAGCATCATGCTACCTCATTTTTTATAAGGTCAAATGTAAATACATGTATAGTGTCATTTAAGCATAATGCAGAAGTTAACCACTCCTGGCTAGCCACACTCCCAGTTGAAGACACTCCTATAGATCCCGAGCTGTAATTAGCATTTTTATGAACAGGTGAACCTCGAGTCAAAGATATGTTTTATTCCCTGATCATTTTTGATGAATGCTTTGTTCCCCTTTTTTTTATGATGAGAGTGCCTATTTAAAATGGAAAATATAGCATGTCCTAAACCAATGTGATTTAAGCGTAAAACAGCCAGCCACGTGTTAAAAGCCACATGTGAAAATTGTGTTCTGAAGGGCCCTAAGCTATTGTGTAATATGGGACCAGACTGCAAAGGGGCCTCACTTTGTTCCAGTTCATTTGGGTGTCAACCAAGATTAACAAAGAGTTAGTGATGTTTGGACATTCGATCACTGAACCTCCCACAATGTAATGTATGCCTATAATGATATGTACCATTTGCGACCTGTTCCCCTCAGCCATCTATTCTAAATTCCCCTTGTTGTTATTGAGTGGACACCTCCAGCCATATGCTGACCCCATGAGCTCTGCTCCCTAGCCAGTATATTCAGAATTGGTTGAACAAGGGGAGCATCACATTTGGTGGGGGACAGTTAATTATTGACTCATAATAAACAACCTGCCTTTGTACCCTGTTTTCACAAGTGCTCAGATAAAGACCTTTTCACCGGACAAACAGATCAGAGATCTGAATGAATGAGAGTGCATGGCCACAAGGGCAAATGTTACATGGCTAGGATGTCAAAGGATACATGAAAAGGCAATGTGGAACACCAGGCTGATGAGCCCAGCTGACCGATTGATCCCACACATCACGTAGTCTCATCACGTGCCCTTGGACCAATCGGTCGCCTCCGACCCTGTAGCACCTATAGGTGCCTGCCCTTAGTGTCCAATCCCAATCTCTCTTGTGCCCCCAGGCATTCCCACGGTGGTGACGTTTTTCACGAATATAACAAAAATGTAACATGTTTTCTGCAGAGCGCTCTCGGCGTAAGCAGAGTAGATTCTGTTTGCCCTAATTTTAGATAAAAGCCTTTAATATCACTCTCACTTGGTCTTGGTCCCATTCCCTCCTGGGATGTGTTCTTATTGACTCTCTTGGGTGATTTACCAACATTATTGGGGGTCTCTCACTTTCAGGGATCCAAGGCAAGATTTTAATCTCTATGCCCTGGATGTGCAGATCTGAAAAAAAAAAAACAATTGAGCATTTGTTAAGATTCTGTCAAGGTACATGGGAGGTTATACAAATATATCTCATGCATCTAACAGGTTCATTCTATTTGTTGCCCACCTTGATGTTCTGGGAAAGAATGATTTCGGGACAAGAAACAGCTTTGACGATTAACGTCATAAGAGTTCTGCAACACTTGGGGTTCTTCCAAGTTGGTTTAGGTTAGAATGATGTTATGGAGATTAGTAGAAATTAATCTTAAATATGATGTAATTCACTGTGTAAGATTGATTTGATGTATAATGCAGATGGTGGCCCTGAGATATGAATTAGGCCTGAGTTCACTCCAGTTGCAGGTAGATTGGAAGCTTCTGTCTTTATACAGGTTAATAATAGTAGACATTAATCTTAAATATGATTTAATTCACTGTGTAAGATTGATTTGATGTATGAAATTGTATTTTTCTTTTATTTTTATTTAATTGTTTAACTGTTTGTGAAAAACCAAAATTTGGTTGTACCACAATAATAATAAAAAATAAAAATAAAAATACTCCATCTGTCGAAGTCCTAGGAATGTGAAACTTGCTGTGGACTCGAAAAGGCCTAGTTCATGAAGATAAAACCCTTGCAGACCTTGGATGACTTTCAGCTTTGGTGAGTGCAGTGCCTGAAGTATATGTTGGGTTTCAGGATCTCTTGGTTGACAGTTTTTTGGATCTTCGGTGCTGCAGCCACAGCACACATGGTTGGATGTCTTCTGATGACCTGGAATTGACCACTGGACTGGACCAAGGACCCTCACCAAGGCTGGACCCTCAGAACCTCTTCTTCAGATGTTGGTAGTGGGAAACCCACAGGCAGATCTTCCTCTGCCCACAGCAAACTGGAATCATCCTTGGTGGAGAAAAAGTGGTCATATGTCATGTCAGGGATATCCCTTGAAGGATTCTTTGATCAGGTGGAACTTTTGCAGCTCTGGGTGTCAAGCAGCACTATGCTAGTGTACCTCCTCTTCTGGGTGGTAGACAGCAATCTGGTTTCCAGTAGTCACAAACACTCTTCCGGAACCTTGGTGTCACAACTGCCCTTCTTTGAGTCAAGATGTCCATGAACCACTCATCTGTGCTCACCAAGACCCTGTCTCCAGGCAGCAGGAACACAGGACTGCCTTCCAAAGTACTTCTGATGAAGAGTAACAGGTACACGATAGTGCCTTGCAGACTCCTTCGTCTGACTGGACCCAGGATTCAAGCTTCAGGTTTCAGCTTCAGAACAGCTTCAGTTTCAAGATTCAGCTTCAGAACAAACTGGAGAGTGAGAGTTCCCTAGTTATACATATTTGTTTCCCATTCACTCAGGATGAGCCAGGCTCAAGTGGCCAAACATTCACAAGTGCATTCATGCAGTCAGGCAGCCAATCAGGCTCACAGGCATTCAGGCCATTTACTCCACCCACACACCCATAACACAAAATGTGGCTTGGAGTAAACACCCAACCGTTCAGCACACTACACTGCATTCACTCAAATTGCAGCCAGGGATGACCCAGGCATTGTGTCACACACACCAAAACCAGACACCCACAACACAGAATTTGAGTTGACTTCAGACTCCATTCATAGAGGTCCCAGCCAGAGGGTGTACCCACAACACACAGTCCACAGGGAAGCTCCAGTTAGTCTGACAGGAGGTAGCCCCAGAGCATATATGCTTTTTCCAACCTCAACCAGTCAGGAGGAAGGGACAGAGTCAGGGCCTCCCAAGAGCTTTGGAAACAAGGTGTAAAGCCAATAGAAACCAAGAGGCTACAGTGGCCATATTGCTTTTCTTTAGGAATCCATTGATTCCTATGGCAGGGCCTGAGTGTCCCAAAATTGGAGGACACTCCGAGCGACTGCCAATTCAGCATGTAGCTGCCACCAGCCCATACCCGACTTGGTGGGCAGCACACAGGTGCCCAGAAACACACATAAAGGGTGCAAGGGTGTACCCCCTCCCATGGGTGCTGTAAGGGTATCCCATGGTTGTTGTTCACCAAATTAAAACATGAAGAGCTGCACTGCCAGAGGTCCAGGCTGGACCTTAGTGGCAGAACACATACAGAAACCAAACACAGAGAAGTGGTAAGACAAGGACTAGGAGGCTAAGAGGACTAGGAGGCCAGTATCCCACACCCTACTCTGTAAGAAACAAATTGATGGCCTGACATCTGATCAATGTTCTTTGTTTGAATTTGCATGATTTACAACCTGACAACAGCACTATCAATCGTCACTACTACAGGGAAGCCACTGTGGGTGGATTCTTCTTTGCAAAGTCCCCGTTTTATTTGTAAAAAAGGAGTTAAAATAGGGCACGTGTTCACATGGTGTTTACATTTACTGCAATCGTTTTTCTTTTATAATCAATGCCTTTTCCAGACTGCAGAACCACTTTTCTGATTTGCTTCACAACTGAAGGATACTTTTGTAAATCTGAAAAGGGGCAGACTTTTAGAAATCCTCCCACAAGTGAGACTGGTGCACATGCTGCCCCACTTTAAATAATAGATTTTAGCAGCTTTTGCTGCTTGGAAGCTTGACAGCTCCCCTCCAATCGTCCCCCCACCTCGGAATGGTCTCACTTGACACTGGAGTGGCGAATGTTGGCTTTCAACACTACCTTTCTCCCGAGCTCAAGACTGAGCCCAGATGCATCACCAGTGTTATTTTGCTGATATGCATGATGCGTGGGCTTAGGGTGAGAAGAGTTGGTCCTTATTTACAAAAGGTGAGGCATTTGTGAATGTCTTTGTCCTAATGTAGTGTGTGTGTGATGTGTGGATATGTTCACACCATGCTCTTTGCTAATTCTTGCGCTACTGGCACAGGGCTAACTCTGGGCACTGAGTGGACAACCTGTGAGGCAGTAGAAAGGGGACATAGCAATAGATGTATGATAATAATTGTTTTAGCAAAATTAAGCTAGTGGAACGAGTTTGCTCCAATTGTCTTGAACATGAAAAATAAAACAGGAGCAAGACTGTTTTTTCACATGGTTAACTCGTTCAGTTTGCCTATCTGTTTCTAGGTGGAACTATGAATTCAAAATGTAATTGGTTGGCCAGAGAATTCCAAAATGTAGCTGTGAACTGAGATCCCCAATTCAATATCACCGTTTCAGGAAACCTATGGAGCAGGGAAAAGTGGTGTATACATCGTCGGGCACAGTGGAGTAAGTTTGTTGAAAATGTTGAGGGTCATGACATCTAAATGAAAGGGCCCAAAGGGCCCCCCACCATTTACTTTGTCTTATTTTGTCGAGTGTGGCTATACAGCTTGGAAGAATGGCACCACTTAAGGAGTTCATGATGAGTTTCTGGCAGAAGAACATATAGGCTTGCAAGTTGCCTGTGCCTTAAATAGTTGGTTGCAATTCTGGGTGCTGCTTTACAAGCTTGATCACTTTGGGGATTTGAAGGAAGACCATCAATTGCTTCTTCAATTTTAGCAGAAACGCAGGTGTGTTGGGGAAAAATAAGCAGAAGTTCCAATGTGTTCATGAAGTTTGGGCTGATACGGAACAGAGCATTGGTTTTCACTTGTATGAAGCCAGGATAGTAAGAACAGGGTAGTTAAAGCCAGCAAAAAACAGCATCCAAAAAAACATGATATGGTCTAAAACACCTAGCTGCTTGAGGACCATCAGGATGTTGCTGACAATAGGCACTCCAATGTAGTGCAAAGCTGATTCAGAAAGATAAATCCTTTGTATAAATCCGTCCTAATGGCTAAAAGTTTGTAATCGAAAATTCCATAATTGTACTCGGCAAGGGGTGAATTTTCTCGAATGGTAGGACATGGAATGAAGAATATTACCCTTCCCTTTTGGAAGTTGCACAGCTCCCTCAGCCATGTGCAGACATCTGCTTCTAGCACAAATGGGTGACGTATTTTGGGTTGGATCAAGACAACATTAGAAGGCCTCCTTGAGCAGTATAAAGGCTTCTTATGTGTCTTACTTATAAATGATGGCAACAGACTGCTGAGTCAGTTGGTAAATCCTAGCTCACTATGGATCTGTGAGTGTGTTAGGCGTGGACAACTCAGGGTTGGATGTCACCTTCTGGTGATCCATCATTACCCCAAAGCGCGTGAGCAGGTAGACCAAGAACTCCACCATTCGTGCGGAAGTGACATTTTTCAATGTTGCATATAGACTGTGTTTTCGCAATTGTTGATGTATTCCTTGTATGTGGCAGACATGGTCTATTGTGGAATAGATGAGAGCAGAGCTACTCAAACTCCACTTATGTAATATAACGACTTGGTGATAAAGGGAAGAAAGGCATCACTCCAGGGGTCAAAAGGCATGATGGCATACTTGAAGTGTCCATATGTGGTCTTGAATGAAGTCTGCAACTTGCAGATCCATACCAGATTATATACTCCTCGAAAACCCAGCCCTGTGAGCCAGGAGTCCGTTTTTTCCATACACAAATTATAAATTAAGTAAGTGCAAAATGTCAGTGTAGGAAAGCCAAACCACCAATGCCTTCACCACAAACACCAACCCCCCCAGGACCTTAGCAGCCAGAGGTCAATGCTCAAAGACATCTTGGGCCTGGTTTATAAAACTGTGTTTCAATGGCGCAATCCCATTGACAAATGTTTTTATTTTTAATCCGGCCACTTATGTCAGGCATGATTAGCTTCCAAAGAACTGTATTTTTTCTTGCATTCTTCGACGTGTGCTTTTTTGGTTCACATTAAAATGCCATGTTGATGAGTCCTGTAGTGTAAAGAATAATTAAAATGCTCTTAATATGCCTGATTTGCTTTGATAGAGAATTGCCAACTTTTCCAAAATGTAAACCGTTAAAAGACCATGAAGGTCTCGGGAGGATAGCTCATGGGCAACGTGCTTGCCTTGTAAGCAAGACGATGCAGAGCACCACAGGTTCGGTCCGCGCTTAGAAACCTCTGGGTATTAAACACGTTATAAATAACCTATCATCTCATATCAATAGCTAGTTCATCTATAAAGATGGCAGACAAGAATTGAAAAGCGTACAGATATGGAAAAGGTATGTTTGAGAAGAAATGATATCTGCCAATGTTTATTTTGTCACTCGCATGCCAATATACTCATTGCTCTGTGTTCTTTTGTTTGCACAGCAAAGGAAACTATAAGGTTTCTTTAATGGAAGTTGCTGTAATGTGTAACTGTTATTTATGAAAAAGGGAATGTGCTGGTGCAAAATAAAAGTTTGAAAGAGTTGTGTAACATTAAACAATATTAGATGGCATGAAAATAAATAGTATTTTTTGAAATCTCTACTGTCCAGTGAAAATGCAATGTACCATGTCCTCTGTTTTTCTTCCCTATTTATGTTTCACTATCCCAAAGTGAGTAAGACGAATGAGAGGGAGCCTGAAGCCACATTTTAGTGGGCTATCTCCCAACCCTACTCAAAGATTTATTTATTTAAATTATTAGTTTATTCTTTTAATTAGTACAATATAGTCATACGACCTTTATACATTTACCTTAGAAAAATAGAACTATGAAAACAAATATGACTCTAAAATTCAATTAGCAGTTTACAATTAAACATGGTTTAATCACTGAGAATGTAATTTGTTTTCATCAATTAACTGTGAGATTATTGCCAAAGATTTGTTTCGTGGTAAATTAATGGCATGCTATTGCCCAACATGTAGTGATCCCAAATATTAAGAATGTTAGCAGAATACCAATTCGCATTGCCATAAGCCAACGCAGCCCTTCTGGGTAGATCAGTAAAACGTTCACATTCAATAAGTAAATGCTTTGCACTTTCCAATGATTCATTGCCACAAAATCTTCAAAATTGTGCTTTTTCTGGGTATACGAGAGCCAGTTACTGCTCTAGAATGTACAGAGCAGATGTCTTGAAGAGAATTCTTTACATATTTTCCTGTAAATCACATGGTTCACATTAGCTGGAATATTATGCAGCCTAGTATTACAATCATATGCAGTGCTAAATAACTGCTCAATAACCCATACCTCCCATATGTGGAGCTAAGAAGTACCCATTGACAGTCCGCGATAACAAAGAAGAGTCAGGGACAACCAGACAGTTATGATGACAATTAAGATATCTTATAAAAAAGTACAGTGCGAACCCTGATTGCATACAATTTAGAAAGAATAAAATCCACCTGGGAGTTTAACGGTAGCCTTAACAAGGATTTTACTCATTTACTTTCGAGAACGTTCTTTTCTTGGCTGAATTTATGAACCCAAATATCAGCCCTGTAGGTTGAGAGGGTAAACATTCTGGCTTTACATACTTTCACAATTGACAGGACAGCACAGCCAGCAAGGTTATAAGAAAAAAGCTCTCAGTTGGCCAACATGTTTCTCAACTGAAAGCCTATTAGTAACAAGGTGTGGAATACATTTTGGTTGGTGGTCTATAGTGATGCCTAGATTTTGTTTTTTAAACAACAATTTGGTCATTTAACCTCCATATAAAACTCTTTTTCTTCTGAGAAGGGGGATGGAAAAACATGGGGCCTCATTACGAGTATGGAGGCAGCCATGCCCTTAAAAAGGGCATGGCTGCCTCCATACAGTGTTCCACCACCGGGTTCCTTCAACGAGGAATAACTGGGTCATTCCAATATTGGAGGACCCGGTAATTCCTCCTTGAAGGAACCAATTCCCATTCCCATTTGAGCCCCCATAGGGCTCAATGGGGATGGAGCAAATAACGGGCCCGTTATTAACGGGCCCGTTATTAGCTCCTTGGTCCCCTCAGGGGACCTGGAAAGGACGTCTGGTTTTACCAGATTTCCATTCCGTGTCCCGCAATGGAACCTCATAATTGTGCATCACGTAATGAATGGTGCCGGTCCCGTACCGGCACCCTTCATTACGGGAGTGCAAGCCTCGTAATGAGGCCCATGGTCTTAGTTTTGTTGGTGCTAAATTGAAGACCATTGACTTTGGCATATTCACTGAGTAAGCATAATTGTTCCTGTAATGCTATCCAATAGAACAAGATCATCAGCATAACCTAGCTATTTGATAGAAGAAAGACCAAGGCCCTCATTACAACTTTGCTGGTCCGGCAACAATGGTGCCGGTAAGCTTACCAGCACCGTAGTTTCCGGACTGGCAAAGTACAAGTCTGCGTGGCTGGCGCCCTCCCGCTCAGCAGATCTGACTTGCCAGGCAGAACGGCACCCACTTGAAGACTTTCACGGAAGCACGGGCACCAGTATTAATGGTGCTGGGGCTTCCATGGTCCCCACTCCATAGAGTCCTATGGGACACTGTGGGAATGGGGATCAACATTC
Organism: Ambystoma mexicanum; assembly: GCF_040938575.1. Classification (NCBI taxonomy): domain Eukaryota; kingdom Metazoa; phylum Chordata; class Amphibia; order Caudata; family Ambystomatidae; genus Ambystoma; species Ambystoma mexicanum. The sequence goes on from NC_090924.1 coordinate 1,222,215,651, forward strand.
GACCAGCGCCTGACTTACCGGACCGACAGGGGTGGCAATGCCCCAATGTTTCCAGCAAGTCAGGTCCCGGTAAATCATTACTGGTCCAGTGGCTACCTGCCGGTTTTACCGGTATGGTTACCGCCGGACCCCGTAATGAGGGCCCAAGTCTAGGAAGAAAAACAGCCTGTAGAGGTAAAGGCTAAGTATAGGTCAAGAAGATACAGGTTGAAGAGGGTGAGGGCAATAATACATCCCAGCTTATCTCCTACAAATGTAGGAAACCACTCAATGAGCTTACCTTGCATATTGAGCTCAAACCTTGTTTGATTGCATAGAGCCACAATCGGTTTTAGCAGCCCCAGAGGATAATAGCACCCAATGAGTTTACGCCACAGGAGCCTTCTCTAGACTGTGTCAAATGCAAAGTTAAAATCTACGAATGAAACCTACACTGACTGTCAATTGATGTACCTTGCCTGTTGGGTGAGAGTCACCAATGCAAGAATGTTATCCAACATATTTGCAGACTTCCTAAAACCTGTCTGATTTATGGGAATTATATTATTGACTTTTATCAAAGTGTTAGGATTTTCCAAGAGAACATGAGCAAATCTTTTAGAGGACACATCTAGCATATATCATGTCCTGTAGTTAAGGGTTGGTACCGGAGCCTTTTGTATGGACTGGGACTATTATGCTGACAGTCCAAGATCCAAGAAAAGGGCACGTTATTAGTGTTGCTGATAATCAAAAAGAGGCTGTGAAAGATATTGTCCCACCAGTAAGGTCTCTTTGTAAGGATGAGATTACATAGGCCATCAGGACCAGGTGCTCGAGAAGACTTTGTGCTCATGATGATTGTAATCATGTCTGGTATATACTGAGAATATTTCCAATTACAGATGCCAAAATCATGGGGGTCATCTTTCAGAGGGGCACCGCCTTTGGTAGCACCCATAAACCTAGTCCATGAGGTTACGGAATCTCAATTGAGCACAGAGGGGACAGTATAGGAGCGACTGGTGATTTTCCAGTAGGTCCCCGGGTCATTAATGTGAGAACATGAGGCCAAAGCATGTCAACATTCTTTGGCCACATTATATTTATGATATCTCAGCCAGGATAGATATTTATTTTTCCTTGGGCATATGGCAACAATATAATATTCAGGGCCTGGAGGTGAATTTGCAAGTTGGTGCATGTCACGTCTTAATTGCTTTTTAGCATTGCAGATATTCTGATCAAAAGTTCTGCGATGGGCTAATTTCTGCTTAGCAGATCTTAAGATTGGTGCCCTCTGAGAAATGAACTTATTGGCAATGGAGATACTACAATAAATTCATGAGTCAGCACAGATTGTGACCAGAGGACCAGCAATGCATTTAACAAGCACAACTGTCACTGTGTTGATATTTTCAGGATGCCAACTCAATCTATTGAGACTGTGATATTTGTCAAGGCCACCTATGACATCACTACCAATGACAGGATTTGAACAGTTGAACCAAAGGCCACGGCTAGTGACTGGTTAGTGTTGCAAAATATACAGTGGGCACGGCTGAATGCCATGGCTAGTGGCACGTTAGTAATTTAAAATAAACTGTGGCCACGGCCGAAGGCTGTAGCCACTGCCCATTATCAAAGGCCATGGCTAGTGGCCCATTTTTATGTCAGAATATACAGAGGGCACGGCCGAAGGCTATGGTTGGTGGCCTGTTAATGATTTAAAATATAAAGTGGGCACAGCCGAAGACCATGACTATTAGCCCACTAATGTGTTAAAATATATTTGGTCATGTTTGTATTGTAATTAGTGATGTCATCAGTAATGGCATATGTGATGTTGTAGTCATAGGCTGCACAACAGGGGGCGCAAAGTTAAGGTGGCTTTAGATGAATTTCAGGGGTTTTGTTACATTAAATTCTCCGCTTAACGTCCCTGCAGCAAAGGTTTTTCCTTGAATTTCAAACTTGTTTTACAATGTATTGCTCACCTTAACTTCCCTGTAACTAATGTTTTTTCCTTGAATTTCAAGTTTTGTTTTTTACAGCATTCTCGTTGTTAACCTTAACTATAGGGTGGCGACCGCCGGCCTATAATATATATATAATATATATAATATGTATGCCAGAAAATGAGAAGTGGGGCAGAACCCCTAGCAAAGAGCATCTCGATAACTGGGAGATAGTTTACTAATAACACTCAATCACAGGGGCTACTGGTGGATCAGAATTAACTGAAAACAAATGCAGGACAAACCCAGTTCTCATATAATTATTGTTATGTTTTTTCACCAGTGCAGATTTGAAGCCCGACGCTTCACAATTACTTATCGGATATCTCATAAGACCTCTCCAGGATAATTACAGTTTTTTCAAATTGCCGAGACATTCTAAACATCACATTGAGTGATGGATACGATGAATGGAAGACCAACAGTGCACACACAAACATGTTTTGCAGAAAATAAGATTATATGCCCAAACCATACTTTCATTACCTTCTGCTTTTATGTTAAGTGTTAGGATATTTATGCAATCCTACATCATAACACTCTAATCTTTTAATCACATTTAAATATATCTTTAGGTGCCAAAGCTGAGCTCTGTGCTTGACTGCTAATCAGCCCATCCTTGTTGAAGTCTACACATGCCATCATAAAAACAAGCCCATGAGGACATGCTTCTTAAGCTTCCTGCTGAGACTGTGAGAGACAGGCAGTCTGGCTATTCCAATCATGGAATTAAATTACATTAAATCAGCTCGGATGCCGAAACAGTTGTCTTTTTATACTGTCTTGAAATGCGGCATGTTTTAAAATGAATTCATACATTTTAAAAATAAGAGAGTGATTGCTTTACCAGAGAAGTTGTGTGGTTGACTCATATATATATTGTGACCAGAATAAGTGTATTTTCCTGCTACTAGTTTCAATGTGGGTTGATTGTTTTCATGTCATGTTTACTGATTGCTCTTGTTGATGGTCTCAATTGCTAAAAGGTCAGATAGCAACTTAAAAAAGACTTATAACAATAACATGATTGATTTGATAGCTAATAAGGGCATCTTGATTAGTGTGGCGGTAATGGCAGAGGTTCTGGAACTCCTGTTTAATCACCCACTCGTATTCACGTTTTCTCCACACGTGGTTAAGTACGGCATGGGGTAAACTAAAAATATTGCACAGGCTGCATAGACACCACGGAATTGGGAAAATATGATCAGGAGATGGAACAGCACTTGAAAATCCAGTTTAGAAGCTTATATTTTTAAATCCTTAAAAGGTCCGGGGTTGTGGTCTTCCTTTTGTTTTATTGTTAAAACTATGCAACGTTCATTGTGTAAGCAATGCAGTAAATCCCAATTAAGTAAAAAAATGTCCCCTTCCGTGGTGGGCAGTTATGTTTCAACAGTGAAAGAAGACTCTTAAGTCAGGGTGACAGGCCTTTACACCCCAATCTGACCTGCTAAGGAAGGTCCTATTGGCATCAGCACCCACGAAAAGCGATAAGTAGCTAATGGGCAACTTTCCATTTTGTTAAAGGAGAAAGAACTCAAAAGAGAGTGCCTTTTTAATGGTGCTATAAGAGAGGAACATGGAGAAAGTAAGTGGTGGCTGGGATATGGAGAGCAGCCTACAACCAAGTGTAATGACTGCCTGATTTCAGTGTTCTATTAAAGTGGCCTTGGGACTCTGATTACTATATACCAGAAAAGGCAATGCGTAAATGAAATTAGACTTTTCAAAGCAAGATGGACATATCTGACTTATATATGATCTCATTTTGGTGTTTTTTTAATGTGGGGTTGATGAGCATAATTTAATGTAAGTGGTCTTTTATAGCGCCTGTCTGCCAGTATTGGTGGCCTTGCTGTGCTTAGCTCTGTAAGAGAAAAAGGAGCTGGGGTTCATTCGTGGGACAGTGGGAAAGGCAGATGCGGAATCTGTGGTGTAGATGAGTGCAGATCAGAAGTACCTGGTTCCTGAGTGCCAATCTGCTTTCTATGGGAGTCTCATATCTGATAAAATTCAGTGCTTTGGGTCTGGTTGATGCTAATGTGGGAGAGTGCGATAGGGCTAAATCAGTTGTACCTTAGTTAGTGCTGATGTGCGAACGGCAATGCCTGTGGTGGCTCTCTGTTGGGGTTTTGTGTGGTAGTATATCTTAGAGGGGGGGGTTGGTTAGTTAGGGGAAGGCAGGGGTATGCCTTATAAGGCAAAACACCTGCAACCCTACACTCCTATACCTGGTCATGTGCAGACAGATCCCATTTCTCTCTGTCTCTATCACAAATTAACACATTGTACCACACACATCTGCAAGTTGGCAGATGAGGGAGAAGGGCGGAACTGTGGAAACTCAGGCATTACAATAACCTGAGAAGGCTTAGGTGAGGCAAGTACTTATATTTAGTGGAAGGGCAGCTTAAAATGTAAGGGTCACAGTCACCCTTTTCATCTTCCTTAGTGTGTTGGTTAGTTAGCTGAGAGTTACCTCAAACCTTACTCTAGAATGCTCAGGCGCTATGCTCAGTGGTCTGCTTGAACATTTGCCCTTTGAGTTAGGACAAGATGTTTGTCAGGCATTCGTCATGGGATTGCTTGGGCCAGTGGGCAGAATCCCTGCTAATTTCCCCCAGATGTTTACGCTGCTGTCTCACGCAAGCCTTGACATTTTATCACCCAGCTCAAAAATGAACCTCGTCCTGCGCTACCCATAGCCACCACTGACTATGTTTTGAAGCAATGTCAGGCCTCCGGTAACAGTGATGCTGCAACTCTGCATAAAGAAATGAGGAGCAGAAAAGATGGAAGGTGGAGTGTGGATTCTTAAAAAAAAAACATCAAAAAACAAAAATAAAAGAACAATGAGATTATTTTGTGGATCTTCTAATGTGCAGACTAACCTGTTCCTGAAGGCCGGATTTGTGATCTGCAGGCTCCTGAGGTGATTTATGGGTCATTGTGGAGAGGAAAGAACAGCTCCGGGGATGTGTTTGACACCAGTTGGTTGTCTGGGAGTTATTACACCAGATTTGGTGCACAGCTGTAGGCACATCTGTGGAAATATAATTTTACTGGTGTGGAGAGCGGTTTCAGAGACTTGGTGGATAATTGGGCTGAGTCTTGGATGTCATGGGACAAAGTTCTCCCTTTCCATTGAAGGTAGTGGAAAAAGAAATAGGACTGACTGGAAGTATTGGTGGCCTTCCAATTCTAGTCTAGCTATTGTCTTAACAGATGTAACAATATGTGATTACAGAAGCAATCATATCAATGTACTGAAGTATCATGTATTGTTCAGATACATGAATATCTTTTAATATTACACACATACAGTATTCTCATAATCAGCCTATAGACTATACAATCTGAAGACAGAAAGTACTAAATCATATATGCTATTGAAATCCATTGATTGATATTTTCTTCATTTAAGACACATCGTGAGAGCTGTTACTCCCTACTTACTATCCCTTTCCTCCCCATTTAAACCAGAGATGGCCACTTCTATCTTCCAAAATATTAATTCTACCATTAGGTGTACTCCCAATATGGCCCTTGAGCAATTAATATCACAAGTAATCTGACCCCACAATTCCATACGACACGATATGCCCAAACCTTTCCTTATTTGTAACCTGCATCGTTGTCATACAATAATTATTTTGATTGGATTAAGCAAAGAAACAGAAACCCATTTCTGCATCTGAAACACATCATTTTACTAAGGAGGGATGCTCAAAATAAACTCTAGAGAAACACAAACTGTTCCTTTTGCTAAGACCAGAACTCAAAAAGTGAGACTTCCAATATGGGATACATTCACTGCTCTGCATGCTTGTGAGTAAAGACTAAAGACTGGGCAAACAAAATGATGTTTAGAAGTGAATAATCTTAGGAATACCTCCACATGTCATGTTGCAATTGATAGATCAACTCCAGAACAACCTTTAGGATAGTCTGTATGCATGGCTCATCATTAGCATGTTAGGTCGCTAGGAGAGTTTGTAACAAGCAATAGAATGGGAAGCGACCAGCACACATATAACAGGTTGGCACCCAAGCAAAGTCTACAGCGATGGACCATGCTAGGGATTAGTCTATATCACCAATAAAACAGTGTATACATTGACAACCAAAGAGCTTCATATGATACCTTTTTGCATTATTTGCCTAATATAACTCAATTGACTTAACCCACACTAATTCATACTGGCTTATTTCAAACCTAAATTACTTTTTTTCTTTTTTATATGCAGTGTTCCATGTTAGTATGCTAAACATATTGGGTCTCTAGGATACAATCAGCAACCAACTGACCCTCTACCCCTGTTCAGAGTTCCTGGTTGACGAATGGATTTTATCATCACTTTTACTATTGCAATGAATACCTTTGTATGCCCTAATTATCCTTTGAATTATGTGTGCAACAGTAATATATTCAAAGCATGGTTCAGTTTAATTATCATGTAGTTCCTTCTCAACAAGGCCATTTGCACATTTTTTAGACCTATGTCTTTTTCCATCTGCAATACCTCCGGAAACCCACAGGCATAGATTCCTGCTTAGAATACTATTTTTGAATGTTAGTGGGCTATGTCAATCAAACAAAAACATTACAGTTTCTGAAATCCAAGAAAACTGGCATAGCTTCCCTTTAAGAAACACATATGGGGGGTCATTACGACCCAGGCGGTAAGTACGCCAACTTTACCACCATGGTGTAAACTACGTTTACACCATGGTGGATGGCGGATTTACCGCCCCATTCCAAGGTGAGTGGGGCGGTAAATCCCCATTTCCCATTTACCCTTCCCCATTCCCATTTTTGCCCCATAGGGCATAATGGGAGTGGGGAAGGCGCTAATTACGCCACTGTAAATTACGGTGGCGTAATTAGCACCAAGGCGGTTTAGTGCCATGGATTTTAACGGCTGCTAAAAGCAGCCGTTAAAATCGGATTCAGGCGTTAAGGGTTAACGACGGCGTTAACCCTTAACGCCTGAGTTGTAATGAGGCCCATGGAGTCCAAAGAAACAGAGAAGATGTGCAGAGAAGGGGTTATGTGTATCTGATGGATGGTCAAATATGGTGTGGCTTTGGTACTGCATGAACCCTGTTGGAACAGCATTTTTATGAGTCTTTTTCAAAGCCAGAATTATCCGGCTTATCCTGATGAAATTGAAAATATTTACTCACACACAAGTATTGGGCTGATTATATCCACCTAATTGTGATAAAGAAGAATTCCTTTCATATTTTATCATCTGCTTGTTGTATTTGGTTCGTGTAAAGTAATCTAAGGGGGAGATTGCAATTTGGCAATTTATCTCATTGTATATGACTCATGAAAGTCCAATCTACAAGCACATCAATAATGAAGAAAGTGAAGGAAAGATCAGAGATCTTTTTCAACATTGTAGCACGATTACCGTTTTGTCCCATCTGTTTTATGTCCGCCCATAAACCTTCGGGAATCCCCGGTGCGCATTCAAAATTTAATAAAGTAAAGTAAACAATGAGGCAGAAGAAAATTAAAAGATATCTTACGGTATCATAACCTGATTGTGATTGCATGACAAGTTGGAAATCCCACAAGCAGAGAGTATGCATTCACATCATGCATGCATTGAACACAAGCCATAAATGACACTTTCATAATAGCACCCCATCGTTCTTCTCAATGGTATTGTAGTCATTCACATTTTGACTGGTGGTATATTTGATTATACCCCAGTTGTAGTAGATATGACCACAACTATCACCAATCACTATACAAATACAGCATATGATCGATAAGGGCTATTTCAAAGGATGATAATGGAGGAATATAACACAGAAGACTAACCAAGATGGAGGACTAATATGAAGGAGAAGTACTTTTACAAAATGCTTTGTTGAAGGAATGTGATGAAGGCCTATGGTGAAGTAGAAGGACTAAAGTTGCAGGCTAATATGAAGTTGAAGGGCTTGGACAAATCACTCTGAAAGAATAGGTCTATGATTAAGACTTTGATTTAGAAAGATGAGTATTATGTTTAAGGAGAAGGACTTGGATGAAGGAATATCATGAATCATTATGAAGACAGAGCAGGACAATGATGAAGGGGAAGGATTTATGAAGGACTGATGCAGGAACATGGTATGAAACTTTATAGGGAGAAATGTGAGTATGAACTTCTAGGTTGAACGGGAAGGGCTCAGATGAATGACTTTCATGACAGACAAGAACAAGGATGAAAGACTATGAAAAATTAAACAAACTATGATGAAATCTTATTATGAACGTGTCATGGTTCATGGTTTGGGTCAAAGGAAATTGGCTTCCTCTTATGCAGGAAAACCGGGTAACAGAATGAAATGAGTCTGTTTTCCTTTAAGCAAAACCCTTTGTAGCGGTCGGCTGATGGACAGGTGGAGGTTCCCATGGAAACAGTGGCATCCGTTACGCTTGGGTCGGATCAGAAGTGTCACATGATCTGGTCCTTATACGTGCCGTTCCAGAAGGAAACGGCGCTTCTGAACTTTCCCAGTATGCCTTATTGTTGTCTTGGAATCGTTCATTGCCGAATTTATTGCCTTTGCCTTTGGATTTTGCCTATGTTCTGCCCTTGTCGGACTTGTTGCCTGGTTACTGCTGACTTATTGGTATTTGAACTCGGAACGTCCACAACCTACCTTTGCCTTTTCCCTAACTTGTGCCTTACCTGCTCTTCGCTTCTTTTTACCTCGAGTACTTCTTTTTGTTTCCTGGTTTCCTGCTGTCCCTAAACTCTGTGATAGCAGCTGGACAGAATAACCATGATCACGCACACCGAGGGAGCAACTTTTTCTGTTTTGCTGGAACTATTCTGAGGAAACACAATCGCGCGCACCGAGGGAGCAACTTTTCTGTTTGCTGGAACTATTCTGAGGACGCGAACGCGCGCACCGAGGGAAGTGTCCTTCCTGTCTTCGGCCTTTCTCCTAGGACCTGAACGCGTGCACCGATGGAGCAGTTTTTTCTTTTCCATCCGAGGAAACGCAAATGCGCGCTTCGAGGGAGACTCTTGGTTACTGTTTACCTCACAATTATAATACAGCCTTTGGTTCACCGCAGTCTACACCATCCATATTTGGCTTACCTGGGGCCAGATTACAGAAACTTTGCACTGGCGCAAGTGCAAAGTTGCACAGTATTAGCACTAGGGCAAAGTTTGCCCTATTTTTTAAAACACTGGGACATATTAGAAAATTATTGCACCATGACAAGTGCAATTTGGCATGATATAGGCATCAGGGCGAAAATTGCTCTTGGGCAAAAAAGATAGATTGTCACGGCATTATTGAAACAGGGCAAAGTTTGCCCTAGTGCTAATACGGAATGGTATTAGCACTAGGGCAAACTTTGCCCTGGTGAAAAAACGCATCCAAAATGTATCTTTCTTGCACTACGTCCATTTTTTTCCAGGTGCCTATACAATGCCAACGTGCACTTGTCATGGTGCAATAATTTTCTAATATGTCCTAGTGTTTTTACAAATAGGGCAAACTTTGCCCTAGTGCTAATACCGTGCAACTTTGCCCTTGCACAAGTGCAAAGTTTTTGTAATCTCGTCCCTGGTTCGTCATCTGTTTTGATTCTTGTCTTCGGATTCACGGGTAATTCTTATTTTTAGTATATGCAGATGAAACGACCTTGCTGATACCTTGCTTTGATTCTTTAGATTCAACACTTCCTGGCTCTCTGTTCCACTATTTTAGGTCAAGTCAATCATCCAGTACAGGTTAGGAAGGGTTTGGATATTCCTCGTTTTGCACTATTGTTCGATATTCTCATTAACAGTGCGTTTTTTCCTTCTTTCAGCCTGGTGTTCCGTGGGATCCATATTCCAATCAATTTGTCATTCTGTACGTATGATTAAGACGTCCATAGGGTCCGATTGGTGAGAAGCTCAAATATTCTTCACTACGTGTCAAGTAAGACGGAAGAAATATTTTCATGGTTTTCTGAATTGTATGATAGAAGGAAAGGATTATGCCATAGTACTAGGATGAAGGAAAAAGACTACAGCAAAGCGATATGATGAAGGCAAACAACTATTATGGATGTCCAGGATGAAGGTGTATGGACACCTATCAAATATAAGACATAGGAGCAAGGTCTAAGATGAAGCACTATGATGAAGGAATATAATGAAGGAGTATAAGTAGGATGAATTACTATGATGAGGTTCCAACTCATTGTGGCTGTTTTTCTGCATGATTTTGACTCATTTCGGGGATGGGGGTTTGGGTATGTTTTCATAAATATACAAGGATCATTGGGGTTGGGTAAGAGTTGGCCTCTTCTTGTTAAAACACACCCTAAGATGAAGAAAAAGGACTAGAATTATGATTAATATGAATTCCAAAGACTAGAAAGATGGAATATGATGAAGCATAAATATAATGAAGGAATATGATGAAAAAGTACTATTATCAAGGGAACTACTATGATTAAGGAGAAGGACTTGATAAGTGACTATGAGAAAAGACTGTGATAAAGGATAAATACTAGGATTAAAGACTATACCAAAGAAGAATGTTTTGGATGAAATGCTATCCATGGGATGAAGGACTATGGCAAATGAGCATGATGTAGGGCAAGGACTAGGATGAATGACTGTTATGAAGTATAAGGGCTGTGATTTAGGACTATGATGAGTAGAGGTTCTATGGCAAAGGGGGTTAATTAAATAAAATAACTAGCACATATAACTATAATGAAGAAGAAGGAACAGACCAAAGGAGATAGCCTCTGATGAAGTACTAAGTCTATGAAGAAGGACAATAATGAATGTCTATGTTGAAAAGACTATGACGAAGGACAAGGACAATGCCATTCATGAAGGACTATGGAAAAATAAAAGTATTAGGAAGAAGAATTATGATGAAAGCAAAAGGACTATGATGAAGGAGAAGGTTTGGGATGAATGAATATCATGATGGAGAATGACTAGGAAGAAGTACTATGATTAAGGACATTGGGCCTCATTCCGAGTACGGCGCTAACCAATGGCGCTATTAACGCCTTGGTTGACGCCGTACCAGGACCGGCAGCGCCTTGGTGGTTGGCGGAATTACCGCCCCATTCCAAGGTTGGCGGGGCGGTAATTCCCCAATCCCCATTTACCCTTCCCCATTCCCATTGTTGCCCCATAGGGCATAATGGGAGTGGGGAAGGCGTCAATTACGCCACCGTAAATTACGGTGGCGTAATTAACATCAAGGTCCCTTAGCGCCGTGGTTTTTAACGCCTGCTAAAAGCAGGTGTTAAAACCACCATGGCGCTAAGGGAACTCGGAGTATGGCGGTAAGGGATTACCGCCACCGCTCTCGTTAGCGGTGGCCGCTATCCCTTACCGCCATACTCGGAATGAGGCCCATTGACTAGCATGAATGACTATGATGAAGTAAAATTACTAAAATGTAGGAGAGGGATCAGGGCAATGAATACGGGCCCTTTCAAGGTACTGTTATGAAGGAGAAGTTATATGACAAAGGAATATGATGAGGAAAAATGATGATGGACAATTATGGCATATAATGAAGGACTATGCCATAGGAGAATAATTAAAATGAAGTACAATGAAAAAGGAGGAGGGAAAGGATGAAGAACTGTGCAAAGTGTAATGACTAGATGAAAGAGACTATGATGAAAGAGAAAGACTATTAAGACGGAAAAGGACTATGACAAAGGACTTTGATGAAAGACAAACTCTGGGATGAAGTTAATGATGAAGCACTGTGATGATGGAAAATTATCTGAAAGAAGGATTCTGATGTAGCAGAAGGACCATGACAAAGTAAAATGACTTTAACAATTAAATATAATGAAGTAGATAGAGTACAATGAAGGATTACATTAAAGGAGTATGATGAAGGAGAGCTATAATAAAGGACTGTGATGAAAGGCGATGTGGATGGCTTATTGGAACAATGACTATGATGAATGCCAAACAGTGGGGAAAAGAACTAGAAAGAAATATTAGGAAATGAGTATGCTGAAGGACTATGAACAGAGACTATGAAAAAAGGATTATGGCAAAGTACAATGACTAAGGAAAAGGATGACAATCATGGACTTTGCTGAAGGAAAATCACTGTGAGGCAGTAGGACAAAGGAAAATTGCTGTAAGGAAAGATTATGCAATAGGATAGTGACAAAGGACAACGACTATTGTGAAGGACTATGACAAAGAACTATTCTTTTTCACTTTTTTTCACTTTTTTTTTTTTTTTCTCTCAACATATTTCTTATAATTGAGATTGCAGAATCTTTCCCAATGCCCTGCACATTGTTGCTGTAGTTGGAGTACCAGCTCTGTGTCTACGTCATCGCTCTTCAACGTTGTTTCTAGCTCAGTTTCCGGCCTCTTTAGGTCAGCCAAGACCCCACCCTGTAGCCCTCTTGACTTAGCAATGGCCGCCCCCCGCATCCCACCTTAAAAGCTTGCCATAATGTGCCCGCAGAGTCAACACTTCCAGTATTCTCCTCAAAGAAGTTAGTAATCTCTTCCCTTATGTCTTCTCTAAAGATTGGATCTTTGAGCGCCTCTGCTCGGAGGCGCCATGTAGGGATTTTCGCCCTCGGGGGGCAATATTGCCATCCGAGGATCAGGGGCGAATGATCCGAGAGGCCCCTGGCCTTATATTCAATTTGAGTAATCTCAGACATCACATCTGCTGTAGCAAAGACGTAATCGAGCCTAGTGTGCAGATGGTGCGGGGCTGAATAGTGCGAGTATTGCCTCTCAGTGGGATGTTTCATCCTCCACACATCTGTAAAGCCAAAATCAGTTAGCAGCATCCGCAACGCTCTCGCCGCTGGCCTAGGCTTACCCACCCTGTCATCTGATCTGTCCACCACAGGATCCAACACACAATTAAAGTCCTCACCCCAGATCACTGCACTCCCTATACACGTACTAGGATTGGTACACATGGCTCTGAAATATGCTGCTGTGTTTTGGTTGGGGGCATACGTGTTTACTATGCATACCTCCCTGCTCTCCACCAGCCCCCGCAATATAGCTATCCTTCCATCAGTTTCAACCACCTCTTGTATCGATTTGAACGGGACATGCGGTGCCACCCAGATTAACACCCCCTGGGCATATACAGAGTATGGCGAACCCACTACGGTCCCTTTCCACTTTCTCTTAACTAGGTCCAACTTCTCCCGCGTCAAGTACGTTTCCTGTAGTAATGCGATGTCTATTTTCTGCCTTTTCAGATACATCATGATTTTTTTTCTTTTCAGGTAGCTGTTAAGGCCCCTGACGTTCCACGTTATTATCCTGAGGTCCCCCATAGGTCGTTAATAAGCACCCTCCCGATCCTCGATTACACCCCTTCATGCACCGCAAGTACAACAAACTGATTCCTCCAAATAGGCTCGAAACAAAACTTAAACTCCCCATAACCACACACACACTCAACTTCCCATCCCCCAACCTTCTTCCCACCCACCCCTCCCCCAACAATACCCTCCCCAACCGTTGCCCAGCTCCATTCCTGGATCTCACGCACCCCCACATCTAGAACTGCCTAGCGCAAGCTTCTACTCAGGGCTCAGTAGGATAAAGCCGCCCTAATGGCCGTTGAAACTAATAGTCTATTGGGGTAGGTCTTCCGCGTTCTGTTGCTCCTTTCAAAAAACATTACGCATTCAATTGCCAAACCGTTACCAATTGCAGTTACACTCACTATATTCCAGTCCAAATCGAGCACCGGCTCAGATTGTGTACAAGGTTCAGTTAGTTACAGTTTCTCTATACAATCAGGGTCCTTCTCCTTACTAAATCTTCATTCGGTATGATCCTGCCGATCATGATACGCTTCTTGTTCCGGGCAGCCCTGCAGGTCCAGCCATGTTACAACATCCTCACGGGAATCGAAAAATAGCGCTTTGTTCTTGTGTAGCACTTTCAATCGTGCCGGATACAGAAGCATGTATTTGATTCCTGCTGCCCTCAGCCTTCTTTTAACGGCTATGTAACTGTATCTCTGCCTCTGCACCAGTATCGTGTAGTCCGGATATGCTGTGATGTTGGTGGATGCTCTCTCTATCGTGCCGCCCTTACGAAAGTATTCGAGGATCTTTTCTCTATCCCTGTAATTCAGGATCCTCGCGATGATCGGTCTTGGCGGGGCCCCCAGCCGGGGTTTCCTCATCAGGGCGCGGTGTGCCCTCTCCACCGTAAATCCCTGCAAAAGATTACCGGCTCCGATCCCTTGTAGGATCATGTTTTCAACATAGTTTGTGGGATCTTGGCCTTCTTCTCCCTCCGGAAGGCCAACCACGCGAATGTTGTTTCTCCTCGCCCTTCCTTCCGCCTCTTCCACACAATTTTCCAAGTTAGCGACCTGTTGTTTTAAGACATGACTCTCCTTGGCATTGCTCGTGCTAACATCGGTGTTAATCTTCACCCCTACTTCCAGACCGCTGGTCCTTTCTGTAAGTGCCCTAACATCTTGACGTAGCAGGGTGAGTTCTGTACCCATGGCATCGATCTTATTTTCTAGAGCTGTGCGTAGATCCGCCATTGCCAAGTCCCATTTAGCACTTAGCCCCGTTATAGCCTCTAGGATCTGGTGCTTTTCCCCTTTGGGGGCGTCCTCCGCAGGGGTCTCGATCGTGCTCTGTGCCGATGTTGAGGGGGTCCGTTGCGTTCTCGTGAAAGTCTCCATCGTGGGTTGCTTGGTCTTGACTCTCAACCCTTTCGCCGACATGGCGCTTCCCTCCACTCCTGTACGCCTCCGCCTTAGTGCTGCTGTTGCACTGTCCTCGGTCCGACAATGGTCCGGCTTCCAGGTCACCTAACTCACATTCGAGATGGCACTTCGAATTATCTTACAGATGGGCTATGGCCTCAAACTCCCCATTCAACTTCCGTAGGCCTCGTCACCCGAGCATCCAATGTCATCTCCTCCTGCGGTCAGATCGCCGAGGTTCCATTAGCGTATGTCAGGCCGGGCGCTCTCATGGATTCGACCACTCTGCCATATCACCCTATTGTAGTATTTCTCCGGGCACTATACCGCAGCCGTGTCCCGCAGGTCAGAGGAATCAGTTTTGTTTCTCCTCGGAGGCCTCTCCTTTGTTAGCCGCCATCTTGGTGTCGAAGCGGCCACACAGTCGCACCGACAAAAACATGTATAGCTCACGATTCTCGGGGACTATGAACTTCTCCAACGAACTTCACTTGGCGTGCGGCTTCCGACGCCTGATCCTCAAAGTTCTAGGCGCTCGTTGCAGTTTCAGCAGGTAACTTTGGCAAAAATAGAGTCGGATCATCAGGAGCCCCTCACGCAGCACGTCCTATTCCATGGCCAATTAGCCACGCCCCCCAGAACTATAATGAAGGAGAATGACAGACGACTATAATGAAGGAGTAAAAAATAATGAAAAGGTTTACTATGAAGGAGAACAACTAGGATGCATGCCTTTTATTAAGGAGAAAGAATAATAGCATGAAGGACTGTTTTGAAGGAAAGGAAAATGAGAAAGGTATGATGAAGAGCTATGGTGAAGAGAAGGTTTAGGTGAAAGGATTATAATGAAGATACAGGATTGTGACAAAGGACTATAATCAAGAAAAGGAACAATGGGGAAGGACTGTGAGGGATGGATCATGATGAAGGACTATAATAAAAAGTTAAAAGAAACAAGTTGGGCACTAGAAACTGGATCCCATGCACTCAGAACCTGTCCATAAGTGGAGAGCTCAACGGCCTGCTGAAGCTCTCAGTGATGAAAGACAATACAGTGCCCAGCCAGACTCATAGAATATATTAAGACATAATGGAATCACTGAACAGACTGCGCTGGCTAATTATTATATAGAATGTACAGATAGGAACAATTATTTATAAATGAAACACATCTTTCAGAAAGGAACAGAGCCGACAGGTGTTTCAACCCATTGGGTCTTTTTCTAGGCAAAATAATTCCCAAATAGCACAATGGGAGCAAGCACATCAAAGCCACTATGCATCTATGTCCTGAATGAGATAACATACCTGTTAATGTGATTCGTAACCAAAAAGTATATATAAATTATGAAAGGAACCAACCTCAATGGTTGTTTTTAAATAAAGCATCTCTTCTGTTCACAAAAGAACGCTGAAAGGCATTTCTGGTGACCTAAGCCAGCCTTTCAGCTCTGAAGTGTCTGGTGACCTCAAGGAGCCTTTCAGCATGGCCAATATTAATATTAATTATTTAAACATTAATATTAATTTATTATGCAGCACAGTCTCTCCAGAGACTAGGAAAAGGACACTGATGGAGGAAAATCACAAGGCCATAGGATATTGGTGAAGGAAAAGGAGTGTGGTAAAAAAATATAATACAAAAGAAGGACTAGGAGACCTTTGGCAAAGGACGTTGATTTAGGATGAGGACGAAGAAGAACTCGGATGAGGGATAATGATGAAGGGGAAGGATTAGGAAGAAGGACTGTGATTAAGGAAAACTCTCTAAGACAAATTGCTATGATGGAGAACTATGAAAGAAGGACTATTGCAGGAATTTAATTGAATACAATATTTAAGATATTTTGTAGGGGTCAGCTTTGAGTAAGTATTAAGCTAAATTCCAGCTGAATAAGAGCAATTCTTCTCTACCAAATTATTTCTTATCATTTCTTTTTATGTACATAATGTCTAAATCTTTCATTTAAATAAACTCTCAGACGGCCATTATCGAGTGCAGATTGCAACCAAGTAATCAAACATTGTCTGACTACTTTTCCTATTAGATTTCAGAGCTCAAGACCTTCTTCTTCAAGAAATGGCTCCTCCCTAATATCTAGTGCCACACACACGGCACTACCCACCCAAGACTCTATTATTTGCTACCCACTGTCATCCCTCCAGGCTGCCAATTGCCCAGCCTCCCCTGTTAGATCCCTGTTCCTTATTTCTCAGCTTCCCTAACAGGGTTCTTCCCCCTATGATTGTAAATTGCTCCATTGCTTCCGGAAGCTAAATTGGTGCTCAATAAATACCCTAATAAAGAAATAATAATAATACGTTGCATATGTTTGTGTATTGGAGAGAATAAGTGGTAAAGGAGATTCGAAGAGATGCAGTCAGAGTAGCACCCTATCATTGTTACAGTCTGTTGTTACTGTCTGTTTTTTGGAGGTGGCAGTCAGAGCAGTCGAGTCAGTCTAGTGCTCAATGCTTTGTACTCTGTGTGGCCAGTCTGTCAAAAGGTGAAAAACTAACTATGAATATGAATATTTGCATGCTACTGGGGATTTATTTGTATACAACCTCCAATATTTAAATTTAGCTATGCTTGTCCGGAGTCTGTGGGCTGCGAGACTTTAGAGCCAGTTATAGAGTTGTAGGCAGTGACAGCGAGCCATCGAGCCTTTGAACCGACATCCACATGTTCGATTGGTGACTTCCAGCCATTGAGCCTTTGAGCCGACACCCACTTGTTTGGATGATGACTGGGGGCTGTTAGGGATTTTTGTCAGAGGGCTATTGCATAATTTGGTGGCATTTTAGTCCCATGGTAAAAATAGTGGTAATATGGTGGAACCATGGTGGCATATCATATTTATGATGATGCCCTATATAATGTGACAAAACTCCCCTCTGAAACATGTATTCTATTTAGGGTCAACTGCAAGTGCAAAGTAGCAGACTTTGTACATGCAGGGACACAACAGTGCTAACTGTCATTCCAGTCACTTATTTACGAAACTGGACAACTATCTTTGACGGATCTGCTCAGCTGTCAGTATGCACAGCCGAGACATCACACTCATTCAATCTGTCTATCTATAAGGCCACAGTAAACAAACGACACAACCCAAACCCTGTGAATATTGTAGCAAGGCACACATTGACTTACGAATGTGTATTTATAATTGAACTTACCGATTGAAAAACAGCAACATTAAAAAGCGACACAAAATAGATATGAGAACATAATTCAGCAAAAGAAATAAACAGCAAAGAAGAAATTTCAATGTGAACTCATTTCCCTGACACAAAGTACTTTTCGCCCACTTCGACCTTGTGTCGTGCACATTTGACAAGAGCTACGTTTAGCATGAAATACAATTTCCTCAAATGACATATAAAATATTCTGAATCCTTTCACATAAAAATTACTTTTCCCTAGGCATTGCAGACATCATTTCAATGAGTGTTTTACTACCAAATTGTGATTGCCATGACAAATTATAATTATCCTTACTAAAAGCAATTGACCAACCCAGTTACCTCAGAGGAACGTATCCATTTAGTCCAAGTCTGTATAAAATCCCATTTGTTTTCTCAGCAATCCCATTAGAGTGCAGTCTGAAGAGGTTTGATCATTGAACGTTGCATCCTCAGGACCACATGGCTTCTGTGAAGACTTTGCCTGAAATGACTAGCCCATTGTTATCTTGGAGTGCTTTTGGTGCTGTCCATGCTACTGTAAATCACAACTCGTTTTGGACCTCTTAACAATCATCCTTTCTCTGAGGAATGATCCAGGTAAATCATATACATAAATCCACTACTATTAGCATGTACTTGTTTTATTAACTGCTGTCAAGGGATATTTTTGTGCACCTTTTCTGAGCTCTTGTCACCATTATCTGTCCAACAAAACCACAGGGGTTGTCAATATTCCAAAATAGGCAGTAAATAGTCCTGCCTGTACAGTCAGTGTTTATGTGAATCTGCCCTGCTTGTTTGGAAGTTTCATTTGTATGGAGTTGCTTTTCTCTGTGGGAATCGCGTTACTGTTTGTTTGTTTATCTATCAGGGAATCCTTCTGGGCTGGGAAAACCTCATCCCAAACAGGACTTTATAACTTCATAAATGTATTCAATGGAGCAAATCAAAGTTGCCACTACATATTTTGTAGTATGCTGCCTAATAGGCAAATCTGTAGTGCATAGGTGCACTGTGCACAGAATCTGTTCTGTGTGCCTTACTGTGTGCACCTATATGAGTATGTATCTATTTGATGTTCCAAAACATCTGCCAACACTGTTTAGATACTATTGATTCCACTTTGCATCTAACATGACATTGTACCCATTATTGCATATTCAATCAAATTGCTTCCCCTACCTATGTAAATTAATCAAAGATAATAAGTGTGAACGTATGTGCAACAACGTTTTGGTGCCAGTAGAATAAGAAATAACCCTGCTGTTTGTGGTGATGTGTCTCCTAAATGCTTTGCTCGTATGTCCTGACATTCAAGGTCTTTATTTGTAGAAGCACATGCAGCTGAGTATTTGGCGTGTTTTCCAACTGTATCAATTACTGAACCAACAAAGTAACATGCAATGCAAACATTCAGAATGTTATCTCTGCCTCTGCTGTGTCTGATTGTAAGGCCCATTCGAGATCACACATATCTACATAGCGGGCCATTGAATCCATCAGTGTGTAGCGTGTTTGTCTTCAGGACACTTGAGGGTGTTGCTGCCTTCAGCTGAACTAGCAGAATATTCACATATGTAGTTGTATTGACAGTTAGAGCCTGCTACTTCTGTACTATAACCCGTTGAGAATGTGTCTTCTCTTCTCTTCTTACATGAATATATATTCTGGGATTTTGTAAATATGTGAATAATACACCATTGCCTTGGTCTCACCAAAATTACAAACTGTATATGTGAATAGATTTGGGGGGGAGAAAACAATGTTACATGAATTAAATGTGTCCTCTATTGAAGAGGAGTGTGTTGAGTCATTTTGTTGTAAATGTTTAACAGAAGGGGCCTCATTACGGCTTTGGCGGTAGCCATGCCGCTATCGGCGGCATGGCTGCCTCCAAAACTGGGTCCGGGTTCCCTGAATGGGGAATTACCGGGCCATTCCGAGTATGGAGGGCCCGGTAATTCCTCCCTCAGGGAACCCGGGCCCGGACCTTCCCCATTCCCATTCGAGCCCACATAGGGCTCAATGGGAATGGGTGCAGGGAGCTAACAACGGTCCGATTACGACCAGCCTGTTGTTAGCTGCCTGGTCCCCTCGCGGGACCAGGTAACGATGCCTTGTTTTACCAGGCGTCCTTACCGGGTCCCGGGAGGGGACCCCGTAATCAGGCAGAATAGGTTTAATGGGTCTGCATCCATTAGCGGCACCCATTAACCCATTCCGCCAGGCTCATAATGAGGCTCAATGTGTATGTGGTCTGCTTTCCACTGTTATAAATGGAAACTCACTCTTACTAATGCAAAAAGGTTTTTTCCAATTCTATAGAATGTCCTACTTATGTACAATCATAGGCAAAAACAAAAACAGTATTGCTTAAAGCTGCTCCAATGTGCAAGGGTTCTATAAGTATGGATTTCTCTAGAAATGATGATGCTAAACCCGTCACTTCATCAAAAATTAGAATCCTAATCATGCAATGTCATGTTGTGCTACCTTTAATTTTAATATTAAAGTGATTTCCCTTTGAAGCTAATGTTTTTTAAAATATTAAATCTGCCTTGTCTGAGTGGGTTTTCAAATCATCATCTGTACAATAGATGTAATTGACATTCTGCCAACAATTGGGAATTCCATTTAATGCCCTATGTACTATGCTTGAGCCTGTTTGTGGGCTATTATTGTAGCCCTGAGGATCTCTCGTGAAGCAATTGAGGTTTCCCTTGAAGGTAAATGCAGTGTAGTTGACACTTTCTGGATTTAAATTATATGTGGAAGAAAACATTCTCCAATCCTGAGGTGTTTTGTTTTTGTTTTACTTCTGGATATTTCTTAAAGGTCCAGAATTGAGTATATCTTGAACTGCCTCAGTGCAAGTGCATTCTTTGAGTACTCTGCAGTCCAGAACTAAATGCTATTTACCATCTGGTTTACCTGATGTATTATGACTCTATTATGATTTTAGCCCAATAACTGTCTGCTAATACTTTGTATGTGAGGGATAGTTTATGCATTGATATGGATTTTGCTTCGGATGACTTAACTTGAACACACTGGTATTTTATGTTCAGAAATTTCATGACATGATCAACAACATTGACAAATTGATTGATGCAGTATTGTACCTTCCTGATTGCATGGGCTGAGTGATGTAATGTAGAGAATGTTCAGCGAGTGACTGGAATGTTCATCTATGAGTGTGTGTTCCAGCCCAGGCAGTTGGAGTCATGTAGACTGGGTGCTCGGAGACATGGGGCTCCTCTCGGCTCCTAACAGACCTGTCCTGATATTACCATACCTATGGGCTGATTGAAGAAACCTCATAAAGAAACATAGCTTTAATCGTACCTGCCGCCTCAATGATCTTACTTTACAACAATGGTGATGAGTTGGTCTTTGAAACAGACACAGGAGAAGGAAGAAAGATAGCAGGCATCTGCAGAGGAGAAAAAGAAGAAGTTAACTGCCGTGGGGGGGTGCAATGGGGGTGCTGAAAGAAGGAGAAAGAAGGTGAGGAGCCCCTGCCACCCAAAGGAGTTATCCCACCACCCACAGCGAGTAAAGAGGAAAAGAGTGTGTATGTCCAACTAGGGTGCCTGTCAAGCCAGAGAGTTTGCTGGAAGAAGTGTGCTCAGGGCGCCTGGTCAGAAGATAAACCACATCCAGGGTGAGTAAAGAGCAAAGAAAAAGGGTGCTAGTACATAGTTCTCCATGGCATCTGCTTGGATTGGAGAACATTTTTTTTTTTTTAATTTGATTGGTTGATAAAATCACCTTTCAAATGATAAGACAATTCAATATAAACAAAATTTCATATAAATATTTGTACATCTTAAAATAGTCTTTGATTTTACCCCTTTTTACAATTCAGTTACCAGTCTCAATGAAACAAACCATAATTAATGGTGCTAAAATATAATTAGTGTACAGAATTTGCAATGTCCGAACTTCTATTACAACTTAAGCTTCAAATAGTTTTTAGAACATTCTCTGATATTTAAATTATAACGAAACAACCACTGTACTTTGTAAACTAGCTCTCTGGTTGAAAGAAAACTGAGTCCAGAAAATGGACTATCTCAAGCCTCATCGCTAGTTTTGTATTAGTAAAAATGAGCTGCCAAATTTGATCAGAGTCTAGCGGACAATATGTGACAATTATATTTTTAAAGAACATTTGTCGCTTTTGATTCAACATACAGCACTCCACTATGATGTGTTGGAGAGTTTCTTTTTCTAGTTTATTTGTTCAGAATCGACAATAATTCTGATTTTGGGATAATAGTCTTCTCCTCGCCAACACATCATTTGTATGCCACAGATTAAGTCTAAAACGCAGTATTGCCTACGTATGTAAAGTGAAGGGCATTTAGCGAAATAGCCGGCCATCTTCAGGAACTTTTTGATCCCAAATAATTGTATATCAAAGTCTTTATAGATGTTACATCTAGTATGAGTGCAGATCCAATCATATTGGTAAATTTTGATTTAGATTGTGCTGGATTTTATAAAAGCAGCTCTAGAGAGATCGATGCGTCTGCTAGGGTATTTAAGATGTCATTGCACCAAGTTCTAGGGAACACATTATTAGATAATTAGAAAATAATAAATAATGGGCTACTACACGTAAGATGTTAGCTGTGAAGTGGCCCATCAAATATTTTCTCAACAATATAGACATTTTCCACAAAGCTTGAGAATAGAGAGACAGCAAGCCCAATTCGTATTGTCTGATGGCTGATGCAGCCCGGAAGCTGCAGTACTTGTTTCCTGAATCGAGATTCTAATTGGAGGAAATTAACAGGTGAGGAGCTCCAGTTGAAAGACTTTGTTCAGGAGTGCAAGCTGCCTTAAACTGATCCGGAGTGTCGGCGGCACCCAAAAGAGCAGGAAGCTCTTGGCAGGCGTTGGACTTGGCAATGTCATTCAACATCCAGAGTGAGGAAGCATGTCTAGGGAGGAGAGGGATTGGTTAAATGTTGCAGAGTTTATGCTGATGTGGTTCAGGATGCCTCCGACATTTCAGTCCCGTGGAGTTTATGCTGATGTGGTTTGGGACGCCTTCCACATTTCAGCATGTAAGTATTGATGAAATGTTTGATGAAAAGCTGAGGTATTTTGTGTCCAGTGGTAAAAAGCATTGTTGCTTGTTGGGAGTTGGTTATTTCAAGGGAAGAATTTTGTACAATTGTATCTAATGGAAGAAGGCATTTTTGCTTGCTGGAAGTATGACATTTGTTAATGCATTTTAATGAGGTGTTGTGGGGTGGATTGGGCCCAAGGTGTTTTGGCATTGAAAATTAATGTTGTATGGACCGACTGGTTGCTGGTCAGAGCTCTGTCCAACCAGTTTGATGTATTTGTTTACCAATTCTTCATTCAGCAACACTGCATGACATTAACAACTCTGATTGTTGTTGCTGACAGAACATCGAGGAGTTCGGTTGTGGCAACAACAGTGTTTCTGACAATATGTATTATTGGAGTGGATTTGTGTCCTTGTTTGCATTTCTAGCATGTCTGGCCAACAAACTATGATCTTTGTGAAGTCTTGATTTGCTTCTCTGGAAGCATCCAGTTGGTAATCAGTTTTGTGTGGTACATTTTGTTTTGTGTGTTAGGCATGTTCATTGATGTGATGTGTGCTCACATGGCTGTGTCTGCACCATGAATGCCTTACTACCTTTAGCTTGAGACTGGTTCTCTTGATGGGAAGTTTAGTTTTTTCAGTGTGCAGTAGGTTCACTTGCCAGTCGAAGGAGGGACAGGTAGTGCTCCGGCATGGCAGGTTTGAGATCCACCAGTGGCAGCGGTGGGTGGAAGGTGTTATGAGTGTGTGTTCCTACCCAGGCAGATTGGAGTCATGTAGCCTGGATGGTGTGAGCCAGTGGTTTCTGCTCCAGCTCCTGGCAGATCTGTCCTGATATTACCATACTTATGGACTCATTGAAGAAACGTAAAGAAACTTAGATATATCTTACCTGCTGCCTCAAGGATCTTACTTTATAACAATATAACTATCTCGGTACTGACTTCCCAATATTAATGCTCCCGAAGAACCACATATGCAACTTTTACACCATGTCTATCCCTGTATTACTGCCCTTTGGGGCAACAAGGAATTGCATGAGTGAATGCTGAAATCAACAGCACATAATGGAGACATTGCTAGAGAACAATCCTGAATTCAGCCACTCTTCCAAGATACCTGTGCAGATGTGTGGACCCACTACATGGCCAATAATGTGACTTGCATCCTGTCAATGAGACCTATCAATAGATTTCTGAAACAAAAGAAGCTGATTGTCTTTCTTGATTCTGTTCCCTGTCAATGTTTCCATGCCTACTGGATTAAATTGCATTAAATCAAAGAATAGGCGTCCCCGACCACATGAACCCAGGGGAGAACCAAAACAATATGTACCAAGAGGGGAGAGGGGTTCACATGTATATAACCGGAGAACAAATCGCCGGGATAAACTGCAACAAGCACAGGAGTCAAGTGGGGGGATAGATCAGGTCAAGGAAAGTAAAAATTCATCAATCTTTAATAGACACATATTCAATTATATCATACATAGTGCTGAAATTACAATAAAAACAGCATAAAAACATACCATCAATACTCCACATTTCCTATTAAAGTGCATATTAATATGATAGCATTCCTAGCATATTGGAATAAATACACTGAAAAAATTATAATGGTAGTTTGAAATAACTAGAAAAAAACAAAAAGAAAAAAATTCCAAAAGAAAAACCAAAAAGAAAAAACAAAAAGAAGAGGACACTCATCCAGGCAAGACTGAACACTCAGCATCTCCTGCGAGGTACTGGATTAAATTGCATCATGAATGGAGCCTTTAGGCCAGAACATCAGGTCCTGAGTCTTAACAGCCGAAGAAACCCTGAGACTCCAGAGCTACATAAGATCAATTCAGGACAAAGGATTGCTCTGTCCATCCATTTCACATGATGGAGCCCCCTTTCTTTTCATCCCAAGAAGGATT
Organism: Ambystoma mexicanum; assembly: GCF_040938575.1. NCBI lineage: Eukaryota > Metazoa > Chordata > Amphibia > Caudata > Ambystomatidae > Ambystoma > Ambystoma mexicanum. Next base: position 1,222,240,576 of record NC_090924.1, read on the forward strand.
CTGATGCGCTCAAGCTATGAGTGGAGCATGATGAATGTAATCATGTTATCGTTTTAAACAGGTAGCTACTCCCCAACAATCTCGCGATATTCAAACAAGTGCAGGGAACTTTGGTGTGTGTCAAGTTCTACCATCACAGGGTCTAGCACCACGTCTTTCATAAATGCATCTGCCCATCCTCAAGCTCTCCTCAATTCATATATGAAAGTACCCCCACACTCTACCTGATTGTCAAGTTAGTATTCATCTATCTATTCTCAAACTATAATTCACCTACTTATCAATTCCTCCACATATTGTATGCATATATTCATTCTTCTATCTGAACACCTCACACACACTCATTTGTTTAACTAAGTTCACAAATTCACAATCACAGGCATTCATACATCGACTCATCCATCATCACAATTATGTTTATTGATGCATTTTTCTGTCCTTCCATCCTCGATTTTGATGTGTTTATAACACTTATTCATGCCATTCTCTTATGTATTAAACCTCCTATTCTCACTGTCTCATTCCCCAATCCATCAATCTACCCTATAACATGTATCTATTCATCAATCCAACAATCCTTGTCTTTTATTTCTTAACTGTGAATCCACATTGCAACGTTTTAGAGCTGAACACATATTGTGCGCCTCAAACATCTCCCTCATTGGATGGGCCCCAGTTGACATCAATTGTCTTAACCAGGGTATGTAGACACACATGCTTATTCATGAATCCAGCAATCCATTCATCCAGCCACAGTTCTCCATACAACTATCCAACCATAAATTCATATTAACTCCTGAATTCACCGAACCGGGAATAAAACAGAGTCACTTTCACTTACAACATATAATACTTAACAGTTAGTCCATTCTTGTTTTATTTGTACACAAATTAACATAATAATGTCATGTTGATGGATAAGGCAATTCACTGCTTACTGTGTCTTGCTAACAAACGTGTCAATTCCGGGGGATTTATCTTAACTTTAAGAAAACATGTGTGCTGTCTAAAAATGCAGAGTTTTCTCTTTTAGAAAATGATTATTATAAATCGTGTTCATGCAATCACTCTTCTTCCTCCGTTTATCTTTGCGAGGCATGCTTCAAAAGGCATATTCATGTCTTCACCTTTATCTTTGGGAAGGTGGGGTATAATTGCTTGTCAAATATGTACTCTTTTTTATGGATGACTATTGGATTACAGCACGCCGTACACATTAACAATGCCATCTATTTACACATTATACATTGCATTCTTAGAAAGAAAAGTACTTCAGTGTCCCTAGGTTAAACCAAATATTAAATGTAATAATACATAGTAATAATAGTAATAATAACACTGATAATTATAATAGTGATAATAATAACTGCAATTATTGAGCTCATTCAGCATTTAACATATGCCTTTTCATGAAAGATTATAACATATCTTTAGTAAAAGGATGCCTCCAGTTTATAAGTCATTTAAAACTTCGCACTAAACATTGATTTTTAAACAAGAGCAATGACTGTACTAAGACCAGATGTGAAATAATTGACCCCCAATGGTGCTCAATCAGATTGTTCTACTAGCTAGTGTTGTCATGAGAGATTCATATAATATGTGCAATGTCATATACAAGGTGAACTGGCCTATATTCTTCCAAGATGAAAACATTCAGACTCCTAATTGGCGATTAGCAATTCAAACACTACATGAAATAAATACATATGGAAATGGGAGTATTTTACTAGCAACGGCTTCATGATGCCATCTCGATAAGGTGATAAGGTCATTTTAGCAAGCTACATTTATGATCCTATTTGTTTGTTGTGAATAGTATGGAAAGGGATTCACACGTTCAGAAGAGGTTAAATGCATGTGACTTCAATTTCGTGTGAAGGTATTCTATGGAACTTTGCAAAGTGGTTCCTTTTGATCGATCAACTCTAGTGCTTTCCACTTGAAAACGAGGGAACTAGGTTATAGGTCTGTGACATTAAGGGGGTAATTCACAGCATTTTGCTGTGAGAGGAGAGAGCTACTACACCTGCACGAACGTTTTCTGGGAAACTGTATCCTTGGCACTGCGAGCCACGGAGGGCTCTTGCTGAGGCACGCTCGCTTCCTGGAGGAGGCGGAGCCAACCGGCGATCACGTGGGCAATCACGTGACTTTGTGCAGCCTGATAGACCAGCCCAAACCGCCCTTGTGGTGCATTTTGCTGTGAGAGGAGAGAGCTACTACACCTGCACGAACGTTTTCTGGGAAACTGTATCCTTGGCACTGCGAGCCACGGAGGGCTCTTGCTGAGGCACGCTCGCTTCCTGGAGGAGGCGGAGCCAACCGGCGATCACGTGGGCAATCACGTGACTTTGTGCAGCCTGATAGACCAGCCCAAACCGCCCTTGTGGTGCATTTTGCTGTGAGAGGAGAGAGCTACTACACCTGCACGAACGTTTTCTGGGAAACTGTATCCTTGGCACTGCGAGCCAAAGAGGGCTCTTGCTGAGGCACGCTCGCTTCCTGGAGGAGGCGGAGCCAACCGGCGATCACGTGGGCAATCACGTGACTTTGTGCAGCCTGATAGACCAGCCCAAACCACCCTTGCGGCGTTAAGCCCGTCCGCGGAGTAAAGGGCGTTGCAGTCTGTCTGTTTTGCTGCTGTTTGGCTCTGGGTGGCGCAGGAAGCCCGGCTGGGTCTCATTTTTAAAGTATTATCTACAGGGGTCAACTGTTGCTCTTAGCTGGACACTGGGGAGGAGAGACGGACTCTGGCTGCTCCTCAAGCCATCGGGCGTTCCCAAGGTGATGCTTTCATATGATTGTGATATTGATTTTAAAAGTACTTGATAAACATTATATGCTTTCTTAATCGCATATCTTTTGTTCCCAGCTACTGTTTTTATTGCTTTTACTCAGAGCCTTTTCGGAGGGGTCATTTTATATACCTAGAGGCTGCGAGCTGTGCTCCCCTCTGTAAGTAATTTAATACCTGTGTATCTACTTTCAACATGCCCGCACTTAGAAGTGGGTTTGATACTGTTGAGAACCAAGCACCTACAATGGAGGTTCAACCCGGCTTAGGGAGGCTTAGCGACACATCTGTGCACACAAATCTCACTGGAAATATGCCTAGTCCTATTTTAATTGAGGATAAGACTAAAGAAAAGTCTATTTTAAGTATTGAAGGGGGTCAAAGGAGCTCCTCTACTACCGACCTCGTAGTGTCCGATAACGTAGCCCCTGGTAATGGGGTTATGGAATCAGTAGATTCTGAATTTTATGGGGTCCATAGGGACAAACCAGAATTCAGACAGGAACTTACAGATGAAGAATGCCTCCAACAAAGTTTTATTGGTATTAAAAAGGTAGTCCGCTATCACGCTTCTACCCCCCTTCAGAGGAAGATTCTGAATACTAAATCACAAGCTGGACAAAGTTCAGAATCGTTACCCTGGAAGGGTATAAACCCATCCGGATTCATGCAATTTTCACATATTTCGCCAGCTACATTCATTTTCGGAAAGGAGAATAACGATAATGTGCAGTCTCCCATAAATTCTCCAAGGATAGAAACCCTTAAACTAAATGAGGGGGGGGGGCATCCTAAAGGGACCTCTAGTCGGCCTAAGTATAATCCGAATCAACCTATTGGGGAAAGCGACTTAGACGACTCTTTCTTTACTATGGCAGATGCTACGGGTGTCTTGCTTAAAGAAATTGTGGATTTAGAGATTCCAGCAGGTAGATCTGTGCATAATGGAAAGGGGACAAGGAGCCTATCGGAGGGAGCACCTTCTTATTCTAATCCAGGTGATGAAAACAACTATATAACTGGGAATCAACTAGTGGGTACGCAACAATCTTTGGTTAAATTGCCCCTAGAAATGGTCAATTCGTCTATACACAACAAAACAGCCTCTACTCAAACAGATAAAGGGGAGGAAACTATAGTGCAAACGAAAGACAAAGCTACGGATTCCCAGCAATTTCTACGAGAAATCCAGGTAGTAGAGGAAAACAAACAAGAAACACCTGGTTTAAGTAGGAAGGAGAATGGAGATTATTTGTTACCACTCCTATCGAACCTACACATTAGTCTCAATCTGGCCTTGAAAACACTGGGGGAGTCTCAAGAGACCATGGCGGGCTCTATGATAGGGCAACAGGCGGCTTTCAATCAGCTGGTGTCTCGTCTGGCATTTTTGGAGGGAATAGTAGAGGGCAAGACCATGAAGGAGCACATCATTAAAGAACAGAGTCGATGTGACAAATTTAGAAAGGAACAGGACATAAGATTAACTACCATGGATGCAAAAATTACCACTCTGTTGGAAGTTATGCTTTCAGGAGACCGCCCCACTTCGTCTAAGAGAGAGCTAGGGGAACGCGATTCCCAGGGCCAAAAAGATAACGAGGACAATAATAATAATTACGGAAAGAAAATGGTTTCTCCCGATAGTCCTTCAACACTCATAGATGTCATAATGATGGCAACTGAAGGAGGCTCCGAAGATCAGGAGTTGGATAAGCATAGTACACAGATGCATACGAGAGTATCCCTCAATGACATAGAATTATTGAACATCAGCAGTGAAGATACAAGATCCCCTCAATACACTACACCAATTAAAGGGCTAAAAAGCAAATACAAGACCAAATATAGAGATAATAAATCACCAATTCAAGAGATGGAATTGGAGGCAAAGAGTAATAAGGACGGAAAAGTGCCTGTGAATATTTCTGACTACAATATAAATGAGGTGCCCCAATCCCCAGTGGGTAAGCGTAATAAATCTAAAAAGCAAGGGAGGACACTTAAAAAAAGTAAAAACATGCCCAATACAAAAATTAAAGGTAGAAATGCCAACCTTAAAGGAATTAGAAACATCGTGTGTCCGGAAGAGACGGAAGCGAGGGGGGATCCCAAGAATGCCCATAAGGAAGATAATTCAGTCCAGGGCAAGAAAAATAAAGGCCCGGTGGCTTGTGGGGAAACTACTATAGATGCTAATAAGGAAAAGAATAACTTGCCGAAAAGCGGATTGGATCTTATTCAAACCAAACAAACAAAGATGACAGCTTTTGGCACAATAATTAGCACTAAACACGCCAGAACATCTTTAGGCACACAACAGGTCAAATTCCCCACGGTCTCCCAAGAAACTCAGCCGGCTGTAAATATTAATGCCAATCCCGTTGAGGGGTTGACCGAATCGTGTGGGGGGGTTAGTAGTTCTACCGCTAATATTATGGAAAGAAATCCTCAAAATATACAACCCCCTAAAACACAAGATCCGGAAGATGAAGCTATGAGCCCTTTTAGAGTAGATCATACAAAGAAACAATCCACTGAGATTCAGGCCCCTACTAAGCTCTGTACAGGGAAAATAGTGGGTTGGATTAACAATAATATAACAGACTCACATGTTAACTTGAACAGAACTCATCTTTTAAATCTGTTTAAAAAGATCCCTGTGTTACGAGCTATAACTACAGATGATATAGATGCCATATCTCTTCCCAACTGCAACAACCACAGAATGGTAAGTTGCTTTCATTCAGAAATGGTGGCAGATATGGTGCGTGCCCAAGAAAAAAATCTTAATTCTTTGGGCTATGATCTACTCTCATTAGCAGATAAGAAAGAGGCCAATAATTTTCTTGAATATCAGGAACCGAATAACAGTCAAATCAAACAAATTATTCAACTTGATAATAATAAATTTGAAAACTTGGGCCCAGGGTTGGCATTGATTTCAAGCCTCCTGAATAATAATCAGGATTGGTCATGGTTACAACCGGCACTCAAAACCCTGGAAACACTTAGACAAGACAAGAGGTGTTCCTAACTATATAGAGATTGAGGTGATCTCTTGGAACTCTTGTGGGGGAATCAATCTCAACACGTTTTTGAATAAAAGGGAAAATTATGTACGCCCCCGTATCTATTTCTTACAGGAAACTATGATGCTTTCAGACATGCACATAGAAGGTTTCTACACTTTTTCTTCAGTAGCTACCAGGGGTCAGCTGGGCAGACCCAGCGGAGGCCTGGTTATTGCAATCGATCGCAATTTGGGGTTAGTAGGTGAGGTGATATTTAGGAGTAACTGGCTCCTGGCTCTTATGCTATCTAGGGAGAATAATCTAGAGCCGATTCTTCTTTTGAACCTCTACTGGAATCCGCTAAAAGTAGACATTGAGGAAGTGGAGGACTCTCTAGATATAATCTTGGGAAATTGGTTTGAGAAAGGGTTAGGAAATCGCATTATTTTGGGAGGAGATTTCAACTCGGCTTGTGCCGATGGTTCGGTGCTTAATGAAAGAGGGGTATTACCTAGACTTCTTAATACGACGACAAAAAGAGGTATAAGGTGGGACAACTACTTAGATAACTGGGATTTGGGTCTTTTAGACTACGCCTTAGATTGGAATCTTCCTAAACATACTTGGAAAAGAGGAAGTAAGAGCTCTAGAATTGATTTCTTCTATGTATCTAATGGCTGGAAGCAAGCCTGTGGAAAACTATCACATATGGAGGTCGAATTAAGCGACCACGTTCCCTTATGTTTTTCTCTCTTGATCCCCGTCAGGAGTATTTCTGTCAATCCCATGTTGCAAGGTTTAGAGGTGGGAAACAATGGGAGAAGAGTTATTTGGAATAAGAAAATAATTAAGAAATTTAATACCATGGTGTTGAAAAATTTGTCACAGGTGCAGCTTCAAAGTATCAGGAAGGATGACATTGAGTTGGGAGGTTCCTACTATAACATTATTTTGTCTTGTGTTTATAAAATTAGTAGGGCCAGAGATCTGGAGGTGCCGACACTGAGGGTGCGGGTGGCTGATCCAAGAATTCAAACAGCCAAGCATACTAAATATAGGGAAATTAAAGCCTTGAAAAAAGGATCTATTCCTCTCGAGGAATTTAGGCTGAAAAAGAAAAAAATAATTCAGAACTATAAAAACTTTATCAAGTCTCTTAGAATGGATCACTATCAAGAAACACATCAACTGATGATGTATAATCTATGTAAGGGCAGAGAGGTTAAATTTTGGTCTACCATCAACTCCATACTAACGCCCTCTAAAGACAAATTAGATTGCCCCATTCAAGCGGATGTGTGGACTCTCTTTTATAAAGCAAAGTTCGCTCTACCCGCTAATCTCGCTAGGGAACAGGATGTGAACTTGGGCCCTCCGGTTGTAAGTGAGTGTTTGTGGGATATAGAAGATATCAAATGGGCCATTAACAAGCTCAAACCTTCTAGAGCACCGGGCCCCGATGGTATTCCCCCCTTTGTTATAAAGGCGGCCCCAGAAATGTGGGCTAAGTTACTCAAACCCATATTTGATGATGTATTTACATATCACACTATCCCTAAAACCTGGTCGCAGAGCATTATAATTCCAATCTACAAAAAAGGGGATGTCCTAAATCCACAGAACTACAGGCCTATTGCACTGTTAGATGCAGCGAGCAAAGTCTTTGGCATTTTGCTCTTGAGGGACCTTAATAAGGTTATTAGAGGGAAGGCCTGCTATAGTAAATTCCAGGTGGGCTTCAGAGAGGGCTTGGGAACCGACCTAAATGGGATGATTTTGGCTCATTTAAGGGATACAGTCCACCAAACTAAAATGGGAGATGTATACATGGCTTCCCTGGACCTCTCTAATGCCTTTGATGGGGTCATTAGAGCTAGATTGTGGACAAAAATGTTAGCTATGAACGTCCCACGCAAGATTGTCCAAATCTTGGCCCTCTTACACAGGAATACCACCGTTAGGGTACGCTTATCTCAAGAAGGCTCCCTTTCTGAGGCAGTTGCTACTGAGGTTGGGGTCAAACAGGGCTGCTCCCTTGCACCCACGCTCTTTAACCTGTACGTCAGCGATGTGGAGGACCTGTGGCAGGGCCCTTCTATTACTCCGGTCAGGTTGGGTAGCTTGGCTATCGAGTGGATGGCCTTCGCAGATGACTTTATCCTCTTTGATCGTACCCCGAGGGGTCTTCGCAGAAAGATGGATATTTTTTATCAATATGCTCTGGCGAATAATCTCTCCCCCAACGCTTCGAAATCCCAAACGATTGTAATTTCTAGGAAAAGAGTTGCCAAACCTTGTATCTGGAAGATGGGAGATAACTCGGTGGATCAGGTTCAGGCTATAACCTATCTAGGTTATAATTTTTCCAACCAATCTAGCTTAAAGATGTGGAAACTGAATCTTGGGAATAAAACAGCTAAACTAAAGAATCAGATGAAGTTTCTGAGGGGAAAGGTCTGTAAATTTTCGCTTCTGCCTATTAGACGATTCTACCTTGCGAAATGTGAACCGGTTCTTTTATACGGTTTGGATATTTGTACAAAAGACTTGAGCTCTCATCTTAATGTGATCCAGGGGAAATTGTGGAAGGAAGCTATGGGCCTTTCTAGGGCTATCCCCAATTCCATTATTCGGCACGAGTTATGTCTCATATCTCTTAAAGCCAGATACTTGTGGAGGCAACTCTCCTCTTTTAGAAAAATATATGATCCTCCGATAAATACTTTATATGAGTTGTTGAATAGGGTTGTCAAAACAGGGACGGTACCATCCATTAAGAGTTTCAGCGATAGAATGCTCTTGTTGTTGGAATCGCTGGGACTCTGCTTAGACGATCTGATTCAACGACCGGGACTAGTCAAAAAATCTTTATTTAGGTCAGACTGGGTAGACACAGTAAATGATATTGAATCCCATGTTACCTACAAAGAGTACGCTAAATTTTTTCATGCAAGGGAATCAATTCCTCTATATATTCAAAGATTTCCTTGCCAGAAGGCGAGAAATACATTTATGCGTTTCAGACTAAATCAGATACCCACTCTAGAAAGAATCTACCATTGGAACCATAGAGAAAAAGGATCGAAGGATAATTTTAAAAATCTCGCATGTCGATTTTGTGGAGCGACCGACAGGACAGAAACTCTCAGGCACCTTCTTCTGACATGCACCCATTTTGGGAATAAAAGATCTCTCTACCTGGCAGATAGATTTGAGGGGGACTGGGAAATGTCGAAGAATCTGTTCTGGAGTCGCTGCATGTGGGGTGCAAATATCTCCCTAATCCTCGCATTGAATTCACTCCTTCTTAATATTCAGGAGGAACTGGAAGTTAAAAATAATGAATTCAACGAGTAGAGATTAGATAGATCCAATGGTACATGAAATGATATATGAAATGTAATTTGTATATAAACATATGGAATATTGATTTTACGGCTGGGAATGATTTTAAAAGATGATAAATGTGTTAAAAATGTTCTTTTCTTTGTAAAATGAAATATATTTTGCTATTTGTTTGGAATATACCTTATGTTGTATAAGGTTTTATGTAAACTATTCATGCAACAATAAAAAAAAAAAAAATTCATAGAATTCAGCGCACAAGTGGCGCACGCGGCTGGCGCAGAGTGTGCCCGTGCGAATCCCTGCCTCAGCTGCGTGCGCCAAAATACATTTCCGTGCACAGCGTATTCATGGATTCCAGCCACCAAAACCAGCCGTGGCGCACAGTGGCGCAGCGACCCTGCAGCAGCGCCAGTTACGCCCCCAAGAATGCCCCTTGCGCAGGGAAAAGGCATCAAAATCCCCAATCCAGCTCAAAGGGCTGCGCTAACCCTGTACCAGCATGGCAAGCGGGGTACGTGTATCACTGGGGTGTGCGGGCAGTTCCTCACGTTATTTCAGCTGGGTACGTGTATTTCAGGGGTGCGCAGGAAGTTCCACACGCGATTCCATCAGGGTACGTGTACATCAGGGGTGCGCGGGAAGTTTCACACGTGAATTCAGCAGGGTACGTGTATATCAAGGGTGCGCTGGAAGTTCCACACGCGAATGTCCTGGGTACGTGTATTTCGGGGTGCGCGGAAACGTACACACGTGAATTCAGCAGGGTACGTGTATATCAGGGGTGCGCTGTAAGTTCCACACGCGAATGTCCTTGGTACGTGTATTTCGGGGTGCGCGGAAACGTACACACGTGAATTCAGCAGGGTACCTGTATTACTGGGGTGCGCGGGAAGTTTCACACGCGATTGGCCCTGTGCGAGCGCGGTACGTGTATTTCAGGGGTGCGCAGGAAGTTTCACACGCGATTCCATCAGGGTACGTTTATATCAGGGGTGCGCTGGAAGTTCCAAATGCGAATGTCCTGGGTACGTGTATTTCGGGGTGCGCGGAAACGTACACACGTGAATTCAGCAGGGTACCTGTATTACTGGGGTGCGCGGGAAGTTTCACACGCGATTGGCCCTGTGCGAGCTTGGTACGTGTATTTCAGGAGTGCGCAGGAAGTTTCACACGCAATTCCATCAGGGTACGTGTATATCAGGGGTGCGCTGGAAGTTCCACACGCAAATGTCCTGGGTACGAGTATTTCGGGGTGCGCGGAAACGTACACACGTGAATTCAGCAGGGTACCTGTATTAGTGGGGCGCGGGGGAAGTTTCACACGCGATTGGCCCTGTGCGAGCTTGGTACGTGTATTTCAGGGGTGCGCAGGAAGTTTCACACGCGATTCCATCAGGGTACGTTTATATCAGGGGTGCGCTGGAAGTTCCAAATGCGAATGTCCTGGGTACGTGTATTTCGGGGTGCGCGGAAACGTACACACGTGAATTCAGCAGGGTACCTGTATTACTGGGGTGCGCGGGAAGTTTCACACGCGATTGGCCCTGTGCGAGCTTGGTACGTGTATTTCAGGGGTGCGTAGGAAGTTCCACACGCAAATGTCCTGGGTACGTGTATCTTGGGGTGCCGTGGAGTACTACACATGAATTGGCCGTGTGGGTCCTCCCAGGTGTTCGCTCCACAACCTCCACGGCCCCTGCAGGCAGCCCACACAACGGGGGACTAGCCTGCACCCCCACTCATGTCTCCCAGCACCCCAACCCCCAGCACTGTGTGGAACCCTCCACCAGGCCCCCAACTCATGTTCGCCAGCACCCCCACCCCCCAGCACTGTGGGGCACCTGCCAGCAGGCCCCCAACTCATGTCCCCCTGAACCCCCACCCCCAGCACTGTGGGGCACCTGCCAGCAGGCCCCCAACTCATGTTCCCCTGCACCCCCACCCCCCAGCAGTGTGGGACACCTGCCAGCAGGCCCCCAACTCATGTCCCCCTGCACACCCACCCACCAGCACTGTGGGGCACCTGCCAGCAGGCCCCCAATTCATGTCCCCCTGCATCCCCACCCCCCAGCACTGTGGGGCACCCTCCAGCAGGCCCCCAACTCATGATACCCTGCACCCCCACCCCCCAGCACTGTGGGGCACCTGCCAGCAGGCCCCCAACTCATGTTCCCCTGCACCCCCACCCCCCAGCAGTGTGGGGCACCTGCCAGCAGGCCCCCAACTCATGTCCCCCTGCACCCCCACCCCCCAGCACTGTGGGGCACCCTCCACCAGGCCCCAACTCATGTTCCCCTGCACCCCCACCCCCCAGCACTGTGGGGCACCCTCCAGCAGGCCCCCAACTCATGATCGCCTGCACCCCCACCCCCCAGCACTGTGGGGCACCTGCCAGCAGGCCCCCAACTCATGTTCCCCTGCACCCCCACCCCCCAGCAGTGTGGGACACCTGCCAGCAGGCCCCCAACTCATGTTCCCCTGCACCCCCACCCCCCAGCAGTGTGGGACACCTGCCAGCAGGCCCCCAACTCATGTCCCCCTGCACCCCCACCCCCCCAGCACTGTGGGGCACCTGCCAGCAGGTCCCCAACTCATGTCCCCCTGCACCCCCTCCCCCCAGCACTGTGGGGCACCCTCCACCAGGCCCCAACTCATGTTCCCCTGCACCCACACCCCCCAGCACTGTGGGGCACCCTCCAGCAGGCCCCCAACTCATGTTCCCCTGCACCCACACCCCCCAGCACTGTGGGGCACCCTCCAGCAGGCCCCCAACTCATGTTCCCCTGCACCTCCACCCCCCAGCACTGTGGGGCACCTGCCAGCAGGCCCCCAACTCATGTTCCCCTGCACCCCCACCCCCCAGCACTGTGGGGCACCTGCCAGCAGGCCCCCAACTCATGTGCCCCTGCACCCCCACCCCCCAGCACTGTGGGGCACCTGCCAGCAGGCCCCCAACTCATGTCCCCCTGCACCCCCACCCCCAGCACTGTGGGGCACCCTCCAGCAGGCCCCCAAATCATGTTCCCCTGCACCTCCACCCCCCAGCACTGTGGGGCACCAGCCAGCAGGCCCCCAACTCATGTCCCCCTGCACCCCCACCCCCCAGCACTGTGGGGCACCCTCCACCAGGCCCCGACTCATGTTCCCCTGCACCCCCACCCCCCAGCACTGTGGGGCACCTGCCAGCAGGCCCCCAACTCATGTCCCCCTGCACCCCCAACCCCCAGCACTGTGGGGCACCCTCCACCAGGCCCCAAGTGGCGCACGCGGCTGGCGCACAGTGTGCCCGTGCGAATCCCTGCCTCAGCCGCGTGCTCCAAAATACATTTCCGTGCTCAGCGTATTCATGGATTCCAGCCACCAAAACCAGCCGTGGTGCACAGTGGCGCAGCGACCCTGCAGCAGCGCCAGTTACGCCCCCAAGAACGCCCCTTGCGCAGGGAAAAGGCATCAAAATCCCCAATCCAGCGCAAAGGGCTGCGCTAACCCTGTACCAGCACGGCAAGCGGGGAACGTGTATCACTGGGGTGCGCGGACAGTTCCTCACGTTATTTCAGCTGGGTAAGTGTATTTCAGGGGTGCGCAGGAAGTTCCACACGCGATTCCATCAGGGTACGTGTACATCAGGGGTGCGCGGGAAGTTTCACACGTGAATTCAGCAGGGTACGTGTATATCAAGGGTGCGCTGGAAGTTCCACACGCGAATGTCCAGGGTACGTGTATTTCGGGGTGCGCGGGAAGTTTCACACGCGATTCCATCAGGGTACGTGTATATCAGGGGTGCGCTGGAAGTTCCACACGCGAATGTTCTGGGTACGTGTATTTCGGGGTGCGCGGAAACGTACACACGTGAATTCAGCAGGGTACCTGTATTACTGGGGTGCGCGGGAAGTTTCACACGCGATTGGCCCTGTGCGAGCTTGGTACGGGTATTTCAGGGGTGCGCGGGAAGTTTCACACGCAATTCCATCAGGGTACGTGTATATCAGGGGTGCGCTGGAAGTTCCACACGCAAATGTCCTGGGTACGAGTATTTCGGGGTGCGCGGAAACGTACACACGTGAATTCAGCAGGGTACCTGTATTACTGGGGCGCGGGGGAAGTTTCACACGCGAATGTCCTGGGTACGTGTATCTTGGGGTGCCGTGGAGTACTACACGTGATTTGGCCGTGTGGGTCCTCCAAGGTGTTCGCTCCACAACCTCCACGGCCCCTGCAGGCAGCCCACACAACGGGGGACTAGCCTGCACCCCCACTCATGTCTCCCAGCACCCCCCACCCCCAGCACTATGTGGAACCCTCCACCAGGCCCCCAACTCATGTTCCCCTGCACCCGCACCCCCCAGCACTGTGGGGCACCTGCCAGCAGGCCCCCAACTCATGTCCCCCTGCACCCCCAACCCCCAGCACTGTGGGGCACCCTCCACCAGGCCCCAACTCATGTTCCCCTGCATCCCCACCCCCCAGCACTGTGGGGCACCTGCCAGCAGGCCCCCAACTCATGTTCCCCTGCACCCCCACCCCCCAGCACTGTGGGGCACCCTCCACCAGGGCCCAACTCATGTTCCCCTGCACCCCCACCCCCCAGCACTGTGGGGCACCCTCCAGCAGGCCCCCAACTCATGATCCCCTGCACCCCCACCCCCCAGCACTGTGTGTGCACCTGCCAGCAGGCCCCCAACTCATGTTCCCCTGCACCCCCACCCCCCAGCACTGTGGGGCACCTGCCAGCAGGCCCCCAACTCATGTTCCCCTGCACCCCCACCCCCCAGCAGTGTGGGGCACCTGCCAGCAGGCCCCTAACTCATGTCCCCCTGCACCCCCACCCCCCAACACTGTGGGGCACCCTCCACCAGGCCCCAACTCATGTTCCCCTGCACCCCCACCCTCCAGCACTGTGGGGCACCCTCCAGCAGGCCCCCAACTCATGTTCCCCTGCACCCCCACCCCCCAGCAGTGTGGGACACCTGCCAGCAGGCCCCCAACTCATGTCCCCCTGCACCCCCACCCCCCAGCACTGTGGGGCACCTGCCAGCAGGCCCCCAACTCATGTTCCCCTGCACCCCCACCCCCCCAGCACTGTGGGGCACCTGCCAGCAGGCCCCCAACTCATGTCCCCCTGCACCTCCACCCCCCAGCACTGTGGGGCACCCTCCACCAGGCCCCAACTCATGTTCCCCTGCACCCACACCCCCCAGCACTGTGGGGCACCCTCCAGCAGGCCCCCAACTCATGTTCCCCTGCACTCCCACCCCCCAGCACTGTGGGGCACCTGCCAGCAGGCCCCCAACTCATGTGCCCCTGCACCCCCACCCCCCAGCACTGTGGGGCACCTGCCAGCAGGCCCCAAACTCATGTTCCCCTGCACTCCCACCCCCCAACACTGTGGGGCACCTGCCAGCAGGCCCCCAACTCATGTTCCCCTGCACCCCCACCCCCCAGCACTGTGGGGCACCTGCCAGCAGGCCCCCAACTCATGTGCCCCTGCACCCCCACCCCCCAGCACTGTGGGGCACCTGCCAGCAGGCCCCCAACTCATGTCCCCCTGCACCCCCACCCCCCAGCACTGTGGGGCACCCTCCAGCAAGCCCCCAACTCATGTTCCCCTGCACCTCCACCCCCCAGCACTGTGGGGCACCTGCCAGCAGGCCCCCAACTCATGTCCCCCTGCACCCCCACCCCCCAGCACTGTGGGACACCCTCCACCAGGCCCCAACTCATGTTCCCCTGCACACCCACCCCCCAGCACTGTGGGGCACCTGCCAGCAGGCCCCCAACTCATGTCCCCCTGCACCCCCACCCCCCAGCACTGTGGGGCACCCTCCACCAGGCCCCAACTCATGTTCCCCTGCTCCCCCACCCCCCAGCACTGTGAGGCACCTGCCAGCAGGCCCCCAACTCATGTTCCCCTGCACCCCACCCCCCAGCACTGTGCGGCACCTGCCAGCAGGCCCCCAACTCATGTCCCCCTGCACCCCCACCCCCCAGCACTGTGGGGCACCCTCCAGCAGGCCCCCAACTCATGTTCCCCTGCACCCCCACCCCCCAGCACTGTGGGGCACCCTCAACCAGGCCCCAACTCATGTTCCCCTGCACCCCCACCACCCAGCACTGTGGGGCACCTGCCAGCAGGCCCCCAACTAATGTCCCCTGCACCCCCACCCCCCAGCACTGTGGGGCACCCTCCACCAGGCCCCAACTCATGTTCCCCTGCACCCCCACCCCCAGCACTGTGGGGCACCCTCCAGCAGGCCCCCAACTCATGTTCCCCTGCACCCCCACTCCCCAGCACTGTGGGGCACCTGCCAGCAGGCCCCCAACTCATGTTCCCCTGCACCCCCACCCCCCAGCACTGTGGGGGCACCCTCCACCAGGCCCCTACTCATGTCCCCCTGCACACCCACCCCCCAGCACTGTGCGGCACCCACCAGCAGGCCCCCAACTCATATCCCCCTGCATCCCCACCCCCAGCACTGTGGGGCACCCGCCAGCAGGCCCCCAACTCATGTCCCCTGCACCCCCACCCCCCAGCACTGTGGGACACCCTCCACCAGGCCCCAACTCATGTTCCCCTGCACACCCACCCCCCAGCACTGTGGGGCACCTGCCAGCAGGCCCCCAACTCATGTCCCCCTGCACCCCCACCCCCCAGCACTGTGGGGCACCCTCCACCAGGCCCCAACTCATGTTCCCCTGCTCCCCCACCCCCCAGCACTGTGAGGCACCTGCCAGCAGGCCCCCAACTCATGTTCCCCTGCACCCCACCCCCCAGCACTGTGCGGCACCTGCCAGCAGGCCCCCAACTCATGTCCCCCTGCACCCCCACCCCCCAGCACTGTGGGGCACCCTCCAGCAGGCCCCCAACTCATGTTCCCCTGCACCCCCACCCCCCAGCACTGTGGGGCACCCTCAACCAGGCCCCAACTCATGTTCCCCTGCACCCCCACCACCCAGCACTGTGGGGCACCTGCCAGCAGGCCCCCAACTAATGTCCCCTGCACCCCCACCCCCCAGCACTGTGGGGCACCCTCCACCAGGCCCCAACTCATGTTCCCCTGCACCCCCACCCCCAGCACTGTGGGGCACCCTCCAGCAGGCCCCCAACTCATGTTCCCCTGCACCCCCACTCCCCAGCACTGTGGGGCACCTGCCAGCAGGCCCCCAACTCATGTTCCCCTGCACCCCCACCCCCCAGCACTGTGGGGGCACCCTCCACCAGGCCCCTACTCATGTCCCCCTGCACACCCACCCCCCAGCACTGTGCGGCACCCACCAGCAGGCCCCCAACTCATATCCCCCTGCATCCCCACCCCCCAGCACTGTGGGGCACCCGCCAGCAGGCCCCCAACTCATGTCCTCCTGCACCCCCACCCCCCAGCATTGTGGGGCACCCTACACCAGGCCCCAACTCATGTTCCCCTGCACCCCCACCCCCCAGCACTGTGGGGCACCTGCAAGCAGGCCCCCAACTCATGTACCCCTGCACCCCCACCCCCCAGCACTGTGGGGCACCCTCCACCAGGCCCCAACTCATGTTCCCCTGCTCCCCCACCCCCCAGCACTGTGGGGCACCTGCCAGCAGGCCCCCAACTCATGTTCCCCTGCAGCCCCACCCCCCAGCACTGTGCGGCACCTGCCAGCAGGCCTCCAACTCATGTCCCCCTGCACCCCCACCCACCAGCACTGTGGGGCACCCTCCAGCAGGCCCCCAACTCATGTTCCCCTGCACCCCCACCCCCCAGTACTGTGGGGCACCTGCCAGCAGGCCCCCAACTCATGTCCCCCTGCACCCCCACCCCCCAGCACTGTGGGGCACTTTCCACCAGGCCCCAACTCATGTTCCCCTGCACCCCCACCCCCCAGCACTGTGGGGCACCTGCCAGCAGGCCCCCAACACATGTTCCCCTGCACCCCCACCCCCCAGCACTGTGGGGCACCTGCCAGCAGGCCCCCAACTCATGTCCTCCTGCACCCCCACCCCCCAGCACTGTGGGGCACCCTCCACCAAGCCCCAACTCATGTTCCCCTGCACCCCCACCCCCCAGCACTGTGGGGCACCCTCCAGCAGGCCCCCAACTCATGTTCCCCTGCACCCCCACTCCCCAGCACTGTGGGGCACCTGCCAGCAGGCCCCCAACTCATGTTCCCCTGCACCCCCACCCCCCAGCACTGTGGGGCACCCTCCAGCAGGCCCCAACTCATGTTACCCTGCACCCCCACCCTCCAACACTGTGGGGCACCCTCCACCAGGCTCCAACTCATGTTCCCCTGCACCCCCACCCCCCAGCACTGTGGGGCACCTGCCAGCAGGCCACCAACTCATGTCCCCCTGAACCCCCACCCCCCAGCACTGTGGGGCACCCTCCACCAGGCCCCAACTCATGTTCCCCTGCACCCCCACCCCCCAGCACTGTGGGGCACCTGCCAGCAGGCTCCCAACTCATGTCCCCATGAACCCCCACCCCCCAGCACTGTGTGGCACCTGCCAGAAGGCCCCCAACTCATGTCCCCCTGCACCCCCACCCACCAGCACTGTGGGGCACCCTCCAGCAGGCCCCCAACTCATGTTCCCCTGCACCCCCACCCCCCAGCACTGTGGGGCACCTGCCAGCAGGCCCCCAACTCATATCCCCCTGCACCCCCACCCCCCAGCACTGTGGGGCACCCTCCACCAGGCCCCAAATCATGTTCCCCTGCACCCCCACCCCCCAGCACTGTGGGGCACCTGCCAGCAGGCCCCCAACTCATGTTCCCCTGCACCCCCACCCACCAGCACTGTGGGGCACCTGCCAGCAGGCCCCGAACTCATGTCCCCCTGCACCCCCACCCCCCAGCACTTTGGGGCACCCTCCACCAGGCCCCAACTCATGTTCCCCTGCACCCCCACTCCCCAGCACTGTAGGGCACCTGCCAGCAGGCCCCCAACTCATGTTCCCCTGCACCCCCACCCCCCAGCACTGTGGGGGCACCCTCCACCACGCCCCTACTCATGTCCCCCTGCACACCCACCCCCCAGCACTGTGGGGCACCCTCCAGCAGGCCCCCAACTCATGTCCCCCTGCACGCCCACCCCCCAGCACTGTTGGGCACCCTCTACCAGGCCCCAACTCATGTTCCCCTGCACCCCCACCCCCCAGCACTGTGGGGCACCCTCTAGCAGGCCCCCAACTCATGTTCCCCTGCACCCCCACTCCCCAGCACTGTGGGGCACCTGCCAGCAGGCCCCCAACTCATGTTCCCCTGCACCCCCACCCCCCAGCACTGTGGGGCACCCTCCAGCAGGCCCCAACTCATGTTCCCCTGCACCCCCACCCCCCAACACTGTGGGGCACCCTCCACCAGGCCCCAACTCATGTTCCCCTGCACCCCCACCCCCCAGCACTGTGGGGCACCTGCCAGCAGGCCCCCAACTCATGTCCCCCTGAACCCCCACCCCCCAGCACTGTGGGGCACCCTCCAGCAGGCCCCCAACTCATGTTCCCCTGCACCCCCACCCCCCAGCACTGTGGGGCACCTGCCAGCAGGCCCCCAACTCATGTCCCCCTGCACCCCCACCCCCCAGCACTGTGGGGCACCCTCCACCAGGCCCCAAATCATGTTCCCCTGCACCCCCACCCCCCAGCACTGTGGGGCACCTGCCAGCAGGCCCCCAACTCATGTTCCCCTGCACCCCCACCCCCCAGCACTGTGGGGCACCTGCCAGCAGGCCCCCAACTCATGTCCCCCTGCACCCCCACCCCCCAGCACTTTGGGGCACCCTCCACCAGGCCCCAACTCATGTTCCCCTGCACCCCCACTCCCCAGCACTGTGGGGCACCTGCCAGCAGGCCCACAACTCATGTTCCCCTGCACCCCCACCCCCCAGCACTGTGGGGGCACCCTCCACCACGCCCCAACTCATGTTCCCCTGCACCCCCACCCCCCAGCACTGTGGGGCACCTGCCAGCAGGCCCCCAACTCATGTCCCCCTGCACCCCCACCCCCCAGCACTGTTGGGCACCCTCTACCAGGCCCCAACTCATGTTCCCCTGCACCCCCACCCCCCAGCACTGTGGGGCACCCTCTAGCAGGCCCCCAACTCATGTTCCCCTGCACCCCCACTCCCCAGCACTGTGGGGCACCTGCCAGCAGGCCCCCAACTCATGTTCCCCTGCACCCCCACCCCCCAGCACTGTGGGGCACCCTCCAGCAGGCCCCAACTCATGTTCCCCTGCACCCCCACCCCCCAACACTGTGGGGCACCCTCCACCAGGCCCCAACTCATGTTCCCCTGCACCCCCACCCCCCAGCACTGTGGGGCACCTGCCAGCAGGCCCCCAACTCATGTCCCCCTGAATCCCCACCCCCCAGCACTGTGGGGCACCCTCCACCAGGCCCCAACTCATGTTCCCCTGCACCCCCACCCCCCAGCACTGTGGGGCACCTGCAAGCAGGCCCCCAACTCATGTTCCCCTGCAGCCCCACCCCCCAGCACTGTGCGGCACCTGCCAGCAGGCCTCCAACTCATGTCCCCCTGCACCCCCACCCACCAGCACTGTGGGGCACCCTCCAGCAGGCCCCCAACTCATGTTCCCCTGCACCCCCACCCCCCAGTACTGTGGGGCACCTGCCGGCAGGCCCCCAACTCATGTCCCCCTGCACCCCCACCCCCCAGCACTGTGGGGCACCTTCCACCAGGCCCCAACTCATGTTCCCCTGCACCCCCACCCCCCAGCACTGTGGGGCACCTGCCAGCAGGCCCCCAACACATGTTCCCCTGCACCCCCACCCCCCAGCACTGTGGGGCACCTGCCAGCAGGCCCCCAACTCATGTCCTCCTGCACCCCCACCCCCCAGCACTGTGGGGCACCCTCCACCAAGCCCCAACTCATGTTCCCCTGCACCCCCACCCCCCAGCACTGTGGGGCACCCTCCAGCAGGCCCCCAACTCATGTTCCCCTGCACCCCCACTCCCCAGCACTGTGGGGCACCTGCCAGCAGGCCCCCAACTCATGTTCCCCTGCACCCCCACCCCCCAGCACTGTGGGGCACCCTCCAGCAGGCCCCAACTCATGTTCCCCTGCACCCCCACCCTCCAACACTGTGGGGCACCCTCCACCAGGCCCCAACTCATGTTCCCCTGCACCCCCACCCCCCAGCACTGTGGGGCACCTGCCAGCAGGCCCCCAACTCATGTCCCCCTGAACCCCCACCCCCCAGCACTGTGGGGCACCCTCCACCAGGCCCCAACTCATGTTCCCCTGCACCCCCACCCCCCAGCACTGTGGGGCACCTGCCAGCAGGCCCCCAACTCATGTCCCCCTGAACCCCCACCCCCCAGCACTGTGTGGCACCTGCCAGCAGGCCCCCAACTCATGTCCGCCTGCACCCCCACCCACCAGCACTGTGGGGCACCCTCCAGCAGGCCCCCAACTCATGTTCCCCTGCACCCCCACCCCCCAGCACTGTGGGGCACCTGCCAGCAGGCCCCCAACTCATATCCCCCTGCACCCCCACCCCCCAGCACTGTGGGGCACCCTCCACCAGGCCCCAAATCATGTTCCCCTGCACCCCCACCCCCCAGCACTGTGGGGCACCTGCCAGCAGGCCCCCAACTCATGTTCCCCTGCACCCCCACCCCCCAGCACTGTGGGGCACCTGCCAGCAGGCCCCCAACTCATGTCCCCCTGCACCCCCACCCCCCAGCACTTTGGGGCACCCTCCACCAGGCCCCAACTCATGTTCCCCTGCACCCCCACTCCCCAGCACTGTGGGGCACCTGCCAGCAGGCCCCCAACTCATGTTCCCCTGCACCCCCACCCCCCAGCACTGTGGGGGCACCCTCCACCACGCCCCTACTCATGTCCCCCTGCACACCCACCCCCCAGCACTGTGGGGCACCCTCCAGCAGGCCCCCAACTCATGTCCCCCTGCACCCCCACCCCCCAGCACTGTTGGGCACCCTCTACCAGGCCCCGACTCATGTTCCCCTGCACCCCCACCCCCCAGCACTGTGGGGCACCCTCTAGCAGGCCCCCAACTCATGTTCCCCTGCACCCCCACCCCCCAGCACTGTGGGGCACCCTCCAGCAGGCCCCAACTCATGTTCCCCTGCACCCCCACCCCCCAACACTGTGGGGCACCCTCCACCAGGCCCCAACTCATGTTCCCCTGCACCCCCACCCCCCAGCACTGTGGGGCACCTGCCAGCAGGCCCCCAACTCATGTCCCCCTGAACCCCCACCCCCCAGCACTGTGGGGCACCCTCCACCAGGCCCCAACTCATGTTCCCCTGCACCCCCACCCCCCAGCACTGTGGGGCACCTGCCAGCAGGCCCCCAACTCATGTCCCCCTGAACCCCCACCCCCCAGCACTGTGTGGCACCTGCCAGCAGGCCCCCAACTCATGTACCCCTGCACCCCACCCCCCAGCACTGTCGGGCACCCTCCAGCAGGCCCCCAACTCATGTTCCCCTGCACCCCCACCCCCCAGCACTGTGGGGCACCTGCCAGCAGGCCCCCAACTCATATCCCCCTGCACCCCCACCCCCCAGCACTGTAGGGCACCCTCCACCAGGCCCCAACTCATGTTCCCCTGCACCCCCACTCCCCGGCACTGTGGGGCACCTGCCAGCAGGCTCCCAACTCATGTTCCCCTGCACCCCCACCCCCCAGCACTGTGGGGGCACCCTCCACCAGGCCCCCAACTCATGTTCCCCTGCACCCCCACCCCCCAGCACTGTGGGGCACCTGCCAGCAGGCCCCCAACTCATATCCCCCTGCACCCCCACCCCCCAGCACTGTGGGGCACCCTCCACCAGGCCCCAACTCATGTTCCCCTGCACCCCCAACCCCCAGCACTGTGGGGCACCTGCCAGCAGGCCCCCAACTCATGTTCCCCTGCACCCCCACGCCCCAGCACTGTGGGGCACCTGCCAGCAGGCCCCCAACTCATGTCCCCCTGCACCCCCATCCCCCAGCACTTTGGGGCACCCTCCATCAGGCCCCAACTCATGTTCCCCTGCACCCCACTCCCCAGCACTGTGGGGCACCTGCCAGCAGGCTCCCAACTCATGTTCCCCTGCACCCCCACCCCCCAGCACTGTGGGGGCACCCTCCACCAGGCCCCTACTCATGTCCCCCTGCACACCCTCCCCCCAGCACTGTGGGGCACCCTCCAGCAGGCCCCCAACTCATGTTCCCCTGCACCCCCACCCCCCAGCACTGTGGGGCACCTGCAAGCAGGGCCCCAACTCATGTCCCCCTGCACCCCCACCCCCCAGCACTGTGGGGCACCGTCCATCAGGCCCCAACTCATGTTCCCCTGCTCCCCCCACCCCCCAGCACTGTGGGGCACCTGCCAGCAGGCCCCCAACTCATGTTCCCCTGCACCCCCACGCCCCAGCACTGTGGGGCACCTGCCAGCAGGCCCCCAACTCATGTCCCCCTGCACCCCCACCCCCCAGCACTTTGGGGCACCCTCCATCAGGCCCCAACTCATGTTCCCCTGCACCCCCACTCCCCGGCACTGTGGGGCACCTGCCAGCAGGCTCCCAACTCATGTTCCCCTGCACCCCCACCCCCCAGCACTGTGGGGGCACCCTCCACCAGGCCCCCAACTCATGTTCCCCTGCACCCCCACCCCCCAGCACTGTGGGGCACCTGCCAGCAGGCCCCCAACTCATATCCCCCTGCACCCCCACCCCCCAGCACTGTGGGGCACCCTCCACCAGGCCCCAACTCATGTTCCCCTGCACCCCCAACCCCCAGCACTGTGGGGCACCTGCCAGCAGGCCCCCAACTCATGTTCCCCTGCACCCCCACGCCCCAGCACTGTGGGGCACCTGCCAGCAGGCCCCCAACTCATGTCCCCCTGCACCCCCATCCCCCAGCACTTTGGGGCACCCTCCATCAGGCCCCAACTCATGTTCCCCTGCACCCCACTCCCCAGCACTGTGGGGCACCTGCCAGCAGGCTCCCAACTCATGTTCCCCTGCACCCCCACCCCCCAGCACTGTGGGGGCACCCTCCACCAGGCCCCTACTCATGTCCCCCTGCACACCCACCCCCCAGCACTGTGGGGCACCCTCCAGCAGGCCCCCAACTCATGTTCCCCTGCACCCCCACCCCCCAGCACTGTGGGGCACCTGCAAGCAGGGCCCCAACTCATGTCCCCCTGCACCCCCACCCCCCAGCACTGTGGGGCACCGTCCATCAGGCCCCAACTCATGTTCCCCTGCACCCCCCACCCCCCAGCACTGTGGGGCACCTGCCAGCAGGCCCCCAACTCATGTCCCCCTGCACCCCCACCCCCCAGCACTGTGGGGCACCCTCCACCAGGCCCCAACTCATGTTCCCCTGCACCCGCAACCCCCAGCACTGTGGGGCACCCTCCAGCAGGCCCCCAACTCATGTTCCCCTGCACCTCCACTCCCCAGCACTGTGGGGCACCTGCCAGCAGGCCCCCAACTCATGTTCCCCTGCACCCTCACCCCCCAGCACTGTGGGGCACCCTCCACCAGGCCCCAACTCATGTTCCCCTGCACCCCCAACCCCCAGCACTGTGGGGCACCCTCCAGCAGGCCCCCAACTCATGTTCCCCTGCACCCCCACTCCCCAGCACTGTGGGGCACCTGCCAGCAGGCCCCCAACTCATGTTCCCCTGCACCCTCACCCCCCAGCACTGTGGGGCACCCTCCACCAGGCCCCAACTCATGTTCCCCTGCACCCCCACCCCCCAGCACTGTGGGGCACCTGCCAGCAGGCCCCCAACTCATGTCCCCCTGCACCCCCATCCCCCAGCACTGTGGGGCACCCTCCACCAGCCCCCAACTCATGTTCCCCTGCACCCCCACCCCCTAGCACTGTGGGCCACCTGCCAGCAGGCCCCCAACTCATGTTCCCCTGCAACCCCACCCCCCAGCACTGTGTGGCACCTGCCAGCAGGCCCCCAACTCATGTCCCCCTGCACCCCCACCCCCCAGCACTGTGGGGCACCCTCCAGCAGGCCCCCAACTCATGTTCCCCTGCACCCCCACCCCCTAACACTGTGGGGCACCTGCCAGCAGGCCCCCAACTCATATCCCCCTGCACCCCCACCCCCCAGCACTGTGGGGCACCCTCCACCAGGCCCCAACTCATGTTCCCCTGCACCCCCAGCCCCCAGCACTGTGGGGCACCTGCCAGCAGGCTCCCAACTCATGTTCCCCTGCACCCCCACCCCCCAGCACTGTGGGGCACCTGCCAGGAGGCCCCCAACTCATGTCCCCTGCACCCCCACCCCCCAGCACTTTGGGGCACCCTCCACCAGGCCCCAACTCATGTTCCCCTGCACCCCCACCCCCCAGCACTGTGGGGCACCCTCCAGCAGGCCCCCAACTCATGTTCCCCTGCACCCCCACTCCCCAGCACTGTGGGGCACCTGCCAGCAGGCCCCCAACTCATGTTCCCCTGCACCCCCACCCCCCAGCACTGTGGGGCACCCTCCACCAGGCCCCAACTCATGTCCCCCTGCACCCCGACCCCCCAGCACTGTGTGGCACCCTCCACCAGGCCCCCAACTCATGTTCCCCTGCACCCCCACCCCCCAGCACTGTGGGGCACCTGCCAGCAGGCCCCCAACTCATGTCCCCCTGCACCCCCACCCCCCAGCACTGTGGGGCACCCTCCACCAGGCCCCAACTCATGTTCCCCTGCACCCCCACCCCCCAGCACTGTGGGAAAGCTGCCAGCATGCCCCCAACTCATGTCCCCCTGCACCCCCACCCCCCAGCACTGTGGGGCACCCTCCACCAGGCCCCAACTCATGTTCCCCTGCACCCCCACCCCCCAGCACTGTGGGGCACCTGCCAGCAGGCCCCCAACTCATGTTCCCCTGCACCCCCACCCCCCAGCACTGTGCGGCACCTGCCAGAAGGCCCCCAACTCATGCCCCCCTGCACCCCCACCCCCCAGCACTGTGGGGCACCCTCCAGCAGGCTCCAACTCATGTTCCCCTGCACCCCCACCCCCCAGCACTGTGGGGCACCTGCCAGCAGGCCCCCAACTCATGTCCCCCTGCACCCCCACCCCCCAGCACTGTGGGGCACCCTCCACCAGGCCCCAACTCATGTTCCCCTGCACCCCCACCCCCCAGCAATGTGGGGCACCTGCCAGCAGGCCCCCAACTCATGTCCCCCTGCAACCCCACCCCCCAGCACTGTGGGGCACCCTCTACCAGGCCCCAATTCATGTTCCCCCTGCACCCCCACCCCCCAGCACTGTGGGGCACCCTCCAGCAGGCCCCCAACTCATGTTCCCCTGCACCCCCACTCCCCAGCACTGTGGGGTGCCTGCCAGCAGGCCCCCAACTCATGTTCCCCTGCACCCCCACCCCCCAGCACTGTGGGGCACCCTCCACCAGGCCCCAACTCATGTTCCCCTGCACCCCCACCCCCCAGCACTGTGGGGCACCCTCCAGCAGGCCCCCAACTCTTGTTCCCCTGCACCCCCACCCCCCCAGCACTGTGGGGCACCTGCCAGCAGGCCCCCAACTCATGTTCCCCTGCACACCCACCCCCCAGCACTGTGGGGCACCCTCCATCAGCCCCAACTCATGTTCCCCAGCCAACATGTCATCACAATCTAGATCCCTGGTCCCTATGGTCAGCCTCCAAATGCCAAACACCCACCCGAGTATTGCATCCACCCACTTAGAAATGGCAACAACATGACAGAACCCCAATTGCAAGTTTGGAAATGAACACATGTCCCTCACATACACCCAATGGGTGTCAGTGAATCTCAAAACCCATATCATGATATGCATGAAACCAATGAGATGATACTACACATTGAAGTTTGAACAAAAAATATGTATTAAAGGAAACATAAATTGAATCAAAAATAAACAAACAGAAATGGGAATTCAAAAAAATAAAAAGCAGCATGTCCGTGAAATAATGCAAAACCAAAAATCATAATCCAAAGGAATGGTGTCCAAAGTCACAGTCCACAAAAGAAAATCCAATGGAAAATCATAATTGAAAGCCGTTGCTCCATGGGTAAATTGTAAAAAAAAAAGAAAATCCAACAGTCAACTATATACAGATGAACAAGCCAGGGTCCATAATCCCAACAGAAGAAATGAAGCCTATCTAATAACACTACCTAATAAAAAAAAACTATATACAAAAATGTGGCCCATTGTCCAAAAGGTCCAAAAAAAATGCAAAACCAAAGGAAACCTAACACTAACGACAGAACTATTTACAAGGGCAGCGGACTAGTCCGACGGCTCACTTTTGGATGTCCCGGGCCAGGGCATCATCAAACTCCTGCTCAATGTCCCCGAGGCGGTCCTCCTCCATGGCCCCGAGGGTCCGCTGGGCCGTCGACGTGTCCACCTCCAACCCCCTGCGGAATGCCTCAAGGCACTCGGCCCGCCTCAGGGCCCTCCGCATGGAGTTCTCCGCCCTGACCATCGTGAGCCGTGCCTCTTCCGGCCACTGCCGCTCCGCATCTATGGCGTGGCCCAACCGCTGCCACACGGAAGACACTTTCTGTCCTGGGTCCTCCTGCCCTCCGGCCGATGCCTGCCCCTCCGATGTTGAAGGCCCCGAGCCATCATGGCTCCCACCACCTTGCTGCTGCTGCTGTGCCTCTGCCCGTTCACTGCCTCCTGCTGCCTGCACATCCTCCGCTGGCTGGGGTGCAGTCGTTGATGTGGCCACCCCTGCTGGACGTCCGACTCCCGACTGTGGCAGGGATGCCTCCTCCACCAGCCTGGCCGCACCGTCAGAGGCAGCTCCACAGGGCACCCAGGTGACTGATGGGTGGGAAGATGGCATGGAGGACGACTGGCGCATAGGGGGTTCAGTTGAGGAGGGGGTCGTAGCAAGCCCCATCAAACGGAGGAATCTGGCCTGGGTGACCTGTCCCAGTAGGCCGACGCGGTCAACGAGCCATTCGAGATGACGTGCAGTCTCCTCATGAAAAGACTGCAGATCACCTCGCATGGCCCGTTGACGCAACGCCACACCAGTCAGGACAGGCTCAACCCGGACCCGGATAGCCACGTCCGCAGGCAGAGGAAGGCCAGTTGTCGTGAGCTCATCCCCTGCCTGAAAACGGGTCTGGACGTAGGCATCCCTGCTGGTGCAAGATGATGCAGGGACAGGATCAGGGACAGGATTGCACACAGGCACCTCCGCGGCGGCCTGTGCTGCCTCCTGTCCCTGGTCCTGCACTGCACCACTAGCACCAGTTGAATCCCCACCTCCAGTGCCCGTCTCTGTTGCTTGCACGGCCTCCTCCTCCACCAAACCCCCCACCAACCTGGATGACTCCGTGCCATCTTCCCCAATTGGGCCCTGTGGGATCCCAGCTGCCCCTTCTGCTGCCGAGGAGTCCAACTCCAACCTCCGCCTCTTGGACCTCCCCCCGGCAGCTGCGGCCTGGGACGCGGCACCAGACTCCTCACTCCCCGACGAGATGACAACCTGGGAGAGGAGCCGGGCCTTGCGTCTCCGGCTGGCGGTGGGATCCCCGCCGCTGTGCTCCACAGCACCTTCTCCGCCCTCTTCATCAGTTGACGCTGCAGACAGGGAGAAAGAAAACACAGGCATCAGGGCACTGTACAATGGAAACATACACACATGACAGTTGTACATGAGTGGCATTGGCAAACCTCAGACATGCCATCACAATCCCCAACATACATGTCATTTCAACTTGCACACATGAGCCATAAAACAGCCATATCGCAACTGCCAGCACCATCCATACACATACAACAGCATGAGCAGGCAATGGTGAGCCAGACATCACATGCAACACAGGGAGTGCACTACACATGTACACACACCACCACACTTGCATGCATGTGTACACCTCTGGCAAGTGTTGCAGTGTTCAGATGGGCATCCATGTCACAACTGCCAATCAGGCTTCCACATCCCGCTGTCACATGCATCCATGTTGCATCACTGTTGCACCATTGTCAAATACACACACATGCACATGTACACAGTGCTGATACATGCAGCTGAAAACAACATACATGGGTGACATCACGAACATGTCTACTTACATACACATTTATCCAAACATGTGTGCCCACACAACTGCATTTGGCATGCAAGCCTACACACACAAGCACCATCCATGTCTCACACATTACAGCCCTCACATGTGTTAGCCTCACGGCCCTGTACACCCTCACCCATACTCGACCTCATACAAACAGATGTGCAACCTGCACACTACTGAAACATCACCACACGCACAGCTCACAATCAGGATGCATGTACACTTACCGCTCGACTCCAGACGGTTCTGCCTCTCAAGGACCTGGACGTGAAGCGCTGGGGATATGCGTTCCAGGACCCTCATCTGATCTTCCGACAAGTGGCCCCGGCGCCCCTTAGCATCCGCTGCCTTCAAGAGGCGCCGGGCCTTGTTCAGGGTCCTGGACCTGAAGTACTCCCAGCGCTTCTTGACATGTTGGAAGTCGCGGACTGCCACCCCCTCTGCGTTGATGGCAGTCACGATGTCCGTCCAGATCCGAGTCCGTCCTTCCTTGTCGGCGCGGGAACTTCCGAAGAGGGCATCATACTGCCCCAGGACTTGCTCCACCAGGACACCAACTTCCCTGGCACTGAAGCTGGTGCCCCTCTGCCTCTCTGGCTGGGGGTTGTCAGTGGTGCCAGATGTTGCAGTGCCCGACATGACAACCCCAGAGGCAGGAGTGGGTGGGCAACTGGGTCCTGGGGCTGGGCTGTGGAGCGATGGAATCCCAGTCGGGAGTCTTCGGTTCCAGCAGGGGTGGTCACAGCAACAGCACCCCTGGCTGATGTGTAGGCAGCAAATGGCAGGGCACGTGGGCAGCAGGCAGTCAGGCAGCAGCAGATTGCAGGTGGGAGCGTGCTCGGGGCTATGGGGGGCAGTAATTCGTCCTTCTGGGCAGGAGAGTGGTCTTCCGTGTGCTTACGCGTGGCCAGCTTGATATGGAGTAATTTGGCACATGAAAATTCTGCACGTCAGCGTGTAATTCGAGGAAAGGCCCTTAGCACATAAGCGTGTCTGCACGCATACGCAATTTCATTGGACAGAAGGCCCCTCAAGCGCAAGCGCCCCTGTGATGTGACGCGCGCAGGCGTGCATGGGCATTTCAGTGCGCGTGAAAAAATGCATGTCCGCGTGTAATCCGAGGAAAGGGCCCATGCGCGTAAGTGACGTGATGCGCGCGGGCGTTTCCCTCAGCACGGGTTAAAGGTGAGCAGGGCCAGCAGTTCGCTGTACGTGCCTTTCGTGGAGACCGACGTGTGTTGCTGCTTCTTGTTGTTTCGCGCGCCATCACAGCTATCAAGGACGTATCTCTTCTTTTGGCGGGGGTATTGGCTACGCGTGTTTATCTGCATCGCGCTATTCAGACGGTGAGTCGCACACGCTTTTTTTCCCACTGCGGGTGCCCCTGTGTATCGCACCCATTTTTGATGTCATAGTAGCCTGCGTGTCCCACGCGTACGCGTTATTCGTGTTACTGGGTGCCACCGCGTACTGCGGGAGGTTGAATCCACGCACGTAGGCTGCAGGGTTGCGTGCACGGTTTTACTGCAGTTTTGGGGTGCCTGAGCGTTGCGTGAACCGTCACTACATCACTGGGGTCACATACAGCCTTGCAGGTGCAGGGGGGCTGTTAACATCTTGCTTCCCACCCCCTTCACCCCAATTGCCCAGGTCAATTGTGGTGTACACCTCCCATTGGCACCACTCCATCTGTGCCGACACTACTACATCTGTGCCATGGTTGGGAGGCCACCAAAGGTGAGGGGCGCCTCAGCTGGGCGTACTCCTCGTGGTGGGCATAGTCTGGGATGTGGCCGTGGTGACCAGGGAGTAGGGGGACTCCAGGGTGTCCAGGGTGGCCACAGAGGGGGAAGAGGCAGGGGTGCGCCACTTGAGCACAATGTTGTGCCATGTGTCGGTGCAGTCATGCCACCACCCCCTGTGGTTCCGGGGATGCAGCTTCTGCATCTGGCACTGGCGCCCGTGTGACCCGGCAGTCCGTTCCATCGACTGCCACGGCCCCAAGGGTAGTGGTAGCTGCAGGTGCAGCTGTGGACACCGCCACCCAGGCTCAGGGTCTGCCAGCGCAGGCTGCGTTGGCACTTGAGGAGCCCTTGGTGGATCTCCAACAGGCCAGGAGGGAAACCATAGGGGCAGGCCGGGCTGATCAGACCAAGACACGTGTCCCTGGGGCAGTCATGTCATCAGCTGCCCCGAACAGCCGGGTGTTGGCAAGTGCAGGGGCAGATGCACCCAACAACACCCCGGTTGTGAGTCTGCCAACCAGGACCGTTGCGGTCAATGACCCTGCCACAGCTGATGTTGCTGCGCAGGGTCCATTAGAGGGCACCCAGCTGCCACTGACACAAGTCAGGCCTTTGGTCGTCCCTCCACCTGCCACTCCCTCAGCTCAATCCACCGAACCCACTGGCCATACCGGTCAGGGCGGCATTAGCCAGCCAGGGTCTGCGCCACAGTCCAAGAGGAGGAAGGTTGCACCTGCAGCACAGGCTGGGACCCCACACACAGCCACGACCTCCTGCACGTCGAGGAAGAAGCCTTTCTGCAAGCAGGAACTGGACTTCCTTGTGGACTACGTGCGGGGCCACAGCCGTGACATGCTAGTGGATGCCAATAGTCAGACTACGGCTGCCCAACGTGACACCCACTGGAATCATGTTGCGGAACATGTCAGTTAATTCGGCCATGAGGTGTGCACGGCGCAAGAGTGCAAAAAGCGTTGGAATGACATCAAACGCAGCACTAAGGCTAAGCGTGCCTCTAATTACAACTTGACTCTGGTGACTGGCGGTGGGCCTGCACTAGAGGAGGAAGAGCTCACTCTGCATGAGGCACTCGTTGCGGAGTTCATACCACCTGAATTGGTCGAAGGAGTGGGAGAGATGCTGGACTTTGATGCCCAGTCCAATGAGTGTTGATGCGTGTTTGTTGAGGACGTGTGTGTTTCACTTGTGGGATGTGTTGTGCATGATTGCCACTACATGTGACGTGTACATGGTTCTGATGTGTAAGTAATGCAATGCTTCCGTGATGCATGTCTCCTCTGCCTGCATGCGGGGACTCCATGTAGGCATGCTCCCTTGCCCCTCCTCCGCCACTCTGCACCCCAGTTCCACCTTTGCACTGGTCTGCTTCAATCTTGCCAATGTTTACTTTCTTGTTCATGCGTCCTGTGTAGATGCTAACTTCCAGCGCAGAATCTGCCAGAAATATGCCGTGTGGTACAGCCTTAGTACTTGATGCAGGGTATCTCACTTGTACTGTGCATAGGTCAGATGTCCCACAGGGACATGAGTGCCCATTCATGCTCCATGTGCATTGCACGCATGCCCCTATGTGTCCTTGACTGGATGATCACTGTAATACAAGTCCTTGGTTACATACATTGCATGGCATCTCATCAGCCTTCCCATGCCAACTGTGGCTCAGTACTGCGTTGCACACATGTTTAGGGTCTGACAATCTGTGTGGCTCACAGGCCTCAGCCTGTTCAATGGCCAATGACTCTGTCCAAGTGTTGTTGTGTCTTCTCCACACATGTGCGGCATCCAGAGTTTTCATCATGTGTCCTGCTTACTTTCCCATCATCATTTGCAGTGTTGTCACGTGAATCACATTAAGCTGTTGATGCCAGTCAACACTGCCTGTCAATACACAGGTGTATGGTCATCCTTTTGATACCATGCTAGGCATCCCTGCTTTGGTACTGGGGTGGAGGGGTGCTTGGCTTCTAGATATGGTACACATTGAATGCACAATGCAAGTGATGCCTGAATTTGACCTTGCACTGCCTTCACATTTCCTGGGACACACCATGGAGTCCTTGTACATGTAGGTAGTGAGTGGCGTACACATTTTTTGCAGTGCATAGACCCACTTCCATGGAAACTGCCACCTTTCAACAGGTCTGATCACAGAAGCTATTCAAAGTTGACCCAGCATGCATGCCAGGTTATATGTTGTGTGTCACATGTCTGCCTGATGCGTTTGATGTCGGTGTGTGTGTGTGTTGTGTGCTTCTGACATGTGTAGTGACCTTTTTTCTCTCTATTATTCAGGGGATGACGCAATGGAGGCAGAGGATGGTGTTGTCATGCCAGACACAGAGTTGTTACCACTACATCAACCCGGCACTAGTGGGGGTCGTGGGGTGGTAGGCCACGAAAACCCCCAAGTGCTACAGTCCATCTTGTCTCTGGCTGCCTATGAGTCCAGCCTTGATGATGACTCTGACGTCCATGTTGAGTTGGATGAGCATCAAGTCCATGTGTCAGGGGTGAGTTATTCTGATGTGGACACTCCTCTGTCTGCGACACCTGCACTGAGGGATCAGACAGTCTTGGTTCCTCCGCCCATGGTGGATCGGGACGCAGGGTCACCCTCCACACCAGTCACTGATGTGCCTGGGACATCATGTCGACGGGGGCATGTAGTCGTGCAGCCGCGGGCGGTGCCAACACAGCGAGGACCCCCGGTCCTTGGGTCCCGCAGGGGTCAATCCCGGCAACGCGGTCGCCGCGCGCAACCTCAGTATACTGAGTGGGAGCAAGACATGACTACCAATTCCGAACGGCAGGGGGCAGCAATGGAGAACATCGCTGAGAGCATGGAGCGTGTGGCCCGATCTGTGCTCCCCCCTGCTAGGCAGGTGCTTCTCCAGCAGCAGACGGCACGGTCCACAGCCCGCTCGTTCAGGCTGGGCATGGCGGCCTCAGACAGGGCACGCCAGGCTGAAATGTCATCTCTGCGTCAAGCAATTGCTGCTCACGCAGAGGCGCACATGGATGCCCTGAGGGAGGAGTATGCTTCCCTCAAATCCACTCTGGGTGTCCTTATGATGTCCCAGAGGCAGCGGGCAGAGGAGAGGTTTGCACAGCTTGAGCGTAGCATCTCGGCTCAGCTACAGGCTTGCCAGGAGGTGCAGTGGTTGTCCAGCCAGGCCTTGCAGGAGGAACTCCGTGTTACACGTGATACCTTGCAAGAGGAAGCACGTGTATCACGTGAGGTTCTGCATGCACAACTACGTCACATCGCCACACAGAACCAGGCTCACCCGTCCGGCAGACTTGCTGCCGACGAGGGGCAAGCTGTGGCTAGGCGTGGCCAGGCTACTGTGCCATGTCCTCCTTTCCAGGATGAGCCAGACTCGGACGACCATCTATCTCCCACATAGGTCGGGCTGTGTAGGCGTTGAGCCCATGGAGGTTTTTTTTTTGGCTCAGCATCATCGCATGTGGATGTTGAGCAGCACCCCATACCTCCCCCCTCCTGGGTGCCTCCCCTCCCCCCCGGGTCGTATGTGGCCATTTTTGATTTTTCTTTTAGTTTAGTTAGTTAAGTTTCTGTTTGATAGTTAGTTTAATTAGGTAATGTAGGTTTTCCATAGTTAGTGTAATTAGTTAATACAGTTTAAAATTGCTTGTCTATTGTGCTTTCATGTGACGGTGCGGTGCTTTGTGGCTTTTGAGGGCACCCACTGTCTGTTCCAGCTGGGCCCTTCAGGCTTGTCTTGTGTATGTGTTTGCTGCTTGGGGTCCTTGACTCACATATGCCACTCCTGCCTCCCTTATCCATGGGCTCGCAAGGATGGTTCGGTGTCACAACCTATTATACAAGGGCATATCTGTGGCATGTCTGGTGCTGTGTGACTTGTGTTGACACCCCTAGTGGGGATGATTTCGGTGTTATTGTCCACTGTTCAGCTTTTGCTAGATGGGGTGTTTCATGATTAATGTGTACATTCATTGCTATGCATTGTGTAGTATGTTTCTTATCTTTACTGTACACGTGCTTGTTGCAATTCATGCCATAGATAGTGTTCCACACTTTGGATGTGAAAGACGGACTGATGGTGTGATTTCTGATGTAACTCTCTGACATGGTCAAGTAATGAGATGCCTGAAGAGACACACACAGATGACTTTAAAGCATTAATCATGTGTTTCATGCCCTTTCTGCAGGGGGATGAGCCTCCAGAGCACCTTTGCCAGCAGACATGGTCTATTGGACGTCGGAATTCTGGACACGTTTGTTGGTGCCCACATGCACATGTGTGCACAAGCAGAGGCACAGGGATTGCAGACCTACATCCTGGAACTGCTGACGTGTTCCAAGGAACTCCAGGCAAGGTGAGCAGCACAGGGGGGCCACAACACAGCAAAGTTTGCACCAGGCGAGTTGCACATGCAGGCTTAGTCACAGCACTGAGGGTGAGCTTGGACGAATATTGGTGTTGAAGCACACAATGCAGCTCAGATGTGTTGGTGGACTGATGGCTGTTGATTGTAAGGTTGTCTGGGACACCTGCAGGGGCAGTGGCGCATACCCTCCGGTACACCAAGGTCCATTGAGGCACTTGTATCAACCATGTAGCCTTCCGAGACATGGAAAGGGGCAGCTCACAGGGACAGACAGCAAGGGACATACTCGGGTGCAGTGCATTTCATTTCCATGTACATTTTGATAAATGCACTGCCAACTTTGTTTCGGTCATGGTGGTACACTACTTGCTCTGAAGTCATGCCTTGCTATATGGGTCTGTCTGCTTACCCAGGGAACATTGCATGTTGTGTGAATTGTGACTCATTGGTGTTCCATTTGCCACGCACCCACCTTCGGCTGACTTACTGCATTGACTGTGTATGACCCATCACAGGGGTAATGTTATATATGGGTACGAAGAATCTACACCAGATTGTCTGTTTGTAGAGTAGTTTGTTGCTATGGGGCATGTTTGGTTGTGTGTTTTTGTGTAATGGGCACGTACAGGTTGTTGACTGTGGCTCTCTTTGCAGCATTGAAGTGCTCCTGTAACCGGACCTGAGAGTGCGCAGGCAGGAGGCCAGCACTCAAAACCAGAGCTAAGTGTCTTGTAGTTTTTCTTTCAAACTGCTCTGCATAGGCTTGCTGGGGGGTGCACTAATGCATGGATGAATGTGTATTTCAATTTGGTATGTTTTTTTCCCTCTAATCACCCGGAATCCTATCCAATTTTGAACCCTGTACCCTCTACCCGGTGTTCCTGCTTCCCGTACCTATCCAAGCAACGTTCCCTAACCCTCTTTCCCCGCTGGGGTTGTGGATGCCTGTGTAAGCCCCAAACTTGCAGGTGTCAAAACCCTAGAGGGGGTGGTTGGTTCGTGCATCTCCTAAGCCTGGACTACAGAAGGCCATGACAATGATGTCCAAGTTTGTTTGGATTGTGTATGTGTTCATGCAGGTAGTACATTTACTGTGCATTCCCTACTTTCATGTGTCATTCCTCCTCCCCTCTCCTGCCACTCATTCCAGTTATCCAGTGTGCCAACACCTGTCCCGACTGCATATCCCTGACCCTCCTTCCCCACCAGGGTCTCAGAGGCCTGTGTGAGTTTGACCTTGCAGGCACCCGGGACACGGTGGGGGTGGTTGTTTCGTGACACTCCCGCGCCTGTACACGGGACCTGTGACAGTACACATCCGTTCATGGTGCATCATTCTATGTTATGTAACACACATGGTTCACATCCTGTTGTGACATTGTTTTACTGTGCTACCTTGGTTGTTACATCATTGTGGTAGTACTTGGCCTTTGTGAGGTACTGCTACGTGAAGTCATCTACTGGAGGGTGTTCTGGTTCATTTTTCTGGCTTGGATTTTGTGATTTTGTAAATGAGTGTGGACTCTGAGGGTACAGGCACCTTTTTACACACAAGGTGGGAGATGGTGGCGAAGGGGAAAGGTGATCCTGTGGCCATGTGGAATTGAGGGTTGAAGGCTCCATGACCTAGGTGCAGTTGTTCAGTGGGTCATGGTCATTTGTGAGGGAGGGGGGGGGGTTGTTGTTGATAGTTGCCTTGCCCTGCAGTGTGATGGGAACCCTGACATTGTAATGGTGGTATCCTATGTACATGTTGTGTTCTGCTGATTAATGCCTGTTCATGTGTTGTGTTTACCTTTCAGGTGCGAGGGGATAGTTGTGGTTTGACATGCTGGGGTGTACACATGGTGAATGTTCACATGTGATGTGTAGAGGACACTGATGGTCACTTGATTGCACATGCATATGTAGAGTGCATGTCCTTACTGACCCACACACTTGCATTCTGATGCACTACATGTACAACCACCCTTGCATATCCATGTGTACACTGTTTGCCTTCTGGTGCCCACTGTGTACCTGCAGCACATGTTCTGTGACCAATTATGGATCCTGTACATGCCTAATTTGCTTTTTGATGTGGTCTGTCGCTTAGATGTGATGCTCAGGGTGTGCATCACACACAATGGCTGTTCACTGTGCTGTGCGCTGAGCAGTGTGTTGCAGGAGTTGGACACAGCACACAGAAGCTGCAGTGTTGATTTTGCAATGCACAATGTGCATGTAGACAGGCATTCATTGTTATGTTACGTCTTTAAATCTTGTAATGCATTTGGAAATGATTTATTTTGGGTGGGAGGTTGTTGGTCAGTCATTTCATCTGATTCCATGTCAGGCATCATTGTCTGATGACACAGTACATTTTGGACATGGCAATGTGTACCTTATTGTTACTGTGTTGGTGTATGGGTATTGCTTGCCATGTCATGTTGTGGTTTGGGAGGGTTTGAGTGACATAACAGTGATGGCCATGGCCTGTTTTGCAGGTGTGTGTGATTCACACCTTGCATGTCAGGGTCATCCGCTTCTCAAAGCAACTAGCTGGGGGTAGATCTCTCTCCCCGGCAGGGGCCTCCCTCTGGAACAGCCTTCCTGCCTCACTGGAACTTGAGGAGAACCATCTCCGGTTCGGGAAGCACCTCAAGACCTTCCTCTTTGCTTCTGCTTCCTCTCTGCCTCTCCCTTGCAAAATTCTTCACTGGAACTGCACTGGATCTGCAACTGGGCCACTCTCACCGACCTCGGTCCCTGGCCCAGCCACTCTCCACTTGCACTGCCTCCCTGGCAACCCCTGCACTGCGGGACTGTCTCTCTATCCCTACAGCCCCCCCTTCCCAGTACTTGTCTGCACTTACCTTTGCAGTTGCCACCAGCGTGCCTATGTATTTGTTTTTTAGTCTACTTACCCTGTACTGCACTCCCCCCTACCCTTCCCCTTGCACTTTTCCCTTCCCCCTACCCCTGCACTTGCACAATCTAAATGACACCTGGCTTAGTAGTATCGTTGTCTGTCTTCCCTTGTTCCCCCCTCCCTGCCTCATCGCACCTTGAAATACTTGTGTATAGGCCATATCATGTCATGTCATATGTGTGCCTTTTGGTCACACAGGATAGCTTGTGTTTAAGTAGCTAGGGATGCAGACAATGTGGCACTTCCATGGCAACTATCTCAGGGTGGTAGGGTTGTGACAGTTGACTGTCTCTTTGTCATCATCGATTGTCACCTGGTATGTGCCAGGCCTGTGTGCACTCCGCAGGGGTGGGAGTTTAGGTGAAAAATGTGGCCACAAGCTGGGTCCGGGCTTCCTCGCCAGGTGCCCTGTCCCCGCCCATGAGCAGCGCCTGTGCCTGTGGTTGGGGATGTGGGGGCACCACCATGTCCACCGGTACGCCCTGCCGTGTTGCAACATTGTGCAGGACACATGCTGCCACAATGATCCTGCACACTACTGGGGGTGCATAGAGTAGCTGCCCGCCAGAGCGGTCAAGGGAGCGAAAACGTGACTTGAGCACTCCGAATGTGCGCTCCACTATGGCCCTGGTTGCAAGATGGGCGGCGTTGTATCTTACCTGGGGTTGTGTGGTGGGGTTCCGGATTGGCGTCATCATGTGGTTGCTCAGAGGGTAGGCACTGTCCCCTGGGGAGGTGTAAATGGTTGTGATTATTGGTGTTTGTGTATTTGTGTGTGTGTGTGTGACATGCATGCATGTGCAAGGGCATTTATACTCACCTACGAGCCATGTGTCGCCATGCTGACCAGCTTCCAGGGCCCGGCTCAGGGCGGACATTCTGTATATGAAACTGTCATGGGTGGAGCCAGGGTAGTTTGCATAGACAGAGGTGATGATTCCCTTTGCATCGCATACCACCTGTACATTGATGGAATGCCAGTGCTTGCGGTTTCGGTAGATGTGCTCAGTGGCCCTAGGTGGACGTAGGGCCACATGGGTGCAATCTATGGCACCGAGCACATTGGGGAAGTGTGCCACCCTGAAAAAATCCAGGACAACGGCTTGCCTTTCTGCGGGTGTTCTGGGCATGTATATGTGCCTGCCGACTGAGGGGCGCGCTGTCATGATTGCCAGTACCTGGTGTAGGCAGCGTGACTGCGTGGCCTGTGAGACCCCCCCCCCCACTATGGCAGTAGTCCGCTGAAATGACCCAGTGGCCAAAAAATGCAGGACATTGAGCACCTTCTCCAAGGGGCTCAATGCTTGGGAGCAAAGGGTGGGGGAGGTAAGGTCATCTTCCCACTCCCTGACCAGGTCTAGGATGATACGAGGTGGAAACCTATACCTGCCGTATACCTGGTCGTCAGACATCCCAAAAAGGCTTGTCCGTGGTGCAAAAATGCGTGCCCTGGCTATTCTCCTCCTCCTGCGGTGTCCCACGATCAGTGCTGCGACAAATGGGGCATTCATCGTAGCTGTATATACGTGTTTGTTGTTTGCGCGCACTTTTATACTGTGTGCGGGGACGCTTCGGCCTGCCTTCATGTGGCGGACGCGTTGACGCCTGTGCGCGTCTTTTGCCGTGCGCGGGTTTCCCGTATTCGAATCCATGAATACGGGTTGTTGGCGTGCGTGTGGGCGTTCCGTGTAGTTCCCGGCAGTACTTCCCCAGTTACACCTTCTTTTTCACGCATTATTCTCCATTCCGCTTGTTACGCCCACTGTTCCGCCCACTTTGGTTGTGTGCGCCGCACTATGTGCGCTTTTGCTGTGCGCGTAGCGCACGCCGTGTGTGCCTGCGTGCGCCATGGCAGGATTGGGCGCACGGACAGCGGGAAACACGCGCAGCGTCTTCCTTGAATCGCACGCGTGCGCGTGCGCTGCGTTTCTCACGCTTGCGCTACCTTGCGCCTTCTTGCGCTCGGATTTTCAGCGCACGTTTGCTCCATGCATCGACCCCTAAAACTGCGGACCGCTGCAATGCAACCAAATAGTTGTTTCTTCGTTGCCAGGCTGTGTTCATATGTCCGTAGTAACTTATTCTGTACTTGCTCGCACAGAGGAACTGTAAACATGCATTATTGTTACCATATTAAATTGAAAAGTTACTTATAAAATTAATGATCCTCCACATATTCATGCTCTTTTAACCCACATTGTTGTTGACAAATTCATCTTTTAACACACTTTTTCTAATAATTATAATATCTTCTGAATTATCCACAATATATGTGATGAGAAAGAAAAAAAAAACAGCAAAAATCACTACTGCCTGTAGCAAGTCCGAATTATGTGCAGGGGACCACCAATCTTAGCACTTACATGCTTGTGGGTCCCCTGTATGCAATTTTGTTTGAAAAATGAAACAATTAAAACCGACCAACTTGCCTTTACTCTCTGCTTCTACTCTCCGTTTTGTAGAAACATGTAAATGCTGCCTGCAAATAATACTCTGCAGATGGTATTTACAATGGTTTCCTAGGGAATCCACCTACTGTTAGAAGGTAATTAATGTATGTGGATTTTACAGAAATATATTTGTTTAATGCCAGCAGGAGAGTTTATGTTTGTGAAGGCGTAAAATATGCCACAACACCACGCCTTTTACGCATATACCTAGGGTAGGGCAAAACACTATGGGGCTTTTAATTGCCCACTCATTTCCCCCACAAAAGTCCCAACACCATGCCTTCCCTGACATCTGCTTCACCCTGCCTCATGACTTCTGCTGCCCCCTGGTCCTGAATAATGTTGCCCGATTCACCTCTGCCTACTGCTGCCCTCTGCCCCTCACTTCCGCTTCCCCTGCTTCCCGGACTACTGGGGGCATGCTGTCCATGCCCCCTAACTACTGATGCTGCTTGCAATCCTTGATTTATGCTGCCCCTGATCCTCCTGACTTCTTGTCCTCACTGCCCCCAGCTACCTGTGCACCCCTATACAGGTGACTCCCTTATGTGTATGCCTTGAAAACCCCAGGACAGGTGACACATCCAGTATGTCCTCTGAAAACATCCCTGGACATGGGAAACCCCCTATGTGGCCCCTGACACTACACTGCACAGATGACTCCCCCTTGTTGGCTCTTTGGACTTGGCAGGCGACAAACCTTGAGTGACTTCTGACAACCCACCTGGATAGGTGACATCCCCTGTTAGGCACTTCACATCCCCCGGCCACCTTGCACCCCCTGTTTGTCCCATGTGGCCTCCCATGATACCACAGCTGATGTTCACCCTTATTTCTGTACACACCTAACACATCTTCTCCTGGCACTACTACCCACCAAACAGAGGCCTCGGACCTCCCTTGCTGTCACCAAATGTGTTGCACCCACATCTTCTGACTCCCCTCAAATCCACAGTCCATTGCCAAATAATCTGCTCCTGTGGTCACAGCCAATGGCCAATTCCCTGATAGACCATGTGCCTTCCTCCCTGTGCCACAAACATGGGCCCACATCAGGACTATGCCACAGAAATGTTGCACAAAATTCATGAATGAGGAGCTAAAGAGCCTGATGAAAGGAGTGTTGAAGGAGGAGGCCCGTCACAATCTGTAAGGCCACCCTGAAAAAGGTAAGTGACATTTAAACACCCTTGTAGGTTGGTCTACTTACATAATCTCTGGCAGCACTTGAAGAGGGATGACCACAAAGGGGGTCAACAGAAACCATAGGGAGTGCCTGTCCACAGGTGGTGGTTCATCACCACCACCACTGGCCATGTGGAAGGAGCAGGTGCTGACCATAATTTATTACAGCGTCCTTGAGGGATCAGGAGAAGTGGTACCGCCGCAATCATGGGCCTTGGCAATCAAAAACCTCACGAGTTAACTGTGTATGTGGCCAAAACTTTCAAATCCAACCACAAATGGACATATACTCCCAAAAACAACCCCCACCACTTTGTGACTATCAATATGGACATGCAACAGTAACAATATATCAAACCCCCAAACACATGCCTCTTGTGTTTCTGCCTAGGTTCATATGCCAATACTGATCACCACAAACGGTACACAAGGTGAATGTGCACACCTGGTCACACTCATTATCCAAAATCATGTCTGACAGCTTCATTGAACAATCATTGTTGTCACATTAGATTCAAGGAGAGCAAATGCACAATAGTCACTCACAGCACTTTAAAACTTGCGAGGAATATGAAGTTATCACTGAACTGTACCATCTGTGAACGTATGCATGTTCTCATATCTACATACATAAGGTGTTGTCTGATGGATCCCTTGTACAATGAGGGTGAGTAGACACATGCACCAATGAAGGTGGCGTTGGCATGGCCAATATGCACATAACATGTGGTGTGACACCAATATCAGCAGTGAAATGCGTGTCTGTTGTCTCAGTGCTCAGCATTTGTCCAGATGCATCATTTGCGGTTCAGCAGTTCAAGGTACTCCAATGGGATATTCCAATGGAATATCATAGATTACCTAAACCACATTTTGCTTGATAGTACTTCATGCAAACATAGGGGACAACATCATCAGATGTTCCATTCAAGTCACATATGTGTGCATTCAAGACATGGACCTGTTGTTGAAGATGGTGTTGATGACAATGTAAAGGAATGTAATTTTGCATGTTTTCTCTAAAGTAAATTTAAAATTATTAAGTTGAAACTATACTTTGCATTCTAGAACGTAAGTATGCTGTTAACTATTAAATGTCCAACAATATGTGTAGAAGGCTGAATCATATGATAATAGAGTTTGAATAAGTATGCAATTCATTTGTATTACTAGCAGTTTATATTGAAGAACACCAAATGTACATTGTTGTGCTTTAATGACTTAGAAAATACATGTATCACTTTAAGTGGAGTAACAACAGTCTACACAATCACTAGACCATATCTTTAATTTGCGTTTATTTTCATATTGATCTGTCAAACATGTTAATTTTTAGGTGGTTTCCTTGGAGTTTAGCAATGAGAAGTTTTTATTTCAGGAGTTTAACACACGTGTAGACAATACATGAGCATAAGTACTTACAATGATCCAACAACGATTTTTGACCAATCCAAAATGGCCGCCATTGATGACGTCACCGCGTTGCGTGCCGGCGCCATTTTTTCAATATAAAAGCAAGCGGGACAACCAGCAACGCGTTTTCACGCGAGCAAGGTGCCCGGATGCCACTACTTTGGCTTACACAACAGGTAAGACTCCCCCTGTGGGGAGGTTGAACTCTAGCCGATAGAACAATTTGCACATAATATTTGTTAGAATTTGAACATACATTGGTTATTGGTTATATCACCAGGAAGTTAAAGAAGTGTTATTAAGGACATGCAACAGCCAACACAAACAAGCATGCTTGAGTGAAGAGAAATTGGATAAATTACCAATAAGGAAGCACAGTAAATCAGGCCAAAGATTTAAAGCAACGTTTTACACAGGTACCCTTTTTGTAATATGTATAGAAGAGCTGACTTTAAGCATAATTCAAAATATATGATAATTTGTTTTTGTTAATGTAAAGTTACACAAATACCTTAGTTAATTTTTCTTTTTTCTTTTTTTCTTTATTAGTAACAGTCCTGATGAAGGTCTATCATTGACCAAAATGCATTGAACAGTATAATGTTTGCCAAAGGCCTCAGAAAAATGTAAATGGTTGAATACAAATATTTTTACCATAAATTCATCGGAATATCAACACTTTCTCAAGAATTATTGAAGAAATTAAATACTCTTTAAAAAGAAATTTAGTGGGATACCCACACGAGTCCTTCCAGCAGACTGGTGATAATTAACCAGTCAACATTACATTAATTTTGGCACATTACCCACATACAATGAACTGAGAACAAAACAAAGGTGCCTTCTATATGCACAGCACATGCATAAACTCTTGGTTACTCAAAACTGATGAATGTATGTATGTCTGACACTGCAGTCCGTGGATGTAGAAATAAGGGTCCATGAGACAGTCAAAGCTGTAACATCCATAGTTTCTTCATCACAAAATCCACAACTAATTCAATATGCTCTGCATTCCCTGTAGGATGTGAATGTGTATTTGACATGGCTGGGTAGCCATGCAACAAATCCATGACATCACTTACCAGCATCGTGCTCACTCACCTTTCTTCTATGCTACATGTATGAGGTGTATAAAACATGCATGAACTTGTATAACCGGTCCTCTCATGGGCAGTGTAGACATGCCTGCTGCACTCACTGAACACTATGCCCTCATCCAATTGAAGAGCTTTTATTTACAGAGTTAGATGGAGAGGGGAACTGGAAGTAGGATTAGCCCTCTCAGCCTAGGCACATTATGCACCTCCCCAGGCAAGGCTGTTTCCGACAGGGCTGTGGGGGGCTCGCCCCTTCCGCCCCCTCAGGCGAGGGGAGGCGAGCCTGATACAAGGGGGCCAGAGGGGCGCCCGCTATGCCATCTGGCCTTCTAGCACCCCAAGCATGGGCTGGGGCATCTGCTTAGTGGGGCTAACCCCTACTGCAGTCCCCCAAAAACAGGAACACATCATCCACATTGCCTCTCCCCAAAATTAGACACCTTTTTGATTGAAAAAACATATCCTTTTATTGGAAAACACTGGATCACTTTATTGGAGTCATCCTAACGGGCGGTCCTAGCCCTGCTCAGGCCACAAGTATGCCTGGCCTAAAAAATCTTTATCCAGGTGACTCTGCCGATCCCGTTTACATAGTTCCACTTTTAAAACCAGTGAGCGCCCTTCACTTCGGTTTCCACCCTTCGAGAACGGCCCTGTTAAGATGGACTTCTGAACTCTGTCTGGAGGGGCAGAGGTTCAGAAGGCCAGCCTAGTTTCTTGGAACAGTGTAACCTCTGGACAAGCCAGACCAATCAGGGTAGCGATGGCGGCGGTCAAGACTAGGTCTCAAGAGGGGTGAGAGTGACTGAAAGCCCGCAATGAGCACACAAAGCAAGGACGCTTACAAATTACTCCAATCAGGTGTTATATTAAAAATATAGACACATTTATTACAAGGCCTTTGTAACATTGACCATAGTAAAGAATCACGGTAAAACTCAAGTAAACCAACACATCACAATCAAATACAATGTATATACAATTACCGAAGGGTCAAAAGAGTTCGAAGCACGAAATATGCAGACCACCTAGATGGGGAGGAAAACAGGCAGTGCAAGGAATCGTTAGACCCAGTTCGCCTTCAGAGGCCACCTAACTAGAAGGAAGTCCAAGCCCTACGAAGAGTGGAGCCTTGTGCTCAAAAGTACCTGCACACGCTGGTGCCAACGGGCCAAGGGGAGTCTCTTCAAGGAGGTCAGGCA
This sequence comes from Ambystoma mexicanum, assembly GCF_040938575.1. Classification (NCBI taxonomy): domain Eukaryota; kingdom Metazoa; phylum Chordata; class Amphibia; order Caudata; family Ambystomatidae; genus Ambystoma; species Ambystoma mexicanum. The sequence goes on from NC_090924.1 coordinate 1,222,285,183, forward strand.
GTTCAGAGCAGTGAACAAATGAGGACAAACAGATATCCCCTACTCAAGCGCGGCCTCCCCTTGCGGGCAGAAGCAGAGCGCAAGTCCAAAAAAGGCGTGCTGTTTAACACAGCGAGGAAAAGCTACAGGCTACTGCAGGAGGGTGACAGGTTCCTAGCGTTGCTACTCACCGGTCCCCGATGCAGGCAGACCCAGGCTTCTCCGCGTCAGTTTCAGTGCTGGCATGTTCAGATACGATCAGGGGACGTCACGTCATCGTGTAGATTCCGTGGTAGCAGAAGTTAGAGTTGAGGATGTCCCAAACGCAGTGAACCTGCACAGATTGTTACCACAGCAGGGCAACGAAGCGGCTGTGTGTATTTCAGCCCAATGTACACTTATCACTTCAGACCTGGGAATGCCAAGTGTACGAATCGTGTGAGAGTGTCAAGGACTCAGAATACAGCATCAACCTGACGGCGGTGACAGAGCAAGACTCCTGGGTAAACTGGTCAGACCACTGGATGGCCCAGAGATGCTTCCGAAGGCTTACGTGCAGGAGATGATGAAGATGCCGAGAATAGTTGTTCCCACTATTCCAAAGGGTCGAAGTACCAGTACAGGCCTTCTCGTTCGATCAGAGGCAGAATGGTTTCACAGGGCGACAGCAGTGCAGAGGAGCAGTCCTTCAGCGGGTCACCAGCGATTCCTCGATTCAGCCTCTTAGTTGCAGGATACTTGGCTCCTGTATCCGTCGTTCGTGAGAACTCAGGAGATCGACATGGTAGTGGTGTTTCCAGCCTCCTCTTATCCAGAGTTCCCTTCGTGCCAAAACGGAGAGGACCCAATGGGAGATCTGCTCACAAAACACTCACACCATATGTGGACCTATCACGGACCACGTTGGTCCCAGGCATTCAAGACACACTAGACTCTCTGGCACCCAGGATGTGTATTGGGACCAGACATCCCAGCCCACATCCTGGAGGCACACACAAGGCATGCAGAAGCCCGCGAAAGCATCTGTGTTTCGCGGGAAAGTACATGCCCAAATAAGGATAGCCCTGGGTTGGCTCGACCTGGGGAAGGTGAAGGGGCAAGACGGTCGGCGGACAGGACAAAGAACCTTGTGGCATGGCCATTTTGGAAGCCAGGCCACCCATTTGGGCCAAACACGAGAAGCGCGGTTAACAGGGCAAAAGGCAGTTCAAAACACAAAGAAACAATCGCTGCCACCAGTCCCATCCGTGACATACTTGCACAGTTCATTATAAATCCATCGAGAGTTACTAGGGCCTGTAGAAGGACTAGAGACCCAAGAGCGCGGTAATGTAAGTTACTGTGCACTCTTGTGCCATGTTGCGCGAAAGCTGCAACATGAGAAAAGAACTACGGAAAACAACGTTTCCCGGTACTGACTGTCTTAAGGGCATGTCAGTTTCCCCGTAAGAATGGAGCAAAAGCCCAGAGGAGTGCGGCGGAAGGCTGCGCTTCTCTGGCAAAGTCTAGATCAGGGTGTAAAACAACCACAAAAAGTTTGGGGGTTGCCACATGGAAGGTAAATTACCTACAATTAAGAAATCTTTCCTAACAGGCCTGCCCTAGTATACGACTGCCAGTTTAGTCACTCCCATATTGTTTCAATGAAGAGAACAAGGCCAATGCATCAGTTGTTGAACCATCCTTAGTGGTATCAGTGCCTCTTTCACCCCACCATGTCTGATTCGCCAGTGGTTACAGCTCACAGCAAGACTGCAGCATGCCTCCTTCTTTAGGACTGCCCTTGTAACTCCGCCACGCTTTGTGGGTGGCCCAACGATGTCCCAACAAGCACTCTCTTACACTCCTCCACAATACTCACCTTCACACTTTACGAGCATCCCGCTTTCGTCAGTGCTCCACACAGGCCTAGGTAAAACGTATCTATACCAGTGTCAGACAGGTGAACTCTGTCTTTCGCGAAGTTCACTGGGTCCCTTTCGCACAACATGCAGTGCCTGATGAAACCCAATCCCTCCTGCTTCATAAATCTTTCCATATTTTTATTTACACATCTCCTGGATTTTTCCATGGCCGAGTTGGACCCTGCTCCTCACCACACGCTCCTTGGGAGCACCTCTGACCACACTCAGTTCTAGGGAGCATACGCCCTAATATTCTAATGCCATCCTGCATTTCCCTCAATAACCGATCTCTACCTTAAATCTGCACGTTTGTTCGCTCCAAGTTGCACTATGAACATCCTGGGTGCTCCCAACCTGGCCAGTTGTTTGCAAATGCGTACCATCGCATGCCCGGTGCACCCAACAAAACCATCTCAATGTTTTGAAATCCTTACTGGATCCCTCACTTTGGTCCCACCGGGCTCTCTTTTGCGCCCCCAAATGATGAAGAGTGGCCAAGGACCATACTGTGCGACCTACTGGTTAAAAACGAAACACAACCAAACGTTATTCACCTATCCCATTCTCACAACCCTCCATGGCCCTGGCACAGACCACCCCCAAGCACTGGCTCCCTGCGTCCCTCACTTCAGAGGTGTCAAATTGGTTTCCTGCCCTTTATCTCTGATATATAACTTGTAATGCTCAGATTTCCATCTCCTAACTCTTTTAATAGATGATCCTGGCATTCCAGCCCAGAATGCTGTGGTTGCTGACCCTATCCTGAAGACGAGTGAAGACCAACCATCCCCATGACATCTCAATTTCCCCAATGCCTCCACCAACACTCTGCAAAATTGGGACATGGTTAAAGGTGAACCATCCTTATGAATCTGCAGGTATTCCCCCCCAATGGCCTGGCCAATATTTACTGATAGAGCAACCAGGTGAGACAACTCTCCTGATCCGCTGCACATATGGCACTATTGAGCTACATTTTCCCCCCCAATCTGACTTAGACTTCCTTACCCTTATACTTTCTCCTATCTTTGTGAAGGTAACATCTCCTACTGCCAGTGCCATTCCAGATTTATCATGTTTCCCAGCCACAACCAGTTCACTTACCCGTAGTGCCCAAAAAAATGCCACTGCAAATGCCAGTCTGAAGAGTGTGACTTCAAACACGTCTGAGCAGACCCTTTATAATGCAAACAATAGTTTCACCATTACCTCAAAATCAACGTGCTTGCAACCATCCTTCTGGGGTCCTTCCAATTTTCCCGCACAGAGAAGCCCTTAGTGGGGTCCCATGCTCCTTTCAGCTCGGAGTAAAATGCTATTGATGACAAGTGCCACGACACCCAGCTCCTGGTCCTCAAATCATTGTCAGCCCACACTAGGAAATGTGCCACCTGTTCCTCCGGTGTCCTTTCTGTACATCCCGATTCCTGTGTTACGCTGACAAACTTAAGCTGGCCTGGGATCAGGAATCAAAGGACACACCCATTCACTAAAGGCTATACTTCACACCAGGGTGCCGCATTTCGAAAAGGCCTGCATTCCGATTCAAATTCGAAGGTAAGGGGCAGGGGTTAGTGTAGCGAGGGCGATATCTGTACAGTGGAGGAAGACATTCACAATTGTGTTTCTCTCTGTCTTTTTATTTTATTGAAGTTTAGCTGAAATCAATCAACTTTTTTCAATTCATCAAAATACATTTCTTAAATCCATACTAAGTTACAGAAAAGAAAAAGTTCTAAGTTATTACACAATAAAACTTTGATTATTTACACATATAAAATGAAATAATGTCAGTAACATCAGATCTATTGGATGATCTTTCTCTTTCTCTCTCTTCTCCTTCTGACCCCTCTACTTACCCTCGAACAAAGCACTGTGGGTATAATGTCAGAAGGGCAAAGTCAGTGCCTTCCAAGAACAGGAATTGGACCGTAAAAGCAGGCTAGCTTTAGTACAATCATCTGCGCACTTTAACCTTTAAAAAAAGGGGTCTCACCCCTTCTTTGAATTGAAAACTTGAAGAAGATTCTCCTGGACCCTGCTGAGACAGCAGTTCTTTCTAATATCTTTCAGTTGTGAGGTGTGGAAGGTCTTCTAAGGCAGAAGCAAGCTCTGTGCCCTGACCATCTGTGGGATCATTGGGGGGGTGAACTCTGCTGGTGACCATGGCCTGCATCTCTACCAGCCACACTGTTCCCCAGGACCTCACTGTATTGCAGGATTCCTGAAGGTGTGTGCCAGCCTCCCCAATGTTTGGGAGCCTAGGAAAAGAACCAACCTTGGCCATTGTGACCCTACAGTGGGACTCTCATCTCCTGAAAGCCAGAACAGCCAAAATACCTGTGTCTTCAGTTTCAACCCACTGCTAGCTGTGAGTCGGGCATATTCGAGACCAAGCAAACCCTCAGGGCCCTTTAAAGCTGCCTTCGGCATTCATCACTCTCTGAACTGCTGTTTGCCATTCAACTTTGTTCTCCAAAGAACCACGTCAGCCGAAACACGTAATTGCCGCAGCTCAAACAATTGAAGTACCACTTCCTTGCATTGCTATAGTCACCATTTGAAGCACCAGTTTCTTTATCACCACTCCTGCAAGTCCATCGACCCGACTATGGTGTCCCCTGAACAGCGACCTCTGAGCCTCTAAATCAAATCGACTTGCCTGTGCATCCTGGTAGCAGCTCGACCGCCATCAAACATTTACCACTGACTGCCCGATCAACACGGCTCAAGTAGATGCTTTGAGACTGCACCTCAACTCAATGCCAGCTTGCTCCTGTACCATTGCGACTGCCACATTCTGCTATACATTCTCAAACCACAGAAAACTCATGAACGATGCACAGAAGCATGGTTCAACAGTGCTGTGCCGCCTATCTAAGAAAGTGGATAGGAGAGAAACTTGTCCTGCTTTTTGTGACAGGGTATGCCCCAGTCTCCACCACCCACAGACTCGCAGCCAATTAAATAAAGTCTAAGAGGGTGAATTTTGTTAATAATAAAATAACATGGAACCAGAAGAAAGCTATGTCCTTTATTTTTCCTTCCTCTTTGCCCATAGAAATATAGCTATAAATTACAGCAAAAAAAAACATGTTTGTGATTATGACATTTTCTAAAGTTTAATGTATTAGGGTATCTCAACTCAATAATGGATATCCCTTCATTCTGTGTTGACCGGTTTCAGCAGATTATAAAATGTTATTCTGCTTTCTTCAGGACTTTTTGCTTCACTGATTTTTAACATTGTAGTCTAATGTCATCCAATTCTTTGTAGGAGGCAAACTTCTTGTGGCTTCTTTTCCTCTACAGAGAGGGTAGAAAAAAGAAAGAAACGTATTTCCTTCTCTTGCCAAACTTTTCCAATGTTTTGGTGTTTGGATCCCTTAATTCTACTGCTGTTGTATTTCTTGAAGCATGGGGGCAATTACTTACACACCAGTGGTGGGTTTTATGTCTCTATTATTAAGGTATAGTTGTTTGACCTCCAATGGTCACTGTATTATGAGAAATCACAAAGAGATAGAAGGAGGTTTGTTTTAACCATCTATTGTGTGGACGAATCTGTAGATGACAAATAGATCATCACGCGTTTGTATTTACCATAAATCAAGAGATACTGCACGCTCCGAGCCTCTGCAGTCAAAAACCCAAATTGGGTGGTAAGGGACCGGAGCACAAGTTGCAGGCCCAAGTGCAGCAAGACAGTGTAAGCTAGGAGAACAGCTAAGGAGTTGGTGTGAGGATAAAACACATCCTCCCATCTTGGGCTTACTTAGCTCAAGTTATAGATTGCAGATTTTTTGTGGGGGTCAGGAAGAGCAAATTCAAACTGTTGCATGTCATCAAGGGGGAAGAGTGGGGCATCTCATTTTGGGTTGGTTTCAGCTATGCTATTGCTATTCTCTCTCTCTTGGCCCCTGACTCATCCTATTTCAGTGGCCACACAGGACCTGAACCACCTCACTACTCTCACCATGCTACTGTATTTGCACTCTCCCTTGGGAATCAAATAGGGAAGTCTGATTTTGACCAAATTCCCTATCCAGATTACACCCATCTTACTGGCTTTGACAATTGTGTACTATCAGTAAGAACAGCTGACATCTCTAGGTTATTGGTGTATCATTATCTCAAATTGCATTGTTATGAATCCTGCAGAATTATCACAGAGTCCCAGCCTAAAGTCTCCTCCCATGTTGCCAGGGGAAGGCAGATGCTACCTGATCCTATCCCTGGGGGTGGTATTAGGGGCTAGGATCATATGGGAGGAAAAGGCTGTCAAGGGAATGTCTTAACTCTGTCAGGAGAGACACAGTATTTATACTCTTCTAATAATGAAGGTTTATTAATGCCTGAATATTTAAGGACATTTTGTCACCTTAGAATCTCCCGTCCCAGACTTACCCAAAGTACCAAGTGAAAACCCCTTCTTTGTAAACATGAAGATGATATATCAGAGTAAAGGTATTTAGGTTACTGCCCTTAGTAATGTTGACCTTCCCAAATGGTTAAGTGGTAAACCTAAAAGAGAACCTACAATTCCCTTAAAATCTTCCTTTAGAAATATATCACATACAATCCCTAAACAAAGTGGAGTAAAAAGAGCCATTAAAGAAACTAGGAACATTATGGACTTCAAGTCCCATAATGCTCCTAGGACTGAGATGAGGCACACACTTCAAACAATGAATGCAGAGCAGTACAAGCACTGTTCAGATATGCATGGACATCTGGCCCACTTTCCACAAAACGGGTAGATGATACAACCAATTGCACCTAAGGCTCAAACAGGATGTTCACCTTTTGGCAGATCACAATGGCAGGAACATACAAAAGTAAAACATGAGCACTATTAAGGCAGATGTGCATTCGTACATATTTCCATCTACAAATATCTATAACATAAGGTTTTGTTCGGCTTGGTGTCACTAAAGCAACACCTTTGACAGAAAACCTGAACAAAACAACCTTAAAGCACAGGGAAATTTGCAAAAAAAGTCTCTGTTTGTGTTGTATTACAAAGAGTATACCATTAGAACACACACACGGCCTGGTTCACAGAGCGTTTTCCTATGGGACTGCTCCATTATCAAACACTTCTGTGAATTAGGCCCTGTGTTTTAGAATGAAACATATGGCTTTCCACAGTAATTGCGTTGTATAAGTATCTTGTTCAATGTCTAGGTTGATAACCAAAACAGTGTCAGAGTGCAAGAAAAGGTTAAAGGAAATCAATGGTAAATTGTGATTGCTGTCAGGCCTTTGGCCCTGCAGCTAACATTCTCTACAAGTTATAGCGTTGCTGTGGGTATTCATCACTATTTTAGATGGATAAACATTTAACACTTCTTAAACTGAACTCAATGATATAAAACATTCGTAAACCCTGTCTCACTCGTTCAAGAGCTGCTACTGCTCACAGCTGCCTGCAGGCTGTCTCAGAGCAATTAAGGAGGCATATCCGTGTGTTAATGAAGGTTCTCTCGACGCACTCGCTCAGATTAGCCAGAACTAGTCGTGCGGTATGAGCGTCCTGGGTGATTCATGATCCCGGGACGCCTGTTCTGCAGTCTAGAACCCATCACCGGGATCTACTTTCCGATCGGTAAGCAGGACCTTTCTAAGCTCTACCGAGAGCAAAATACCCCCAGTGCCCATTTGTTTGAGAACCCAGTGTCATGTATGCTTCCTCTCCATCAATGGCATGTTGTGATTTCATCTCGGACGTACATGCATATATCTTTTTTAATGTCAACAAACATTGCATATGAGAAACCATTAGGGGTGCCTTGGGAGATTTAAAGTTGTGTGGGTAACATTCACTAGCACATTTTGTTATTTTGAGGGTTTAAAGCGTGTAACAAGATTACGTCTGCCCTGAAAGTGTACAGGGATGAGTAGTGGCTAAACCCCCCACTGAGACCCACTCTACAGTTAAATCAGCAGCGATCCAAACCATAAATGTAAAGCAGACAAAGCCCGACCGGTACACTTCCTTTGCCTTTTCTGGTAACGAGGGTCAAAGGCAGGATATACTCTGAGGAGGGGTGTGCAGTGTTGATAGTAGCAAACCAAAACAGCGATAGTTCGAGGGCTTCACAATAAACAAATCTAATTGAGTTTCTATAAAAATATAGACTTTGTATTAACCAATCCAAATGCAAATCACTTATTAGAACACAAGCAAATCCCACCCATGAAGGAGAACCCCCGAACAATTCAGAACTGGTGTAGGATTGCCACTGTTCAAAGCATATGTCTTCCAAGAAAAGGTTTGAAAAGGGGGAGTGTAAGTCACTATGATCCCAAAATTGGACCAGAAGGGACAGTGCCTCTTAACAGTACCTTATTAGGATTCCAGCTGCTCCTGGGCTTTCTGGTGGCATAGAGTCCCAATGCAGGTGCTCCAGGCCAAGTAAGTCTTTTTGTTCTGCACTCTCATGTGAGAGAACTTGGCTGTAAACTACGGGGGATCATTCACCTCAAGTGTGGACTATAATTCCAGTGAAGTTGGCAGAGGGGGTCAGTCCTTGGTCCACAGTAGTCCACGTCACTGTTCTGAGGGGATGGCTAGGGACAGAGGTATCCTATGCCTTGGATACCTTTTATCTTCAGCTCACTGTTAGAGGAATTTGGAATGGGCTACACTCCCAAAAGAGCTCCAATGGTTTTTTCTTGTCTTTGTCAAAGTCCAAAATGAATTAATGAAGTAGTGGTAAACTCTTTCCTTATAAAGGCAAATTGTCACTGGGCATTGGACAAAAGAAAGCCTGCTGTGGGTGTCCCAATAACTGTTACTGGATACACTTTCTGCTATATAGGCACCATACAAATGTTCAATAAATAAAAAATAAAACTGTTGCTGTAACAAGAGGCCCTTAAAGTATTATGTTATACCTAAAATGCCTTGTCCTGAAGGAAATGGATGGGACAGGAAGATAAAGAGCCCCAACAGAAAAGCAAGATGGTGGATCCCCTTCTCGGGTACACCTTTCCATTTCTAGCTACTCTAACTCAACCCCCTTCTTTTGCCACCTTACCACAAACATCCTCTTGTAGCGCAGCACCCTGATTGGAGGCTGCCTTTGTTACGTGTGTGGCCCCTTGGAGCATGTTTTTTAGGAGATTTTCTGGTGAGAGCTCCTGAGGCCTTAGGGGAGGTGTGACCCTTCCTCACATGATATAAAAGGAAAATTGCATCCTGGCTATTGTCTCTCTTGGAGCATTGGAGACAGCCCGACTAGCTATCAATATACATCACATTGACATCACTTACCTGGACTCACAGGGTTGACTGTGGCATGCTATCACATTGGTGCGTCTTGAGTTTCAGGAGGATAGCTCAGCGGCAACGTGCTCACCTTGGAAGCAAGACAACACGGAGCAACACAGGTTCGATCCCCGGGTCTGCGCTTAGAAAGCTCTGGGTATTAAGTGCATTATAAATAACCTATCATATCATATACTAATTGTGCGCTCTTTTTAATCATCATACCATAACTGGGTACAGTTTATTCTTAGAGATTACCCTGGCACCAGACTGATATGGCACCATTATTACATTTTAGATCAGAGGTGTGGATGTTAAAATGCCACCTCTGGCTGCAGTGATCTTGGGGTCACAGGAGCTGTCAGGAATGCACATATGACTTTTGAACCTGTCCGGTGCCAATGAAATGCAGGTGCTGTAGCTTACTTGAGAGTAGCGCAGCATAGAATAAGGATGCTGGAATAGTTTGCTGCAGCCACCATGATTATTTTGTGAAATATAACACAAGTAGGATACAGTTCGTTTTTGCTACACTATAGGCAATTAGCCTTACACTGTAGGGAAGGTTAGGTTGCTGAATACACAGAGAGGGAACATAGTAAATGGCGGCAGGCATAGCTAGGCGGGGTACATATGAGAATATTGAACATGACAAGAGGACTGCCATTTTGAGTGAGAAAGGCCCTGCAGGATTCGTAGGTAAAATACACTGCACTGGAGGTGAAAGCACTGAATAGAAATGCTGTTGGTCCAGGACAGTGTTTAGAAGGTTGATAATGCCATGGTTGAGAAAGGAGGGAGAATGCAATAGGGAGCTGAAACTGCATGAATTGGCCTTCCCTGGGTTTCAGCCTAGCTATGAAACAATTATTTGTTATAAAACACACAAGGCTTTGATCGCTAGGTTCACACAGTAACATTGCAAAAGATATTATAGCAAGATGTACACCCAGCAGCAACCCAATGAAGAAGAAATTCAGTGTGCAAAAGAAGACCACAGTAGCAAAACGAATACATTGAAGAAGTGGGCCTTGCATGTTGGCCCTACACCACTATAAAGTAACAGTTTTGATTCAATTATATCATGCACCTGCAAGCGACAGTGTGTGCCGGAAGGGAGGACATGACAAACTGTCCAATGTCAGCAAACTGTCTGGGAGATTGAGGCCCAGTGTGCAAAAGTGAGATGTTTGTTACTTCTTCCCACAGCAACATTTCGATCTTGTCCTGCACATTCAAAATATAATTGGGTTCTGGAAAATGAAACATACAAGGCCTTATGAGTAAACACTGAACAATGGCGCGCAGTTTTGTAATAGTGTCAGCACATTGTGGTACCGGCCAATCCAAAATTGTCCCGATGATGTTCATGAAGTGACATCTCATTTATAGGTTAGGAACATGGCAGGAGAAAGATACAGTGACTGAGCAAGGAACAGAGAATTGCAATAATCAATACGGATCAAAATGCGAAAGGTTACAACTAGAGCTCAAAGAGGGGAGGGACGAAAGGATAAGACCTTGCGAAGGACCCTTAGTTGGAAACAGCCCGTTTGACAGATTGAACAGACCTTTGACTCAGTGGGCATAGAGGCAGAGATTTTAAAGCTGAGGTTTTAAATCACAGAGACTGGTGTAGGAAAGGGGTCTGGGTCAGAAGACCAAAAGAAGGGAGTCCAGAAGATGGAGGAAAAGAAAGGTTCAGTGCAAGCGCTGAGGTGGGGCCAACCACCAGTACCTCCGTCTTTCTCCATTCGGGTTAAGCCAATTGTCACTCATCCAACAACCCACTGCCAGCAGACAACCCCTAAGATGAGATGCTGTATCCAGCTGAGCCGGCTGAACCAAGTCACGCTGGACGATGATTTGTGTATTACCAGCATAAGGGTAGCAATAGAAGCCATGGGAGTGAATCAGCAAAACAAGGGGCTGAGTATAGGTGCTAAATAAGGCAAGACACAAGGTGGAATGTGCTGCCCCATCCAATGAGAACATCTTAAAAGGACACCATCTGTGACTGTATCCAATAGTATATCTCAGGAGAGCCAATATTAGGGATTTAGAGATTTCCAAAGGTAAAATTCTGTTGGTTAACAGCACCTGAAACATTACTCTATTGCCCTCTTCATTCTTAACCATCTAATGAAGTTTGAGGTCCAGGGATGCATGCAACAAAGTGAACACACCATGGGAATGAGAGTAAAAGGAATTAAAATATCTATGCTAGTCCCAGGAAGCCACAAAAGTAACTGGATTACAAAGCAAGAGGTGGGTCTCCTGTAAAAATCATACACGTGTTTGCTTGGTTCCCTACTACTCCAGGAAGTAATGTTCAGCGGTACAATATTTTCATCCAACATATAAAGGTCAGTTTGAATTATAGGAATAGAGCGATCAAAAATGTTATTGTCCCAAGCGTTTGGGCATGTGGTTTTAAGCAACCTGTGATTGATCGTAAAAACATTTCCTATGCACCTTACCTTAGTTTTCCACACTTTCACACGTACAAAATCGAGTGGAGCGCAGCCATTTTGTGCTAATCTTATCCGTGGATTGATCGCCCTAAGCTCAAGTGCCCCTGTGGCACTAAATCATATCACCCGTCCCTGAAGCTGACATCACTAGATGCATACGGCCCATTTCACAACGCAAATGAATGTCTCATATCAACATTCTCTGTGCGCCAGCTAATGACGTGTCTCCATGTAAATGGCAGGACACCTCTTTCCTCAATAAGTATAAACAGACTGCTTCTCATCAGACAACATCAGAATTGCTTTTTCAATCGTTTCACTGTTTTTTTTGTATAGCCTGTGACTCGTTTCTGCTCTGTTCAGCTATCATTATTGCTCGGAGCCCGTGCAAACAGATACTTGTACTAGCATTAGCATTACTATTGATTTTTATTTTTTCATATAATGGCAACAATACAGCCCTACCAGTATGAGCCAGAGTATTCCGAGGCTGAATTAGTTGAGAAAGATGTGGAAACGATGGTGTATCGGACGACAGTTGGGAAGACGAATCACTGGATCCAGAGCTAGAGCCTAGCCACATGGAAGACGTTTCGACCTGCAATCAGTGCGAGGTCATGCCAACCAAGGTGGAGAACTGCTGCTGCAGAGAAAACTCTGGATGCTTGGTCTACATATTAGAAGAAGACACACCGCCCCCCATGCGTTACCGAGCTGCATGACTTCAGAGCAGGTACGTGTTGAGGATTATGATGGTGCTCATGCACGAACTTCACGCAGCAATTCGCCTTCGCAATCCAAGTAACGAGTAAGTGTACTCTATATTTGATGCCACTTTGACCACTGAGTCCACTAATATTTATTTTTTGTCTCCTATATTGTCTTAATTTTGACCTATCACTGCCAAATGTATGTAGTCTGGCAATTTAATACATCTCTCGCGCTTTCGGGAAATCAAAGTGGTCACCTTATGTGTCTTTCAATTTCAACTAAGAAAAAATATTTCTCTGTGCCCCAAATGGTATGGATTGCATAGGTGTTCACTTTTGTAATGTGTCTACACTTTAAAGCCCAACCTGATTTATCCATGAAGTAAGATTTGTACGGGCAACTATGCCATAGGCTACAGGATGCATTTTCAACTAAGGTTTGTAATCTTATCAGGTTAATTTAAATACAGTATGTATGTTTCTCTTCCACGGGTGGTACAGGCTGGTGGCCATTTGTTCATTTACATGGTGGCTTGAAGGAAGTCTTGGATACCGTGTTCGACGATTAATACCCGCCTGTGTCGTTGGAGCCATTTGCGCCAAATTTCCCAGTGACAGCGGACAGTACAGGGGTTTTTCCCACATTGTGCTGCAACCCGAAGTATACAATGTGCAGTATATGTTTGCCATCAACATCAGTAACAAAATAAAATACAATGAATAGTTGTTTCATTTTTTCAGTTAATCAAGGACACGCTCACTTGTCTTTGAGGGGCATGAAATGATGGTTGGTGCCATTTTACGCTCACCTCCTCTGCAAAAATCCATCCCCCTCCATTATAAACAGCCAAGGTGCCAAACACCACAAGCACTTCAAATGTATCTTCCACACAGGCGCCATTGTTCACATGGCCTCCCCAGACCCAGTGTCTACAGACGACCCTGAAGCAGACCACACCCCTGCAATCCACATAAGTGTGTCTCGCTTCAGCAGTGTTTTGACCCTTTTCCGCATGCCTCTTTCCCATCCATCCCCCCTCCACTATCAATGGCAGTTTGCACCTGTGGCCTTGCGCTCCCAAGGGGGCTGGCAGGGTGGGAACGGCAAAGGTGCCAAACACCATGTACACTTCAAAGGTATGTACCGCACATGGGCCATTGTTCACATGGCCTTCCCAGACCAAGTGTCTCCAGGCTCCCCTGAAGCATACCTTGCCTTGCAATCCACATAAGTGTGTCTCCCTTCAGCAGCGTTCCGGCCCTTTTCTGCACACCTCTTGCCCATCCATACACCCCTCCACTATCAATGGCAGTTCGGACCTTTGGCCATGCCCTCCCAAGGGGGCTGGCAGGGTGGGAACGGCCAAGGTGCCAAACACCATGTACACTTCAAAGGTATCTTCCGCACAGGGGCCATTGTACACATGGCCTCCCAGACCCAGTGTTTCCAGGCTCCCCTGAAGCAGACAGCACCAGAAACATGTCACACTTTCACATACACACCCATTTTTCTAATCCTTTATAAACCCCTTTATATTTATCCAGAGAACATCTCTGAGCACTAGAAGTCAACTCTTGATTGTGCTACCTGTGAACTTCTCTGAGCACTGGAAGTCAACTCTTGATCCTGCTACCTGTGAACACCTGTGAACACTAGAAGTCAACTCTTGTTTGTGCTGCCTGTTCTCCTGCTACTCGCTCCTCTTTTTGCTGAATCTAATTGTGTGTTAGTCAAGGTAAGGGCAAGTCACCTTTTAACTTCACTATATTTGATCTCAAATTGTCTTTCTATTTCGACTGAATGTACCAAGTAGTGTAATGTTCATTCATCACAATGACTTTACCATTGTCTAATGTTTCAAGTGTTCTGATCTCAATATATAGTCCATTTTATCATTGTCAATTGTAATAGAACTGCATCTTTCTCGGACCATGTCTATAAGCATGTTTCCTTTTGATGCATGAAAGTACATTCAACAGACGAGTAACACGTTATGATTAGTGTCCTATCAATCAATTCTGTAGGTAGTATTCGACTACGCTACAGAGGTTTTGCTTCTTTGAACAAACAAATGTGGAATAGAAAACTGTGATATAATTACATAAATCTCATGCATTCGGTACAATTTTTTGGTAATTGTTTATACCTATTTTTATACAGATTTTATCAATTTCTCAAGAATGCCTGCTTGTATGGATTTGGGTTGCAGTTCTAGGAGCCATGTCAAAAGTCAGGGCACAATCCTGTATACATTCCCGAAGGATATTAATTTAAAAAGAAGATGGGTTTGACATTGTGGTTTTGAGGTGGACGAGATTGAAAGTAGATCCTAGGCTGTCTTTGGAGACTTGGGGGCCAATCGATTCCACCTCTGCAGCTTGCACTCTAGCCAGGATTTGTACGACCAATAGACAAACACAAAAAAAGGTTGAACCAGAATGTTTGTAAATTGCTTCCAAATGCATTTCCAACTCTATTGATGAAAACACTGCCTCTGGTGAGTCCCGGATGATGAATTAGCTGTAGGCATTAGTGTACTGAACAGGTAACTCTATGAACCGATTGTTGCTTTCGGTGTAAATGTGTCTTACTAAAGTTTGCATATTTACCAGATTGTACTACATTTTAACTATACCACATTTTACTACACATCTGTCCCTGGTTTATGGAGCCTCAAATGAAGTAATTATGACCATGGAAAACAATGCCATAGTGCCCTTCACAAGAAGCATAATGTTTTTGTAATTGGTTGCTTGACATGTCAATTTTTTTAGGAAAGCATAATGACGGAAGCACAGACCCTCGAAGGTGACGAAACCACTGACACGCCCAGTATACCAATGGTGAGCCCAACAGACTTGCAAAAGTTTATATTCTCAACAGTTGCATTTCCCCACATATCTAATGCAAATCTAATTTTCCCTTTTACCACTTCATGACAATGCACTGACAATGAAGGCGCAAGATTCTGCATCCATTTATTTTCACGAGTCAACTACAACTTCAAGCGCCAATCAGGTAATTTTATTTAACTTTTCCTTTACGAGAATGTATTATGGTTGGAATTCCGAATAATATGAAAATGTTTATGTGTCCTGTCTGTTGTTTACACAAGGTGTAATTTATGGGTTTCTCTTTATTTGTAGCATTGTCTGTATCCTATTGTCTCCGTTCCATTTCTCTTTTTTCATCCGTACTAAAACAAGAACTGTGTTACGGGGGATGCTGGTACTGTGACTACAATTACATTGTCCTTTGCAGCTGGAGTATGAGGTATGGGTACTAACAGTTACATTGAATGAAAGAAATTAAATGCTACATAGGATACTATTAGACAGTGACATGTATATGAATGTGCAGTGTTGCAAACTTTTCTCATTTCAGTTCTAATGTTACAATATCTCCCTAATGCAGAATACATTGCAAAATGTTTGGGGGCAACATAACAATCAGTATGGTTTGCACAGTGATCTCTGATCAAGTAAACTTGCCTTCAATCAGGTGAAATTCGAACTGTACATTTTGAATAAATGACATGCACTGTTTGCGAGGGTATGTGTTTAAGCGATGTGTGCAATGAAAGATTTTAATTTCCAATACGATTGACTTTTTTTTTAATGTATTTTCTATTCAAGGAATGTACACATGTTGTGGAATTAGAAGAGAAGGCACATGGATCAGAGGTGGTGGATCAGCTTGCTGGTGCAGTCGTTAGGGAGAAGACCACGGTTTCACAGAAAATCAAGAAAACAAGGGTAACTAGCAAACAATTTAGTTTTCTAGAATTGTTTTGGGCTGGTGTTTTCTTCATAACATGTTTTTGTATTTAAAATGCTATCTGCTGTATGTGTGCTATACATTGAACATGTTTTTACAACCCATCTCCTAGAGTCCCAGAAGGAAAAGAAGTATAAAGACACAGACAACAAATTGAACACAAAGATGTTGCTTGCCAAACAGATTTCACCATGGAGCAACTACTATTTGAGGCGCAGCGTCGTCCGTTCAATAAACATACTTGTGAATTCAATGTGACTGGCAAAGCCAGAAAAGTGTTCTTGGACCATTGCTAGAATGTGAGAATTCTGCAAGATGAAAGTGAATATAATGAAGATGCATTTGAATTCCTCGCAGACCACTTGACACAATCTACACCCGCAAAGAAAGTCCACCCAATAAACAATCGACTTTGATGGTTTCTCCAATTCGTGTGCAAATAACACAAGCAGAACTAACAGACACTGATGATTCTATGCAATTGACCGAGGAACTTGCCAAAGATCTCGAATAAAGTTTGTCTAGTATGGCTGATTTGTCCACCACAATTGAGTTACAAACCACAATCATGCAGCACGATTGGCTAATAAAGGAGCAGAAATACATTGTATTCGACATCTGCCTGGTAGAGAATATACTGATGCTGAAATGTGTCCATACATTGAGGGGAAAAATATGTGGGCAGCCATTGGTGCATGTGTCTCATGTATTACAAGGCACTAACCTGAAAATCCAAGCTAGCTGTGTCCACCTCCATGATACATTTTCATGGTCCGCTCAAACGATGCTGAGCAAAGTGCCAACTGGAAATCTGCTGTGTTCAGCAGCTTTACTTTATAGTCGCTCGACTTGTATTAAGTTGTCAATTTTCTGTCCATTTTTGGGAGTTCAGTTCCTTGCTAAAGCACAATACTACAAATATCAAAGAGAATTCTTATTCCCAGCTATAAGTCAAGCCTGGAAAATTGAACAAATGTCAATTGTAAGCACATTCTCAGGCAAACGGTTCAGGCTAGCTGGTGACGGACAGTGTGACAGCCCTGGATTTTCAGCAAAGTACTGCACATACCACTTTCAAGACATGGAAACAAAAATAATTGTGAGTTCGGAGATTGTGCAGAAGTCTCAATGTAAATCCTCTGTGGCCATGGGGAAATATGGTTTCATAAAATCCCAGGAACGTCTTCAATCAAGGAGAATGCAAATAGACCTCATAGTCACTGACAGGCATTTTTCAATAGCCAAGGCAATGCAAGAGCACTTTCCAAATATTTGTCATCAATTTGATGTATGGTACGTTGCCAAATTCAGTCAATAAAAAAATTACAGCTACTGGTAAAAAGAAGGGTTTGGAAAATATTTTACAGTTGTCTCAATCTTTCAGCAACCCTCTTTGGTGGAGCTCCAAAACTTGTGATGGGTATGTGGAAATTCTACTTGAAAAATGGCGCTCATTAATGAACCACTGTTCCAACGTTCACTCATGGACAAAAAACCAACATTTTCACCAATGTGCACATTGACCTTTATCGGAGGAGCAGCAATGCAAGAAAAAGTGGTTGGTTCCATCTTCACCTCCACACAAAGCTAAGATTGTGTTTGATAAAACTCTTTCAAACGACCTAAAGGGACTCACAGAATTCCATCACACTGGATATTTGGAGGTTTTCCATAATATGTGCCTAAAGTACAGACCCAGAAGGTTGCATTTCGGCATAGACGGTATGCAAGCTCGGACATTACTAGCGGTATTAGTGCATAACGAGAACATAGGGAGAGAAAAATCGAGAACTGTAGGAAACTTTTGGATGCTTCGTTACACAATGTCCTTTTCAAAATGAAGCAAAAAATGGGTGGTTAAGCCAACATACCAGGAAATGGAATTTGATTTTGTGAAAGATCTCACTTTACTGTGTTGGACATGCATACTCATGGAATCAATCCTGATTTTGTTCCTAGGACACATACATTGCCACAAAACATTAAGAATGTGCCCTGTCCACCTAAAGCGGATCTTGTTGAAAAGTTGACTTCCCGGAATAAATGATTTGCAGCGGTGTTTGTACATGAACAATGGAATGCTATTAAACTTGAATTTTAAATATATTAAAAGTATTAAGAAGTATTTAACTATGCACATTAAATCTGGTTTATGATTCATTAATGTGTATCTTGAACGATAACATGCATGTCTGTGGTTGCTTGGTGTTTATAAAGCTCAACATAGGTGACTAAAGTGTCCAAATTGTCTTTTCAAATGTACCCTCTTTTTCAACTTTTTTTGCAAGAAGTGCTTGTTGTAGGAGGCCATACAGTGTAACTCTGTGTGTTGCCCCCTCACACTTTTGCCCAGCTCCTGTGGGTTCTTGAATGATCAGGGCACGGGAGGGTCAGATGGATATCAGCATAAAAGGAACTGCAGGGTCTGAGATCATGGGCTCAGGCCTGGCTGGGTATAGGTTGTTAGTGCACAGGAAGTTCAGTGGAGATGAATGGGCACTAGGATTTATGACCCGTTACACGTTATCCACAGAGCACATTCCTCCACTAGAACAGGGCGCATGCTGACCTGGTGAGGACATAGTGCTGGGGATGGGAGAGTTGCATTTGTACAAAGAGAGATGGATTTTCGGGCATAGTAGAAAGAAGCCATTGGGCCTATTTGAAAATGGTTTCCACGTTATCTGTTTTACTTACCCTAACTGTGACTGTTTTTTCAAATAAAATGAAATCACTAGCACTGTTGATAATTACAAAAGTATACAGGATAGTACTTTAATCACATTACGAACACTCTACCCCTCCCCTCCCCATCCCCATCCCGCATGACCACCCGGGTTAGGATCCCGGAGGTTGGTGCTCCCCCTCTTCCCCCTTACGCCTCGCAGCCCCTCTCGGAGGTGTCTCCGCTATCCAGAATCCGCTTAGCCTGTTGGGGCTTGTATGTAAGAGCTGGGAAGTTTTGGTCATAGTCAAGGAATGGGCCCCAAACGTCCTGAAAGCAATGGAGAGTCCCTGCCTTTGCGGCCGTTACCTTTTCTGCGATGAGTATATCCCACATGTTGGTCCACCATAAGGGCAGGAGAGGTCCCTCTCTGGCTTTCCAGGAGCAGGCGATTGTTATTCTTCCTGCTAGAAGGCATCGGGACAGGAGCTTGGCTTTGGGCCCTGACCTTTTGTATATTCCTGGGATTGGAGTGCCCAGCAAAATGGGTTCAGGCTCTAGGGGGAGCGTCGTTTGGGTAATATCTTCAATGATGTTCAGGCATTGCTTCCAAAATTGTTGGGCTTGTGGGCATGTCCACCACATGTGGAAGAAAGACCCCGTGTGTCCACATTGTCTCCAGCATGCCGGGTCCAGGGAACTGTTTATGTGGTGGAGCCTCAGGGGGGAGGAGTACCAGCGTAACAATATTTTATAAGCACACTCTCTGTTGGTGATGCAGGCTGAGGAGGAGTGCGCCTGGGACCATATATCTGTCCAGGCCTGGTCCTCTATAGGATGACCCAGGTCCGCCTCCCACTGTGCCATGGCGTGGGTTTTAGATGTGAGGAAGTCCCCCTGGAAGCGTTTATATAGGGCCGAGATCTTACCTCGGGCCGGAAGGTCCATCAGGGTAAGTTCCAGTGCTGTGGGCGGGCAGACTGCTGCAAGACGAGTCTGCGGGTGGGAGCACCAGAGGCGAAGCTGAATGTAGGAAAACCTGTCGGTCTCGTGCAGTTGAAAGGTCTCCTTGCATTGTGCGAACGTGCGCGGTTCCCCTCCTTCATACAGTTGCCTCAGTGATTCCAGGCCCCCCTGCGATCCAGTTCTTAAAGTTCCAGGGGTTCATACACGGCGAAAAAGTTGGGTTGAGAAAAATTGACGATGAAGGGCTCAGTCCTCCGGGCACCCATTTGAGGATCTTTTCTGATACCTGACCAGGAAGTCCTACCAGCTCCATAAATTGCCTGTATGTTTTCTTAAATTTTAATAGGAAAGGGTTATGTCCTTTACCTATGATGATATTCAAGTAATAGTCAATTTGTGGTTTCTCAGATATTGATATCTTGAAGCACAGGGAAAGGCTAGGCTTCTTCAGCTAAGACCACTAAGAAACCAGGCCCATTTCTAATATGATCACGCTCACCGACAATGATAGTGGGAGACCCAGCACTCTCTTCAAAATCCTGTCTCCAGAATTTCAACAAACTTCCTTCTTCTTCTGTTTGTCATTTTGCAACCGTACAGCACGATTGCAGATATCGTGGACGTATAAAACTAGATTAGGGGTATCAAGGAGAAAGCACATAGGCTATTTTTGGCTGCCTTTAACAGTGAAAGATATGCTCCCACTTTCTCTTCCATTCTTCGTCCATTATCTTTTCCTGTTTATAGAAAACAGAGAAGCCAAAATATTGTATACAGTCGACCTTCTCTATAACTGAATTGTTTATCTTCCACGTGTAACTTATCTGTTTTTTTCCTCTTACTGCAAGTCATGATGATTCTGTGACAGATAGTTCAATGCTCCTGTCAAGCACCACTGCAGACCTGTAGGGTTGTAGTCCAGTAGGACTAAATCGCATGCATATGTGATGCATCCTATTTTTAGGGCCAGCCAGCGTGCAGCGTAACTCTACCACTTCTTAAGTTCCTCCCACAAGTCTTCAAGATACAGGTTGAAAAGAGTAGGCGCGACTACGTCCCTTGTCAGACACAGATGTCCCTAGAGAGTTTGCCTTTGATGTTTAACCAAACTTTTTTTATAAATATATTTTTATACATTTTTCCACAAGACAATTTTGATACATGTTGGATTCACAGTACCTTTCTGTGGTATCTTCTCACAACAATTAAAAGATAAATGCGAAGCAATAATCAACTCAAGCCTTGTATGTTAAACCCTTCCCTCCCCTACCTCCCGCTCCCCTTATCCACTCATCACATTTCACAGGTTAAAAAGCAGGAGCAGTGAACAAATTGTCAATTAACAGTCTCGTACTGATTCTGCGCTGTTTACCGCTATTATCTCTCATGCCACAACATGTAACATAAATATATAGCTTGGGGTAAACAGTGTAGAGCAATGCATTAGCTTGACTTGTTGGCTTCAGTAATAATTAAGTCTGATTAGTCTGTGGGCTCCCAATATGTTGTATAATATTCTAGGAAGGGCAACCATATCATGTCAATATTTCTGCGCGATTTGTTTACAGCGGCCGTAAGACTCTCCATTTCATAAATGGCGTGTGCTTTAATTAACCATTCTCTTTTTGAGGGTAGTACAGCTGCTTTCCATTTAAAGGTCAAGCACACTCTTGCCGCTAGTAACAGATTGCATGTCAAGTGCGTCAATGACTCATATGTTTCTTCTTCATCTGACTCTACGCCAAACAACACAAGCACAGATGTCAACTCCCTGAGGACCCCATCTATGGCTCGGATCCATCCCAGCACTTTCCGCCAATACACCTGCACCTTGTTGCATTTCCACCATTGGTGCAATAATCACAGCGTTCTCCGCAGCCTCTCTAGTAGTAGGGAGACATCCCTGGGAACATTTTGGACAGCCTTAGGGGTGTGTAATGCCACCTCATCAGTAACCGTGCGTTATGCATTTTGTATTGCATGGAAATTGATGACGCCCGTACCACCCTGTATATCCCCTTCCATATCTCTGGTTGAGCTTCTATAGCTAGTTCAGCCTCCCATTTAACTTCTAACGGTGGGCGCTGATGGTGACCCCTTGAGAGCAGTGATTTATACATTCTTGATATGAGACCTCTCGACACTTGGGGGGAGCTCAATATTTGCTCAAACAGTGTCAGGGAGCGCTTTAGGGAATCGCCCCACATGACGTTGTGCAGGGCGCTCCTCAACTGGAGGAAGAGCCTGGGGGGAACTTCTACACCCTGCAGGTCAATCCTCAATTCTTCCATGGTAGTAAATACCTTGTTTTTCCACAGCTGTCCAGCCCGGCTAAGACCAGCCTCGTACAAAGGCTGAAATCGTGGGACCTCACTCAACAGTTCCTGAATGGGTGGGACCAAATACAGCTCAGGGGAGAGGGCCAGGTCGTAACCCCCTGCATGGCTCGAGATGGGTGCCAGAAGGACCACAGCACCTTGACGATGGGGTGCTTTCTAATTCTTTGCGCCATGGCCGATAGTGGGACCCGTAACCATTCTCCCAGCGTGACTGGTGCAAAGATATCATTTTCAATTACTACCCACTGCTTTTCAGGGTTTTCCCACAGGTGGTCCAGGAGTACCTGAAGTTGTGTTGCTCTATAATACTCTTCCAGGTCTGGGAAGCCCATACCTCCCTCCTCTTTGGGTTGGATCAATGTGGAGTACCGGATCCTTGCTTTTTTATCGGTCCATAGAAATCTTAGTAGAGTGCGCTTTACCTCTGTCAGGAAGGATTCCGGGACCAGAACGGGGAGGGATTGGAATAGAAATACGAACCGTGGGAGAATGTTCATCTTTATGGTGGGGAAACGCGCTGCCCAAGACATTGGCAGTTTGAGCCATCTAGAGATATCATTTTGAATAGCTTTCCATAGAGGGGTGTAGTTGGTTTTGAAAAGGTCAGAGAGGGAGACTGTTATATTTATGCCCAAATATCGGACAGAGTTAGTGTGTACCAATAGCTCGCAGTTCTTTTTCAAAGGGACTGCTATGGTTAGATTGACACGAAAACCTAAGAGGGCACCATATCGTGACAGTTCTTGAAAGAAAGCGGGGATGGAGTTTGATGGTTCAGTGAGGTACAGGAGGATATCGTCAGCAAACATAGCTAACTTATATTCTTTAACCCCAAGGGTGATACCCCTGAGCATGGAGTTAGACTAATGGCTTGAGCAAAAGGCTCCACTACTAGGGCATAGATAAGAGGTGAGAGTGGGCAGCCCTGTCTTGTGCACCGAGTGAGGTTGAAAGGGTGTGAGGAGATCCCGTTGATCGAAACCTTGGCTTGGGCCGCCCGGTACAGTGCTTTCCCTCCTTGTATCCACGCGGCCCCCAACCCTGCCCATTTCAGGACAGCTCTTAGAAACGGCCATTCTACTCGGTGAAATGCCTTTTCGGTGTCTACTGACAGTAAGAGGTGGTCTTCCTAATGTTATCCACCCCTTGCAGACCTATCACATATCCTACTTGGTCAGTGTGAACTTGTTGGGGGAGAACTTGAGCAAGACGGACGGCTAGTATGCTGCAGTAGATTTTATCCTCCACATTTATTAGGGAGATTAGCCCGTTTGATGAACATTCTGTAGAGCCTTTGCCCTCTTTGGGGATAACAATAATTATGGATTCGAAGAAAGACTTGGGGGCATGTCCAGACACCAAGATGGAATTAAACAGTTTAGCGAGAAATGGGGCGAGTGTATTAGAATTTGCTTTATAAAAAGCTGGCGTGTATCCGTCTTGCCCTGGTGCCGAGCCCACCTTGAGGGCTGAGATAGCTCCCTGCACTTCTATTGCAGTGATTGGGGTATTGAGCATGTCTAGGTGGTCTTCAGTGATGGGTGGGTGGTGAAGGACAGCTAAGTACTCCTCAATTGTCGAGTGGGTGCTGCTGTTCTGAGCCGTGTACAGCTTCGAATAATATTCAGAAAAGCGGTTAACTATATCTTGTGGGTTTGTGAGAGGGGTGCCTGAATCGTCTTTGACGTTAAAAACTGCTCCTTCCACTCTCTGTTTCCAAAGCCTGTTGGCTAACATCGTGTGGGCTTTGTCCCCCTTCTCAACGAAATTTTGCTTAAGATATTTAAGTTGTGTGAGAGCTTTGCCATTCCATATATCCTTTAGTTCTTCCCTCATCTTTTTAACTTTCATCACAGTGTCAATATCATTTGCGGGATGCTCCCTAAGGGTGCGCTCTAGCTGGGTGACGCCTTCTTTTAGCTCACTTTCCCTAAGCAGCCGGAGCCTTTTCTTGGCCGCCCCCTCTGATATTAGGATATTAGGATTCCCCTCATTGTGGCCTTCCCCACTTCCCAGACCGTGTTCAACAGCATTCCGTCTGTGTCATTAGTTTCAAAGTAGTCTTTAATGGCCTCAGAAAGGATTTCTTTAAAAATTGGGTCCCTGCATAGAAAGTTATTACACCGCCAACGGCGGTCTGGGTTTGGAAGGGGGCCTAAGTCCAAATCTAGGGTGCATAGGTCATGGTCCGTCCAAGCCATTACCTGGATGGATGTTCCTATAATGTCGCTTTCATTTTCAAGCCCTAACAGGAGGTAGTCAATTCTTGAAAACGTATGATGTGGTGGTGAAAAAAAGGTAAAGGACTTTTCTCCCGGGTGTGTTGTGTGCCAGGTGTCTATCAAATGGTGTTCTCTTAGCTGACTCAGGAATCTATTGCCTTGGAGATTGCTTGGGGGTAGAGCGTTTTGTTGTACAGGGTGCCAGTCACACTCTCCGTCTGCCGCCACATTAAAATCTTCCCCACAAATCAGTGTATCCTCCCTCCAATTATCCAGAAAATCAAACAGGGGTTCAAAGAAGCTAGACTGCCCTTGGTTAGGAGTGTAGGCAGTGCACAATGTGATGGGGCACGTTCTTAATTTACCCTTGAGTGCCACATATCTCTATATACCGTTCAATTTGAATTCCCAAGGCCTTACGTAACATAATGCCCATGCCGCCCTTCTTCTGTGAGCCAGATGCCCAGATTGCATCCCCTATCCCTCTTCCGAAGATTTTCCTCTCTCCCCACTGATATATTTTGATTCCAGTATAAAAAGGATATTGTTTTTGGATTGTTCAAACTGTTGCGCTAGCATTGACCTTTTCTGCAGGGAATGTAGGCCCTTCACATTTAGGGAGCCAAAGACTATGCCATCAGAGTGAGCCATTTCTACAAGAAAGAACAGCGATTACTGGCCCATCGCTTGTTTGACCCCTCCCATTTGTGAAGAGGTTGTAAATCAGTTGCCATGTTGCAGAGTGTGTGCGCAGATTCTTAATGTGATGTAGGCCTGATTTATTGAATGGATGAGTGAACCCCTCCCCGCCCCCCCCATTACCCCTTTGTTTGAGATGCTGCCAGGAACATTCTCACTTGAAAAAAGAGACGCCCTAGTTCAAGAAGGGCCACTCTGGGTGGACCCCTCTCCGAGCCCTAACTCAAACTGTAACATTCTTGCAAGGAGGGGACAACTTGTATGTAAATGAGTAACAGTGTACAGTAAGTTCCTGGAGGTTGAAATAACTTATGAATTACTACTCTTAACAACAACTGTCAAACAACATTAGGACTTTGCAGAGGCTGTTTTAGCAGGAGGTGGAGCACAATAACATAACACCATTAGAAAGAGCGGTGTAGATTATCTAAGGAGTATTCAGGCGTTTATATTTCCATTTTTGTTGTGCTCGGCCTCTCGTTGGAGGCCTGTCGTTCAACTCTCGGCGCGGGCCCATTGGCTCTCTTCGGCCATCCGTATCTGAACCTGCAGCAGCACCTTATAGGTGAAAGCGGGCTTGCTCCGCCTCTTCCACCGAGGTAATCCTAAACTCTTCACCGTTGTACTCGAATGTGAGAGAAAAAGGATGGCCCCATCGGTACCTCACACCATTTTCCTGAAGCCAGTTCGTAAGGGGTCGGCATCCTCTTCTTTTCGCCAATGTCATTGCAGAAAGGTCTTGGTAGATCTTTACATTTGACCCTCGAAATTCTATTGTGTCTTTTGTTCTTGCTTTCTGCAGAATATCTTGCCTTTGTGCATAATAATGACATTTGACGAGGACCGAGCGGGGACCTTTTGGCGGGCCACCCGCCCTGTGCACTCTGTCAAACTCTAGCTCGGGGGAATTTGTAGCATTGTAAAGAGTCAAGATCACTTTAGTCTCCAGGCTTGAGGGGGTCTCACCTTGTTCTTCCTCCAGACCTATTATGCAAATGTTGGACCGCCGCTCTTGATTTTCCAGGTCATCGATTTTGGATTCCATATTGCGTTCTTTTTTTTCTAGATCTAGGAGTCTGGTTTCATATTGCATGGTTGCAATATCTCCCAATTGCTGATTGTTCTCACCCGCTTCTAAACAGTCTTCTACCTTAGCCACCTTTGTTTGTAAATCAGAGACTGTTTCAGTAAGGCTATTTTCACCGAGCAGAAGGCGAATGTCCGATTTGGTTGCACTATCGCAATCGTTGCCTGGGATATCCGAGGAGCTCTGAACTTCTTCTGTTCCATAATTGTGTTAGTGCATCTAAAATTCTGCAAGGCCGTCAGGGTTCGCAGATCCAGTCTTGTCCCTGGGAGAGCCCCTGGGCCCCTGTTACTGCAAAACAAACCGGTAGGCCAAGGGGGGACTCTTTCCCTTATTCGTGTTGCTGTGCTCAATTTTTCAGTCAGCACTTCCTTTGCTGTGGTGGTTAACAAGACACTGAGATTGCACTTGTAACACTACTCTTAACATCGTTGCCCCTTGCGACTCTGCTTTTCCGTTGTCCACGCACACCTTCCTAGTTCCCCCACCAGACTCGACTGGGTCGGGCGCAGTGCACTGCTGTGAAGCTTTCTTGGTGTTACTTAGATTGCACTCTTCGTGGGGCGCTGTCGGTAGCTTTGGGGGATCTAACAGAATTTAAGTGGAGGTTGTGAGCCCCCGCGGTGCCTCTCATGCAATAGGGCCGGTGGTAAGGGGGCCCCACTAGTCGCCAGGGTCAGAGGCTGGACCGTAGGTGAATTCCTGATATTTGGTGCGAGTCCTGAGCACTGGATTTCACCTAATTGCACCCCTATTTTCAAAAAGCTTTGCCCTTCTCTGTTTAAATGAGGAGCTGATGCTATTTGGGCTCCATGGTCTAGGTCTAAAGAGGTGGGTGTGAGGGGCTGTGTGAGGGACTCTGGGCCCCATGTCCTTGATCGAGGTAGGACTATGCTTTTATTGGGAGTATTGAACTGGATTTGCTCCAAATGTGAGCTTTACAGGGGGGGCTACTGCACCTCCCCTGTAGTGCTAGAACAGGTGTCTAGTGTTGGAGGAGGGGCCGACCCTCCGCAAGGACAGGAGCTGGGGAGCCGAGGAGTTCTGGTGTATGCAGGTTTAACCAAACTAGTGGTATTGTTGGTATATAGCATCCAGATCATTTCCAGTAAGCCCGGATCTATGTCCCAGCTCGCCAACTTGATCCAGAGGCATGAAAAAACCACATTGTCAAAGGCTGTTGATAACTTGAACGCAACTACATACAGATTTTTTGGTGCGCTGCCATCGATTTCAGAGAGACAGGCATGGAGAGTCATTCCACTATCTGCAGTGCCAACTCCCCTCCTGAACCCTTTTTGTAATGGATGAAGGCGATGCACTGCCTCAGCACAATTTCTCAACTCTCTCAATCTCATTGTGGCAAAGACCTTAAATGTCATGTCTAAGAGGGAGATGGGCAGTAGCTCTTCGATGACCCCCTATCACCTGGTTTTTTATATATGGAGATTATGATAGAGTTTCTCCATGAATTAGGGCAGATGCCACTCCTTGTTATTTGCTCGAAATATTGGCCACTAGCTCGGGAATTATTTAGATTGTTCATCACCATTTCTAAGTCCTCTCTGTCAAATTGGAAGTCCCAGATTGGAGTATTCCCCTGGAAGACCCTCCCAAGCCAGACGTCTCATTTCACCCACTGAACATATACTGAAGGAAGTTTACTCATACTGCCTCAGACACGTCAGAAGCCTGTGCGGGTGTTTGGAGTAGGCTCTTTTTGTTGAGTGTCTACCATACAACACGTGTGTCTTTTTTGACTAAATGTGACAGTAGCTCCTGATTGTTGTGCATGTATTTCTGTACTTTTAGATGTCTACTCCAAAGTCTATACTTCTGTTTCAGGGATTTTGTTGCTACTCGCTACTCTTTCCTGGTCTTCAGATTGCACTTCTTAACCGTCCTAATTGTTTTTCTCATCAGACATCTTCTATCGACTACCTCCTTGTCGAATGTATGAGATTTGACATCGAGCAGCGATCTAATTGGACACACCTGAGCCTCCTCCCTGGCTTTCCCCAATTTGGACAGAAGGTTGTGGAAAAATGCCAGTGAGGCCCCCCCCCTCCTATCTTCC
The DNA here is from genome assembly GCF_040938575.1 of Ambystoma mexicanum. Classification (NCBI taxonomy): domain Eukaryota; kingdom Metazoa; phylum Chordata; class Amphibia; order Caudata; family Ambystomatidae; genus Ambystoma; species Ambystoma mexicanum. Next base: position 1,222,313,356 of record NC_090924.1, read on the forward strand.
AAGTGTAGGCCAATTCACCAGCTGGCCAGCCTTCTGTTTATTTTCCCAGCATTTCGACTGAGCTCGACCAATGTGACCTTAGCACCTGAGATGACAGATTTCTGCTTCACTTAGACTCCATGAGACTTTCGATAGAAGGGTCAGTAAAATGAATGACTGGTCGCTCAAATAGTTTTTTTTACTATTTTTAGGTCTTTCACCCTTGCCGGATCTGTATTTGTGATAAAAATATACTCAATCATTGATGAATTAATAGCATTTGGCCATGTGGGCGCATCTTTTAACCGGGCTTCCCCTATTAGATTAGACTGAATAAAACCCCATCTAGACAGGAATTGCGACCACTCCCGCCCTCCCGAGAGCAGGAGCTCGGGGCCATACTCCTGGAGCACCCCTTCCACCCCCATCGACACATAAAGAAAAGGCAGGCCCTTCTCCCCCACCCGTTCCCAGCGTGAACGCGAGCATGCTGAGAAAGCGGAAATTAATTTGAAAAATCCATCTCGCGAACCCGCGATGAGAATCCAGTAACCTTAAGCCAAAAAAGGCTGCTGGCTTTATTTTTCAAGCACCAAACGCCACTTGGCCTCTGCTTGACACACGAGGCTCGTTGCCATGCCAAGATGGCCACCTCGAACGCCTGCACCTCTTGCATTCATCTGAGCTCGTACCTCCCAGGCCTGATTGGCTCCTTCTACTGCTAAATAGCCAATCAGGGAACCGGGAAGGTGTGAGACGGCCTCCGTGTGAAGGCATTGTGTAAAGGCTCAGGTGCTGACTGAGCTGACCGAGCTGCAGGCTGCACCAGGACATTATACCCTACCTCTTCCAGCCCTGCTCACCACTTACTCATCTTCCCCTTTTTTGCTCCTGAACCTACCTAGTCTGCCCTCTGGACCTGCTAACTGCAAACACCTTACTTCATTGATGACCCAGCGCCATATTCCATCATACAGAGGTAACCTATATGTGAACATTGTTTACCTGTTACTCCTAACTGTGATACCAGCTCCTGCTACATCATCTTCTGCCAGAGATACTTACTAAAAGGCCCACGGTTGCACATGTACCATGTATGCATATGCAATCAGTTGTTACTACTCCACTTTCGTCTAATTGATGTACTTAGCCATTTAAATTTGCATTTAGCCTGCCACTCCATTGCACCATTGAAAGTTGCATTTAGCCTGCCTTTATAACTGCATTTAGCCTGCCTTTATAACTGCATTTAGCCTGCTCTGATAGTAGCATTTAGCCTGCCACTCCACTGTACCATTGAAAGCTGCATTTAGCCTGCCTTTATAACTGCATTTAGCTTGCTTTGATAGTAGCATCTAGCCTGCCACTCCACTGTACCATTGAAAGCTCCACTTAGCCTGCCTTTATAACTACATTTAGCCTGCTTGATAGCATGCATTTAGCCTGCTTTGATAGTAGCATTTAGCCTGCCTCTCCACCGTACCATTGAAAGCTGCATTTAGCCTGCCTTTATAACTGCATTTAGCCTGCTTTGATAGCAGCATTTAGCCTGCCACTCCACTGTACCACTGAAAGCTGCATTTAGCCTGCCTTTATGACTGCATTTAGCCTGCCTTTATAACGGCATTTAGCCTGCTTGATAGCAGCATTCAGCCTGCCTTGATATCAGCATTTAGCCCGTCACTCCACTGTACCGTTGAAAGTCGCATTTAGCCTGCCTGTATAACTGCATTTAGCCTGCCTGTATAACTGCATTTAGCCTGCTGTTATAACTGCACTAAGCCTGCCTCGATATCTGCTTTGCCCTTGAAGCCCAAAGTCCTATCATCAATAATGTGGTAGCCTCAGCTATCCCCACGAGAAGTAAGAAAAATATCACAGTGGAAAAACTAATCCCACTCATCCTACCAACTCTGAACCAACTCCCAGCCATCTCTACCCCTTACAAACTTGTAGAAGGCTACAACAAAATCATGACCTCAGCCCTTGACTCCATTGCACCGCTAAAGATTAGAAAATGCAAGCCGAAAAAACACTTGAACTCCTGGTTCTCCCCTCACGTTAAAGCCCTTAGATTCAAAAAACGCAAAAAGGAACAAGTCTGGAGACAATCTCCCACAGACAACAATAAGCTGATTCTCAATAAAATAACATCCACCTACAAAAAAGAAATCATAGCCGCCAAAAAAGATAGAATAACACAAGCTAACTCCAGTACCAAAGAATTATTCACTATCATTAAAGAACTGGAAATACCTATTCTAACTCCAGACATTAACCTTAAAGAGTCCTGGATCCTCCCCCTTCTCAAAAAACCCTCTCTTGACCCTTCTATACCCACCAACTGCAGGCCCATTACCACTGTGCCTTTCTTGCTCAAAATTCTGACAAGACAGCATACCTACAAATACAAAAATACCTTGAACAAAACCATCTCTTGGGCATCCGGCAATCAGGCTTTAGAACCCAACATGGGAAAGAAACGACCCTTATCGATCTCAAGGCCCAAATTGACACTCTGGGAGACAATGGGAAAGCTGCCTTGCTGCTCCTTCTAGACCTCTCGGCAGCATTTGATCTCGTAGATCATAAAACTCTTTGCAACCATCTGGACTCACCCACTTCTCCCACAAAGCCATCAGCTGGATCGAGTCATTCCTAAGCAATAGATCTATGCGTGTCTTCTCCATCTCTGCCGCCGCAGACCCCATCCCAATCACGTGTGGCGTCCCTCAGGCATCCTGTGTCTCCCCCACAATGTACAACGTGTTCACAAAGCCCCTGTTTGATGATCTCGATGGCCTGGGTATCACCTATACTAACTATGCCGATGATACCCAGATCCTCATCCCGTTGACGGGAGATTACAACCATGATTTGGCCTTGGTGAACAGGGTGTATCTCATCATCCAGGCATGTATGGCCTCTCATAGTCTATGCCTGAATGATGACAAGACTGAACTCATCATCCTCGGCTCTACTCCCAACATCACCAAACTGGACCACAAATACAGTAGCTTCATCATTGACGGGAACCTAATCACGGTAGCCAAAGAAGTGAAAACTTTAGGAATATACATTGACTCCTCCCTCTCCTTCCACAAACAGGTCAGCTCCATGGCATCTTCTATGGCACACACCTGTAAGTTAATAAGAGCAGCTAAACCATTCCTATCCTCACAGAGCTGCATCACTCTAGCCAGAGCCCTTGTACTATCAAAATTGGACTACTGTAATGCCCTCTACGTAGGAGCCAACAAACAGGTCACCATCAAAATCCAGATGTTGCAAAACAACGCTCTCAGAGCAGCACTTAGTATCTCTAAGAGAGAACATATTTCCAATATCAGGAGAACTCATAACTGGCTCACCACTTCAGACAAAATCCTGCTAAAAGTAGCCTCCTTAACCCATAAATAAATCAACAATGCTGCCCCCCGCTACCTCATTGACAGAATTCACAGATACACACCTAACAGACACACTAGATTCTTAAATGCAAATCTGCTCACAGTGCCCAGATTCAAATGAACTAAAATGGGTGGCAACAGCTTCCAGGTGAAAGCAGCCCAACATTGGAACTCCCTACCGCCTTCCTTAAGGATTCCTCAATCCTTTTCCCAATTCAGACATAACTACATCCAGTGGTTAAAACTCAATGGCTACTAACGGACTGCCCAACCTAACCATGCCACTGTAAACCATGTAAATATGTATATTCTTAAACTGTATATCACTGCCTCTATTGTAACTGTTTTTATCTATGTACTCACTGTAAATACTGTACAGCACTGTAACTAAGCTGAGAATATCCTTGTCTGCTCCTGCGCCCTCTTACCCTCGGGTCCGGCGTGCAATATAAGTGAATAAACAAACAAACAAACTCCCATCTAGCACTTCAAACGCACCTGGAGACATCGTGCATTTGCAGTTGAATCTCCCCCCATAACAACAGGACACCCATCCTTTGTTTACCATTGAAGTAGGACCTTTTCAACCTCATTCACAACTCTATCAAAATCGCCCATGAGAGGATTATAATCAGGATGGTATTTACCTGTTGGCTATTGATCTTATCTGATACCTTTATTATCAGTATGCCATCTGAGCCAGTTTTCACGTGGTGAATCATACGCAAACTCCTAATTTTCACAGCAGTTAGTAGCCCTCCCACTTGTCACCTCTTTAAGCCTTTCTTTGCATTTTTACAAATAATCATATAACCATCAAAAGTGGGGGCAGCCCTGAGCCATGTTTCTTGAAGAAGGGTGATGTCAGCACCCATGAACATTTAGTTAATGTCAGAGTTAAAAAAGGAATGATAACCTCTCAAGTTTCAGCTGCCAATTATGAGCTCAATGTCATCAAAACCCTGGAAGCTTTCTCATTGTTACTGGGAGAGACTGGCGAGCAACCCCCAGCATGAAGGGGCCAAATCATGGCCGACCTGCCTCCGTTGGTCAGTTTCAAAGAAACATTTCATAGTAAGATTAATTTGCCCTTTATCTTGGCGCGCATTCCCTATGTCTTTGGTGTAGTATGTCTCAAAACCATTATATAGGAGGTCGTCCAGGCAATCACTAGGCAATCAATAAGCAGATTTTCTAACAGCTCTGAATTAAAATGGACCGCACATTTTCCAAGTCGTAAGCGATCAAACATATGGACGAATTTTAAGTCTGAAAAAGAAATGGCCTTTACAACTGGAATGGAGGCAAGCAGCACTAATATGCCACGTCTATTAAGCAGCACGTTGTTATCTTCCTCAAATATGGATTCAAAGATGATTGGGCAAGTTTCAGGCATCTGGGACGGCTGGGCCTGTCGGGTACCCCTACCATCTTTCCGACTTAGTGTGTCCCAGGCTACCGATGTATTGACAGCCACTTTTATATTCATTAGAATTGTCCATGTCTGGCTGTGAGCATGTTGAATCAAGTTGCACTCTCTCAGTGACATCTTGTCTGAGCTCGAGGCACCCGATGCCTTGGTGCTAGCTGGCAATACACACAACACTCCCCCTGAAGTCCCTGAATACATTGAGGCACTAGATCTGTGTTGTTTTGCCTCTTTTTTTTATGGCCCCTTCTTTGATGTTTTACTTTGCTGAAGGCCTAGAGCCCCTGGTCCGGTGGTTCGATTTATGTTATCGTTATTACTCCTGATTGGGTCCTCAGATTGCTCCACAGTAAAGATGGGTGAAGGCGATTTGGGTGTTCTTTTTGGGCTCACATGTTCCGCTGTTTGCTCCATCATTTGCTCCATCATATTGTCATCTTCATTTTTCCTAGTTCTCTTATTTAAAGCTAGCCACATAGTCCTGAGGAACTTGCGTGACCCCCTATTCGAAAGGCTGGGCCCGTTTTTAATGTTTTTGAGCTTCTTGGTCATGATCGTATGCGGCCCTTTGTTTGGGCCACACTTCCCATGTGTGTTAATACATTCCACACTTGTTTTCGATATGGGGGTCAACTAGCTTCCATAATCGTGTCTTTGGAGGTTATTTCTGGCGGCTCCCGTGTTGCAAATTGACCTATGATGGTGGTACCAATGTTCACAGGGTGAGAGATAAGATTTTCTCCGATTGCAAGTTGTTTATTCATGTCTGTCAGGATATAAGTGTTTGTTTTGACTTCCAGAGCTATGATATTGTAACGTTTAATAAATGGTTGAAGGACGATGTTCAAAGCTGCTAGTGAGCTCATGCCCTCCTCGGGTGCCTCCCAGCAGCTTGAATCATTACCCTGAAATGGTAGTGAGAAGCGATGATTCATCAAAAAAGAGAGCTCATCCGGGAGGTTAGCTATGGGAATAGTGTCAAGGATTCCTCCACTTCTTGAGTCTTAAAGAGGCTTGGAGAGATGCTTAGGCACTCATAAATGTTTTCTACTACTCTGATTTAATTCTTCCGACTCATACATACTTCTGTAAGGGTAATACTTGCCTCAAGTTCTGTTTGTGAAAGCACTACCCCTGAAATGTCTAGCTCTTGCCTGTGTAATTCCACCTCCCCAACCTCAAGCTGTTCTGGGATGCAGTATCGGCCAAGACAACTTGAGTATACCTTTTTTCTGTTCTCTGAGGAAAGAACGCTGTAATTGTTACTTGGGCGGAGGTGCTCGCCTTATTCCTACCTTTGGATGAGAATAATTTCACCTCCTTGTCTAATGGTAAATGTTTTGAACTTCTTAGGTGATAGCGTTTGAGTTTGCTTTTGCCTTTCATATTAGTGTGGATTGGCACTTAGCCTGCTGAGACACCCATGTTTCGCAGTTTCCACTCAAACACTGTTTGTATGGGGTCCGGGCGTGAAGTACTTTTAAGAGCTGTTGGTCTGCTTTACACAATTAATTTCCACCATCCAGTATGCAAGCAATCTAAGAGATACAAAAGAACAAACCTTCTTCAAGTGTATTGTTGCCAGGTGACTCAGTGTTCTCTTTCCGCATGACCTCGTAGCCTCAGAGACATGTACATAAAACACTCAATCAACACTCAGCTCTGCTCCGCTTGGAGCTGGGGTCTTAGTAGCAATCGCACTTCTTCCAAAATAGGCAGTGATGAGAGACTCTCCCAGAAAGAAAGACTGCAGCCGCACCGGTCGCATGAAACACTAAATCAGCACTCTGCTACGCTCTGCTTGGAGCTGGAGTTTTTGTAGTGAGCACACTTCTGCCAAAAGTAGCAGTGATGAGACACTCTCCCAGAAAGAGCTGTGGTGCTGTGCTAGCTACAGGTTTTGGTCTTAATGTTTGCTGAGCCGTATGCATAGTGAACAATAGAGGAAGCTCATAGAACTTGTAGGGGGAAACAAAAGACAAATGGAGATTGGTGTGCTGTTTCATTTATTACGAAAGGGGGGCACCTGAGAGATGCAGGTAGTGACTTTCATCCATGAGAGACAGCACCTGACAAATGGCACAGAGTTTGCTAGAGATCATGACATTTTGGAACTGAATATTAAACATCACAGCCAGAAGTGCTGAAAACATTAATAAAGTAAAACAGTCTGGAGTCATTAAAAGTGGTGCTTTGTCACACTACAACAATGTAACAAACGATGAAGAAACCAGTGCCAACTGCAAAACAAGGAAAGCATTAACTTTAAAGACAGCACTAGCCTATGTATTTATTTATCTTTTTGTAAACTAAAATAGTGATACGTGCTCAACGTTAATATCATCACGGAGTACTCATTTCTATTTTATTGGAAGTGTTTAAATTGCAAAATTAATAATATTTAGAACACATTGAACACAGTTGAGTGAAGTGTGAGGGTCAGAAATGTGAGGTGGACAGCTGTGTGAAGGTTTTTCAAAATGTGCTATATTATTAACTCAAAAGGTTGGATAAACGCCTTACTACCCCAACCCTGACAAGGATTTCCCTGCCTAAAATAAAAAGGAAACACTCTAAAAATAGTATTCGGATCCCTCACACTTAATTATACACAACTTAACAAGGCATATATATGGCAGTTCAACAGCAACAAATATGATAGTTCAACTCACACCATAATAAATGTTTCTCCTAATCTGGGTGAACTACCCTTTCCCAGATTCAACTAGGATTTTGTTCAACATTTCCACAAAAAAAAGGTTAAGGAAATCCTGTATTGAATCAAAGTTCCCTTTGTTTCCAACTTCAAGAACGCACAATTCAAATTTTATAACACAAAGCTCTAGAAATAATTATGGTTCAGTAACTCTGAATATTTCATTGATTCAATGGTTGAAACAAACATGCTTTAACAGGAAATGTATGCACTAGTTTACAAAACCCTTTGTTTGACAATATTAAATGATTCAACAGTAGTTCACATAACACTTGCTTCAATGTTATTAACTATTCAGGATGATTCTGCATCAATCAACAAAATACTTTAGCAGTACTTCAACTTCTTCTTCAAGTTTTTAACTACACCACAGTACACCAAAAGGCTTCTATCTGGCCCATTCACCTGTCAGGCTTTATTGAAACAACGTTCTCCGCTATGGTGCACTCTCCTGCCAGAACAGATCCAACTACTACAACAATCTCTGACCAGGTGTACTGTCCTTTCAGGCCAGAGAAAACTACAACTTGTCGGTACTTCAGTGGTAAAGTTTGAACTCAAACAAATCAAATTATCAATGTGTTTTTGCTCCACAACTTCAAATATAAGAACCACTGCAAGGGAATCAAGAACCACACTGATGCTATTGTGTACAACTGTGTGGTTGCCACAATCTCTGTAGGTTATGCTCAACTCCCTCTGAATATCTTTCCACAGAAGGGTCACCTTCCTTCCACTCTTGTTTCTTCCCGTTTCCACAAAACAACCACTGATACAGTCTTTGTTTCAATTTCACCTTTCTTTCACTTTGGCAATATGGGTTTAAGTCTGTCACCATTAAGACCTCCTTTTCATATGGGCAATAACTTTTATAAACATTGAAAACACCAAATATCTTCTTTTGGTTCACCTCCGCCACACAGCCTGGGAATCTCCTCTCCACGGTCATCCATGGCTTATGCCTTACATCAGCAGGGCTCTCCTGGCTCCAACAATGTTTCTGTACTTGCTTACTACCAGTACTTGCAAAACAAGGTGGAAAGCTTCAACAAGGTGAGCTATCCACTGCGTGTCCTCTGAAGCTGAGTTCTTCAGAGGGAGAATGATCTCTCCCAACGCTTTTGACTGCGAAAGCTCTGCAATTACAGTCTGGAGCAATCAGGACCATTTCAGGACTGGCATCATCATCACACCTCACCGTGGTCACTGCGTCCCTGCTCCCACACAACCTCTGTTTCCACTGCTGCTTCGAGGAGGTAGGAAAACGTATCCACCTTCTACTGCTACTCCTTCCTGTGGCATGCACCTGAGGGTGGCATTTTATTCCCAATTGACTGCAACCAGCAGTTCTGTGCCTCTGCAGTCTTATTGTTAGACCCAGTACTTAGGGATTTTTGGGACCTGAAGTCCATAATATCAAATTCATCTTTTCTAACAGTTTCTACTTTGTTATAAGCTATTAGAAGGTTGGGATCTTGGGGAAAATTATAGGGGCCTATATATTTCTACCTGACATGGTCCCCGCCAGCCCACCATGTGATCCTCCCGCAGTACACCACCACTAGAGTCAGGCTCTGAAAGTGTCTGCCTTTCCCTAGCCACATGAGAAGGGTCCCAGGTAAAGTTTCCTGGGTGAATCATCTCTGATTCATCAGAGAAATCACTGCCAAGTATCTGATAAGACAGGTCAACACCTGTTTAATATATTAAAAGTAAGTATGCCTTTCATGCAAACTGAATAATATGATGTTGTGAGTTAGCTTGGACAATGTTGATTAGATGTAAAGTGAAGTCTCTGACACAATAATATACTCACTTTAGCCTTGAATGCATGTTGTAGTGTGGGGGAGGTTTATATGTCCCAGAAGATTTTGACAGGCCATCTTGAGTGCAAATGTGTATTGTATTTTAACATGAAAGCCCATTAGGCTCACAGAAGAACAACATCTCATGTGAAACAGGGCCTCTGAGTTAATGAGCAGTCTCCACCCTTTTTCAAAATCATATCAGGAGAGGATATTCTAATAAATACAGGCTTAAAATTTGACAAAGGATATATATATATATATATGGTCTGCTGGCTGATAAGAAATGGGCCTTTTCTTCCAAGTTTGGGCTTAAAAGAAACTTTCTTGCATTCAATGTGTAATCTTTGGACTATGGCTCCTCATAAAACATGGCCAGTTAGTCAGTGTAATATAAACTCAAATAATGGATGTTCTGTGTCAGCTGATCCAGATTAATAATTGATTGAGTGCTTTTACTTTATTGTAATATAGTTATAACACGCACCTGGATACCCAGAGGCTTAAGGGCACAACAAACAATCAAACAATCTGTAACTGGTATAAAGAGCGAAGCCAACCACTATAGAAGGGAATCAGAAAACTATCGAAATGACAAGGTTTTAAGATTTTTTCTTCAAAAGAGCCTTCTAGTCTCATGGTTTCACAATCCCAAGAAACCCAACTCAAAGCTGAAACTTAAAGATGCCTATGAATGTAATGGGCTTTGTGAATCAATACTATTCATGAATGTATTTATTTTTTCAGTATAAATTCATTATTCCATAACTTAAAATGGAAACTTGTATAATGGCTCTGAGGACGTCCTCTTAAATACATTAAACACAATTTCTAAGGGCTTATGGTAAAACCTTTAAATGAAAATTATGAATAACTTTATGAAAAACTATCATACAAATTCAAGATTCATATCAAGACATCCGGAAATTCATATGCAACTGATATGTCATGCTGCTGTGATTAAATATAGAATAAACATGATTTCTGGACAGAAAAGTGTCAAAGCAGGATAACCATCCTCCATCTTTCTGTCAGAATTATGATTAGCCTATGACATTAGGTGGGGTTGTATTCTCTGGCAGTGATTGATTAACCCTGCTTGGGTTTTAAGTAAGTCAATGGGAAGATTTCACCTTTAAATAAAACGTGACAAAAGCATGGAATAATGTCCCATTAGAAAAGCAGTATCAAACAGGGAATAGAGCTCTGATTCTCAAATAAAAAGCTGAACAGAAAGGATACCACATGTCCAAATGCTGAACCTAGACATTATCTGGAGAATTTGGCCCTATCCATTAGGGGAATATTACCTGCAGCAGAACTGCTTTCCATGAGGCGGGAGAGGATGATTGTCAGTTCTTTGAAAACATGAGGCCACATTCTGACTCAACGCTTTCAAGAATATTTCAAATTGCGTATAAAGATTCCCCCAAATGGATTAGAAAAGTTCCCTCGGATAATTGCCCTCCTAAGTCTCTGCTGTGGGAGGATATTGGGCTGGAGGCTTCCACTAAGGGTCTGTCATTCAAAATGAATATCTTGAAATTGTGTGTGAATTGCAACATTGCTTTTTCACTATATTTGACACTGAGTATAATTTGACTTCTTGTACAAAACATACTGTTTTCTGCACACAGTTGATGGTACATTTGTATGACCAGAATCCTAATAGGAATTCATATTTTACTAGTGTGAGTTGTGTCTTGCTTTCATTGCACTCAAGCTGTGGGAGATTACATTAAAATATGAGCAACATTTTTTATCTGTGCTGTGTGCTCCGTGTAAAATAGGGAACATTTCCTAGCGCCGGCAATGTAGCACTTTGTAAGCGATAGTGCAATTGAATCCTGTTGTATTCACAGGTATTGTCTAAAATAAATGTTTACATATATAAATGGCCTGAGGGGGCTCATCCCTTACTCACTTTGAAACTAAGCAGGGTCGGTCCCCATTACTGCATGGGTGGGAGACCGAGATGCCTATTGTGTCCCTGGCCATGGCCCAGTGATTTTTCACTCACAAAGTCAATGTAAAAATATATATTTTTTCTATATTCACAGGTATAGAACTACAGATAACCTCGGCTATCTGAAGTCAATTTATAGCCACGAATGTCATAAAAAAGGCAGAAAAGAATATGATTTCCTGCCCCCCTAGGCTCTCCCCATTGTCCCCCTCATCTGTGCCTGCTCCCCACACACCCATGATGGCCTCCTCTCCTCCCCTGCCCTCTACCATTACCCCCACAACACAAAAAGTTTCCCTGATGCAGTGTGCTTTCAAACGTCAGCTATTCGCGTTTATTCTGTCCGTAGCTGAGGCTACAGAAAATATATGTGTTGCAAACTCGGTCCCTAGACACCACTCAATTTAAATAAATGACTCTGTAGTCACTGGTTCCAGATCCTGACCACTTCACCAGTCGACTGATCACAAAGGTTTTCAAATATGTGTCATTACATACATTAAAGTAGATGTGGCTTTGTACTTTACCTCAAGACAAAGGAATGCAGTTGAACCGGTTATGCTTGGGTGCTCCAAAGAGGAATTGATATTGATATTGATATTTTATTTCTATCGCACAGGTGTTTCAGAGCGCGAGTATTAGGGAGAATTCTCCAGAATGGCTAATTTCCATTACCTACTGAGTGCCTCAGCAGCTTTGCTGGATTCTAGGATTAATTTTTTTCACCTGGTAAGAGTGTAAGCCTTTTTCCCACTATTGCATGTTTTTTGCTGTGTGTGTTTAACATTTCTGTGTTCATAGGCTGTGGAGCCTCACCTACTCCACAGGCATCATCTTTTAACTGAGTGTTACAGAGCACCTTCAGTGCAGTGACACAGGGTTGTCTTTTAGACTTCCCAACTCAGACTCCTTTTTTTGGGACTGACTACTGTCTCCCATCACATACAAAGTTACCATTAACTTTATTAGCCTCTGTAAAACCACAGACCCAGTACACCCTATCTTACATAGAGTACTGGAAAGGGTTAATACTCATCCCTTTTTCTCTGTTTCTCTTGGAGCACTGTTTCACTCCCTTTTCATCAAGACTTGACTGGTGGCAATGGTAACTACCCTATTTTTCCTACCACGGTTATCTTAAATAACCTTGGTGTTGGGTTAGACTATCTTGGGAGCCTCAAACTTAAACTCGCTAGACCATATATGTTTTATTTCAGTTCTGGCTGGGTTTATTCACCATTTCTTTTTGTAAAAGTCTTTCTCGTGTTTTATTCTGCGTGCCAAACCAGATTTGGTTCCTTTGTTCACTGTCTTTTCGTGGGCTTCTATGCAGAAGCCCTTATTAGGCACCTGTTAGTCGGGGGGACAGGATGTGAGGGAAGGGTTTAGGACTCCCTGCACAGGGTCTCCTTGGAGACCCATGTCACACTCTGAAATGATTGGCTGTGGTGACAGCCACCCTGCAGTGTGATTGACGGTCAGGCTGTGTGAATGGGGGAAAACTGCATAAAAAGCAGGTCTCTGGGTCTGGAAAGGCAGAGTTGCCACTGGAACGCAAGAACTGACAAGGAGTTGATGGAAGAGGACTCCTACCACGACTGAACTGCCCGGTGAAGCCCTGCTGCAGGTCCAAATCCTCGAACTCTAACGACAGAGAAGATCCTCCACAAATTTTCTTCCCCTGAGCAGGTGGGACCAACCAGTTTGTCAAAACTCCAAGCCAGGTCTCCCTCCTCTGATCGAATTTGTTGTACACAGCTACAGTGGGCCGGATAGCCAGGAAGATCGGACCCTGCTTGGGTTTTAAGGAGCGCACCTTTTATTTGTTGCTTTGCTCTGCTGCTGGTTTCTTCCCTGGGTCGTGCAGGACCCTCCAGTCTTCCTACTTCGTGTCAGTCCGACAGCCGCTTCAGGTACTGTGAGCCTGCAGGAACTACCAGGAACGTCCGCCTCAGCTACAGCTTCTTCTCCATTGAAAGGTACTGTTCAAATCCGGTTGTTCGTTTCGTTCAGCCTCAGTGAAAGTGTGTGAAATCTTTCTCCAATCCGAGGGCTTGTCCTTCTCTACTCTTTAACCCAACTTCGTCCGTAACTCTTGGCAAAGACTTAACCGCAAACTACCCTGAACTGTGTGATTTGACTTTGGCCCTAAGCCTTTTTGATTTGATTCTATCACTGTGGTTCCTCTTTCTAGATTGCCCTGCTTACTTACCTGCTGATGCTATTCAATTTCTTCCTAACTTTATCTTTCCCTCCCTTTTAAATTTCTGGAGTGCCATTTTGCTCCCACTTCATTTTGTGAGCTTAACTTGTCTGGAATCTATTGGGAGTGGTGTTGTGTATTAAGAGAGTGATTTTTAGACTGTTTTACTTTAGTGAGATGTTATATAACTGATGTGAAAATAAATGTATATTCGTTTATTCAGAAACCTTGGGTCAGTGTTTGTTTAAATCATAGTAATTGCTTTCCTTTGCGTAACTATTTATACTGCTCACTTGCTGTTGAGATAAGTCTGGCTGCTCAGCCATCACTACCACTTTTACTGTGTAGTACAGGCTTGTACCAAAGGTGAATTTGTACTGTCACTTGTAGTCTTAATTGTGTGTGGTGTTCCCAAAGGGTACTGCATATAATTCTGCCTAACAGTGACAAGGCAAGGAGGGGAACAGGGGAGAACAAAACAACGATCTTACTAGGCCCAGTGACATTTAGAACGCGCAAGCGCATGGGAGAGGGGAAGGGGAAAAGTGCATGCAAGGCGTCAGAAGTGGAAAGTGCGAAGCAAAAGAGAAACAGATAAATAATAATAACAGTGGTAGTGCAACCAGCAATTGGCAAGAGCTAGGTTTAAGGCAGCAGACAGGGTAGGTCTGATAAGCAAAGGAAGAAAAGGGGGGCAGTATGGGTACAGATACAGACCGCAGTGCAAGGGGTGGCCCGGACGCAGTGCGGGAGGGTGGCAGGGTGAGCAGATAACTGGGCCGGGAGGACAGAGGGTGGCCAGGTGCACGGTGCCAAGAGAGAACAGATCAGCAGGGGAGAGGGGGAGTGAAGGCAGAAGAAAAGAGGAAGGTCTTGAGGTGCTTCCGGAACCAGCGATGGTTCTCCTCAAGTTTTAGAGTGCAGGAAGGCTGTTCCAGAGGGAGGCCCCAGCTGAAGACAGAGATCTACACCCAGCTTGTTTCTATGAAAAACAACTGACCCTGAGGGAGTTAGAGGTAGAGGAGCAAAGAGCTCGAGTGGGGAGGTATTTACGGAGGGATAGCTGAAGGTATTTTGAACCCAGGACCCAGAAATCCTTGTGGACAATGCAGAGGGTTTTGAGTTTAATCCTTGCATCCACTGGGAGCCAATGTAGGGATTGTGAAGGTTGGCGAGCAGATCTTCATGGATGTTTTGGGAGAGATGTTCCTTGCTTCTGGAAGCTCTGAAGCCAGACTGGAGGTCATGGAGAAAGCCAACAGAATTGGAATGAAGTTGGTTGGTTGAGAGATGCCAACTTTTCCAGGAGTTTGGAAATTGGGTGATAGTTAGCTGGACAAGAAGTATCAGCTGTGCGTTTCTTTAGAAGAGGATGCACAAGGGAGTGCTTCAGAGGGGAGGAGAAGGATCCTGAGGCAAAGGAGTGGTTGCAAAAATCAGCAAGGGCCGTAGCGAGGGTGTCAATGTGGTCCTTGATGGTTTTAGGGAACAGGCCGAGTTCCGGCTCCAAGTTCCCAGTCTGCCCCGGTCTCTACAGTGTTTTTTCCAGAGGAGCTGCACGACGTGAGAAGTCCTGTGTTTGTGTTTATTGATTTAAACACGGTGAGGCCGCGGAGGTCCGGCTCCGAGTTCCCAGTCTGCCCAGTCCGCCGCAGGTCGCAGGTCGCAGGTCACGGGGCCATGGCAGACTCAAAAAAACTTGGTCCCCAGACTCGACAGCAACGCTGCATGTTGAACCCCTGGGCGGCCACCAACAAAGCAGACGCGATGCACGGCAAGGTAAGCAAACAGACTGTTGCCTTGACGATGAACCAAGCTGCCGAGCCTGTGGGTACTGTGGTCGCATGTGCTGATGTTGATGTAGTGGTCAGCTTGGAGTCAAGGCCACAGGCCTTAGCTGTTAGATCAGCGCTCCCTGACGTGTTGCCCAAAATTCCTAATGGCTGCGAAAATGAGGCTCAGAATGAATCCTCTAGGCTGGACATGTCTGCCTCATTAGTGTTACCTGAATCCGCCTTGTTGTCTCTAAACAATCTAGAACCAGTCCGAAATTTGATGCCTGAAATGAGAATGACGACAATTAGTCCTGACACCCCAGAGCTTTTTTACTCACTATTTGAGATCACCGACGCAGAACTGATGATGGTACCGATCGCTGAACCTCCACTAAATGAACTAGAGCAAAACCACTTACAATGGGCAAATAGCTCACGACCAAAAATATCTGAAAGCCCAACACGAGGCATACAGCCAGTGAGTGCCGCTGCCGCAGCCGACAACACCACAGCTATGACTTCATCTAAATCTTTGACAGATGAGCTGATGCACGCTTGATGGAGTCAGAAAAAAATTCCGATGCCAGATCAGGTCTATCTAAGAAATCGTCATGTACTGCTATGGAAAGTCATAGATTGATGAAATTGCAACAAAAGACTTTGGCTTGGCGCCTAGTGGGAAAAAGGTGCTACGATATCATGCAGTGATCATTAAGAGCATTCAAGAGCCTACTGCTGAACGATCATTGAAACCACTGGTTCTGATGTCTAATTATACCAACAAAATTGAACAGCCAGTGATTCACCTAATTGATGACGCTCCGCTGGAAACAGAATCTCTCGTTAGTGTGGAGTCATCGGTCGCAAAGACGGGCATGACGTCTTTGAACCTATCACCGCAAGATGAGGGTAATATGCATAGCCAGGGTAGTATGCATCAGCGTCTGAAGCCACCCGCCAGGGTGGCAACCTGGAACCCCCTGGACCAGCTTACTGCCCCAGATTCGCCAGTTTTGTATGCAGCGGCATTGTCTGAAAATACCAACAGAAATAAAATCCTCGAATCGACAACAAGACCACTGCAATCTACTTTGCCTTTCCATCTTTCTGAACATGCCAAGACCAAGACGAGTACTCTAATGGCGTCTACAAGGAAACAAAATAGTGCAAAAAGGCCTGTGTCAGCTCAAAAAATTGACTCTCATTGGAAGTCCAAATGCAAAATGAGGATGTCTCGAACCATTCAAGCATTGGAGCAGAAAATATCTCCCATGTACCTGCAAAGGCCAGTCTATCCTCCACGGCCGCTATGAAAATTCACAACAATGTCCTGGCAGCATCATCTCTAGCTCTGATACCTTTCGTGAAACTTTATGAAGCCCTAAGAGATATAATTCATGACCAAGAAGCAATGTTGTTAAGCTTGAACCAAAAAATTGAGCAAATCGAAAATTTCAACTGCCTCTTAAAAGTCAAAATACAAGCTGAGGCTGACTTAACAGTGCAGTGGCTGCAAAGGCTCTGTGATTTGGCTGCGCGGCATCATTGCCAAAATGAGAATTTAGCTGAGGTCTCTTGGAGGCCATCAAATGGATGCGAAAAAATCATAGATCTGACCCCGGTGTCTGCGCCGGAAAATGCAGAAAAAATGCTAACACAGAAGGATCCAACATTTTGCAAGCGGCTGAAGACTGGGAGCCAAATTCAAATTTAATTGGCAAGGACTCTTTGTCTTATGCACTTTCGGCTGAGCTTCATCTGACCTCAACTGTACGTAAAACAGTTGATGGGACCGTTTGTGCCAAAAACCTGCCTGTGGAGAATATCAAAAATCCAAATGGAAAACTATCTCTTCAAAATAAGAGCTCAAACAATGATGATGGAAGTGAAGGAGTCAGAGACTACGAACCTGTGGTGCCTATTCAAGAGCCAACGATTATGTCGGAGAAACACTTCTCGTCATTTGGCATCTTTACTGGCACAGTGAGGCCTATAATCCCAATAGTAAATCCCAAAAATCTGGTCGCTACGAGAGAAATTGTAGGCACAGCCGAGGCCCGGAAAGCAGTAAAGAAGGGCAAAAGTGCTGGAAACACCAAGGTCAAGAAATTTATAAGAAATGTATCATCACCGCCAAGGCTTAGTTTATTTCAAAGAGACACTGGTGTCAAAACCAAAGGGCCCGACCTCGCCATAAAAAAAAACTTTCAAGTTCAAGCTCATATCGACAAAGGCAAGCAAAAACCAGCACAAAAACGAAGAATTATTTCCGACTCTCAAACAAATGGATCCACATCTGAATCCTCTTCAATAAATCTGTGTGATTTATCTACATATTCGATTCACGATGATCAAGATGCGTCCATTGTTTCCCGCTCGCATCAACTTGCAATAAGGAGGGAAAGGAGGGCGCGAATCGGGGCAAGCCGGTCTGTGCCGGTCTGGCCGGACTACAAAGTCCACTTGAGTCAACCCCTACTCAGGAACCACCTTTTTAATGTCGCCGTGTTCTTGCCGTTTTTGGTAATTTTAAAAGTCATTTAAAAGTCATTTTAAAGTTGCTTTGAGATTCATTGGTGCTATCCTCATTTGACTCGAATTGCAACCAAAGCATATAGCAAACTTAGGAAATAGTAAATTGCATGTAACTTCCTTGTGTGCTTTGCTGACATAGTGTGAGAAAGTGTATTTTACTTAATGCGCAGTTTGACTGCAATTTCGATTACTTTCCTACTCGTGCTGTCTGGGCAGTGAAACTACACTTCCCAGCAGCCTTGTAGTTTGTGACTGCTTCATTAGCTCAAACCCGGCACGAACGCGCCGGCGTGAATCGGGGCAAGCCGGTCTGTGCCGGTCTGGCCGGACTACAAAGTCCACTTGAGTCAACTCCTACTCAGGAACCACCTTTTTAATGTCGCCGTGTTCTTGCCGTTTTTGGTAATTTTAAAAGTCATTTAAAAGTCATTTTAAAGTTGCTTTGAGATTCATTGGTGCTATCCTCATTTGACTCGAATTGCAACCAAAGCATATAGCAAACTTAGCATATAGTAAATTGCATGTAACTTCCTTGTGTGGTTTTGCTCTGCTTCATTAGCTTAAACCCGGCGCGAACGCGCCGGCGCGAATCGGGGCAAGCCGGTCTGTGGCGGTCCGTGGCCGGATGTGTTGGCGTTGGCAGAGTCAGGTTTGGCCTCCCTTCATTTTCTGTCCGATAGAATATCCCTCTGGCTTTTAGAGCACTTTGGAGTTTCGTGTTTATGTTAGGTCAGACTACGCAATGGCAGCATTAAAAATAGCAAGCGAAGTTGGGCTTCATGAATGCAATAGAGCAACAAGTAAGGAGGTGGGGGGAATTACTGACACTGATTTACCACGAGAGTGTGTGGAGAAGTTTGCTGAACTCAAGATTGGTTTACTTAACACACGCTCCTTACCTAAACATGCCTCTAATATTAAAGAGATGATTATCTCCAATAATTTCAACATTTTCTGTATAACCGAAACCTGGCTTAAGGACCCAGTGGGGCCTACTTGCGAACAGGCTATCCCTAACGACTACACTATTTATTTTGAAAACAGAGTGCAGGGTAGAGGAGGTGGGGTGGCAATCATTGCCAAAAACAGTCTCAAACTTTTCAAAGTGACATTAGGACTCAGTGGGTGCGAAACATTGCATCTTAAACTAGTGTTTTCACCCAACAACTGCTTAAACCTAATAGCAATTTACAGACCACCTGCGTTGGTTTCAGAGTTCTCGTCGGAACTCTGCTCTTACTTAAACACCCTGAGTACTGCTAATGCATCCACAGTTGTTATGGGCGACGTGAATTTTTGGCGAGGCAATAAGAAGGATAAGGGTGCCATTGCCTTGGAAAAAGCTCTGAATAACTTGGATTTTACCATTCTTAACAAGGAACCTACTACTCCGCAGGGCAACCAGTTAGACTGGTTGTGCGGTCACAACATATCATTACTAAACTGCAGAACATCCCCTTGCATTTGGAGTGATCACCACATGATATCAGCTAACTTAAAACTACCACACTATGTATATATACCAAACCCCCACATCAAAGTAGCCAAGAGAGATTTTAAAAATTTGAATGTGCTACTCCTTAAAGCATTCACGGATAAAATAGCGGGTTCTTTTCAGGATCAGGATTCCTGCATTATCCTCCTGGATAAATATAATAAGCATCTCACTGAATTAGTGGAGGCAGAAGCTCTGCTTACCTCGAAATTAATTAGGAAAAATAACAACAGCCAAAAATGGTTTACTCCAGAGCTTCATTCTTTGAAGAGGGAAAAACGGACCTTAGAAAGGAAATGGATTTCAGACAAAGCCGCGGAGAGCAAAATTATCTGGAAAAAAAAGGACAAGGAATATAGAGATAAGATTAAATCAGCAAATCAGCAAAGGCCGACTTTTTCAATTGTGAAATTGAGCTTGCAGAAAACAAGACAAGCAAGCTTTTTGATATTCTGAAGAATATTGAAAAGCCTGACTCTCTCACCCTCCATTTACGCCATCTGAGGAGGATTGTAATATGGTTTTAAATGCCTTCCAAGCAAAAACAGAAAAAGCAAGACAGAATATTATCAAAGCTAGATCCTCTGCTAATCTAGACACCTGCCCTTTAGTAGCAGATAATTCTGCCAGAGAGCAGTCTTTTAAATTTAGCTCCATCTCAGAGTCAGAGATGTTAGAGGTACTGAATAACATGAAGCCAACCACTTGTGCAGAAAATATCCTGCCTCCAAACATCATTCTACAACATAAAGACATCTTCGCTCCTATTCTACAGAGAATAGTGAACTCATCTTTTCAAGAGGGCATAGTGCCTAGAGATCTTAAGAAAGTTACTATTACCCCTCTAGTTAAAAAAGCAGGTCTGGATTCCAAAGACCCTGGGAATCTCCATCCAATAACTAATTTGAACTTTGTTCTTAAGTTATTGGACAAGGTAGCTACACAACAACTGCAGCAGTTTGTTGAGAATGAGGAGATCCTGCATCAACAACAATCTGGATTTAGAGCATCCCATAGTACGGAAACTGCCATGCTGGACCTGCAGAACCAGATGCTCAGCTTAATGGATAAAAGCAAGTTGGGAGTACTTATGCTTTTGGATCTAAGTGCCGCATTCGATCTGGTGGATCATCGCCTTCTTATCAAGGCGCTTAGAGAGAATGTGGGTTGCTCGGAAGGAGTCATTGATTGGCTCTTGTCTTTCCTCTCGGATCGCCAAGCAAGAGTACATTGGGGCAGTAGTTTTTCCGATCCGTATGACATCTTATTCGGAGTCCCACAAGGGGCCAGTCTGTCCCCCATGTTGTTTAACATATACATGCGCACATTGTGCAGTCTACTGGTGAATGCGGGGGTGTCGTTTACTAATTATGCAGACGACACCCAACTCATTCTGGAACTGGGTGGCAGCCACTATGATTCAGACAGTGAAATAATAGCCAGGGTTTATAAGATAATATAATCGACGATTGGATGCAGAAAAACTGGATGTGTCTGAACGACTCTAAAACCGAGCTGATGCTGTTTGGATCAAGTCATCAGCTAGCGAACTTGGGGGCTGAGTATAAATCGTTTAAAATCAAGAATGCCACTATCCAGGTGGTCCAGAAAGTGAAGATCCTGGGAATAATGGTCAACTCACAGGTGGATTCTCATGCCCAGACTAGCTACCTACAAAAAAATACGGCATATTACTTAAGGCTCATGAAAGCCATTAGGCCGTTTCTTAATGAGGGTAATATGGCCACCGTAGCCAGGGCCATTATACTATCAAGGCTTGACTATGGCAATGCCCTGTTATTAGGGGCCTCCTCTAAGGATGTTTCTAGTTGTCAGGTGCTTCAGAACAACGCGGTTAGGCTGGTAAAAAATCTGAAGAAAAGAGATCATGTTACTGCAGAGAGAATAGCCTTGCATTGGCTCAGAGTGGAGGAGCGTATTAAATTCAAAGCTCTCTGCCTGGTGCATAAATGCCTGTACGACTCTGCTCCTGAGTATCTGAAAAAGGGCTTAGTGCTTCATACCCCCAGTAGGAATCTTCGTTAAAAGGGTAAATGTCTGTTGATCGTCCCCAAGTTTAAATTGAAATCTGGGCTGGGCAGTTCCTTTTTGGTACAGTCCCCCAGCTTGTGGAACAGTGTTCCAGAAACACTCAGAACCGTTACCAACCTTACTGTTTTTAGGAAAGGGTTGAAGACTCATCTTTTCAGATGATGAACTGGGATACGGGGGATTATGACCACCTCATGGCTTAGCGCAGACGTTCCTATTGTATTGTTTTGTTTTTCGTTGTTTGCCTAAGTGCCCTGATGCCCACGGGCTATCGGCGCTATACAAAAAATAAATACATACATACATACATACAAAGTGGCCAGAGCTGTAATGAAGCTATGATGGCTAGTGCGAAGACCATGGCCGAGCGTTCACCTAGAAAGCATGACGCTGCAGCGAAGGAAACTGCAGAACTCGCTGAGGACCAAAGGCTAAACCCGAAATTTACGTCAAATCAACGCAACCAGCGCGTTCATTTCAAAACAAGGGTTCACGACAACAAAGTCAGCAAAAGTGCATCGCAATGTCACAATGGTGAGAATACCTCAAATATGGTTGGCTCCAGTGTCGGTAAATCCAAACCCCTTCATGCAAGGCACAATCATCCATACGATGGAAAACACACCCAGTCCAGGAGTTATTTACTGATTGTCAATGGATACTGGAATCCAGCAAAAATCAGTACAAAAGACTTCGTAAATGCAATTACACAGCCAATTGATGAATCTATGTTAGCTTACAACAACTTGTCAGTGATCTGCTGCGGAGACTTAAAGTGTACCTGGTTCCAGTTTGACCATAACTTGCAGGCCTATAAGCGCTTGCTAGAGGAACTTGTTGATGCAAGAGGTCTGAGATGGCAAAATGCCATGAGCACTATCAACCTCTTAATGTTAAATGGCTCTGCAAAAGGGAATGTTCCTGCAAAAGCAACATGGCATCGTGAAAAATCCCATGGCATCCTTGATTGTATATGGGTTTCCAGAAACATCGAATTTAAAAACATTGACTTACAAATTCAAGAAATGAAATACAGTGATCATTGTATTTTGAAATTTTGTTTTATGATGGACTCAATTCCACTTGGCGCTGCTTATAAGATGTCTATAGAAGTAAATTCTGGTGGAAATAATCTTAGATTGAATGGAAACCAGATACAAAGCCTTGGCACTAATCTTATGAATATTCCGGCTAGACAGGGAATCGACTATATCCCACTGTTGACTGATTACATCATTGACGCAAATTCATCTATGCATTATGGGTGATCCCATAAACATCTATACAGTAAAGTGATGCCCGAACAAAAAAGACAATGGGGAAAGATCTGTGAGTGATAAGAAAATGTCTACCGAGAAAAGATGTACAAGAACCGGTCAAAGCTAGATGCGCGCTCTATCGAAATTGGGCAAAATCCCATACCATTATCATTGATCAGGACCGTGCTGAGTTAATGCTAAACTTACTTGTGATAAAGAATACATGAGAAATATGGCGGATCTTGAATATGGACTGTTCAAAATGTACACCAACGCCAATAAATACAATCTCAGGAGATGCTTGGGTTTCGCATTTTTCCACGGTCTTTAAGAAACCATCAATTGAGACAACGAAAATGAGGAATGTGGAGAAAACCGAATGGGCTGTTGAAATGTCATATGACGAGATTGTACGAGCCATAGCAGCATTAAAAAACTCACGTGCCGCTGGGCCTGATTGGATCTCAAACGTGGTGCTTAAAAAACATCCAGATGTTCTCAAACATTGCAGCGTTAAGAAAATTGCCTGAATCATGGACCACTGCAGCAGTGGTTCCTATTCACAAGAAGAGAAACTGGGATGATTCTAACAACTATCGCCCAATTGCCCTTCTTGATACGATTGGGAACATTTTTGAGTCAAATTTGCACAAAAAAATGGGCTCAGGCATCCCAGATCACAGACATCTGCCAAACCAGTTTTACAAAAGGTGTTGGGGTCGATGTCAACCTGCTAATTCTTACCATCTTGAAAATAGAAACGCTAAAGGCTAACAGCAAAATTCACTTCGCCTTTATAGACATGAAACAGGCGTTCGACAGTGTAAATCGTGGCCTTCTTTGGGCAAAACTGTCAAAATGGCGATGTCCGGCAAACCTTCTTGAACCAATCATGGCACTTCATGATCAAACCTCTATGAGAGTAAGATTAAATAACTGTGGGGAATCTATCAGATGTAATTGCAACGCTAAAAGGCGTCAAACAAGGGTGCCCTCTTGCCGCCGAGCTCTTCAAACTATTCTTGCCCGACTTGCCGAACCATCTTGCGCAAGCTCACTGTTTCCCACCAATGGTCAATCGGATTCCCCTTAGATGCATCATTTATGCTGATGATTTGGTGTTGATAGACAAAACCCAAATAGGACTTCAGCGACTACTTGCGAGCCTACACGAGTACATGGCTAATAATGAGCTAACGATAAATACATCAAAAACAAAAATTGTGTTGATTGGGAGCGTAAAAAACAAGAAAGACAAATCCTTTAGGTGGACGGTGGCTGGAGAACACATTTCTTCCGTAGACACCATAAGATATCTAGGGATTCAATTTACCAACTCCATCTGTGAATACCAATGGGTGAAAGAACTAAAATCAAAAATGCTGAAGCTTGCCCTACAAGGAGCAAAAATTAACAAAAATTATGAAAATTTTTCATTGGAACCTGTCCTTAGATTCTACCTGAAAAAAGTGGTGCCAAATATAACCTTTGGTGCCGAGGCAGGGTGGAATGTCAACGAGCAAATTTGGCACTTGCTGGAAGTGCGATTCTTGTATCATGTGCTGAAATTGCCACAATCGACACCCATTATGGTATTGAGACATGAACTGTCAATAAATTTGCTGCATATAAGAGTAATATGGAATTCAATCAGGTCAATGCGAAAGATGTCTCTAAAGTCTCCGTCACCGGCATATCAAATATTTGGGAACGAGTATGATCCAAACAGTCAAAATATACTTAGTCTCTGGTTTCACCGACTAAGGTCATTCTTGACGGCGGCCGATATAAATTATCTAGAGATTTTAAACCGCCCTCAATGTGCCAAGAAGAAATTTGAAAAGTGGTCATGGATTGTAAATCAGGAAATTCAACATAAGATGGATTCAACCAAATTCTTGGGACATGAACATAAAAAACTAAATTCACTCCCATGATATCTACTCCAGTGTCCATCTCGTCACCATCGAGAACAATTTCTGAGGTTCAGGACAAATACCTTGAAAACAAAGGAAACGCTCTAGAAAAGAAAGGACAATTCAATAAAAGACAATCTCTGTCGCTTTTGTGGATTGGCCATCGAAACTTCAAAACATTTGTTAATTGAGTGTGAACGGACAGTAAACCAATGCTCACTTCACCTTGGAAAGTATGCTCCACTAGACGAAGACATGAATGGGTGGTGGGCCAGGAGCATCTCAGGGCACAATATAAAACTTGGCTATGCAATTGTAAATTGCATGGACAAGATTTTGAAAGTGGATGTCTAACCGAACCCACTAACGCTAAAGTTGCTGTGCATCTATGACATTCCCGATTGGTTGAATGACTGCGATATGAACGAACAAAGTGAGATGTGTAACATCAATGCTATGATATTTGAGAGTGAATGTTAAGAATCCTGCATTTTTTCTTTTTTGCTTTGGAATGTATTGGGTTGCGTAAGGATTTTCTTTTTTTTTAAAAATCTTTTGAAACAAAAGTTTGTTCCTTGTGTTTAAACTGTAGTTTTTTCAATAAAAAAAAACAAAAAAAAGGGGATGCACCTGTTTTGATGAGGTTTTCATAGATCAGACTTGTCTAGCAACCTCGCCAGGGGAGAAAAGAGGAAAGGACGAGAAGGATGGTGGGAGGGTGGCTAAAGGAGGGTCAGCAAACACAGATGGAGAGGGGAGAGCAGGGGTTGGGTTGGAGAGGCTGGACAGGATGTCCTGGGTTTTTGGGATAAAGTGAGAGGCAAGGGCATTGCAAAGAGCCTGGAAGGCAACAGGAGGTGTAGAGACTGCAGCAGGGTAGGCCAGCTCTTTGCTGATTTTAAAGAGTTCGGCCAAGTTGTTAGATGCTGCAGAGACACGAGCTTGAATGTGAACTCTCTTCTTGGTGAGGACGGAGGACCAGTTTGTCAGAGGATGAACAAGAAGCCCTTAATTTCCTCTCAGCCACCCTACACTTATTGTTAAGTGTACCTAGGTCGTAGTCATACCAGGAATTGCACTTGGCTTTGGACTTCAAACGGATTCTCATTACAGGGGCAAGAGCATGGAGAGTATCAGAAATTGAAGAGTAGAGCAGAGACAGGGCTGTGTCAGGATGTGGGACATCCAGAGGTGGAGTGGGGGGGAGAAAGTTGTGGCAAAAGTCTCAACACACACACGCTCATGGGCCAGATGTCTGAGAAGGTAGATGGCAGTGTTGGGGTAGGCTTGGCCTGGGGGGAAGAGAGGGAGAGATGAGAGGAGAGGAGGGAGTGATCGTTCCAGGAGAGAGGAGTGGTCAGAGGCATGGAGAAGGGGAGGTCAGAGGAGATCAAGACATCGAGGGTGTGCCCTGAAAAGTGAGTCGGGCAAGAGGGGAAGATGAACAGGGAGAGGGAGTCACTCAGGTCATGGAAGAGGACAGAGGAGGAACAAGGAGAGTCTAAATGTATTTTGAGGTCCCCGAGGAGGAGGAGTTGAGAGGTAGAGGCCAGGAGTGAGAAGGAGAGGTCCGCTCACTCTGAGAGAAATGAGGTTATTTGACCAGGAGGCCGGTAGATGGTAGACACAGTAAGAAATTGGGTAGGCGAGAGAGAGAGCCTACAGACATAGCATTCAAAAGAGGAGTAGGTCTGAGTGGAAATGATGGAGGCAGGAATCCACTCAGGAAAGATCAGGACTACCCCCCCACTGGACCGGGAGGATCTGGGTGCAGAAAGGATCTTGTAGCCATCAGGGAGGAGAGTGTCAAAGCTTGTGACAGAGCTGGCTATGAACCATGTCTCAGTAAGACCAAGGACATCAAGGTCTAGTTCTTCAAGGAGGTGGCAGATGTCAGAGGAGTGTTTGACAGCAGAGCGAGAGTTGAGAGTGGCAATATGAAGAAGGTTGCCAACCCTAAAGACCTTCCGGGGAGGGGTACAGATCAGAGGTATGCTCTGCGGAGGAGAAAGAGCCCTAGGAGGGGCAGAGGAAGAGGAGAGAGAGGGCAAGGTTGCCAAGGGGGAAGAGAAGGGGACAGCAGGAGATGAGAGGAAATTGATGAGGCGAGGAAAGCGCCTATCAAAGAGGAGGAGATTGGCCTGAGGGCCTTGGACCATGACAGTGCCATTTAGGTAGACATTAATGATAACTTTAGAGGAGTCAAAGGAATCCATCAGAACTTCCCAGTGAGTGCCACAATTAATGGGAGAGGAGGAGATAGGACAGAGCACAGAGATCATATGAGGAGTCCATAGATCTGGCGAAGGAACAACAAAGAGGATATTGGTGAGGGTCTGTCTTTAGGAAGTATTGGAGTAGGTATCGGTGATAGAAAGACCAGGGTTAGAGGCCAAGATGTCCTTTTTGAACTTTTTCCTACCAGACTTAGTGAGAAGGGAAGGATAGTCAATGGAAAATCAGTTGGAAAAGATAGGATAAACAGAAAGCACCATGGGTGTGGATGTGAGGAGAGAATTGAGAAACTGGGGCGGGGCTAAGGCATGTAGGTGTGGGACAAAAGAGTGTGGTGTGGTCACTGGGCTGGCAAGT
Source organism: Ambystoma mexicanum (assembly GCF_040938575.1). Classification (NCBI taxonomy): domain Eukaryota; kingdom Metazoa; phylum Chordata; class Amphibia; order Caudata; family Ambystomatidae; genus Ambystoma; species Ambystoma mexicanum. Next base: position 1,222,340,488 of record NC_090924.1, read on the forward strand.
TACAGAGAAGTATCAGTATACAAGCAAAATATATAGAATTTCGCAATGGGCAGCAAGATTTGACTTTCTAGCAAAAAGCAAAAAATCAAAAACACAGTTCTGACTGTTCAGCAAAAAGCAAAAATGGCAAGATTTGACTTTTCAGCAAAAACAGTAAGATTTGACTTTTTAGCAAAAAGCAAAAACAGTAGATCTGACTTTTCAGCAAAAAGCAAAAACTGCAAGATTTGACTTTAAACAGAAAACGGCAAGATCTGACTTTTCAGCAAAAAGCAAAAACTGCAAGATTTGACTTTCCAATCAGGGATTCTGATGTTAGCAAAGGGTTTTAGGAAGCACTGCACATTAGGATGACAACATGGGAGCAACAAGCAGAAACAACAGTGATAGTCAAAGGTGGTAGGAGTGAATCCATAAGGAGGGAACTAACCCATAGTTCTGGAGGTGGCAAAGGCAAGGCAGTCTAGATTTCTTAGAGGAGTGAGGTGGCAGCATCATTGTGGTTAAGGAGCAGGGAGGACTCCAATTAGCGTTCCGCAAGTGGACAGGGAGCAGACAGGGGCCTTAGAATTGGGCCTTGCTGAGAGGGCAGGCTAACGCCTGCCGGTCCCTGGTTGGATCGAAGAAAACACTCAGTAACCAATGGGAGTGCTGCACACAGAGAGGTGGTTCAGCACAACCTGCCTTCACAACAAATAAAACCATGGCAGCCATCTCGAAAGGGCCAGAAAACAGTCAAATAAGCAGGCAATAGTGGGAAAACTTGTGCTTTCAAAATAGCAAGGCAGCTTCAGGTATTAAAAATCTCAAAAAGATAGCAGCACAATGAAAATGCCCCAAAAACTGTCCTTTCCAACAATTGTATGCACATTTCGTTTTTTCTTCTTTTTTTTCATTTTTCGATTTTTTAGGTACAATAATTCCCCTGGAGGTGCAGTAATGCACAGAAAATGCACCTACCTAATGGAATGATCAGCAGCCAGGCACAAACTCCACATGTGCAGGAAAACAACAGTTAGCCAGGAGGGTGGAACCAGGACCTCACTTTCAGTAAAAAGCAGATGAAAGAAACCAGTTTCAGGCAGTGGGTCTTGCTGAGAGGGCTGGCTAAAGCCTGCCAGTTCCTGGTTGGATGGCAGAAAACACTCAGCAACCAATGGGAGTGCTGCACACTGAGAGGTGGTTCAGCACAGCCTGTCTACAGAACAAAGAAAACCATGGTGGAATACAGTCCCTGCCTTCAAAGCCAAGTTGCTTCCAAGAAGTATGCTTAGCTGTTGCTGCCGAAATACAAGCTTATAACCCGATAAAACTGACAGCAATGCAATCATCCCCCCTTGTCCTACCAGTACATTCCTATACACAGCTGTCTCTACCTGAACCTGCATGAAACATAAACAAGACCTGATGAAATCCACAGCAAAACCAATTAAACACTGTTGTGGTCAAAACTGTCCCGACCTGGACCTGTATGAAGCATAGACATGATGAAGTGATAATATCCACAGCAACACTGAGCAAACACAGTTGTGGTCAAAAGGTCAAAAATGTCACTTCCTGGACCTGCATGAAGCCAACATGATGACCTGAAGAAATCCTCATCAACACCAAGCAAACCCACACTGTCACCACCTGGACCTGCATCAAGCACAAACATGATGACCTGATCAAATCCACAGCAAACCAAAGAAGCACACGTGTGGCTATCTGTACATTGTGTACACAAACCTGTCTTTGCCTGGAAAAAGTGCATGTGTTTTGAGAACCTGGAACTGGGGGTACCCTATCCATTCACTATATAACACATTTCTGTGAGAAAGGAAGACATGCCCCCTGTCTGCCTGCCATGCAGCTAATGCTTCCACCAAAGCCTTTTTATCCTCTACTCTTGGTCATCTATTGTGTTTGGTGTGAGTGAGTGGTTATCCCCGGTCCCCAGGTTGAGTTATGGACTTAAGAAGAGGACGAGAATGCCTCCTGAGCTAATGAACATCACTTTTCAAACCAACACAAGGTAAGTGATCCAATGTTTCACTTAATACATATATATCATGGTTTGAGGGCTCAGTGGGAAACCTAGAGTATCACTGTGAGGGATAGATGCCTCAGAGTGCAGTGAAGTTTAAGTGCAGGGTCTAGTGGGCAATTGATAGCAGAGTTGCAGATTTCAGTCAGAGGATGAAAGTGTGGGGTCTACGCTGCTCTACAAAAGGGTCAAAATCAGGGATAGATTATGGTGACCATTAGTCCATTGACACGATGCGAGGAGGATGCCTTAAAAGTTGTTGAAGACTTAATTAAAAAAGAGGGGCGTAAATGTTGCTGAAGGAACACAGACAAACCACTCCCAAGAATGCACATGATGTTTTAGATGAGGTTCACGAGTACACAAAAGTAGTAAAAAAAGAAGAACTCAATTTGGTACTGTCTGCCCTCTGAATAAACAGCAGAAAATGCTGCACACATGACATGCATGCAGATGTCTTGCACAGTGCTCAAAACAAAGAGCAATGTGAGGAATGGAAGGAAAACGTAGGGGGCATCCAGGAGAAGCTTAATTACAGGTGGAATTGGACAGATATATTCACAAACACCCTTTAGTAAAGGTTCCATGTGTTAATATCCCTGCAAAAATATAGCCATACAAGAATGGTGCCATATTTTTGCAGTGATATTAACCCATTAAACCTGCAGGGACACCCCTGCAACCCTCAAATTATTTTAAAGTGAGTGGGGGAAATCCCTGTAGCCCACACTCCCATTTACCCCAAAACAATATACCCACTAATAATATCACCTATGGTCGTTCCCGACAACAATATATATAGTGATATCATTGGTAGGGATAATATTACCTGATAACATAGTAAATCATGTGCAAAATCTGTATCTTAGCCTACCACAGGAATATGAAAAGCCATCCACCTATAACATGGTACCAGTACTAACAAGAGCCTCTGCCAGGTTGGCAAAACACCAGATGAATAATTTCAAGAATTAGATGCAGAAAAGCTAACACCCTCTGAGATGACAGTAGTGAAGAAGGCAAAAAAGCTGTATCGGGATTTGGTAGACCAATGGCTGTTGGACAGGGAGAGAGGAGAGAGGAACAGGATTGGACGATGAATTGGAAAACGTAGCAACACGGAAACAAAACCACAAGGGTACATTATTAAGACCCAGGCATGTTTAGACCCACCAGGGTATCCTATAATTCATTCAATTACAGAAGGAATTACCTCAGTACAAGAGTGAGTCACCCCCTGAGCTACTGTAAGCCTTATTTGGTGCCTATAAAGTGATGGAAGAACAGAAGGCAGCTACCCTATCAGGGGCTGTATGTAACCCACACAAGAGAATAATCGCATGTTTAAAATCTTTTGACAATGAATTTGTGACAGATCCATTAAAGGCAGGACCACAATGGTGGGTTAAAAAAGAGAAGCACCATTCTGAAAAGAGACATTCATGTTTGTTCCCTCTTTACCATTTATTCCCAAATTATCTTGGGAAAAGACCGGAGACCTTCAGAATTTACGGAAATGGTGATGGAATGCATGCATTTTAGTGAGGACGATTGCCGTAGGACAGGGATGGCTATTTGGTCAATGTTACCAACCACCATTACTGTGTAAGTAGAGCAGAGAACCAATGTGGAGGATAACATGCTCACTTGTGGAAACGCATTCTTATTATAGCCGACAAGATATGGGGTCTTACAACAGAAAGTGTCCCTTTGAGAGAAAGCAAGGAGAGGGACACAGAGAGATGGATGTATGAAGAGGGTGAAAAGGCAAATGGGTTCCGGGGTTCGACCCCAATGTGAAAAATTTACTATGACTCAGACAGGCATACTGAGGATTTGAGCATGGTAAGAGGACTTGTGAGAGGGGCTAGAGGTGGGATGCAAAGAAGAGGGAGTGGGAATATTCTCCTGGATAATGCAACAGGGAAGAAATGTATCAGTCCCACTCGGGTGAGATCTGTGGAAAACATTTTGTGACTAACAGGAGGAGATCAGGCAACTGGCAGAGATAGCACAAAGACTAAGAAGACAGGAGAAGAAGGCAGGCACGGTGCCCGTAGCAACAACAAACACAAATTCTGTCCCTGCACCAGATGAGCCCATGACATTTTATTAGGACAGGGAAAAGCCATCTGTAACCATTGCCCTCCCACTCAAACAGGATCAAATGGATAGGGTTATCCTAGAGTAGGCATTCTCAGCTGGTGGAGTCACTTATCATGGGCCAATACTCCGAGATAGTGGGGCAGCTATTACACTCACCATGGCCTCATTTGTGGATGCTCAACCAGTGAGGCAGCTACAAAGGCAGGGAATTAGGGGACCCTGTATCTCTCATTAGGTTAAGAATATTTGTATAAAGGCACCACAGGTAGATCGAGGAATACACCCATGTGCATGCAGAGGATTAGAGGGCATTATGAGTATTGATGTCATGAGAACACAATAAATGTGCTTTGATCTGAGCAACATGGTTGTATGTTGTAATGTTGAGGGGCTCACCAATGCCAAAACCAGTCCCCATGACAATCCCAATGAGTGATGTGACAGTGACCATCAAAAGCATCACCTCACTTCCCATACCCAGTTGAGGTGATGCCCACATTTTTAAAAATAAATACTGTCAAGCATGGTCCACTCACAAACTTGACTTTGGACAAACAGGCGACTGAATAACTCTTAGACTAAGGCATGCACCACCCTCTCTCAAGCATTTATGAGGTCCCATCTGATGCTCAACCTCACACTTGGATAATTGTTGATGAACTGGAAATAAAAGGCACAGTACAAAGAGTAGAAACAACAGTCTCATTTGTGTCACTAGCGGGGTTCTAGAGGATGACTATTGACATCAGTATGTTGAACAATCACTTAGAACCAATGGTTCAGTTGGTGGCTTCTTTCCCGGAAATGATGGCCAGGGTCAGACCATTTATGACCATGTTCAATGTATTGGACATTGCTAATGGGTTCTTCTCAATGCCCCTCCAACTGGACTCCTGGGACATATCCAGGCCAATCTTTTGTATGGAAACTGTTGCCCCAAGGATAGCGGCATACTCACACATTATTCCACAGGGTCACGAGAAGGGTATTGGCTGATGTTAATTGTGTGAACAATATTGTACAATATGTCAATGACATTATGATCTGTAGTGCAAATGAGGAGGAGCATGATACCCATCTGCATGAAATAATATAGGCACTCAAAAAGGGAGGGTTAAAATAAACTAATTTAAATTACAGGAGAAACAGAAAAAGGTGACCTTCTTGGGAGTGTCTATGGCACAGGGGGGAAAGTCAATATATAAGGACAGATTTCAACTGATGAATTCTCTGCAACTACCCACTGATCACAAGTGCCTACAGAGTGTACTAGGTATATTTGGTTGTTCATGCTGTTTCACACCATACTTTGCTGAAACTGCAAACATTTGTAAGATTTCTTCAGGGCAAGCAGATTTCAATTGGCACGGATCACAATCAAGCAGTCCAACAGCTTTGAAGTGAAGTCTGTTGCCAGAAGCTCCTTTTTAAGGAGCTCCAATCCTGAATTTACCCTTTTACATCTGTCCCCTGGTGAAAGAGAACATAATGGCAGCCCTCCTTCCACAGGAATATGGCGGCAAACAGCACATTATTGTATGCAATTCACAATTACTGAAAATGTCTGAATCAAAATACTCTATATGCGAACACACCATTGCAAGGTTATATTGAGGGCCAAGAAATTCTGGTACCACACAGGGGGAAAAAGTATTATTATCCCACAAGGTACATACACAGAATGCTAGCACACAGAGAATTGCAAAGTGGATTTGCCCTCCTAACTACAATTAACAACAAGCTGGAGAACATGTTACCGGGAGCCGCCCCCTCTCCAAAGTGCTGCATTTACTGAACCCCATGAATGTGACATCCAGCTCCGCACAAATCTACATGATATTTTCCAGCCATGCCCATCAGACAAGGTACCCCCAGACACCTCTGTCCATTACTGTGATGGGAGCTCCCATATCTCCACTGGCATAGCAATGGCATCATCGGCAGTGAGATAGCAGAAGGATGGAAAGCGTAAGGAAGAAACACAGGTCTGGCAAGGAAATTCTGTGCAATTTGGTGAACTGATGCATTATGACTCCTTCTCCAGGCGCCTGCCAGTAGGGCACCCCAAAAGATTCTCCTGGTTGTAATCATGGACTCTGACTACCTCTTCCGATACATTTGCAGTGGTAGAAGGAGCAATTGTACAGAGGTACTGATGGGTCCTTTGTGCGCTTCGCTTACATCTGGAAGGCAGCATCCACAATTGATCATATGAACCGTGAAGGTGAAGGCACATGCAAAGAAAGGCCCATGGAGAAAGAGCAATGAGAAGGCTGATGCAGCTGCAAAAAAGGCCCTACAGAGAGGGTCTGATGCAACCCTTAAATGGTATGACCCCCAGCTACCCTGAAAAAGACCTCACTACCGAAGGGAATACTGAGACCTGGTAAGCATAGCAGAAATACCCTACTGACCATCAACACCTTAGTCCAAGTCCAAGTGGTAGAAGGAGCAATTGTACAGAGATACTGATGGGTCCTTTGTGCGCTTCGCTTACATCTGGAAGGAAATTGACAAGGCAGCATCCACAATTGATCATATGAACCGTGAAGGTGAAGGCACATGCAAAGAAAGGCCCATGGAGAAAGAGCAATGAGAAGGCTGATGCAGCTGCAAAAAAGGCCCTACAGCGAGGGTCTGATGCAACCCTTAAATGGTATGACCCCCACCTACCCTGAAAAAGACCTCACTACCGAAGGGAATACTGAGACCTGGTAAGCATAGCATAAATACCCTACTGACCATCGACACCTTAGTCCAAGGAATCTCAAAGTAGCACCAAACAGAACATAAGTCATACCCACCATCCAGGAGGAAGATATCGCTCTGATGCCATATGTGAAGGAGTATGAACATGCTACAAACAAAGGGGGTGGAGTAATGGTACAAGAACAAAGATAGAGTATGCTCTCTTGGCTGGTGGCCCACATCGAAGAGGGATTTTGATGGGTTATGAGGATTGGATCAACAACTGCATACCCAGCTGGAGACATGAAAAATGTCTAACTAAAAAGGTGGCACAGGTTGTTCATGAGCCAAGACAAAGTACAACCTAGCATCACATACATTGGATATCATTGACCCACTTGCCCCTACCACCCAAGGATTCAAATATGTTTTGTGATCATGTATGCTTTCAGTGGATGGCCAGAAGCATTTGCCACAAGACACTTTTTAGCCACCAGTGTGGCAAAGCACCTGGTCCAAGATATCATAGCAAGATTTGGCATACCTAGCAAAATGCCAACTGATAATGTCTCCCACATCTCTGCTGACCTCACTTAGTTTATATGCGAAACTCCTAGTACTGACCAAACATGCCAGATTCCTTACCACCCTCAGTCTGCAGGAATTGAAGAAAGAGAAGACTTATCATATAACAGCAGAGGGAGGCAAATGGGATGCACGCTTACCATTTATTTTTCATGCACTTTGCTCCTGCAGACACTCAGCTACTGGTTATTCACCTTATGAGGTTTTGTTTGGGAGACTGATGATGAGCACATCTAAACCTATTGCTACCCCTGACAGCAGGAGATGTTAAATATTATGAGGTACACAGGGCTGATTTCATCAAAGATGTAGTTATCTGACTTACACGTACCAGACAGCAGGTATGGGCTAATCAAATGTTATATGATGAAAGAGTAAAGAAATATTATGACACACACGTCCAGGAGGTAATATTTGTCATTGGGAACATGGTCATGCTAAGAAATGTTAAAAAGACAAAGAAATCTGATCACAAATGGCCCCTATGTAGTGAATGACAGAGAGGGCAATCTAATGTATGCTATTGATCAATGGGACAGTCTAGTATTGTTTTCATGCACACATGCCAGCTAAAATGAGTCAAGCAAGGAATAGAGCAACCACATATTCCTCCCTTGAATGCGACCTCTGATGAACAATAACATGGCAAGAAGTGTTATCTATTAAACATCCACCTGTGTGCCTCTACCTTTTGACAATGCCTCTGGTGGGTGCATACTGGAATCTGAATGGTTTAATCAGTACAACCCATGCTGCAACAGTATCATTTAACTTCTCCAAGTGTTGGTTATGTATGCACTTCCAAAAACATACTGATCAAGGCATTCCCCTGGTAGCAGAACCACTCTCAAAGGAACATTGTCAAATGGGACAAAAATAGGGGGTGTGGCAGCAGAATCTGCCCTCAATACATCTGGGTGTTGCCCCTTCTTTGCCTCGGCTAAAAACTAAAATAGCAAATTACAGTGATAATAGGGTAGGGAATTATAGTAACTGCACGACAGGCTATATATTGGAATCTTTATGGTAGATTGATTCTGTAGCAGAAATGTGAGCCATCCATATACTATCCAGACATATTCTGGCTGAGGGCATAAAAACACTCCCTTGGAATTGGAGAGGGACATGCACCATTCCCTGCACCCATACAGCAGTACAACCGCAGAAGGTATAAAAGGAGAATACCAGGCAGAGAATCGATGACAATCCCTGCATCAGATAAAACAGCATGTACCATACAGTAGTTAGAGTAGCAAGAGCGGTACTACCATGGTTAGGTGTAGGAGTGTATCAGAACGAGAGAACTCTAGTAAATGTTTGTTTGTTTGTTTTCTTGTTTATTTATATAGCGCACCGAACACTGGGGTATCTGGGCCCATTACAAATTACATGGTTACTTGAACAGGATACACAGTCAACAATAATAACAATTATTTACAAAGTTGTAGCAATCATAGGTAAGTGACTATTCAAGTACATTAGCTTACAAACATATGCAGGTAGATATTACAGAATTATTTACATAAATATACAGGCAGACAAGGTGTTAGGCAAATGAACATAATGGTAGCGGTGGCATGGATCATACTCCGAGGGAGAAAAGCTGCGTTTTAATTTCTTTCCTGAAACTATAATAAGATGAGTATACTCTTAAGGCTGCAGGCAAGGAGTTCCACAGCTGGGCTGCCATGACCGGGAAGCTGCTCCCACCTGCTTTCTTAAGTTTTTAACTCGGGACCTTAAGGAAATTTGCGTGTATGGTTCTGGTGGGACATTCAGATCAATGTTTGGAGAATTTATCCACTAAGTATTTGGGGCCAAGTTGGAAAGACATTTATGGGCGTGGGTTAAGGATTTGAATTTGATTCTATCCTTGATTGAAAGCCATTTAGTGGTGAACCTGGTGTTCGAAATGTGCTGCATTTTTGGAAAACTTAACGCAATACTTAAGGAATTATTTTGTAGTGTTCCTAGTTCGTTGATATTGTGTTGGCTAGGTCCTAGATAGAGTGTGGTACAGTAGTCTAATTTTGACAGAATTAGAGCTCTTGCTAAGGTAATGCAACTATCAGTGGAGAGAAACGGTTTGTATGCATTAATTAGATTACATGTATAGTTTGTAGCTGAGGCAGTGGCATTGACTTGTTTGTTCAAGTTCAGAGCTGAGTCCAGGTAGAAGCATAGGTTTTTTTACCTCTTTGGAAACTGTGATGTTTATACTGTCAATGTTGAATGACTTGAATTGGTTGCTAAGTTTGTTGAGTCTGCCTGACGAGCCGATGAGCAGGAGCTCTATCTTATTGTCATTAAGACAAAGACTGTGGGTGGCCACCACCGAGGCTTGAATAGTAAGGTACATTTTATTCAGCCATGCCACGTCAGTGTCATATTCACCTGTGATGGGGATGAGAATCAGAGTGACACCCAGATTTTCAAGGTCCTCAAACCGAGGCTTGGTGAATATGTTGTACATTGTGGGGGAGACACATGATCCCTGGGATACTCCACAGTTTACTGGTACTGGCTCCACTGATGAGGTAGATGACAATACTCTCATGGAGCGATTTTCCAAGAAGTATTGGATCCAGGCAGTAACTTCTGCCGAGAAATGGGCAGCTGCGGTCAGATGATTACAGGCCACTTTATGATCCACTAAATCGAAGGAGGCAGACAGGTCTAATAGGAGGAGGATGGACAGGTTGCCCTTGTCCTTTAATTCATCCATTTGGTTTTTCAGATCAATGAGACCGTATTCAGTACTGTATATTGGTCTGAAGCCTGATTGGTGGAGTCCTAGAAAATTGTTTTCCTCTAGGTATGTTTGAATCTGGAGGTATGCTGCCTTGTCTAAAATGTTCAAGAAAAATGGGACCGTTGTTATCGGTCTGTAATTAGTGGGAATGCTAGGGTCTAGATTTGGTTTCTTTAATAGGGGGAGTACCCAAGCATCTTTAAGATTAGTAGGGAGTTTGCAAGCGTCAACGGAGGAGTTTCTTAGTGTGGTAATGAAAGGCGCTAGGCCCCTAGCTGCCTCTTTAATGGTTGATGCTGGACAGGTGTCCCCTTGGCATCTAAATGGTTTAAGTGAGGCTGTTATGTTCTGTTATGTTCTCCTCAAAAACCTTGGCTTGGAAGGTTTGGTCTAACTTGGCGACATTTTATAGTAGTGAACAAAGAAAGTAGTTGATACAATCAATACATTAAGTCCATGGAGTCGCGTCTCACCAGGTCTGGGGTTTAGCCAAGTACAAGACCCCTTGCAAAATAGTTTAAGGTATAAGTAACCTGGAAAGAGACTGCGCCTAATTTTTGCAAATTAGTTTTATTTCTCAGAAAATTGCCCTTATAGTTGATGACACGTGTTTCGGTCCTCCAAGGACCTTTTTCAAATCAGGGCTATTGATTAGTCTTGTAGTCATGTAAGATGCCCCTGTCACATAGTGTGAAAAATGAGCTTCCATATATCGAAAGGGTAAATCCCTGCTGTTCAGAATAAGTGCGTACGATCGCAAAGTTGCTACAAGTCTCGAGGCTTGTAGCAACTTTGCGATCGTACGCACTTTTTTTGTGTGGAAGAAATATTGTATTGCATACCGCATTTTGGATATTTGAGCACCAGGTTTTTTCTTTTATGCAAGTGTCAGTTGGAGGAGAGGGAGATTCTAATTCTCTTAGAATGAAAAAGGGCGTCATTACGACCCTGGCACTAAGTGCTTAATGGCGCCGTAAAAGGCTGTGGCACCGTTAACCACTTAGCGCCTTACTACGAGGTCCCTTTGCGGGACCCGACCTGAACCGCTGGCTGCTCTATGGGGCAAAAATGGGAATGGGGAAGGGCCATGGTGAAATGGGAAAATTACGCCCCGCCAACCTAGGAATGGGGCGGTATTTCCCCATTTCACCATGGCGGACTTGTTACAACACCGGTACCAACCATGGTGCTAACAGCACCATGGTTTAGTGCCAGTGTTGTAATGAGGGCCAAAGAGTTCCCTTGTACTAGAGTTAGCTTTGATCATTCTCTCATTGAATGTGTCTCTTTTGGTTTGGAAGATCTCCGATTTATATCTAGCGGAGAGTTTGACAAAATTCTCCTTGTTCTGAACCGAAGGGTTGTTTATCCAAAGGGATTCTGCATTCCTTTTTTCATTCTGAATAGCTTTAAGATTAGGGGTAAACCAAAAGTTGAGGTGAGCTTGTGGTTTTCCTTTGCATAATTTTAGAGGAGCTAGTTTTTCAATAGCTCGGTTGAGCGTTAAGTTGTATAATTCTACTAGGCTGGACTCTGACGTATGGAATGGACGCCACCATCACCATGCCGGCCTCAATATGGCCGAAACTAGAAGGCTACATGTGGAGGTCGGTGCTTGGTCTTCCCCTCATCGGTCTCTATGGCAGCTCTCAGACGAGAACCCGGCTTACTATCCTTAGAGGCAACCGTAGAGCTCCGATCTATCCAACTGTACAGAAAAACTCTACTCCAAGATTCTCCTCCTATACATACACTCATCGACGAAGAAATCAAAAAGAACAAATGCAAAATACTAACCAAATTGGCAGAGGACCAAAAGGCCAAATTGCTGAACCTAGTGTGCACTCTAGATGACCTCAAGGGCAATCCCCAAGAGTCACATATACAATGGAATATCTAGACTGGATTAAAACTGGGGATAAAGCAACAGCCAACAAACTCCTAAGACACCTACCACCGACTTTCAACAAACTAAAAACTCTGCTACCCGACTGCATGAAATTTCCAGACAAACAACTACTGAAAACTTTCTTAAGAGCCCGTCTAAATCTCCTTCACACCCGGGAGATCCTAGCAATAAGAATGCAGACAAACCTGACAAACTGCAGACTGTGAAATACCGGATCAAATGGAATCCAAACGTCACCTCCTCCTCCACTGCCCTGAGTTGAAACAAGAGCGCTCAGCTTTCCTCATTCCATTATGGGCCGACTTGGAGGTAGCTGAAGAAGTCTGGTGGTTTCGCCTGATTGCCGGGGAAAATGCAAAATTGTCAGTCGCAACAGCTAAGTTACTATGAGCGGCCTTTAAAAAATCAACTTTACGTGAGCTAATAATCAGCCCTGTGTCCACAGAGTAGTAAATTTAAAGAAACATCATCTTCACGACACGGGCGCTCTACGGCCCGACTTCACCCTCAATTTGGACACTAACTGACTCTCATTAGACCTTGTAAAAGTCAATTTTTGACTATACAAAAGTAATAAAAAAAGAAAAAAAAGAAATTCTACTAGCACTGCTGGGTCTCAAATGTGTCTGCGTCATTAGACTTGTTTGCAAATGCAACAGAAAATGTCCTGGAAGCATTGTGACAGACAGCCAGAAACAATAGGATGACATTGGAGCTCTTGCTGGCCAGAGAAAGTGATTGGGCATGTGAAGTAATCAATTATTCTTGTTGTGTGTGTATATAGAGGAATGGGGCACCATAGCAAAACACATTTGGGCTCATTACGACCCTGGCGGAGGACCATGGTGCAATTTGCACCATGGTCCATGGCGCAGAGCTGCCAACTCCGCCATGGGGGTTGGCGGACTCACCGCCCCATTCCGACCTTGGCGGGGCGGTTAGTCCCCAATCCCCATTTACCCTTCCCCATTCCCATTTTTGCCCCATAGGGTATAATGGGAGTGGGGAAGGCGTTAATTACGCCACCGTAGATTACGGTGGCGTAATTAACAAGAGGTCCCGTAGCGCCATGGATTTTTCCGCCCGGAAAATCCGGGCGTAAAAATCACCATGGCGCTACGGAAAGCCGTAATCTGGCGGAGAGGTACGCCATGCATTACGCTGGCGTAAACCCCTCTCCGCCAGGGTCGTAATGAGGGCCATTGAAGGAATCGAGTAACAAGCATTTGTATACCACCTGGTAATTAGGATGATAAAGGTGACTGTCATGGCTCATAAGCTCAGTATCAGTGTTGAGAGAGTACTTAGTAATGAGTGTACGGTATTCTTTAGCAATATTTGTATTTCTCTATGTAGCAGTAACTGTTGCCAAGATTGTGGCTGCTAAGGTGTTCAGATCAAATAACTCCCCACAAATACACACTTTTATTACACTAAGATTGATGTCATGATAAAAGCTTGAGAGAGAAAAGAAATTTGGGGGAATGTTGAAATATGTGTCATTACATCAAGTAAAGTATGTCTTGCTCTGTTGTTTACCTCCAGACAAAGCAATGTGGTTGAAGCAGTCAGGCTTGGGTATAGTAAGAGGAATGCACACTCTGCCTACAAAGCCAAGTTGCTTCTGAGAAGTATGCTTAGCTGCCCCTGCTTGAAATACAAGCTTGTTGACCCCTTAAAATCTACTGCAATGCAACCATTCATCCTTGTGCTACCAAGTAATTCCTATACACAGCTATTCCTTTGTGTTCTTGCATTAAACACAAACATTGTCACCTAATGAAATCCACTGCAACACCAACCAAACACTGTTATGGTAAAAAATGTCACTACAGTGACCTGCATGAAGCAAAAACATGGTGACCTGATAACATCCACAGCAACACCAAGAAAACACTGTTGTTGTCAATAGGTCAAAACTGTCACTACCTGGAGCTGCGTGAAGCCAATCATGAGCACCTGATAACATCCACAGTAGCACCAAGCAAACACTGTTGTGGTTACAACTGTCATTACCTGGACCTGCGTGAAACACATGCATGATGGCCTGATAAAATCCACATCAACACAAACACGCACCATGTGATCGTCTGTACATTGTACAGCTGTCTGTGCTTGGGTGCACTGCATTTGTTGTGACAACCTGGAAGTGTGTGTAGCCTATCCAAGCACTATAAAAGGGATTGTTGTGAGAAAGGAAGAACACACACCTGCCTGCCTGCCTCTAAAGACTAATTCTTCTCTATTCTTGCTGTCCTGGTCAACTATTGTGCTTGGTGTGAGTGAGCAGTGAGGCCTGGTCCCCAGGTTGAGTACTGAACCTAAGAAGCAGAGATACAGCCTTCCTGACCCCATATATAAAGCCATGTTTTCCATGTGCAAAATGTGCTTTTCTACCTCACCAATATGTTTTACATGTGTATCAAGTTATCAGGGTCATGAGGAGAGCTGCTACATATTCTACATATATATTAAAATCACTGGTGACTGAATAGAGATTTGAGGGGCTTTTTGTACGGATGGCAAAATGAATGGAACTTCGCCATTTGTACTAGTTGGGATCTCTCTGATAGGTAAGAAACAAATTACCTGAGCAAATAATCTTTGAGCCCCATATGTTTACCCATAGGTAGGAGTAGTGTTGTGTGATTAATGGTGTTGAATGCTGAGGAACAAGTGTGTAAAGCGTTGTTGCAGAGTGTATTGTTGCTATTTTGGTTCAGCATCTGGGCTTGAACCCAGATTGTTAGTTCTGCAGTAACCTGTTTTGATTGTGTATTTGCACAACTTTGATCTGGTTAAACCTCTTCCCGAGGAAAGGAAAGCTGGTGGCCAGCATGGGTATTGTGCGTGTTTGGGGTTGTTATGCTTTTGAAGGAACTGAAGATGATGAAGGTAAGTTGCTGCCACCCTTGGATGTCAAGGTTCCAGCAGTTGATTTCATTGGGTATCATGGTATAAACCGACCAGTAGAACTTGATAGGGTAGGGACATCCCATGTACAAGGAGGAGCACATGACCAGGTTAAGCAAGTTGCCACGTAGTGGATGGCATCTGTGACATGCTGTTTGATAATTGGTGTCAATGTTAATTGTACTCATATTTTGAGGTATTGTCTTGCATACCCAAGTTTAGACACCAAATGCTGCAAGCAGCTTCTTATAATTATGTTCTATCATGAATATCCATTGTTTGCAACCAAATGTCTTGTAGGATTTTTATATCTCTGGTTACCTTCACTACTCGCAAAAGCATGCATCTAAAACATGGGGAATTACCTTGATGTAATCTGTGGCTACAATCCCAGACTTAGTGCAGTGTTGAAAACAAAACGCTCTATACAGTGAACGAAAAGTCACCCAATGATAGGCCATACACATTTTTCTAATAGTGCTCTTTGGTATTTGTCTGGATTTGTTCGAAATGGGATAGGATCAAAATAGCGTTCATCAAAACACAATTGGATATGATATGATATGATATGGCATTTGTAACGCGCCTATACACAAGTGTTTCAAGGCGCGAAGCATAAAGCAGCATACAACTCTCATATACAAGGAGATAGACATTAGTACAATGTAAACGTGGATGTCTCTTCTCTATTGAGACTAACATGTAGCATTTCTCAGTTTATACATTCCTGGCTGTCTCGGCCAATGTAAAAAACATTCTGACCTCCCACAAAAGACCTTGGCAGGTGATGCAAATGTCTTTCGAACATTGCTCTGTGCCTTGTCAGCCATGATAGTCCAGCAAAGCCAGCCAAAAACCCTCCTCTCTGTTGCAGACTCCCAACACAAAGCAGCTGTCTGGCACACTCTCAG
Organism: Ambystoma mexicanum; assembly: GCF_040938575.1. NCBI lineage: Eukaryota > Metazoa > Chordata > Amphibia > Caudata > Ambystomatidae > Ambystoma > Ambystoma mexicanum. The sequence continues at coordinate 1,222,356,378 of NC_090924.1, forward strand.
CTCATCGCACACAGAATCACAGCAATCCCAAACTCTCCAATCGTTCCTCTTCCCTCTCGAATCTCCTCTTGATCCCTCTTTATCCCTGCAGAAGGCCCCTCCTTCTCTCTTCCTTTTCCTTTTAAAATCTCCTTTCTGCTGATCCACTTTGCTTATAGCATCGTATAGAAAATGTATTATTTTACCAGCCCTGGACGTGATGTCGCCCATCAATCAGACACTTCCCCTAGCATGGTCAGGCCTTCAGTAAGATTCCAGTTCAGCATTGATTCTCCAGACCTGGGTGAACATGCAACATTTCCATCTTTCTACAATAATGAGTTGCCTTTGCAAACTGAATTCTGCGGTTTCATTGTGCTCAGAGGCTCAAGTCCACACTGTGGATCGGTTTGCAATTTGTGCATTTTATGTTCTAAGCCATCATCCACAGTCTGCACCTACAGTTAGCAGCATGAGCTATGGCCTAGGCTAACCCCACTCAAATCACTAATTAGATTAGTTTGGTTAAAATTAGTGGGCAGGTATGTTAGGTAGGTTAATAACATTATTGGTTAGTCCCTGTCATACTACACTACACTCTCGTGCTATGCTATCCTACGCTATTCTAGTCAATCAATTCAAGCTATACTATGCTCACACCTTTCTTTGGTTTGTATGATTCTCATCGGTGTCTCACATCAGTGCCAAGCCACACACACCAGCTGCAACACCATCATTATTTGTACACTAGCACACACTTTCTATAGGAGTCTGAGGTCACACTAAAATTCTTGCAATTGTTGAAAATCACTCTACTTATTCCTACAGTCTGGAGTAGACTCAGATGGCCCAGTTATGCCATAGTTGTTCATGATTTTCTGGAAAATGAAGGGACCAGCGGCTTGGAATACCCACATTATTAAAAGAAAATGCCACCAATACATTCACATGCACTCATTCTCATGTTCATACCCATGCATTCACACCAAATGCATGCAACAGCATCATCCATATACATTATATCTTGCATGGCTACATTTCGTAACCAAATGCTTGAAAATGCATCATGTGGCAAGGTTTTGTCTTGCAATGCTACCAATTTACACCAAATGCCAGTAACAACCCTCATTAGGGGGCCTTACCAAATATCCTCTACTTGTTACTCATCTCCTCCCCTTACCTCTTGCCCCATCTTTGTTTCTTTATGGATTTGATGGGCCTGGATTAAAGGGTTAGTTTCCCAAAATCGCACACCATGAGCTCTACACTTCCCAGAGCGCAAAACCGAATTTGCAGTTTTACAGTCCCACTCCCCTTTCCCCAAGTGGGCTAACTTCTCACAGGTGAAAGCACATGGTTCAAAGTAGCCCACCTCACATGTGCAGCGTAGTGTCCTTGGATACTAACAACCTGGGTGAGAAAAATGCACCTGGTTCTGTGACTCATGAATGTCAATAGACTGGAAACATGTCTTGCGTGTCAGGCATACTCTTCCCTGCTCCACTAACCTAAGCCACCCTTCTCTTTTTCAAATCTGACAGAGTACCAGGAGACCATATAAACTGCAGCAGAGTGCCCCATGGGTACCAATAACATAACATTTACTTGGATTTCCAGAAAGGGTTAAGGCTGTCTTGATAAAACAGTGCCTCTCTTTCTTATATTGCTAAAATAGGTTCTCGCTTTCATTATGTATTTTTATAATTTTGCTATGTCCTTTAACTCACCCTACCATACCAATACATGAAACATTCAAATAATGCTATTAAAAAATATCAAAACGCAAATCAAAATATGCAAGATTCTCATTTGGCAAATGTTTAAAAGAAACATTTTAACATAATCAACATGTTGCAGGGTTCAGGTAAAGAATCTCGATTTACGGAAGAATATTGTACATTGTAAAGATTGAACATGAATCAGTTAATGTGCACATTTCTGCGCTTCCTCTAATAGATGTGCAGTTCTAAACATATAAAAAGGTTTTATTTACATGTATTGGTGGTTATATGTTATGACCCATTTGGCAGCATGGGTAAATGCTATAATGGTCATTATAGCACATGTTTGTGTTTGTAAGAGGAGCACCATTTTTCGGTGCTTTCAAAGGGATACATGCAGAGACATTTTACTGCAGGGTTCTGCTAAAGGATGCAAGGGAGATGTGGGAGGTGAGGGGGAAAAACGGAGGGTAGGGTGACGGCTTCGGAGGAACACAGACAAGAGTTGCATTATCATGTCAATTGTGAAGTGCACACAGCTTGCATTGAAGTTCAGTCAATTGAACGTCAACGCAAAAAGGTGGTTTTGTGTGATGAATGAGAAAAAGCAATACCAGAGTGGGGTCACACTTCATTCATGAAGGTCGATAGTATTCATTGCATGATTTATTTACAGTATCTTTGAAACAGAATCCCTTTGGGCTAAAAATAGTAACATTTCAATACATATGCTATAGAGGACTTAGGTTGCAATAAAGACACCTTTTTGATCTAAGAATACACGTGAAACAGTTGTCGAACATAAAATTCAGTTCAGTTTTAGAATGTGGCAGACATACTTAGCAGTGTTTTTCATCAACGAAGGAATGCAAATATCCTTGGAATGTGTTACTGTTTACATTTGGTCCTGTTCCCCAGGACAGCCAAGCATGTCTGGCCTGCGGATCGTTCCAGAAATGTTGCACTCTGCATGCCGCCGGAATAGTGATCTCCGACCAAACTTCATATGACTTGGCCATGGGATAGATTTACTCACGCATCAGCAGATACAAATGCACGTATTCATAGTTGCCCTATTTCCGCTAGCACGAAGAACCTAGTGGAAAGGCAGTAGAACGCATTATCTACACTGCTATTGAATGTGCGAATTGTGGATGTTGGTTGTCTTCTGCACATTGAACTTTGGCTGTTCTACTGCATGTCTGTGACAGGGGGCGGTGGGTGACTGAGAATCATATTGTGACAAATCAACTTCCGGGGCACCAGTGTTGCAGGGATGAATATCGGATTCTAAACCATCAATCAGCCCCACACCTCTAGTACACCAGAAGGGATCCAAACAGATTGGGAACACAAGCAAATTATAAATCTCCTCGTTCAATTTAGGTAACGTGGGTGCAACGGCAAGGTCGTGGATCATTGGTTAGTTGCAACATAACATAAATACAATAGTTACCCAATGATAAAAGGGACTGTCCAATCAAGGATGTATACACATATCTACTTTATTATTATCACAGCATATAGTAATAGCACACTACAAAATACAACCCACCCTGTAAAGGAATGCAGAGGACAAACAGTTTCAAGAAGGAACAGGGATGCACTCTGCATACTGGCAGGAGAGTAGACGGTAAAGTAATGAATCTCAATAGATGAATGATACTTGGTTTCAATACAAATGGAGCAATGGATGATAGAATGTCACCAGGGGCCTTTGGAGAAGGGCCAGGAGGACAAAACTGCAATGTACCTTGTTCTTGTAGAAGTTCTTGGTAGAGTCATTTTCAGGGTGCTTTGCAGCTTTTGTGACAGAGCTCAAGACAGGAGTATCAGACGACATGCCATTTGGTGAGCGAGGCTGGATGTGTGGCTGCATGCTGGCCTACATGACAGCTCGGGGTCAGTAATTGTTGTGTCAGCGCTGTTTGGCAGGTCTAAAGAGCTGGTCAAAGCATCTTGGACAGAGTAAGCAACTGTAGCATAACAACAGTCAGTTGCAGCTCGAGGCGCTCGATTGGCTCAATAATGTCTTTTAAGGCAGATGCTGGTTGAGGCTTGTCGTTGCACTCCTCCTAGCTTCTTCACTGGGCTCATGTCATCCTATTAGGCAGAATGCTTAAAGCTGAAGAGAGTGTTGCAGGCAACACCCTTGTCCTTGGTTTGGTGCAGAGACTCTATGGTACTTCCCACGTAGGAAGCTGGCATGCAGAGTCTAGCAGGGCATGCTGTGTGCTGGCTGGGAACTGGTTCTGGAGCTCCTGGACAGTCCTTTGGATACAGTATCTCCCTCTTTTCCCTGGAAGTTGTTTAAGGGAGGGATCTTGCTTCCCTCTTGGAAATCATGGCATTCCGTCACTATCAGAATCTGTAAGGCAGACAATAACTTCAGCCAGAAGTATCCAGATGATCAGTCCAAAAAAGCCAAATGGGCCCCAGTGATTGGTGTAGGCTAAGCGTACCTTAATGAACCAATCATAGGCCCTCACCAACAATGTCCTGTATGAGCAAGGTCGTATCCACAGTGCTTTGCAACAGAAAAGGTTAAGGGCTGAAAACATGTAATACTAAGTCCCACCCGTCTTCCTGTTTGTTGTGGATCAAAGGCTCTCTCCAGTTAATGGAGCTCTCTGTTGTTCCTGATTAAAGCAGCAAGACTCCCTTGAAGTTGCGGGCAGGATCAGACTTTCTGTCTCCATCAATCCACATGCTCGTACCTTATGAATAGGGTCCCCCTGCAGGGTTTGTCTACTGAAACACATAGTCCCAGACATTACAGCTCACTGCCCTTGAGACTGAGAGGCGGGAGAAGGGTTCAGGTTGACACAGTGCACATCAAAGGGTGATGGGGTTTCCTGTCTTCTTTGTTCACCTCTGCAGCTAAGCCACATGTGGGCCTGTTTGATGTATACTCTATTACTTTGCTAATTATGTTAATTGCTGCCACCATTCTGCAGTGCTTACACAAAAGAACAGGGCAGATCCATAGAGCCTTTGATAGTAAATTAGGCTGGCCATGGCAGGAGGGAGGTTATGCCCTTCCCCTTCTGAGATGCCATGATGTACTCTTGTCTGTCAAATCCCAACTAAACATGACATGCGGCACAGTGCCTGTAGGCTGCGTCCACCCAGAGTACACAGGTCTATGTGTATGTCATGTGATGAGCATAAGAAAATGTGTGGGGATTAGCCCCATAAATTTTACTGGAGGTTCATCTACCATTGTTCAATTTCTTTAAAAATATCAAAAAGCCCAGGAGAGCGCCCAACTAGCGTGCTAATAGTCAAATTCCTCACACATTCCAGGTACAGCATGCATATATTTCATGGCACAATGGCATATAAATGACCAGAGGAACAAAACGCCATGTTCGACATGTTCTTTTCAATTCACCATTTGACATGGAGAAAATCGCACAATTAAAGACATTTCAGCCCAGAATAACAAAAATGAATGCTACTATGGCATAAGGATCAATGCAGTTGTGCTATGCATTTGCATACATGGCATCCAAGCAAAATGTAAATAATACTGTTTACAGTAATGTAATCTGGCAGGCAGCCTGCTTTTAGTTTTACCCAGCCGCGTTTTCTAAGACACTGTCTGGGAATTTTGGACAGCTGTGACAAACATCACTTGCATTTGTCGAAACACAGTTATTTAAAAAAAAAATATGTATATATATATTTGTTAAGCCCTTTGAACGTCAAACAGTAAAGCAAATGAACGTGAATTGTAGGTACATTGTGTACAAATAAGTGTTATATTTGTGTATTTATATTCTAGTCATGAAAAACACTTAAAAGCGATGTTATGGTTAAGTTTCTCTAATAAAAAACACTGAAATTCAGAGACAAACGTGTTACAGGGACATTATTGTTGGAGCGCAAAATTGAAAATCAAAAAGAAATTCAACAGTAATGTTAAGCTATGCAACCGTAACTCGTTCCCCAATGCACTTCTCAGATTAACACCCAAAGATGACACCACAAACAGTACCATCTGTGACATCATTGAAAAACCAGGTATCCCTTCACTAATTTGTAACAATTCTGACAGAAAGTTCTGCCAAATGGTCGTGGTTAGAATATTGCAACCAGTGTATGCATGGTGATTGGTAGGCCGATCATGTCTTAGTACATGTATCACAAAATGCACTTATTCAAACAGAAACTGTCGACTAACATTTGGTAGATAATATAGCAAACTCAATATACATTAACATATCTATGTATGTATGTATTTAGATTTATAAAAGCGCAGCAACCAAGGCCAAAGGCTATCTGGGCACTAGCAGAGAACCGGGGAAAAGGTAGTGGAGAACTAAGCCCTAAACAGAAAAGTCTTTAGCAATTCCTAAAGCCGACATGGATCGGGACCTCACGCTATGACTGTGGAAGGGAATTGCATTGGTGCCAGGACAGAAAAATAACATCTGCCGGACCTAATCTTCCAAAGGCGCCGGACCACTAAAAGATTCTTGTCAGTTGAGCGCAGTTTTACCACAGTTTAAATTCAGCCTATTTTCCACATCCCAGGTCCTGATCCCTGAAAGACACTCCTTAAGTTTAGAGGGAGGGTCTAAGGTCGGGGAGCCAAGGTGAAAAAGCAGCTGAGTATCATCTGCATATGTGTAAAAGCGGACACCATAAGGAGCAGTAAGGTCTGAGAGGGGCCAGAGGCAAAGATTAAATAAAAGAGGGGATAGAGAGGACCCCTGGGGAACACCAGAGGAGACAGGTGTGGTAGTGGACGAGAATGGAAACAGCAAGATCATCTGCTGGCATTCCAAAAGAAAAGAAGTGAACCATGCCAGTGGCGTACCTGCTAACCCCAATGCGCACAAAAATAGTGTGGTAAATTGTGTCAAATCCATAGAGGTCAAGGAGAATTCTCTGCGTTCATGCACTAAATCATCGGAAACCAATATCATAACTGACTCAGTTCCCATAAGCTGTCTAAATCCTGCTTGAAAGTAAATGGCCATTTGCCTCAACAAAACTCGAGAACTTGGCGTAACAATAATTTTCATAAGTTTCATGAGTGCAGGAAGCAACGAAATGGGGCGGTAACTATCAGGAAGTGCATGATCAAATAGTTTTTTTTTTTAGAACACGGCAAACAATGGCATGTTTAAGTGGGCTGGAATAACACTGTTTGCGAAAAAATATTTGAGAGCTGCTGTTCTAAAGGGAACACAATCTGAGGAGAGGGCCTGAACCAGAGGATAAGGAATAGTTGCCCTAATGATCTCATTAACATTCTTTGGCACCTCCATAGCCATAATTCAGTGTGCATTCTATCAGGCAACCATTGACATTGTGTGCCATAGTTGCCATTGGGCTCGGTGGTACCTCAGGGCTGTGTCCTGGCTCCATTTACTTTTCTTATCATATACCAACGGCCTTGCTGAATTGTTAAAGTCCAGCAATGCTCATGGTCCGCATTTCGGAACGTGCCATATATCTGTTTTTGCTTACGCCGATGATACTGTGCTATTGGCAAGTACTCTTCGATCATTACAAATGATGGATGCTTGTACAATGTTGTGTTATATTGAGACCACCCACAACATGGGGAGTTGCTTCCCAGCCCCCAATCAAGGAGTCCTGCACATCATTTTCTAGTGCTGGCCTTACTGTAAACTCATATAGAGTCACACAAGTCTCCCACCTGTGCCCACAGTGAGCCCAGGATCACGCTGGGTATAGGAAATATATCTGTATTTATTTTAATAATGGGTAATAGAAATTACCCTAAACTACACACACAACCTTCTTTGTGGATCACAATTAACTTCTTTTTACACAAGTGAATCACACCAATGGGTTAGGAAAAATAAAAATTACATTACTTTTCTTTCTACAAATTTAACTTCAAGAAATAGTTAAACTGGTCAATAAACAAAATGAAAACAATAACATATGCAATGCTGAGCAATTTCGATTTTCCTGCAGACTTAAAAGGCTAGCAGTTGGGTTACGAAGAACATTGTCTGTCTGTTCCCCCGTCTTCACTCGTACACTTGCGCGTTCCGTATGCACATTACCTGAAGATAGTCTATCTGTTGGAAAACTGCAGAATCGTCATCAGACCTATTTGCTGTTGTCTCAAATGTTAATTGTACCATATGCACTTACTCTGCCTGTGAAGACTATTTATCGCTTCAGAACGACTGTTGTTTTTTCCCCATGTTCCCATCATCCCTGAGCGCTTTGAAACACTTGCCTGTGTATAGGCACTTTACAAATAAACACTACCATTTCCATTACAGATTTGTACCAGTACATAGGATAATTATGATTTCACCCACACGTTCTTTTAAAAATGAACCCAGGGTGATTTAGCAGTTTGCTTTCACACACACACCCCTACTTCGGTCTGTGTTGGGGAAGTGTAAGGATATATTTGGTGATTTTATTGATTGGACAGTATCCAATATCTAAATGTAGCCATTTCAAAATAGGAGCAAAATAGGTGCACAATAGAAGCAGAGCAGTTTTCAGTAACAGCCAGCAGGCACTTTTTCAGAGCATTTAGTAAAATGTTTTAGCACAGTGTGCTGTCATTTTAAAATGAAGTGGTGCACATTTTTACGGTTTATAGTCATAATGTCGAAAAAAAAATGTCGACAGACAAAAATGTCGAAAAAAAAATGTCGAAAACAATAATGTCGACATCCTATACTTATAATGTAAAAAGTCATTTTTTCGAAAAAAAAATGTCGACATTTTTTTTTTGACATTATGACTATAAACCCTTAAAACTATCAACACCTCACCCAACACCCCCCTGCCACCCCCCCACACCCCCCAACCACCCTTTCACCCCTCATACTCAACACATACCAATTATTTATTTATTTATTTATTTATTCAATAAATAAATAACCTAAAAAATGATCATTTACTATGGGGGGGGTCCCCCCCTAACCCCCCCTCACCCAACACCCCCCTGCCGCCCCCCCACACCCCCCCAACCACCCTTTCACCCCTCATACTCAACACATACCAATTATTTATTTATTTATTTATTTATTCAATAATTAAATAAATAAAAATTGTATTTACTATGGGGGGGTCCCCCCCCCAACACCCCCCTGCCACCCCCCCACACCCCCCCAACCACCCCTCATACTCAACACATCATATATATATTTATGTATGTATTTATGCATACACTAAATTAATGTCGAAAAAATATCGAATAATGTCGACATTTTTGTTTGTCGACATTATTGTTTTTCGACATTAATTTGTCGACATTTTGACTGTCGACATTATTGATGTCGACATTATGACTGCACACCCATTTTTACAAATTGAATGTTTTCATGTGTGTGAACTGCGTTAGAAATACATAATTAATCAACCTTGTACTAATTGCATTACTAATATAGTAACTCCAATCCCTCTAACATTAATGCAGTTTGTGTGCACAATGAAATGTATTCTATATTGTTACATGCACGGTTTAAAATTCCCTTCCTTTTCCATGAAGAGATGCACAATCTGAAATTCATTCCATGTGAGTGTTTTCCGTGGAGGGCAGAAATATGCCACTGGCAGGAAGGCAATTGGAAACAGTTGCTTTGCAGGGCTGAAATCTTCATTGTTTTGAAAAATGAGGGCTGGTACAGGACTCTTTCTTTTTCTGATTGGTAAAAATTGGAGGTAGATGGGCCACGTCAATAGAGGGCTGACCTAGGGGTGATAGGCAGGAGGAGTTTTCTTAAGGAATAACCAGGGGGAAGAGATCAGATCGAGCTGAGACGATGGTACAGCCGGTGACTCCAAAGAAATGCTGCTGGACTCCATGTGGGGGTCAGCGCTGGCTACAAACTTAAACAGCTGGGAGCTCCCCACACAAAGAGGTCGAGTAGCTGGCTTTGATGCAAAGGAGCCTTTAGCACTGGGTCTGCGAAATAGCGAGGCTGTGCAGATAAAATCCTGACAACGAGAGTTTCAAACTTCACTGGCTTGGGTGAGTTAGTGCCAAGTGAGGAAAAGATAATGAATGGGAGATGACACAATTTGTTGGCAGTACAGGGAGTTAGAACAAAAAAATAAAACTGCATGTTTATATTTCTCCATGTTTAAAAGTGCTGAACACCAAACTCATTTGCCTGTTGTTTTCTGTTCTCTTTTATATTTTGTAAGCTCAATGCTGTGATATCATGTGGTAAGGTGTATTTCTGTTTATAATTGTTATATAATGCAGTGTGTACAAAAAACAAAGGCTGGGATTTTGGAGTCATTTCATGTGTCTGTGAATCATTTCTACACAGGGGAATCACAAGGCTTTGATGTTTATACCAGAGCGGTAAAGCGTTTGCTAATTTACCACTATAGCTAAAATAGCAAGCAAAGAAAAGTGAATAAATACCTGAAAGGTAGGAAGGTGTGTGCAGGTGTTGTGAGTGAGTCCTTCTTTGCATACTGAAAAGAAGGCAGTGTCAGATGAGACACATAGATTACTGGATGTAAATAAGTCAGTAATACCAGCCACATTCAATAGGTGGCGTTATGAATAAACACACTGGGTTCTCTAAGGGTGTGATAGGTCTTGGGCGAACAAGTGATATTCTGATAGAGAGGAAAGATTTGTTTTATAATGGGGCTGTAGTACAAAAAGCCATGCTCACCACTATACCACAATAATAAGGTAATTCTGAAAATACCACAAAGTAATATACCACTAAAATTACCACCATAACAAACTAACACTATATTATCACCAAAATAGGGTAATACTAAACTATCTCTAAATGTAAGGCCAGTTTACCGCCAGTGTACCACCAAAATATCACAGTAAGAAAATACCACCAAATCCCGTATTTGCCCCAATAATACAAAGGCTCCCCCAACTGTTGGTTTCCCAGGGCTCAGTTCTACTTACATAGAAAGGCTCTGTTTGAAGTTCAGGCAAGCAAGCTGCATTTGAGGTCCCTCTTGGAGATTAGGGTAGGGGTCTGGCCACTCCATTCTCAAGGATGACCTCCAACACTCCACCGTCGGCCCCAGTCAACATTTTAGGCCTTTCCTTAATGGACTGCTCCACCCAGATGCAATCTCCTGGTCTTTCCTTGCAGCTGTCAGATGGTATATTTTAGCAGCTCTCTCTGATGGTAATTTTTAGCAGCTCTTCCTTCCTCATAGTGCATTCCAATTTATATAGCAGTAATGACACCACCAGACACAATCTTGGCCAGTATCCTGCAAATAGGATTGAAACATTATCTTTCTATCGCCTTACAACTCCAGCCCATCATATGGCTATTTCTATTTGTAATCACCATTTGTTCTCAGGTCAAATAGTTGGCAAAAACAAATTATTCAGCTAACCAGGGGGAATTTCATAAAACAACAGCAGGGTCTGCACCATGTTGCCTGGCGGATCAGTAATGTTTTGCCGTTTAAAGAAAAGCATAACAGTTAGAAACATGTCATTTATTAACCATATTCATAATTATACCCTCCACCCATTTACCAACTCACACATTTTGAACATTTACAGAACAGGCAAAATCCCATTTTAGATTTTAGATGAGTATTACAGTTGCCTGACTCGTAGGTGGGTTAATTGTATATCAGCAAAATTGCCTGGAAATTACATAAAAGATTACTTTTCAATCAAGAAAGTACTATTTATGGATGCTGCGAAAAAGGCAAAAGGTATAATAGTAATTTTAAATAAAAGGAATCTTCATATGAGCAAATCGGAGTTTCCTTTCCTCCAAACAATTTGTGTCTCTCAGCCAGTGATTTATTAGTCTCTTTGAAGATGGTTGCCTGAAGTTGTAAATATCTGGGATGCACCAGCTAGAGCATTTGCCTGCCCAGAACTGCCCTTTCAAAGAAACCAAGTACAGGGAAATCTATTTTCAACACCTCTTAGTAGCCACAGTTTATTGCAGTTGTAAACAGGTGGGGGCGCGGGGTGTAAAAGCCAGGCTTGCAGTGGGGGGTTTGTTGTGATGTTTGCCCAGAGCCCCACCTTTTGTTCTTGGCTGAAATGGAAGTCACAGTTTGCAATTTCTAACCTCGGCCTTTATTCTTTGAAATATGGCGTGTGATCAGGGTTCACTTTGCTTTTGCGCTGAAAGTTCAGGACTGTTTCATTCAGTCATTAATAAAATACACTTTTAATTATCTGCTGTTAATTTTCCTGCTGAAAAGTGAGTCTGAATTGTCACAGTGCCCTACCTTTTGAATGGTGGCTGTTTCAGTGAAAATGCTCCATTTTATTTCTCAGCCAGTAATGCAATGTGCTTTTCCAATTTCCATTTGGATTACATTTTTGTTTTAGCCTTCTGTGGATTTCCCTTGCAGAAAGACACCCACATAGTCTGTCTAAATAGGCCCAAATGAACTTTTCATGGCAACCAAGTCGGCTTTTATCTTCAATGTTTTGCCAGTATTTTGCATGTGAAGCATAATCTATTTTACTTTTGTCATCACCCAGGGAAACATTATTCTTATCTCTTGCTTTTGCGCTGAAAGTTCAGGACTGTTTCATTCAGTCATTAATAAAATACACTTTTAATTATCTGCTGTTAATTTTCCTGCTGAAAAGTGAGTCTGAATTGTCACAGTGCCCTACCTTTTGAATGGTGGCTGTTTCAGTGAAAATGCTTCATTTTATTTCTCAGCCAGTAATGCAATGTGCTTTTCCAATTTCCATTTGGATTACATTTTTGTTTTATCCTTCTGTGGATTTCCCTTGTAGAAAGACACACACATAGTCTGTCTAAATAGGCCCAAATGAACTCTTCATGGCAACCAAGTGGGCTTTTATCTTCAATGTTTTGCCAGTATTTTGCATGTGAAGCATAATCTATTTTACTTTTGTCATCACCCAGGGAAACATTTTTCTTATCTCTTGCTTGCAAACACACAAGTCGTTATTTTCGGTCAGTGTTCAAAAATCCTGTTTTTCATGTGAAAGGGACCTTTTATTTTGTTTACATTTGTGAATTAAAATGCTGCTTTTCCTTTGGCAATGACAGGTAGACCTTTTTTCAAATGGCCCTTCAGTTCTGTTTGTTTTGGGCATTTTATTACACCCCATACCCCCCCCCCCCTATTATTCCCGGATTATCTGGTAGGGAAGAGAAGGGCAGACTGTGGTTTCATCCAAAGTCCCCTTTTCTTTTTCTTAGATTTTTGTTTTTGTCCCGCTCAATTTCCTTCATTAGGGATAGGTCACTCCAGTCTCACCTTCCATCTATGGATTGGGGGGTGTAGCATGGCACAGCCTTTCTTCCTTCATCAGGGAGTGCACCCTCCAGTCTCCCCTTCCATCTTACGGTTTGGTGGTTCAGCGCAGCACAGCACTCCCTTTTGTCCTTCATCCATGAATGGATACTCCTGCCTCCCCTTCCATCTTTGAGTTGGGCGGTGTGGCACAGCATACCCTTTATTCTTTCCTTCCCTAGGGTCCTCTCTGGATTCCCCTCTGGCCTCTGGGTTGGAATTGAATGGAGTTCATTTTTAACAAATAGAAAGAAAAGGGGGTACAATACTTTTTAGACGTATATTTCCCCAGAAGATTTACAAAGAATTCACAAAACAACATCATGCAATTATCAAAGTACATTTTCACCATTTCACAAAACCTTATTTATTATTTTTTTTCATTTTTACAATGAGCCTTAAGTACATTACTCCCTGTGTGTGTATGACCACAATGATGATAACACAGATCACATCAATGATGACATCACTAATATTATGTTGTAGGAGAACACTGATAACATCACAATTTGCATCACTCACTCATGATAACACTAATTACATTGTGTATATGTAGTGTCATAGGAGGAGGTGGACGCATGGGAATATTATGTATGTGGTATGTATTTACCGACTCAGCTGTACTCCCTTCCATAACCAAGCTGCACTTCAACAGAAGCAGCAAAATCGCTGTGCTGGCTCCTGTGCGCACCACTGCCTCAAACCAAAACTGCATTTTCAGCTACAAAAAGATGGCTGCGCCATCTTGCCATGCACACATTGGGCAGGATGGAACAAGGGGGCACACCGAGAAAGTCTGCCAATGTGTTCTTACATGTACAAAAGAAGGGGAGTGAAAAAGCAGCGCTGCTTTGCTGCAAGCCCAAGGTTCCCATTGAACAAGGGAAATATTTACATTTAAAAATGATGCCTTCTGATGCTCTGATGCTCTTTTTCCTCGTTACTCATCACAATAATTTTATTAATGAGACCTTGGCATGCCCTTCCACATTCACATTGTGCTCTAAGCAGACAAGAGCAGTATTCCTGAATGACAGGCTGTTGTTCAGATCTGAAAAAATCAAAAGAAACTGTACTTCAACTACACTGGAAACGCTTTAGTATTTGGATACAAAATGTCAAGGATGAATGCATCAAAAAGGCCCTGGCTCTCTGGGCCTTTGTCAATTTCAGTGCATCTGTGTTTTAACCCATTGCTGCATACCAGAAGCTAACTATGGCTACAAAACAATGTGTGAATTACAATGCAAGGAAAATGTAGTCGCCACATGTTTAAAATGTACTTTTGCAAACTAAGAAAAATACTTGTTTAAAAGTGTATGTTGGATAAGACCCTGCCCTTATCTAGCAATGTGAAGGGGTTTTGTGCTGTGAAAAAGATATGGGAGAGCTTATTCAACAGGCTTTATTCTGATTTATAACAAAAATAAATAAAATAAGGAATGAAATTGCATTTGCCACATGGGGGAAATCAGCCCCAAACAGGTTTCTGCTTGGGGGTAGCCAGCAACAGAAGGCCCCTCACAGTAGATGCTAGAACACACAGGTGATAATCGCTACCTTGGCAGATTTTTGTCTTGGCTGAGGCCTCTTACAATGGAAGTTCCGGGACACCAACATGTGAAGTGGAATCGGCCATAAACCTTCAAACAAACTGGGAATACCCCTCCCCACACAGGGCTGATGTGACAGTTGGAGGTAGCTGAAGAGAAAAAAAATGGTCCCAGTGAAGGACAAAGGATGCCCATTTGTTTCAAAAGACTATTTTATTAAGAAACTTGGATGACAAATATTTTTGCAACAGAAATTCGCAGGAATGTAAAAAGTTAATAGTTTTAATGCAATTTTGTGGGTTTTACTTTAAGACATTGTAGCCTTTACTGCCACATAGGGAACAGAAATGGCAGAGAATGGGGTATTCCAAAGAAAGTGTACATGATGCCAATGTAAAATTCAACACTGACATGCCTAATGATGATCCATGCACACAACTATTTCACACTAAAAATGACAAAAAAATATCAGAATGGCGAAACAATGTCTTACAAATTGTAGAGTTGGACTAGCAGGTTCTGCAGAAAATATGTTACCTAGTTATGTAATTTATTCGATTCCCCAACTTTATGGCAAAACTGAATTGTAGCTTAAGTAACGGTGGGAGGTTCTGGACATTGTAAAACTTGCATCATAAATCTGACATCATGCCCTTAAAATCCAACCAGCTGTGAGGAAGGCAGTAACTATCTCTCCTGACCAATCCAGTCATTTAGAGGTGTGTTTAGTTAAACCTGTCCTGCCGAATCATTCAATGATGTCACCATGCTCTATATAAAGGCTGGCTGACAAAACTCTAGACAGACTCTTTCCTGAATTTCCTGCACCTGCGTTCCTGATCTTCTACATTCATCTTGCCAGATTCCAAATCTTACTGCAAAGGAAAAGCATAGCTGATTCCAGATCCCACTGCAAGGCCAAAGCTTTGCTTACCATCCCAGCAAGGCCTCAATGAAGAGATACCACAAAAAAAGTCCCAATAACCAAAGGGAAAAGCTGTGGTGTTCTTTTGGGAAGCATCCTGAAACCAGACTGGCTTTTTGCCCACTAACTGCATGCCTGCTGCAACCTTGCCATCCAGCTGTCCTGATTATCCAGTGACCAGACAGGTCCAGCTGTTGTTCTGCTAGGAGAGCCTGCCGATACCTGGTGACCAGAGCCCTGGAGTCCAGAACCTGGTTGACTGTTCCTAATCCTAAATTTAAGAGCAGACTGTGAGTATCCCCCATCCCATAACACATAGTCTACCCCATCTTGACTTTTGTCATTGTGCCACTCTCTGAGCAACCCTATCTATACCCTGATAACTTGTCTAGACTGTTTTAATTCTCTGTGCACCTTGTTCTTGTTTGTTAGTGTTAGCGCAATTCTTTCCTTCACCTCACCTTGTAACTCATTAGTGACATTTGGAGTAATTTAAATGAATTCCCACATAGATCAGAACACGGAGGGAAAAGGTTATATCGCAAATCAATCTTTGAATGTATCATGGCTTTCTGAAACAACATAAGGCCACATTCCGAGATTGGTAGTAGTCATGGCGCTATAACGGGCCCGGCACCGGTGTTGTTCAATGGGGACTTACTGGTATAGTCCGACCCTGGCGGGTCTGGTAAGTTCCCATTGAACAAACCATTCCCCTTTCCCATTTGAGCCCCCATAGGACTCAATGGGAATGGGGAGGGCGCTAATAACGGGCTAACAACTTACAAGCCTGTTATTAGTGCCCTGGCCCCTTAGCGGGACCTGTAAGGGACGTGTGGTCAGACCACACGTTCCTTACGGTCCCTGCCAAGGGACCTTGGAATAGGGCCGTAAGGGAGTACCGGCACCGGTATCCGTACCGGTGCCTGGTATCCCTTACCGCCCAGGTCGCAATGACCCCCATAGTCTAAATAATTTAGTTTAAGCAAAATTTGCCTTTGATTTTTAAAACCTATTTTCTTTTTGAACTGCTTCATTTTCCTAAAAATGAACCTCATTCTACCTTCAAAATCTCTCTCAATTCTCCAGCTATAGACCTCCTTTCACTTCTATATTGTCCCTGTGTTGTGCATCTATCCCCAAAAACCACATTCCGATTCAGTGTTGTTCACCCATTTTTGGGAAAAAAGTTTGTTCTATGTGTGAATTCGGCTGCACTGGGTTTTCAATTTCAATCTGTTTTATAAACTGTATGCTTTTGTGATACCTTGCCTGATGGTTGATAGTGAGGTTACATCCATAATAATGTGATAAAACATATGGATATCATTATTTAAACACACATATAGTTAATTATTTGCCAAAATCTGAGTGTCATTCTAAGCCTTTGCAAAGTGTTTTCCTCTTATGTTGTGAGGGAAGGTCAGATTCTGATTCTGTTGCTGCCTCTTATCCCTGACTACCTGCTGCTTCTTTCTATCCACTCAGAATTCGATTATTGGTGGGTTAAGGGTACATTGCAGGGGGGAACCTTAACTTGGGTGCTATCTATCCTAACTCAAAAAGTGCTCCTTTTCACTTGTGCTTTGGATAAGTTTGGATAAGTTCTACTAAAAGGTTAACCAAGTGCATTGCTTCCATTTCCATTGCCATTATCACCCCATTGGTGATTGCTGGCCAATATTAAAATTTGTATGATTTTTGTGAATTTTTTAAATAAATAAATATTGTATTTCACCAACCAGCCTGGTTCATGGTCCATTGTGACCCAGGGTATTTGTAAAAGGGGGTGTGGGATGGGTCGGCTCAAGTTGAAATTAAAGAAAAAGCATTCCTATTGAGCACCACATCCCAGGCTAAGACTAACAGGGTAATTCATAGAATTTCGCAGAAAAGTGTCGCAAGCGGCTGGCGCAGAGTGTCCGCGTGCGATTGTCTGCGCCAGGCGCGTGCGCTAAAAGCGATTTCCGCACACAGCGTATTCATGGATTTTAGGCTCCCAAACCAGCCGTGGCGCAGAGTATCGCAGCGACCCTGCAGCAGCGCCAGTAACGCCCCCAAGAACGCCCTTGGGCAAGGAAAAGCCATCAAAATCGCTAAAACATCGCAAAGGGCTGCGCTAACCCTGGACCAGTTTACAGGGCTGCCAAACAAGGAACGCAAAGCGGGTAACGTTTATATCAGGGGTACGCGGGAAGTTTTACATGCGATTAGCCAGCGTAAGTGTATTACAGGGGTACGCGGGAAGTTTTACACGCGATTAGCCAGGGTACGTGTATTACAGGGGTGCGCGTGAAGTTTTACACGTGATTAGCCAGGGTACGTGTATTACAGTGGTACGTGGGAATTATCACACGCGATTTGGCTGGGTACGCGTATTACAGGGGTGCGCGGGAATTATCACACGCGATTTGGCTGGGTACGTGTATTATAGGGGTGCGTGGGAATTATCACACGCGATTTGGCTGGGTACGTGTATTACATGGGTACGCGTGAAGTTTTACATGCGATTAGCCAGGGTACGTGTATTACAGGGGTAGGCGTGAAGTTTTACATGCGATTAGCCAGGGTACGTGTATTACAGGGGTACGCGGGAATCATCACACGCGATTTGGCTGGGTACGTGTATTACAGGGGTGCGCGGGAAGTCACACACGCGATTAGGCTGGGTGGGTCCTCACAGGTGTTCCCTGTACACCCTCCACGGCCCCTGCAGGCAGCCCACAAAACAGGGGACTACCCTGCACACCTGCTCATGTCTCCCACCCCCACCCCCCCCAGCAGTGTGGGGCACCCTCCACCAGGCCCCCACTCATGTCCCCTATCACCCCCACCCCCAGCAGTGCAGGGGCAGCCTCCACCAGGCACCCACTCATGTCTCCCACCCACCCCACCCCCCAGCACTGTGGGGCACCCTCCACCAGGCTCCCACCCATGTCTACCACCACCCCCACCCCCCAGCAGTGCAGGGGCAGCCTCCACCAGGCTCCCACCCATGCCCCCACCAGGCTCCCACCCATGTCTACCACCACCCCCACCCCCCAGCAGTGCAGGGGCAGCCTCCACCAGGCCCCCACTTATGTCTCCCCCCCACCCCCCCCAGCAGTGTGGGGCACCCTCCACCAGGCCCCCACTCATGTCCCCTATCACCCCCAACCTCAGCAGTGCAGGGGCAGCCTCCACCAGGCCCCCACTCATGTCTCCCACCCACCCCACCCTCCAGCACTGTGGGGCACCCTCCACCAGGCTCCCACCCATGTCTACCACCACCCCCTCCCCCCAGCAGTGCAGGGGCAGCCTCCACCAGGCTCCCACCCATGTCTAACACCACCCCCACCCACCAGCAGTGCAGGGGCAGCCCCCACCAGGCTCCCACCCATGTCTACCACCACCCCCACCCCCCAGCACTGTGGGGCACCCTCCACCAGGCTCCCACCCATGCCTCCCCCCCACCCCCCAGCAGTGTGGGGCACCCTCCACCAGCCCCCCACTCATGTCCCCTATCACCCCCACCCCCAGCAGTGCAGGGGCAGCCTCCACCAGGCTCCCACTCATGTCTCCCACCCACCCCAACCCCCAGCACTGTGGGGCACCCTCCACCAGGCTCCCACCCATGTCTAACACCACCCCCACCCACCAGCAGTGCAGGGGCAGCCCCCACCAGGCTCCCACTCATGTCTCCCACCCACCCCAACCCCCAGCACTGTGGGGCACCCTCCACCAGGCTCCCACCCATGTCTACCACCACCCCCACCCCCCAGCAGTGCAGGGGCAGCCTCCACCAGGCTCCCACCCATGTCTACCACCACCCCCACCCCCAGCAGTGCAGGGGCAGCCTCCACCAGGCCCCCACTCATGTCTCCCACCCCCCACCCCCCCAGCACTGAGGGGCACCCTCCACCAGGCCCCCACTCATGTCGACCACCCACCCCACCCCCCAGCACTGTGGGGTACCCTCCACCAGGCCCCCACTCATGTCCCCTTGCACCCCCACCCCCCAGCAGTCATGGGGCACCCTCCACCAGGCCCCCACACATGTACCCCTGCACCCCCACCCCCCAGCAGTGCAGGGACACCCTCCACCAGGCCCCCACTCATGTCTCCCACCCCCCACCCCCCCAGCACTGAAGGCACCCTCCACCAGGCCCCCACTCATGTCTCCCACCCTCCCCACCACCCAGCACTGTGGGGCACCCTCCACGAGGCCCCCACTCATGTCCCCTTGCACCCCCACCCCCCAGCAGTCATGGGGCACCCTCCACCAGGCCCCCACACATGTACCCCTGCACCCCCACCCCCCAGCAGTGCAGGGACACCCTCCACCAGGCCCCCACACATGTCCCCCTGCACCCCCACCCCCCAGCCACCAGGGGCAGCCTCCACCAGGCACCCACTCATGTCTCCCACCGCCCCCACCCCCCAGCCACCAGGGGCAGCCTCCACCAGGCACCCACTCATGTCTCCCACCCACCCCCACCCCCCAGCAGTGCAGGGGCAGCCTCCACCAGGCCCCCACTCATATCTCCCACCCACCCCACCACCCAGCACTGTGGGGCAGCCTCCACCAAGCCCCCACTCATGTCTCCCACCACCCCCACCCCCCAGCCACCATGGGCAGCCCCCACCAGGCTCCCACCCATGTCTACCACCACCCCCACCCCCCAGCAGTGCAGGGGCAGCCTCCACCAGGCCCCCACTCATGTCTCCCACCCCCCACCCCTCCCAGCAGTGTGGGGCACCCTCCACCAGGCCCCCACTCATGTACCCTATCACCCCCACTCCCAGCAGTGCAGGGGCAGCCTCCACCAGGCCCCCACTCATGTTTCCCACCCACCCCACCCCGCAGCACTGTGGACACCTTCCACCAGGCTCCCACCCATGTCTACCACCACCCCCACCCCCCAGCAGTGCAGGTGCAGCCTCCACCAGGCTCCCACCCATGTCTCCCACCCCCCACCCCCCCAGCACTGAGGGGCACCCTCCACCAGGCCCCCACTCATGTCTTCCACCCACCCCACCCCCCAGCACTGTGGGGCACCCTCCACCAGGCCCCCACTCATGTCCCCTTGCACCCCCACCCCCCAGCAGTCATGGGGCACCCTCCACCAGGGCCCCACACATGTACCCCTGCACCCCACCCCCCAGCAGTGCAGGGACACCCTCCACCAGGCCCCCACTCATGTCTCCCACCCCTCCACCCCCCCAGCACTGAGGGGCACCCTCCACCAGGCCCCCACTCATGTCTCCCACCCACCCCACCCCCCAGCACTGAAGGCACCCTCCACCAGGCCCCCACTCATGTCTCCCACCCTCCCCACCCCCCAGCACTGTGGGGCACCCTCCACCAGGCCCCCACTCATGTCCCCGTGCACCCCCACCCCCCAGCAGTCATGGGGCACCCTCCACCAGGCCCCCACACATGTACCCCTGCACCCCCACCCCCCAGCAGTGCAGGGACACCCTCCACCAGGCCCCCACACATGTCCCCCTGCACCCCCACCCCCCAGCCACCAGGGGCAGCCTCCACCAGGCACCCACTCATGTCTCCCACCGCCCCCACCCCCCAGCCACCAGGGGCAGCCTCCACCAGGCCCCCACTCATGTCTCCCACCCACCCCCACCCCCCAGCAGTGCAGGGGCAGCCTCCACCAGGCCCCCACTCATGTCTCCCACCCACCCCACCCCCCAGCACTGTGGGGCAGCCTCCACCAGGCCCCCACTCATGTCTCCCACCACCCCCACCCCCCAGCCACCATGGGCAGCCCCCACCAGGCTCCCACCCATGTCTACCACCACCCCCACCCCCCAGCAGTGCAGGGGCAGCCTCCACCAGGCCCCCACTCATGTCTCCCACCCCCCACCCCCCCCCCCAGCAGTGTGGGGCACCCTCCACCAGGCCCCCACTCATGTCCCCTATCACCCCCACCCCCAGCAGTTCAGGGGCAGCCTCCACCAGGCCCCCACTCATGTCTCCCACCCACCCCACCCCGCAGCACTGTGGGGCACCTTCCACCAGGCTCCCACCCATGTCTACCACCATTCCCACCCCCCAGCAGTGCAGGGGCAGCCTCCACCAGGCCCCCACTCATGTCTCCCACCCCCCACCACCCCAGCACTGAGGGGCACCCTCCACCAGGCCCCCACTCATGTCTTCCACCCACCCCACCCCCCAGCACTGTGGGGCACCCTCCACCAGGCCCCCACTCATGTCCCCTTGCACCCCCACCCCCCAGCAGTCATGGGGCACCCTCCACCAGGCCCCCACACATGTACCCCTGCACCCCCAGCCCCCAGCAGTGCAGGGACACCCTCCACCAGGCCCCCACTCATGTCTAACACCCCCACCCCCCCAGCACTGAGGGGCACCCTCCACCAGGCCCCCACTCATGTCTATCACCCACCCCACCCCCCAGCACTGTGGGGCACCCTCCACCAGGCCCCCACTCATGTCCCCTTGCACCCCCACCCCCCAGCAGTCATGGGGCACCCTCCACCAGGCCCCCACACATGTACCCCTGCACCCCCACCCCCCAGCAGTGCAGGGACAACCTCCACCAGGCCCCCACACATGTCCCCCTGCACCCCCACCCCCCAGCCACCAGGGGCAGCCTCCACCAGGCACCCACTCATGTCTCCCACCACCCCCACCCCCCAGCCACCAGGGGCAGCCTCCACCAGGCCCCCACTCATGTCTCCCACCCACCCCCCAGCAGTGCAGGGGCAGCCTCCACCAGGCCCCCACTCATGTCTCCCACCCACCCCACCCCCCAGCCACCATGGGCAGCCCCCACCAGGCTCCCACCCATGTCTACCACCACCCCCACCCCCCAGCAGTGCAGGGGCAGCCTCCACCAGGCCCCCACTCATGTCTCCCACCCCCCACCCCCCCAGCACTGTGGGCACCCTCCACCAGGCCCCCAATCATGTCCCCTATCACCCCCACCCCCAGCAGTGCAGGGTAGCCTCCACCAGGCCCCCACTCATGTCTCCCACCCACCCCACCCCCCAGCACTGTGGGGCACCCTCCACCAGGCTCCCACCCATGTCTACCACCACCCCCACCCCCCAGTAGTGCAGGGGCAGCCTCCACCAGGCTCCCACCCATGTCTACCACCACCCCCACCCCCCAGCAGTGCAGGGACAGCCCCCACCAGGCTCCCACCCATGTCTACCACCACCTCCACCCCCCAGCAGTGCAGGGGCAGCCTCCACCAGGCCCCCACTCATGTCTCCCAACCCCCACCCCCCCCAGCAATGTGGGGCACCCTCCACCAGGCCCCCACTCATGTCCCCTATCACCCCCACCCCCAGCAGTGCAGGGGCAGCCTCCACCAGGCCCCCACTCATGTCTCCCACCCACCCCACCCCCCAGCACTGTGGGGCACCCTCCAATAGGCTCCCACCCATGTCTACCACCACCCCACCCCCCAGCAGTGCAGGGGCAGCCTCCACCAGGCTCCCACTCATGTCTCCCACCCCCTACCCCCCCAGCACTGAGGGGCACCCTCCACCAGGCCCCCACTCATGTCTCCCACCCACCCCACCCCCCAGCACGGTGGGGCACCCTCCACCAGGCCCCCACTCATGTCCCCTTGCACCCCCACCCCCCAGCAGTCATGGGGCACCCTCCACCAGGCCCCCACACATGTACCCCTGCACCTCCACCCCCAGCAGAGCAGAGACACCCTCCACCAGGCCCGCACACATGTCCCCCTGCACCCCCACCCCCCAGCCACCAGGGGCAGCCCCCACCAGGCCCCCACTCATGTCTCCCACCCACCCCCACCCCCCAGCACTGTGGGGCACCCTCCACCAGGCCCCACCCATGTCTACCACCACCCCACCCCCCAGCAGTGCAGGGGCAGCCTCCACCAGGCTCCCACTCATGTCTCCCACCCCCTACCCCCCCAGCACTGAGGGGCACCCTCCACCAGGCCCCCACTCATGTCTCCCACCCACCCCACCCCCCAGCACTGTGGGGCACCCTCCACCAGGCCCCCACTCATGTCCCCTTGCACCCCCACCACCCAGCAGTCATGGGGCACCCTCCACCAGGCCCCCACACATGTACCCCTGCACCCCCACCCCCCAGCAGTGCAGGGACACCCTCCACCAGGCCACCACACATGTCCCCCTGCACCCCCACCCCCCAGCCACCAGGGGCATCCTCCACCAGGCACCCACTCATGTCTCCCACCACCCCCACCCCCAGCCACCAGGGGCAGCCTCCACCAGGCCCCCACTCATGTCTCCCACCCACCCCACCCCCCCAGCACTGTGGGGCAGCCTCCACCAGGCCCCCACTCATGTCTCCCACCACCCCCACCCCCCAGCCACCATGGGCAGCCCCCACCAGGCTCCCACACATGACTACCACCACCCCCACCCCCCAGCAGTGCAGGGGCAGCCTCCACCAGGCCCCCACTCATGTCTCTCCTCCCCCATCCCCCCAGCAGTGTGGGGTGCCCTCCAATAGGCCCCCACTCATGTCCCCTATCACCCCCACCCCCAGCAGTGCAGGGGCAGCCTCCACCAGGCCCCCACTCATGTCTCCCACCCACCCCCCAGCACTGTGGGGCACCCTCCCCAGGCTCCCACCCATGTCTACCACCACCTCCACCCCCCAGCAGTGCAGGGGCACCCTCCACCAGGCCCCCACTCATGTCTCCCACCCACCCCCACCCCACAGCAGTGCAGGGGCAGCCTCCACCAGGCCCCCACTCATGTCCCCCTGCCTACAGGCCCTGACAATCCTCATGCATGGGCCTCATGGCCAGCCACCACAGCCCAAAGACACAACCAAGTATTACATGCGTCCATGATACTACTCCAATGGAAACAATGTAAATGAACACATGTGTCTCACACACACACAATGGTTGCAAGTGAACCTGAAAACCCATATCATGACATGCATGAAAACAATGAGATGAAACCACACATTGAAGAATGAAAAAATCCAAATAATGTATTAAAAACAACAGTAATGGCAATCAAAATTAAACAAAATACACAAGTAAAAAAAAAAAAATTAAGCTGGCTGTCCCTTTTCAAATTAAAATCAATAAATGATAATCCAAAAAAATGTCTTCCAAAGTTCAAGTCCATAAAAAGGAAATGAAGGGAAAAAAGAAATAGAAAACCATTGCTCCATGGAAAAAAATATTCATAGTAAAAAAAATATCCAAATGCAAAGTCCAACTATGTACAAAGTATTCAGGGTCCATCATCCCAACAGAAGAAATGAAACCTACCAAAAAACCTATCTAAAATGGAACTATATACAAAAGGTGGAGCAGTGTCTGTCGACTCCAAATAAAAATAAACAATAAAGGAAACCTATCACTAAATAACTATATACAATGGCGGCGGGCCAGTCCAGCGGCTCACTCAGTGATGTTCCGGGCCAGGGCATCATCGAACTCCTCGTCTATGTCCCGGAGGCAGTCCTGTTCCATGGCCCCGAGGCTCCGCAGGGACGCCGACATGTTCACCTCCAACTCCCTGCGGATTGCCTCGAGGCACTCGGCCCGCCTCAGGGCCCTCCGCATGGAGTTCTCCGCCCTGACCATCGTGAGCCGCGCCTCTTTCGCTTGCCGCCGCTCCGCATCTATGGCGTGGCCCAACCGCTCCCACACAGAAGACACTTCCCGTCCAGGGTCCTCCTGCCCTCCGGCCGATGCCTGCCCCTCCGATGTTGAAGGCCCCGAGCTATCGTGGCTCCCACCTACAGCCTCCTGCTGCTGCAGCTGCTGCTGTCCATGTGCCCTGTCCGATGGTGCCTGCACATCCTCCTCCAGCTGGGGTGCAGTCGTTGATGTGGCCACCCCTGCTGGACATCCAACTCCCGACTGTGGCAGGGATCTGTTGTCCACCAGCCTGGCCGCACGGTCGGAGGCAGCTCCACAGGGCACCCAGGTGACACATCGGTGGGAAGATGGCATGGAGGACGACTGGGGCATAGGGGGTTCTGTGGAGGAGGGGGTCGGAACAAGGTCCAGGAAACTGAGGAATCCAGCCCTGGTGAGCTGTCCCAGTGGGTCAACGCGGTCAACGAGCCATGCGAGAAGACGTGCAGACTCATCATGAAAAGACTGCAGGTCAGCTCGCATGGCCCGTTGATGCAACGCCACCCCACCCTGGACAGGCTCAACCTGGTGCAGGATAGCCACATCCGCAGGGAGAGGAAGGCCAGGCGTTGTAAGCCAATCCCCTCCCTGAGAACGCGTCTGGAGGTAGGCATCCCCGCTGGTGCAAGATGATGCAGTGACAGGAGCAGGGACAGGATTGCACACAGGCACCTCCGCGGCGGCCTGTGCTGCCTCCTGTCCCTGATCCTGCACTGCACCACTAGCACCAGTGGAATCCCCACCTCCAGACCCCGCCTCTGTCGCTTGCATGGCCTCCTCCTCCTCCAAACCCTCCACCAACCTGGATGACTCCGTGCCATCTTCCTCCGTTGGGCCCTGTGGGGTCCCAGCTGCCCCTTCTGCTGCCGAGGAGTCCAACTCCAACCTCCGCCTCTTGGACCTCCCCTCAGCAGCTGCGGCCTGGGACACGGCACCGGACTCCTCACTCCCCGACGAGATCAGAACCTGGGAGGGGATCCGGGCCTTGCGTCTCCGGCGGGTGGTGCTACCCCTGCCGCTGTGCTCCACAGCACCTTCTCCGCCCTCTTCATCAGTTGACGCTGCAGACAGGGAGAAAGAAAACACAGGCATCAGGGCACTGTACAATGGACTCATACACACATGACAGTTATACATGAGTGGCATTGGTAAACCTCAGACATGGCATCACAATCCCCAACACACATGTCATTTCAACTTGCACACATGAGCCATACCACAGCTATATTGCAACAGCCAGCACCATCAATTCACATACAACAGCATGAGCAGCCAAAGGTCATCCACACATCACATGCAATATAGGGAGTACACTACACATGCACACACACCACCAAACTTGCATGCATGTGTACACCTCTGCCAACTGTGGCAGTGTTCCAATCGACATCCATGTCACACCTGACAATCATTCCTCCACATCCTGTGCCATGCAAGCCCACACACACAAGCACCATCCATGTGTCACACATGAGACCCCTCGCATATGTCACCCTCACGGCCCTGCACACCCCCCCTACTTGCCCACATAAAAATACATGTTCAACCTGCACACTCCTGGCACACCACCACACGCACAGCTTACAATCAGAATGCATGTACACTTACCGCTCGACTCCAGACGGGTCTGCCTCTCAAGGACCTGGACGTGGAGCGCTGGGGATATGCATTCCAGGACCCTCATCTGATCTTCTTACAAGTGGCCCCGGCGCCCCTTAGCATCCGCTGCCTTCAGGAGGCGCCGGGCCTTGTTGAGGGTCCTGGACCTGAAGTCCTCCCAGCGCTTCCTGACACGTTCGTAGTCGCGGACTGCCACCTCCTCCGCGTTGATGGCAGTCACGATGTCCATCCAGATCCGAGTCCGTCCTTCCTTGTCGGCGCGCAATCTTCCGAAGAGGGCATCATACTGCCCCAGGACATGCTCCACCAGGACACCAACTTCGGTGGCAGTGAAGCTGGTGCCCCTCTGCCTCCTTGGCCGGGGGTTGCCACTGGTGCCAGATGTTGCAGTGCCCGACATGGCAACCCCAGAGGCAGGAGTGGGTGGGTAACTGGGTCCTGGGGCTGGGCTGTGGGGCGATGGAAAAGCAGTCGGGAGTCTTCGGTTCCAGCAGGGGTGGTCACAGCAATAGCACCCCTGGCTGATTTGCAGGCAGCAAATGTCAGGGCACGTGGGCAGCAGGCAGTCAGGCAGCAGCAGATGGCAGGTGGGAGCGTGCTCAGGGCTCTGGGGGGCAGTAATTCGGCCTTCTGGGCAGGAGCGTGGTCTTCCATGTGTGAACGCGTAGCCAGCTTGATACGGAGTGATTTTGCACGTGACAATCCAGCACGTCTGCGTGTAAATCGAGGACAGGCCCTTAGCGCTTAAGCGCGTCAGCACATGTCTGTACATTCATTGGCCCAAAGGCCACCAGCGTATGCGCGTCTATGAAGTCACGTGCACGTTGAATATGGCACACGTTTGAAATGTTGCGTGTTAAAAAAATGTAAGACACTTCCGAGTGTCAAAGCGTGTAATTGGTGGAAATGGCCTTAGCGCGTACACGCGGAAGTGACAAAGCGTGTAATTGGTGGAAATGACCCTAGCGCGTACATGCGGAAGTGACGCTGGACATGTGGGCCTGCATAAAAGGTACGTGTAGAATACCCTTTCCTTGTACGTGCTTTTCGTGGAGAGCGAGTGGGTGAAATCTGTACTTCTTGTCGTTTCACATGCGATTTACTTCACGGCGTTTCAAGTTCGTACTCCCTGTTACCTCTGACAGCTTTTTCTCTTTTTTCTCTTTTTCTGGTTTTCCTGGGCCAGTTCCCTCAAACAGCGTTCACTTCTACTGTTGTCCTGTCTCCTCAGACAGCGTACAATTCTTCTTTTGGCAGGGGTGTTGCCAACGCGCACAAGCGCTTCTTTTTCACGCTCTTTTTCCTGGCAGACGGTGAGTCACGCACGTATCTAACATCTGTGCTTGCCCCGTGTGTAGCCTACCCCTTCAGAGGTCATTCTAGGCTGCGTGTGACACGCATACGTTCATTCTTGTGTTACTGGGTGCCACAGCGTAGTGCAGGTTTATTTTTCCGCACACGTGGTCTAGGAGGGGTTGCGTGCACGTTATCTCCCTTTTTTGGGCTTCCTGTGCGTTGCGTGACCCGTCATCTTTCCCCAGGGGTCACATTCAGCCTTGCTAGAGCACTAGGGTACGATTACCATCTGGTACCCAACCCCTTTGTCCCCCAATTGCCCAGGACAATAGTTTACAGCCACTCCCAAACGCACATTAACATCAGTGCCATGGTTGGGAGGCGAGGAATCCGTAAGGGTGGCAAAGGTGGACGAGCCACAAGTGGTGGCCGTGGTGGATCCGGTAGGGGACGTGGTCGTTACTTGCAGGGTGACCCTGTCCCCATGTGTGGAGGACCAGTCAAGGGCACACATAATCCCCCCCTGCCCCCCTGGTTGAGGGTGATGTGGCTGACACCATCCATGCTCAGCCCTTGTTGGACCAGCCCATTGTGGCACCAGACCTGGCTGACTCCATGGCTGACTTCCAGGTCAGCAGGCCTATGACACGTGCGCTGGTGCATGTTGATGTCATCAGGCCACGTGGATCAGGGGCAGCAAGGTCATCTGCTGCCCCAAGTAGGCAGGGTGGAGAGGCTGCAGGGGCAGCTGCGGCTCCATCCACCCCAGCTCTCACACACCCAGCCAGGACAGTGTTGGTCCTAGTCCATCCTGCTGACATTCCCCCTGACACCATTACACTTGAGCCAATGCCTGCACCAACTCCCATGCTGAGTGTGCAATCCCACACTCCTGATACAGAGTCCACCAGGGCTCCTGCCCCTAGTGTCCAGAGCGGCATAGGACACTCAGGATCCCCACCACCTTCCAAGTGGAAGAGGAAGAGTGCTCGTCCGGCACAGGCTGATGCCCCAGACACGGCTACACAGTCCGGCCCGTCGAGGAAGCCCAGCTTCACGGATGCCGAACTGAATGCACTTGTCGAGTATGTGTCCGCACATGATAACGAAATGGTCATTGTTGCAGGATCCAAGACCACACTTGCACAACGCCAGGCACACTGGCAGACCGTTGCAGACATCGTAAGTGCCCTTGGAATCGTGAGGCGCACAGCCAATGATTGCTATAAGCGCTGGAAAGACCTAAAGCGCAGGGCAAAGAATAAACTGGCCTCAAGTCATGCCGCAACTCTAGTGACTGGAGGTGGGTCTCCAGTAGAAAACATGGAACTCACTCCACATGAGTCAGTCGCTGGGACCTACGTCACAGAGTAACAGATCCAAGGCGTGGGAGATCTGCCAGATTATGAGGCATTGTCCGGTGAGTGCACATGCATGTGTGTGTCATCCATGTGCATGGTGTGTGTGTGAGGGCTTCTGTTTGTGTGCCAGGTGAGGGTGTGTGCGCCTGAGTTGTTTGGATCACCCATGTGCTTCATCCAATACATTCTGCGCAGCAGCATTTGGCCATAGCAGTATCCCTTCTGCCAACAGTAGCCATCTAGCCCAACAGCATGCCAGTTGCCCTTGAAGTGTCACCTTGCCACAACATTGTTGCTTATTTTTCTCTGTTCATTCAGGCAGATTGTTTGCATTCCACCACTTTTACTAGGCATTTCTCAGTCCTCTAGTCACATGTCTGACATGGCTATGGTAAAGTGGAGTGACTTTGTTGCCTGGATATCATTTGTTTAGACATGTCCCTGTGCAATCAGACCATTTTGGACTGGCAGATCCAGTTGAAAAATCAGACCTGTTTGAATTAGAAAAGCTATTACATGAGGGAACTGGACTGGATGAATAAGTGCTGCCCCCCTCTCCATCCTCACTCAATAGCAATGGTACATGCCATCTGTGTGATGGCATGTGTATTTCACCTGGCAATCACAGGCCATTGTGTGATGCCACTGCTAGGCAGCATGCAGCAAATGTGTTGATCTTCCATCTTGGTGTCATCAATGTGTGCCATTTGCCTCCCCTTCATACGCAGTGAGGGTGCATGCATGGGAGGGTTTTAGTCATGTGGGACATGTGTCAATCAAGTACTGGTTCGGTTGCTTCTCAGCCCTAATTGTGTGCCATAGTGCTAATGCCCGTTTCCATTTCTTTTCTTTCATGTCTTTGCAGGGGATGACGCACTTGATACAGCTGGGGTTGTGGAGATGGTGCAGACCCAGGAGGGGTCTCAGGCCCGACCGACCACCAGTGAGGTACGTGGTGTGGTGGTGGGTGAAAACCCACAACTGCTGCAGGTCGTGCTCTCACGGGGTGTCTCTGGGTGCACCTCCCCCGAGCTGTATTCAGGTGTCGATTCGGATGATGCGACCTATGTGGCATCGCAGGTGAGTGTTCCTGGGAGGGATTCTCTTCTGTCCGACCCACCTGCACCAGGGGTAGTACCCTCAATGGGGATGTCAGTGTTGGCAGGTCCCCTTTGGTGGTTACGGATGCAGGGTCACACTCCGCAACATCTGATCCTGTTCCTGGGCCAGCAGATCAGAGGGGGAATGCAGTCCTGCAGCCTCAGGCAGTGCTGGCACAGCAAGGCGCAGTTTGCCTTGCCCCAGACAGGTATGGTGCCCGTCGACATGGTGGCCGTACGCCACCTGGCAATACCGCATGGGAGCAATCCATATACGGTATGGCTACTCAACAGGCAGCATCATCAGAGATGATGGCTCAGGCCATGGATAGGGTGGCCACTTCCATTGTCCCCCTAGAAAGGCTGATGGAGCGACTGCAGCAGGCAACAGACTCCATCTGCCAGTCACACAGGGAGGACATGTTGGCGTCCAACAGGGGGTTGGAACTCAGTCAGATCAGGACGACCCTTGTTGAGCTTGAGGCTTCAACACACAGAAGGACAGAAGAGCAGCTGGAGCGTCTCACACGTACGCTCTCAGATGAGATGCAGGCAACTCGGGCGGAGGTCCGGTCATCCCGTGAGTTGTTGCATGGGGACCTCCGCACGATTATCCTCCAGAACCAGACCTTCCACACTCGCATGCTTGCTGCCATGGAGGAGCAGACTAGGGCTTTGCGTGGGCTGCCTCTCATAGTGCCACCACCTCCTGATGCAGCTGCAGAGTCTGAGGAGAGCGGCCACAGTGATTCTCTCACAATAGGGTAGCCGTGTCGGCCACGAGCCCATGGAGGTGTTTTTTTTTCCCAGAATCCACACAGGTGGGTTCTGGTGTGCATCCTGACCTCGGACCTCCTGGGTGGCCTCCCCCACCCCCCTGGCCCATTCATGGCCATTTTTGATTTTTATTTATTTATTTTTTAAAAAAAATTCATATTTTTTTATTACAGTGTGTTGCCTTGTGTGGCTCCCGTGGGCATCCGCTGTATTGTGGCTGGGCACGTGCAGGCTTGTCCTGATTTTGGGTTAGATGCTTAGGTTTGTGAGACACACACCCCTCCTTCTTCCCGTTTCCATGGGCTTGCAAAGGGTGTCCCCAAGTGACATTGACTTACACGGTGACGTTGGACTCCCACTACATGTGCGGGTAGTCTAGTCAATACTGTGTATACATTCCTAGTGCATATTGCTGTTGTGTTGTACACTGCATGTTGCATAGATGTGTAACTCATCATCCATGTCTACCTCCTAATTTGCAGGTCCTTTCCTCATGTCTACACAAGGCCCTCTATGTTGGAGTCCATGTTGGCAGCAGTGCACCTACAACTCTACATGGCGGCAACACTGTACAGTTGGAAGTGGTGGGAGTGCCGGCATTTCCAGGTGGTGAGACTACTAATTTCTTACATTCGTAATGTCATGTTAATGGTAGTTTTGAGGGTCAGTAGCTGATAAGTGTTATTGCTAAATACCTGCTCAAGTGTGTTGTTGGTCCTGCATTACTGTGAGCATTTCAGGTGTCGCGAGTTTCAATTAGGGACACTGTACTTTGTGACACTTGTGTCATGTTGTGGGGATTACTTTGTTTACCCGCACATAGCATGACATGGCATGGTGTGTCGTGTGGCGGTGCTGGGGATGGGTTGGGTGACATAGCACTGTCCTCATATTGCATTTTGCAAGTGGGTATTCATTTTAGCTGCATGAATGTGTTTTTTCACGAAACTGCATTGGTGGTGTCTGTGTAGGTAGGGATGCACACATTGTAACACTTCCAGGTGAACAATCTCAGGCTGATACGGTTTTGACAGTTGATTCTCCAGACATTCAGGATCATTGTCAGGTTGAGTCATCATTGATTGTCAGATGGTATGTGCCAGGGCAGTGTGCACTCCACAGGGGTGTGATTTCTATGTGAAGTAATTAGCCACTAGCTGTGTACAGGCTGCCTCCCCCGTGCCCTTTCCCCTCCCATGCGCAGCTGGCGTGCATGTGGTTGGGGATGTGGGGGCACCACCATGTCCACGGCCAGGCCCCGGCGTGTTGCAACGTTATGCAGGACACATGCTGCCACTACGATCCTGCATACTACTGGGGGAGCGTATAACAGCTGCCCGCCAGAACGGTCAAGGGAACGAAAGCGTGACTTAAGCACTCCGAATGTGCGCTCCACTATGCCCCGGGTTGCAATGTGGGCTGTGTTATATCTTACCTCGGGTGGCGTGGTGGGGTTCCGAATTGGCGTCATCATGTGGGGGCTGAGAGGGTAGGCACTGTCCCCTGTGGAGGTGGTGATGGGTATCATTGGTGGGGTTGTGACCTTGCTCAGTATCTGACATGCATGCATGTGCAGTGGCATTCATACTCACCATGCAGCCATGTATCGCCATGCCGCCCAGCTTCTAGGTCCCAGCTTAGGGTGGACATTCGATAAATGAAGCTGTCGTGGGTGGACCCGGGATAGTTGGCATATACTGAGGTGATGATTCCCTTGGCATTACATACTACCTGCACGTTGATGGAATGCCAGTGCTTGCGGTTCCTATAGATGTGCTCAGATGCCCTGGGGGGACGTAGAGCCACATGGGTGCAGTCGATGGCACCTAGCAATTTGGGGAATCGTGCCACACCGTAAAAATCCAGCGCGGCAGCATGCCTTTCTGCAGATGTTCTGGGCAGGTATATGTGCCTGCGGACTGATGGGCGTGCAGTGATGATGTTCAAGACCTGGTGTAGGCAGCGTGACTGCGTGGCCTGTGACACCCCACCCACTATGGCACTTGTCCGCTGAAATGATCCAGTGGCTAAGAAGTGCAGTACATTGAGGACTTTCTCCAGGGGGCTGAGTGCTTGGGAGCACGGGGTGGGTGATGTGAGATCATCCTCCCACTCACTCACCAGGTCCAGTATTATGTGTGGTGGAAACCTCTACCTCCCATACACCTGGTCATCAGGCATCCCAAAAAGGCTGGTTCTGGGTGTGAAAATGCTGGCCCTGACTATCCTCCTCCTACTCCTTTGGTAGCCCACGGCCACTGCTGCTAGGAACGGTATATTCATCCTGGCGTCTGAGCTTGTTAGTTTTTTGCGCACAAATCGCGGGTCGACGTATGCCTGCTTCCTACTGGCGTACGTGTTTCTTTGCGCGTGTTGTAGGCGAGCGTGTGAAACTTCCTGCGCACCCCTGAAATCCACATACCCAGGCCAATAGCGTGTGGAAATTCCCGCGCACCCCGGAATACACGTGCACTGATGTACTCGCGTGTGTAAGTGCCCGCGCACCCCTGAAATACACGTACATAGGCCAATCGCGTGTACGCGCACTTTTGTCCAATTACACGCGATGACACTCTGACGTGCAGTCTTTCCACGTGTGCTCCGTCATCACGTGCTATGAGGGAAACACCCGTGCGGGTCACGTCACAGACGCGTTTACGCGCTGAGGGCCTTTGGTCCAATAGAATCGCGTATGCGTGCTGACGCACTTACGCGCTAAGGGCCTTTCCTCGAATTTCACGGTGACGTGCAGGATTTTCACGTGCCAAATCACTCCGTATCAAGCTGGCCACGCAAAAACACACGGAAGACCACGCTCCTGCCCAGAAGGCCGAATTACTGCCCCCCAGTGCCCCGAGCAGCCTCCCACGTGCCATCTGCTGCTGCCTGCCTGCCTGCCTGCTGCCACCGTGCCCTGCCATTTGGTGCCTGCACATCAGCCATCTGCAGGGGTCCAGTTGCTGTGTCCACCCCTGCTGGAACAGAAGACTCCCGACTGGGATAACATTGCTTCACAGCCCAGCCCCAGGACCCAGTTGCCCACCCACTCCTGCCTCTGGGGTTGCCATGTCGGGCACTTCGACATCTGGCACCAGTGGCAACCCCAGGCCAGAGGGGCAGAGGGGCACCAGTTTCACTGCCACCGAAGTTGGTGTCCTGGTGGAGCATGTCCTGGGGCAGTATGATGCCCTCTTTGGATCGTCCCGCGCCAGCAAGGAAGGACGGGAGAGGATCTGGGCCGACTGTGTGGTTGCCATCAACACGGAGGGGGTGGCAACCCGCAACGTCCAGAAGATCAAGAAGCGTTGGGAGGACTTGAGGTCCAGGACCCTCGTGAAGGCCCGGCGCCTCGTGGAGGGGGGCCGGGGCCGCATGAGTTCCATCCAGATGAGGGTCCTGGAACGCATACGCCCAGCGATCCACGCTCAGATCCTTGAGAGGGAGACCCTTCTGGAGTTGAGCGGTAAGTGGCCAAGCATTGCTGTGTGAGACAGGGCATGTTGCGGTGTGCTGGTTGTCTGATACTTGCCTGTATGTGTGACATAGGCCATGTACTCATGTATGTGTGCAGGGACATCATGGTAATGCATGTGCGACCAGTGATGTGTGAACCACATGGTCGTTGCATGTGTTTAAATGCGACATGGGGAGCCCTATGCAGATTTTACACATGAGAGCATGCCAGTTTCTGTTCCTGGACATGGGTGTGCGTGAGGGATGGGTGCTGATGCCAGGTACATATATGGTAGCCATGTCTGTGTGCCTGACCTGCGTGTCTGTGACTTGTGAATGCCATGGATGCATGACACATGTCTGTGACAATGCACAGATTCACTGATGCAGCCTAGTTATCCTTGTATCCGCTGTGTTTGGGGTGTATGAGGCCAGATGGATGTGACTGAGGTGAAGTGTGTGCATGTGATAGGCATGACCCATGATGCATGTGAGTTCCATATCATTGTATGTTTCAAGAGTCCATTGGACATGTATGGAAATGTCCATGGCATGCACCATGCCTGTTACTGTGTGTGTTTTGCCTGGAATGACCCATGTGTTGTGGAGGGACATGATGGAAGTGTACATGACAGTGGTACTCATCTGCTATTGCTTCCTGTCTAGGGGACCATTGTACAGTACCCTGATGCTTGTGTTCTATGTCTCCCTCTACGCAGCGGTTAGTGAAGAAGAGGGCGGAGACGGCGCTGTGGAGCAAGGCGGCGGGGATGCCCCCACGGCTGCAGCGGAAGGGGTGGGTGAGCCCCCACAGGGGCCTGCTACGGCGGAAGACGGTGAGGAGCCATCCAGGTTGGTGGTTTCCCCAGAGGAGGAGGAGGAGGCCGCCACTGAGGCGCACATGGGGCCTGGTGGGGGCATCCCTGCTGGTGCAAGTGGTGCAGTTCAGGGGCAGGGGCAGGAGGCAGCACAGGTGTAACACTCACCTGACTCCCACGGGGGCGCTGGCCTGGTTCGCGCTGCTGTGACCTCGTCTAAGGTGATGCGCAGGGTTCGGAAGACGGACTGGACCGGGCCCCAGATCTGGCTTGTCTGACTCGCAGAAGTATCCTTCTGTAGGTGAGAATAGGGGGTTAACTGCCTGCGGGGTAATGCAATCAGCCTCCCATTTACCCCTCTCACCCTCCTCAAAACCCTGCTGTGCTTCCCCGTAGCGTCTCACCTTAGGGTCTGGAAGGACGAGCTTTCCATCCTGCTTCTGATGCAGGGGCGCGTTGGTATCCAGTTACGTCACTGGATTTTCGGACGGGTGAGAACCAAACTTGCTTGGCTTCCAGGTAAGTTTTTCTATAAGTGGTTCCCCTTGTGTCCATGCATTAATGTTCTAATGCTAGTGTCTTTTTCCCCATAGGGGCCGGGGTACGGAATGCCGGGGAACAGGCACCGACCCGAGGTGAGCGGTCAAATCCTTGTGGAAATCAAGTCTTTAATGAGTGTTTTGGTAATGTCTTTTCATTCACTCATTAACGCTGATGTCTTTTTCCCCTTAGGGGCCGGGGTCCGAAAATGCCTGGATGCGGCGCGGACCCGAAATGAAAAGGGAATGACCCAACAGGTAAGTCTTGACATGGAGTTTTAGCTTCCCTTTTTCCTTCTTTCTCTCACCTTTGTTCTTGTCTTTTTCTCCCTAGGCGCGGGGGTGCGACTGCGAATCCGGATGGTCGCTGCTGAACATGGAGGCGCCCTGTAAAGGTGAGTAGAATGCGGCGCTGCAGCGATCGATGCGATGTGCTTTTAAAAATAAATGTCTTCCTTTTCAGGATTGTCGGCGAAATGTCTCTGGGATGCAGATTTAGCAGGTGAGGCCTTTTCCTTCTTCTGTTCTCTTGTTCCCTTCCTTTGCAGGTGATTCAGGATGCTGGCAGGTGTGGCAGAAGTCAGGATGCAGGAGCAGACACGGTGAGCATCCAGCTGCAAGATGCAGAACAACACGAAGCACGTGTGGCTGATCGGGTGTGGTTTAAATAGCCTTGGAAGAAGTTCCTAGAATGTGTCCTTCCTCCAATCAGGTATGTATCCTTCCCCGACCACGCCCGGGTGGTAAATGAGTCCCACAGGTAAAGTAGTTCCTTTCAGGCCTCAAGGAGGCCGGGGTTCTGCAGTATGGTCTGCATCAGGTAAGTGCACCCAAACACTTTCATAATGAGCTTGGCGCCTATGGCGCCAGGACTGACGTTTTCTATGAGCCTGGCGCCAGGACGCTGTCCAAAGGGCCCCTATAATGGTTGCTGGGACCTTCCCCGGGGACTTGATGTCCGCTTTCGGGGATGCAGGGCCTGAGCCGGCTCCCCGGGAGCGGGCATCGTGACAACAGGTCACCGTGGAGGGGCCTGTGCATGTCGCTGTCCCTGACCCTGTGAGTGCACCACCATGCACCAGCAGGGATGCCCCGTCAAAGGCCCGTCCGCAGGTAGAGGGGATGTCCATGTCACCTGACTCCCCTCCACCTGTGGACGAGGGGACCCGTGGCCGTATGGAGAAGGTCCTGATTGGGGTCGCAATGCGCGCGGGTGCAATTCGTGATGACGTGTGTGCTTCCCGGGAGGAGCACGCACGTCATCACGAAGAGCACCGTGCCGACATGGCCCAATTGGGATCTTCCATGTTCGGGGGTTTCCTGCATGTGTCGGCCAATCTGGCGGCCCTCTCCTCCTCTGTGGAGGCTATACGCCGGTCGTTCTCCTTGCCGTCTTCCGGCCCAGATGCCACTAGGGCCCCCTGTGGACCTGCCCTGACCAATGCAGCCAGTTCGGTGGGGATCCCATCCCTGCCACAGTCGGGAGTCAGAGGTCCAGCAGGGGTGGACACCACAGCAACTGTACCCCAGCAGATGGAGGATGTGCCGGCATCATCAGGCAGGGCACATGCACGACGGCGTCGGTGGGTTCCATCAGCCTGGATGCCGTCGTGCTGGCAGAGGCGGTTGCGTTGGAGGCAGCAGCAGAGTCAACGTGCGAGGCATCATAGCTCGGGGCCATCAACATCGGAGGGGCAGGCATCGGCCGGAGGGCAGGAGGACCCAGGACGGGAAGTGTCTTCCGTGTGGCTGCGGTTGGTCCAGCAGATAGGTGCGGAGCGATGGCGGGCGGAAGAGGCGTGGCTCACGATGGTCAGGGTGGAGAACTCCATGCGGAGGGCCCTGAGGCGGGCCGAGTGCCTCGAGGCAATCCGCAGGGGGTTGGAGGAGCAGATCGCGTCGTCCCTGCAGACCCTCGGGGCCATGGAACAGGACCGCCTCCGGGACATCGAAGAGGAGTTTGATGATGCCCTGGCCCGGAACACCACGGAGTGAGCCGCTGGACTTGCCCGCCGCCTTTGTATATAGTTCTTTAGTTTTAGGTTTCCTTTGTTTCTTCTTATGATTTGGAGTCGACGGACACTGCTCCACTTTTTGTATATAGTTGCATTTTAGTTAGGGTTTTTTGTAGGTTTCCTTTGTTCAGTTGGGCTCATGGACCCTTGGATGTTTTGTACATAGTTCTTCATTGGATTGTTTTATTTTTTTTGTTTTTATTTATTCTCCATGGAGCAATGGTCTTTCCATTTATTTTTCTCTCTTTGATTGATTTTATTTTTAATGTGACTTTGGACAACATTTTTTTGAATTTGGATTTGTAGTTTTAATTTTTTTTGACGGACATGCAGCTTATCTTTTTTTATTGCCATTGTAGTTTGTTTCATTTCATTTGCATTCAATTTTTTTTAATACAATTTTGTTTTCATACTTCACTGTGTGGTATCATCTCATTGGTTTCATGCATGTCATGTTGGGTGTTTTCCCATTCAATTGCAACCATTGTGTGTGACGGACATGGGTTCATTTGCTTTATGAACATTGGGGGTGTAACATGTAATTTCCAGTTCCATGTGGGTGAATGGGTTACTTGGTGGGGCCTTTTGGCTGTGGAGGCTGACCATAACGCACATGATTGGGGATTGTGAGGACCTGGGTGCAGGGGGACATGAGTGGGTGCCTGGTGGAGGCTGCCCCTGCACTGCTGGGGGGTGGGGGTGATAGGGGACATGAGTGGGTGCCTGGTGGAGGCTGCCCCTGGTGGCTGGGGGGTGGGGGTGATAGGGGACATGAGTGGGGGCCTGGTGGAGGGTGCCCCTCAGTGCTGGGGGGTGGGGGTGCAGGGAGACATGAGTGGGGGCCTGCTGGCAGGTGCCCCACAGTGCTGGGGGGTGGGGGTGCAGGGAGACATGAGTGGGGGCCTGGTGGAGGGTGCCCCTCAGTGCTGGGGGGTGGGGGTGCAGGGAGACATGAGTGGGGGCCTGGTGGAGGGTGCCCCTCAGTGCTGGGGGGTGGGGGTGCAGGGTGACATGAGTGGGGGCCTGCTGGCAGGTGCCCCACAGTGCTGGGGGGTGGGGGTGCAGGGAGACATGAGTGGGGGCCTGGTGAAGGGTGCCCCTCAGTGCTGGGGGGTGGGGTGCAGGGAGACATGAGTGGGGGCCTGGTGGAGGGTGCCCCTCAGTGCTGGGGGGTGGGGGTGCAGGGAGACATGAGTGGGGGCCTGCTGGCAGGTGCCCCACAGTGCTGGGGGGTGGGTGTGCAGGGAGACATGAGTGGGGGCCTGCTGGCAGGTGCCCCACAGTGCTGGGGGGTGGGGGTGCAGGGAGACATGAGTGGGGGCCTGGTGGAGGGTGCCCCTCAGTGCTGGGGGGTGGGGGTGCAGGGAGACATGAGTGGGGGCCTTCTGGCAGGTGCCCCACAGTGCTGGGGGGTGGGTGTGCAGGGAGACATGAGTGGGGGCCTGCTGGCAGGTGCCCCACAGTGCTGGGGGGTGGGGTGCAGGGAGACATGAGTGGGGGCCTGGTGGAGGCTGCCCATGGTGGCTGGGGGGTGGGGGTGATAGGGGACATGAGTGGGTGCCTGGTGGAGGCTGCCCCTGGTGGCTGGGGGGTGGGGGTGATAGGGGACATGAGTGGGGGCCTGGTGGAGGGTGCCCCTCAGTTCTGGGGGGTGGGGGTGCAGGGAGACATGAGTGGGGGCCTGCTGGCAGGTGCCCCACAGTGCTGGGGGGTGGGGGTGCAGGGAGACATGAGTGGGGGCCTGGTGGAGGGTGCCCCTCAGTGCTCGGGGGTGGGGGTGCAGGGAGACATGAGTGGGGGCCTGCTGGCAGGTGCCCCACAGTGCTGAGGGTGGGGGTGCAGGGAGACATGAGTGGGGGCCTGGTGGAGGGAGCCCCTCAGTGCTGGGGGGTGGGGGTGCAGGGAGACATGAGTGGGGGCCTGCTGGCAGGTGCCCCACAGTGCTGGGGGGTGGGGGTGCAGGGAGACATGAGTGGGGGCCTGCTGGCAGGTGCCCCACAGTGCTGGGGGGTGGGGTGCAGGGAGACATGAGTGGGGACCTGGTGGAGGCTGCCCATGGTGGCTGGGGGATGGGGGTGATAGGGGACATGAGTGGGTGCCTGGTGGAGGCTGCCCCTGGGGCAGGGGGGTGGGGTGATAGGGGACATGAGTGGGGGCCCGGTGGAGGGTGCCCCTCAGTGCTGGGGGGTGGGGGGTGGGAGACATGAGTGGGGGCCTGCTGGCAGGTGCCCCCTCAGTGCTGGGGGGTGGGGGGTGGGAGACATGAGTGGGGGCCTGCTGGCAGGTACCCCCTCAGTGCTGGGGGAGTGGGGGGTGGGAGACATCAGTGGGGGCCTGCTGGCAGGTGCCCCCACAGTGCTGGGGGGTGGGGTGCAGGGAGACATGAGTGGGTGCCTGGTGGAGGCTGCCCCTGGTTTCTGGGGGGTGGGGGTGATAGGGGACATGAGTGGGGGCCTGGTGGAGGCTGCCCCTGCACTGCTGGGGGGTGGGGGTGATAGGGGACATGAGTGGGGGCCTGGTGGAGGCTGCCCCTGCACTGATGGG
This sequence comes from Ambystoma mexicanum, assembly GCF_040938575.1. NCBI lineage: Eukaryota > Metazoa > Chordata > Amphibia > Caudata > Ambystomatidae > Ambystoma > Ambystoma mexicanum. The sequence continues at coordinate 1,222,396,964 of NC_090924.1, forward strand.
GGTTGGGGGTTGGGGGTGCAGGGAGACATGAGTGGGGGCCTGGTGGAGGGTGCCCCACAGTGCTGGGGGGTGGGGGTGCTGGGTGACATGAGCAGGTGTGCAGGGTAGTCCCCTGTGGTATCAGCTGCCTGTAGGGGCCGTGGAGGGTGTACAGGGAATAGCTGGGAGCACCCAGCCAAACCGCGTGTAGAATTTCCCGCGTACCCCTGAAATACACGTACCGAGCCAAATCGCGTGTGGAAATTCCCGCGCACGTACCCGGCCAAATCGCGTGTGGAACTTCCCGCGGACCCCTGAAATCCACGTACTCTGCCAAATCGCGTGTGAAACTTCCCGCGCACCCCTGAAATCCACATACCCAGCCAAATCGCGTGTGGAAATTCCCGTGCACGTACCCGGCCAAATCGCGTGTGGAACTTCCCGCGCACTCCTGAAATCCACGTACCCTGCCAAATCGCGTGTGAAACTTCCCACACACCCCTGTAATCCACGTACCCAGCCAAATCGCGTGTGAAACTTCCCGCGCACCCCTGAAATCCACGTACCCAGCCAAATCGCGTGTGGAAATTCCCATGCAAGTACCCGGCCAAATCGCGTGTGGAACTTCCCACGCACCCCTGAAATCCACGTACCCTGCCAAATCGCGTGTGAAACTTCCCGCGCACCCCGAAATACACGCACATGTTATTTTTCAGTCAGCGGGTGTCCGTGTTTGTGGGTACCCCTTTGCACGTCATTTGTCCTGGAGGGCCACAGTATAGGACATTCATCATAGCTGTCTATAGGTGCTATTTGTTGGCGCACCTTTTGGCGCACATTTATTAAAGGCGCAGAGACGCTACCGCCTGCTTTCTTGCGGCGGTCGTGTTTGTGCCTGTGCGCTGGTTTGACCGTGCGCTGTTTTGCCCTATTCGATTCCATGAATACGTGTTGTAGGCGAGCGTGTGGGTGTTCCGCGCACTTGCACCCTGTACTTCCCCCGTGACGCCCACATTTTGGCAAGTTGTTCCCCATTCCGAGTGTTACGCCCCGTGTTACGCCTACTTTTGTTGTGTGCGCCGCGCTATGTGCGATTTTCGCTGTGGCCTGTGCGATTTTCGCTGTGACCTGGCGCACGCTGTTAGATGGCCTGTGCGCCAACGTGTGCCGCGCTCTTTTTTAGCGCACATCCGATGGTTTTCTCTCGCACGGCCTTCCATGAATCGATGTGCGCTGCTTTTCGTGCGAATTTCGCACTTGCACTGCGATTTTCGCTATCCACTGCGAATCGCACGTTTTTGGCCACTTGCGTCGCGCTAATTATTCCATGAATCAGCCTGTAGGGGTCCTGGTCCATTGTATGACACCCGATTGGAATCCTTAAAATGTATATGGAATTATTGTAACTTGACAACATTTGGCAAATAAGATATGCAGGAAGCAAGCACTGGCTCTACAGCTCCCTCCTTTCAACCGTCTCCTTCCTCCTCACCTCACTCCGTGTTTTCCTCGCTCTCGCAACTTCACTGTGTAATCAGGTTCCATGACACAGTGTGCACATCACATACTACAGTATAACAGATTACATCAATTATAGCACTAGACATTACATGATTCATACGTTAGCTTGTAAAACAATTTCTACCATGGACTTGGCCATGATGAAGGCTGTGGTCACTGGCCATCCCCAAACACAATAGCTAGTGGTCAGTTAGTGTTACAAAATACCAATGTGCATGGTTAAAAGCCAAGCCCTGTGGCCCAGCACAGTTTTAAAATATACAGCTGACAATGTTGAAAGTTTGGCCATAGCTAAAACCCTTAGCTAGTGCCCATTACCATGTTAATATATGCAGTCGGCATGGCCAAAGGCCATGGCTACTGGTTATTTAAAGCCCTTGGTTAGTGTCTGGTTAGGTTATATAATAGACAGTGGGCATGGCTAAAGGCCATAGATAGGGACGGGTTAGTTTTTTATAATACACAGTGGGCACGTCCGAAGTGCATCGGTTATGGCATGATACTATTTTAAAATATACAGTTGACATGGCCAAAAGATGTACGGACTGCTCATGGTCAAAGGCCATCTCTAGTGGCTAGTGAATATCTCTCTTGAACTTTTTCCTACCAAAATTAGTGAGAGAGATTGGATAGGAGCTAGAGAAGCAGTTTGAAAAAATGGGAGAGAATGAGAGCACCATAGAGGGAGCAAGAAGGGAGCATGAGCGAGGAAAGAAGCGCAGCCCAAAGCCAAGCACAATGGGAGGCAACAATGGGGAGGGTTCACACAGAAGGAAGCACACAGGAGACAACGAGCAGACAAACCACAAGGGACAGAAGGCAGGGGTGGGGGTGCACTATAAAACACCCAAATTCGAGTTTGCAAAAAAGAGGGAAAAAAGCCTAGTTTTTAAACACAGCAGCAATGCAAAACACCCAGATTCGACTTTCCTAAAAAGAAGGAAAATGGTCTGGTTTTTAAACACATCAGCAATGATATGATATGATATGATAGTTTATTTATATAGCACCTATACACAATGCATTTCAAAGCGCTTCAAGGCAAGGGAGGGAACAAGGGAAAATACAATTACATTCTTACAGGCCATGAACAGTACGGATGTGAAATTAACTATCATACTCGGCCTGCCAACATTTCAGATAGCGCAAGAGCTAAGACATTGATAAGGAAGGGAGGGGGAGAGTGGGAAGGAAATGGACACAGACAGGTGAATAGCATACCAGGTCTGTCGACATTTCTGGTAAAGTCAGAGAAAAACAAAAGGTGAGGGAGAGGGGTGTAGAACGGGAGGGGAGGAACAAAACAAGCGACTATCGTACTAGGCCTGTGACATTTCAGATAGTGCTGGAGGGGGAACAAGTAAGTGGAGGTGGGGAGGAGACAGACAGTGTTGCAATCATAAAAGGTCCAGGGACAATTGTGATAGAGTAAGTGCATAGAAGAAAGTAAGGGGAGGAGGGGAGGAGATAGGAAAAGGGAGACCGGAAATGGAGAAGGGAGAGGAGGAGAGAACAGAGAGTAAGCAGTCAAAAAGAGTGGAGAAGCAAGAGGGAGAGCGAATACATTTGCAGAATTCAGTAGTAATCCACGATGTTGCAAGCCAGATACAAGATGAAGATGGGAACTGCATGATTCAGGGCCACCATGAGAAAGGGTGATTCACTGTGTATCAATGAAGACCATAAAAGTCAAATCCTTATTGGCCACAAGGCAGTGATGGTGAAACCAGAATGTATCAGGACAGACTCCTGCAGAAGTAGGCTGGAGGGACGGCGGGGAGGTGGGAGTAGGGTTGAAGAATCAAGCAACAGACAACACCTGAGTGCGAGAAGGGTGGGGACACATGGGAACATCACGGAGAGAACCAGCAGGGGTGGGGATGGCCTGTGGGGACAGAGGGAGTAAACACATGTTGGTGCATGCTTACCTCTGTCTGAGCAGGGGGTCGGACCCTGTGTCCTCCTAGTCTGAAGAGGTTGAAACAGGAATTGCCCTTTTCTTTGTCTGCCCTTTGCTTCGGACACCCGGGCGAGAGATGCCCTTGATCTAAGAGTTAAGAGAAGGAAGGAAGAGGCAGGGCTAAGAAGGTGGGTGGTTAGGCCAGGTGACCTAGATCCTCTTGTGCTCATCTGCAAAGAAAAGAGGCTGGAGGGATCCTTAAGTAGGGAAAAAGTGCGGTAACCAGGAAGGCACCAGGTGAGCCGGGCATGCTAAGTGGGGAAAAAGAGCAGCAACTTGGAAGGCGCCAGGTGGGCGGGGCTTAGGCCAGGTGACCTAGTTCCACTTGCACCTGCTCCCCATTGCCAATGCAAAACACCAAAATTGAACTTTCCTAAAAAGAGGGAAAAGGCCTAGTTTTTAAACACAGCAGCCATGCAAAACACCCAGATTCGACTTTCCTAAAAAGAGGGAAAAATACCTAGTTTCTAAACACATCAGCAATGCAAAACACCCAGATTGTTGTACTGCATTTGATACACGTTTTTCGATACTCCACTTTGTTGTTATGCTCCACTGGTAGCATCAGCAGTTGATGTAAAGTAACACCTCCTACATTGAATGCTGCTAAACCTGTTGGAACATTTACAATAAATGACAAAGAGCAATCAGTTACATTTTGGATCAGAGCTCTTATTGCATACATTTAAAAAATGTGACTGTTCCTGCTTGTACACTAACAAACAACAACAATACAGGTTTGTATTGGACACAAGAACATTCATGCTTGTCATGCTGTAAACCATGTAAGAACCTTTCTTTGATTTTATAATAAACTTCTTTTTGCTCTATGTTAAATTTACTAGCTATTTAATGATAATGGACATCTGAAACTGTAGTTTGTTTGATTGCACTTTCTCTTTCTTCCATGGCAAGCTCAACATCAGTTTGAATAATTGGGACACCAAGCACAATTTGACTTTCTGCTGCAGAATCTTGACTTCCCTCCGGAGATTCTTTAGCCAATTGAGCTGCCAAAAGTTGTTCTTGATGTAGTGTTTTCTCTGGTAACGCCATGGTCTGGTCACATTTTGGATATGTAATTAAGATTGTTTTAGCAAAAAAATGAGTCTTCAAAAGTTTCAAAATGTCCAAGCAAAACACTCTCTGCACATCATGGGAAGAACAACTGCAAAAGACAAAAATGAAACCAATTCCTTTTTTCTCTGCACTTTGGCAAGACTGTTTTATGTGGTTGAAGAGACTTGCCTTCTCATGTCTTACCAGACAACCAGTACATCCATGTACTTTAAACTGTCAGCTGTCACTGTTTGCTTCAATATGTCGATATGAGTAGGGTTCTGATACTTCATATCAACAAAGCTCCTCTAACTCTACAGATCGATTTGGAGAATAAGTAACAATGAAGTTGGTTTTTAGAATCTCTGTAATGTCAGGTACTGTTTCAGCTAACTGCTGAATTTCACTCAAAGACTTCAGTACCTGATTTCTAATATTAGCTGGGCCAAGACTTAACCAAAGTAAATTAATGCTACATCTCTACAGATGCAAGCTAGTTAGCTGATCTGCAGCCACAAAGGTACCAGACTCTCTATGTGAGACCATCTTCAGATTAAAGCCTAGACATTTAAGAGTAAGATTTCTATCTGCTGATAAGGCTGCACATACCTCAGCTGCATTGGTTTTTTCAGCCTTTGCCATGTATGATGTAACATAACGAGCAACAGCTGTTGTATCATCAGCAAAATACTGTACATTGGTATTTGCATTCCAAAGCTGAGCTATTACAGGATTGTAATCATTAATGAATTAGCATTCCTGCAATCTTTTTAAATGTTAGGTATTTCCTGGTGACGTACCAGTAACATAGTGTCGAACAGATCACCTCAAACTATTCAATTGACCAGCTGGTGTCACAGGCCTTGGAAAGCTGAATCTTCACTGAGTGTAGTACTTGTCTTTACTTTTGTAATTTCTCCGATATCACGTACCACATGAGTGTCTTTGAAATCTTTTCACCTTGTTCCTTAGATCAGCAATTACATGTTAAACAGGAATGGAACAAGTAACATATTTCTCGATTAACTCCATCACACAACCATCACTTTCTTTACCAAATTGAGGAGCATATCTAATCCACAACAGCATATGTATATGTGGAGCCCCACATGCCTTGCACTCCTCCATAAGAAATGTTCCACAGAGCCTAATGGAGCTTTTTCTTTATTACATATAAAGTAACATTGCTAACAGTCTGTGATAAAAGACCTGCAATACACTTACAGTATCCATGGATCAGAATTCTCCTGGTGTCATGTGTTCAATGTCTTCTTTCTGTGGATTACTTTCACAAATCCACTCTTCAAGATCATCCCAACCATACTCAGTGTAACTTAAAGTCCCAAACCAAGTAGAAGAGCACACGTTTATGATCATACAACAAACCTTTGAGTGTCTCCTATACCAATATTCCTTGGTTCCTCTCATTGTAGCAAGAATTTTTGTATGTTTACCCTCTAAAACCTCAGTTTCTTCTTTCACCTGTTGCAGCATCTCACATGCAAAACATTTTTTGAAATTTAGTTCTGGTCTGAACTAAATGAGCAACGGCATAACATAATGTTGGAATTTCACTTTCATGCAATAAGTTAAAAATAAATTCAACATGTATTTATTTATTGTTTATTTGTACAGCGCTTATACACACAAGAAGTGCTTCAAAGAGCTTCAAGGCGGGAAGGGAGCAAGGTAATACAGTAGTCATTCTTAGGCCTTGAATTTTCCGAATGAACTAACAAATAGTAACTAGCGTACTAGGCCTGATAGCAATTCTCCTAGTGTGAGTGCATGTTCCATGCTCTTAGTGAAATTCAGCAGTTAACATTGGTGCAGAATCGGGAATCTTCAGAATACATTTGTGTACAAGGATATTCTGGAGAAGAAATTGGAACCTTCAGATCATCCAATCTGCAACTTGTACCAATAGGAAAAAGTATAGGGAAACCATGAGCATCTAGCATCTTTTCCCAGACACTGATTGATGCACCTTTCATTGCTTTCATTTGATAGAATTATAGACTGTTGCCCATGACTTCACGTGAGTGTAGAAGATGAATAGTCTAATGTTCATACAAACTATTCCCTTCTGCAACAGATAGACGTTGGAACTGAACGCTGCTTTTGTTTGTTGACTCAACATCAAGCATAGACAATTGTGGTACAGTCTCATTGGGCCTCATTACGACCCAGGCGGTCCGGAAATAACGGTGGCGGTAAACCCGCCGCCACCGTTGTTTCCGGACCGCCTGCAAGTGGGAGGTGATGTTCCCGCCAGGTCTGACCTGGTGGGTTTAACACCTCCCACATGCAGATGGACGAGGAAACACCAGCAGCATTACGAGATGCTGCCGGTGTTTCCATGATCCCCATTTCCATCGAGTCCCATAGGACTCAATGGGAATGGGGATTTACACCATTCCGCCTCCGTGATTCCCGGAAAACCGGGGTTGTAATGCCCCAGTAATTCCGGGAATCACGGAGGCAGAATGGTAATACGAGTCCAACGTTAACCAGGTGGTTTATAAATTCAATAGAAAAGCCAATGCGTTTTTCACCTTTCCAATATCTATAAACTGTTGCCAAATGTTCTTATTTTTTGGGGCAACACCATTTACTAAAACAAAAAAAAGAATCTGCAATGTCACGCTTCACTCCCACAGTGTTGGCATTTTCTTCAGAATTGAGAGGTAAATACACAATTTCGACTCTCACATCTTGCACTAATGATTTTTCTGTTATGTTTGATATATTTGATTAAAATATAGCAGTAACTTGAAAAGGATGGCCAGTTTGCAATGCAATCACTTCAAACATGTTCAATTTCTTTGAAGCATAACATGGATATCAGGCACTGCTATGTCGTTCAACACACTTCTTGCAGGAATACTTGTTTGATAATAAATCCCAATAAAGGGGCCGATTCATGGAAAATATGTGCGCCGAAAATCACAGTTCAAGCTGGCGCAAGCTGGTGCAAGCGTGAAAAAGCGTGCGATTCAAGGAAGGGCCTGCCCGTGTTTTCCCCAGGATGCGCGCCAAATCCGTGCGTGGCGCACACGGTCACAGACGTCATTGCAACATTCCGAAAGCCGTGCGCGATGCTCACAGGGAAAGCGCACAACGTCAGCGCACACACCAAAAAGGGGATGGGACACGGGGCGTAACATGCGGAATGGGGAACAACGTGTGAAAAAGAAGGCGTAACTGGGGAAGTACTGCAGGGAAATACACGGAACGCCCACACGCACGCAAACAACACGTATTCATGGAATCGAATACGGGAAACCCACGCACGCCAAAAGACGTGCATAGGCGTCAACACGTCCGCCAAACAAAGGCAGGCGGAAGCGTCCCCGCACACAGTATAAAAGTGTGCGCAAACAACAAACACGTATATCCAGCTACGATGAATGCCTCATTTGTCGCAGCACTGATAGTGGGACACCGCAGGAGGAGGAGAATTGCCAGGGCCCGCATTTTTTTTTCCCGGACTAGCCTTTTTGGGATACCTGACGACCAGGTCTATGTCAGGTATAGGTTTCCACCCTGTATCATCCTAGACCTGGTCAGGGAGTGGGAAGATGATCTTACATCACCCACCCTGTGCTCCCAAGCATTGAGCCCCTTGCAGAAGGTGCTCAATGGGCCTCATTCCGACCCTGGCGTTAACCAAGGCGCTATTAGCGCCTTGGTTGACGCCGTTATTTTTCCGACTCCGCCATGGTGCATGGCGGAATTACCGCCCCATTCCAAGGTTGGCGGGGGCGGTAATTCCCCATTCACCATGGGCCCTTCCCCATTCCCATTTTTGGCCCATAGGGCTCAATGGGAATGGGGAAGGCGCTAATTACGGCACCGTAAATTAAGGTGCCGTAATTAGCTCCTAGGTTCCTTTGCAGGTTGGTTTTTTAATGCCTGCAAAAAGCAGGCGTTAAGTACCAACCCGCAAAGGGAACTCGGAATAGGGCGGTAAGGGTTTGACAGCAACGGGCTCGTTACCGGTGACCGTTAACCCTTACCGCCCTACTCGGAATGACCCCCAATGTCCTGCATTTTTTGGCCACTGGGTCATTTCAGCGGACAACTGCCATAGTGGGGGGTGTCTCACAGGCCACGCAGTCACGTGTTGGCAATCATCACTGTGCGCCCCTCAGTCCGCAGGCACATATACATGCGCAGAACACCCGCAGAAAGACAGGCCGTGGTCCAGGACTTTTATAGGGTGGCACACTTCCCCAACGTGCTCGGTGCCATAGATTGCACCCATGTGGCCCTACGTCCACCTACGGCCACTTAGCACATCTATCGAAACCGCAAGCACTGGCATTCCAAAATGTGCAGGTCATATGCGATGCAACGGGAATCATCACCTCTGTCTATGCAAACTACCCTGGCTCTACCCATAACAGTTTTATATACAGAATGTCCGCCCTGAGCCGGGCCCTAGAAGCTGTGCAGCATGGTAACACTTGCCTCCTAGGTGAGTACAAATGCCTGTGCACATGCATGCATGTCACACACAGCCAAATACACAATCCCCAATAATCACAACCATTATCACCTCCCCAGGGGACAGTGCCTACCCTCTGAGAAACCACATGATGACGCAAATCCGGAACCCCACCACACTACCCCAGGGAAGATACAACATTGCCCATATTGCTACCAGGGGCATAGTGGAGCGCACATTCGGAGTGCTCAAGTCACGCTTCCGCTCCCTTGACCGCTCTGGTGGCCAGCTACTATATGCACCCCCAGTAGTGTGCATGATCATAGTGGCAGCATGTGTCCTGCACAATGTTGCAACACGGCGGGGCGTACCGGTGGACATGGTGGTGCCCCCACATCCCCAATCACAGGCACAGGCGCTGCACATAGGTGGGGAAAGGGCACGTGGCGAGGCAGCCCGGACCCAGCGTTTGGCCACATTTTTCACCTAAACTCCCACCCCTGCGTAGTGCACACAGGCCTGGCACATACCAGGTGACAATCGATGATGACAAAGAGACAGTCAACTGTCACAACCTTACCACCCTGAGAATGTTGCCATGGAAGTGGTACATTGTGTGCATCCCTAGCTTCTTAAACATATCCAATCCTGTGTGACCAAAAGGAACACATGCAAGGTGTGTATCACCCCCCCCCCCCCGCAAAACAGGCCATCACAATCCCTGGTATGTCACCCAAACCCTCCCAACCCACATCACCCTTGTCTGCCACACCATGACATGGCATGCAATAGCAAAAGGCCAAGACATGACCAATAAGATATGAAGTGACATGTCATAAATGAAAAATGGCATGAGACAATGATGCCTGACATGGAATCAGATGAAATGACTGACCACCAACCTCCAACACATACAAAGTCAGACACAAATGCTTTCCACCAGTTGTAGCATGAACACAACACTGAATGCCTGTTCACATGCACATTGGGCATGTCAAAATCCCTACTCCCGAACCTGTGTGCGGTGTGTGTCTCCTGCAACACACTGCTCAGCACACAGCACATTGAGCAGCCATTGTGTTGCAGATACACCTTGAGCATCACATGAAAATGACAAATCATATCAATAACCAAATGACGCATGTGCAGGATACCCAAATGGTAATAGGTCATGTGCTGCAGGGACACAGCGGGCCTGAGAATGCGATCTGTGTGCACCTGCGGCCATGGAAGGGTAGTTGTACGTGTGGTGGATCATTGTGCAACTGTGTGTGTCATTAGGGACATGCACTCAATATATGCATGTGAAATAAAGTGACCCTCAGTGTCCTGTACACATCACATGTGAACATTGCCCATGTGAACACCCCAGCATGTCAAACCACACCAATCCCCTGACACCTGAAAAGTAAAGACAACACAGGAACAGGCATTGACCAGCACAACACATCATGTACATAGTACCCCACAATTACAATGTCAGAGTGCCCAAAACACTGTAGCCCAAGCCAACTGTCCAACCACAAAAGGCCCTCCCTCATTTACATATCACCGTGCCCTTCTGAAAAACTGTGCCTGGGGTATGTAGCCTTCTTCCTTCAAGTCTACCTGGCTACAGGATCACTCTATCCCTTGGTCTCCATGTTCCAGCTTGCGTGTATATAGGGTCCAGCCCCCTCAGAGGCCACCTTGACTGGTAAAAATACCAAATCGCAGAGAACTCCAAGGAGCCAAACCCACAAACCAGGGAAAAAGCCTGTAGGCACCAAAAAACCCAGGAAGAGTCTCCAGTAGATGATTTGAAGTAACAGGAATTGTCAAAGCACATGTACAAGCACAATGATAGAACAACCAAGGTAGCACAGATGAACAATGGTCCTAAAGGATGGGTACCATTTATGGTACATAACATACAATGAGGATGCAACAACTGATGGGTAGTGTCACAGCTCCGGTGTCCAGGCGCAGGAGTGGCACGGACCAACCACCCCCTCCGTGGTCTGTGCGCCTGCAAGGTCAAACTTACACAGGCTTCTGAGACCCCGGTGGGGAAGGAGGGTCAGGGATATGTTGTTTGGACAGGTATTGGTATGCAGGATAACCGGGAAGAGGGGCAGGAGAGGGGAGTCGGTTTGGCAAGGGAAAGTAGTCAAAATACAAAAAAATAATATTCACAATAACACATAATCTGAGAAAACATGTTCATCATGCACATTGTACCATATGAGTCAAAAGCAAGCCAAAGAGAGACTTATCTCTGGGGTGAGTGCTGGCCTCCTGCCTGCGCACTCTCAGGTCTGGTAACAGGAACAGTTCAATGCTGCAAAGAGAGCGTGAGTTACTAATCTGAATGTGTGTTAACAACACACACACACAACACCATCCATGCCCCAAAGTAAGTGACTCCTCCACAAACAAACACTCCTGTCTGCTGCTTAGTACCCATACGTTAGCTTGGCCCCCTCATGGTTCATACACTGTCAATGCAGTAAGGCAGCTGAATGTGGGTGCGTCGGAAATGGAAGACCAATGCATCAAGAAGCACACATGATACAATGGTCCCTGGGTGAGCTGCTACACGCGTATAGCGAGGCGCAACTTCAGTACAAGTTGTGTACTGGCAGCCGCAGATTTCAATAGGTAGTGCAGGTGGCAATTTGCACATGCAAATGATATGCACTGCACACAAGTCTGTGCCTCGAAGGGTGTCCCTGTGCGCTGTATCAGTTTCTGGCTAGGAACACTACTGCCCTAAAAACTCTGCTTCAATGGAGAATGGGGTACTCGAGGATATATTCGTTGGCCCCTGTGTGTGCCCCTGACAACTTGTAAAGCCACTTTGCATTTGGCCCTCAACACATGTCAGCTGTACTATGCGCTTCTCCAACAATGCCTGGCACAGCTCCCCAGCAGTGGTGCTACTTAGCATGCATGTGCAAGTGGGCTGGTGGAAGGTTGGCTGCGGTGTGGGCCCTTGTACTGCTCACCTTGCCTGGAGCTCCTGGAAACATGTCTGCTTCTGTCGGACGTCTGAGCACAAGCCCTGTGCTTCTGCTTGTGCACACATGCACATGTCTGCACCACCAAACGTGGCCAGTCATCAGGATTACTCGTCCCTGTGTCTGATGGCAAAGGTAGTGTGGAGGCTCATTTTCCTGCAGAAAGGGCATGAATGATATTAATAAGGCTTGAAAGCTCCCTTTGTGTGTGTATTCATGCTGGTTGTCACTGGGCCAGGTTACAGACCTACATCCACACTCCTCCCACCATCAGTGTGACTTTGACAGGCCAAGGGTTCAGGCTACTGTCTACAGCATGAAGGGCATCAAGCACATATACAGGCAGGAAAATAACATACATCACAATCCACATCAATTAATGGAGACATCAATCACGTACTCACCCAAATTGATTACAGACATGGGGTGGATAAAACGCTACAAATCCTCACTAGGTTTGTTAACACAAGTAGTACAGCAGCAGACAGGCCACAGTTATGGCGAAAGTCCAAAGCCCTTGTGTAAATGTTTGTTACACCGAACCATCCTAGCAAGCCCATGGATAAGGGAAGCAGGAGTGGCCTATGTGAGTCAGGACCCCAAGCTGCAACCACATACACAAGACAAGCTTGAAGGGCCCAGCTGGAATAGACAGTGGATGCTTTCAAAAGCCACAAAGCACCACTCTGTCACATGAATGCACAATAGACAAACAATATGAAACTATATTAACTAATTAAACTAACAATGAACAACCTACATTACCTAATTAAAATAACTATCAAATAGTCAATATTAACTAACTAAACTAATATCAAAAATCAAAAATGGCCACATACGACTGGGGGGGAGGAACATAGGATGGGGGAGGTACAGGGTGCACCTCAACACTCACATGTGATGATGTTGAGACAAAAAAAAAACCTCCATGGGCTCAACGCCTGCACAGCCCGACCTGTGTGGGAGATATCTAGTCGTCTGAGTCAGCCTCTTCCTCAAAAGGTTGACGTGGCACAGGAGCCCGGCCACGCCTAGGCGCAGCTTGCCCCTCATCAGCAGCAAGTCTGCCAGATGGGTGCGCCTGGTTCTGTGTGGCGATTACACGTGGGTCAGCATGCAGAACCTCCCGTGATACACGTGCTTCCTCTTGCAAGGTAACATGTGTAACACAGAGTTCTTCCAGCGTGGCCTGGCTGGACAACTGATGCACCTCCTGGCAAGCACATAGCTCAGCCGAGATGGTACGCTCTTGCTGCTCAAACCTCTCCCCTGACCGTACCCTCTGGCGTCATCAAGAGGACACCCAGAGTGGATTTGAGGGCCTCCATGCTGCATGAGCAGCAATTGCTCGACGCGAAGACAACATTTCAGCCTGGCATGCCCTGTCTGTGGCTGCCATGCTCAGCCTGAGCGAGCGGGCTGTGGACTGTGCCGCCCGCTGCTGGAGAAGCACCTGCCTAGCAGTGGAGAGCACGGATTGGGCCACACGCTCCATGCTCACAGCAATGTTTTCCATTGCTGCCCCCTGCAGTTCTGAATTGGCAGTCATGTCCTGCTCCCACTCAGTATACCACCGTGTTGCTGGGCATTGCTGGGCTTAACACCTGCGGGTCCCAAGGACCGGCAGTCCTTGTTGGGTCGGCACCGCCCGCGGCTGCAGGACTACATTCCCACATCGACGTGATGTCCCAGGCACATCAATGACTGGTGTGGAGGGTGACCCTGTGTCCCGATCCACCACAGGCGGAGGTCCCACCACCGTCTGGCCCCTCAGTGCAGGTGTTGCGGACAGAGGAGCGCCCACATCAGAATCAATCACCCCTGACAAATGGGCCTGATGCACATCCAACTCAACATGGATGTCAGATTGGTCATCTGGGCTGGACTCATTGCCAGCCATAGACAAGATGGTCTGTAACACATGTGGGTTCTCGTGGTCTACCACCCCATGACCCCCACGTGTGCCGGGTTGCTGTTGTGATAACAACCCTGTGCCTGGCATGACCACACCATCCTCTGGCTCTATTGCATCATCATCTGAAAAGTGGAGAAAAATAACATCAGTAGATATGTCAGAAGCACATAACACACACACACATAGACATCACACAGACAGCCAACACATCAAGCAGACATGTCAGATACAACTGAGAACCTTCCATGCATGCAAGGTCACATTGACATGGCATCAGTGAGTAGGCATGTAGAACGGTGTAACACAGCTCAGAAGTTGGTTGATGCAGTGCAGTACATGTGTACGTCACTCACTATCTACATGAACAAGTGCATCATGATGTGCATCAATATATGTGAAGGCAGTGCAAGGGCAAGTTCAGGCATCATGTGCAATGTGCATGCAATGCGTTGCAGGGCTACAAGCAAACCACCCCTCCCCCTAAGTGGAAATGCAGGGATGGCTTGCAGGGTATCAAAAGGATGACCAGAGACCTGTGTATTGGAAGACAGTGTTGACTAGCATCAATTGCGTCATCTGAGTCAACTGACAACACAGATGATGATGGGACAGTGAGCAGGACACATTATGAACCCTCAGTAGAACCCTCAGTAGTACACCTATCTGTGCAGAAGACACTATACCAGTTGGACAGAGTCAGTGGGCCTGAAACAGGGTGAGGCCTGTGCCCCACACAGACTGTCACATCCTAAATATGTGTGGGATGCAGAACTGAGCCAGAGTGGGCATGGGAAGGCTGATGAAATGCCATGAAATGTAGGTCACCCTGGCCACGTAGAACAATGATCATCCAGTCAAGGACACATAGGGGCATGCATGGAATGCACATGGAGCATGAATGGGCGCTCATGTCCCTGCGGAGCATCTACCATCTGCACAGTCCAAGTGAGACAGCTTGCATGAAGGACAGAGGATGTACCCTACTGCATGTGTCTGGCCGGTTGGCTGGTGGAAGTTTGCATGTACACAGGAGGCTTGAACAGGGCATTGCATCACGGAAAAATGATGCACACCAGTGCAATGGTGAAATTGGGATGCAGGGGGGTGGAGGGGCAAGGGAGCATGCCTACATGGAGTACCCGCATGCAGGCAGAGGACACATGCACATCAGTCATGCAATGACATAGTCACAGTGCTGAGAGAAAGGACACCCCAGGCTACATGCAGAAGGTCCAGTGAGCTGGAACATGGACCGGAGGGGCATCCGGGTGACTAGCATGTGAGTAGGGTGCAAGTGTGGTGATGAGGTAGTCCCCGTCTGCTCTACATGTCCACCATCCTGCACAGCGTCAGTGAAGCATTGCATGACTTGCACATGAGAACCATGTACACATGACATGTAGTGCCAGTCATGCACAACACATCACACAAGTAAAACACACATGGCCTCGACAAACATGCAACAACACTCACTGGACTGTGCATCGAAGTCCTGCATCTCTCCCACTCCCTCGACCAATTCTGGTGGTATGAACTCCGCAACGAGTGACTCGTGCGGAGTGAGGTCTTCCTCCTCAGGTGCTGGCCCACCGCCAGTCACCAGAGTCATGTTGTAATTTGAGGCACGCTTCGCCTTAGCACTGCGTTTGAGGTCATTCCAACGCTTTTTGCACTCTTGCGCCGTGCGCACCTGATGGCCAAATGCACTCACATGTTCCACAACTTGCTTCCAGTGGGTATCATGATGGGCAGCCATAGTTTGACAATTCGGCCCCACTAGCATATCACGGTTGTGGTCCCGCACGTAGCCCACGAGGAAGTCCAGTTCCCGCTTGTAGAAATGCTTCTTCCTCAACGTGCCGGAGGCCGTATCTGTGTCTGGGGTCCCAGCCTGTACTGCAGGTGCAACCTTCCTCCTGGTCCGGACCCTGGCTGGCAAATGCTGCCCTGATCAGTATGGGCAGTGGCACTGGTGGAATGAGCTGAGGGAGTGTCAGGTAGAACATGGAGTGAAGCCCTGACTTGCGTCAGTGGCTGCTGTGTGCCCTCGAATGGATCCTGCGCAGCAACATCCGCTGTGCCAGGGTCATTGTCCGGGACTGTCCTGGTTGGTAGACTCACAACCGGGGTGTTGTCGGCTGCATCTGCCCCTGCACTTGCTGGTTGGGGCAGCAGATGACATTGCTACCCCAGGGTCATATTCTCGGTCAGGGCAGCCCTGCGTGCACCTATGGTGTGCCTCCTGACCACCTGGGATTCTGCCATGGACTCTTCAAGTGCCAACGCAGCCTGCGCTGGCAGACCGTGAGCCTGGGTTGTGGTGTCCACATCTGCACCTGCAGCTACCACTACCCTAGGGCCCGTGGCAGTCGATAAAACGGACTGCCGGGTCACATGGGCGCCAGTGTCAGATGCATGAACGGCATCTCCTGGAGCCACAGGGGGTGGTGGCATGACTGCACCAACATGTGGCACAACATCGTGCCGAGGTGCTGCACCCGTGCCTTTTCCCCCTCTGCAGCCACCCTGGACACCTTGCAGTCCCCCTACTCCCTGGTCACCCCAGCTACGTCCCTGACCATGCCCACCATGTGGAGTATGCCCAGCTGAGGCACCCCTCACCTTTCGTGGCCTCCCAGCCATGGCACAGATGGAGTAGTGCCGGCGCAGATGGAGTTTTGCCAATGGGAGGTGTACACGACAATTGTCCTGGGAAATTGGGGCGAAGGGGATGGGATGCAAGATGTTAACAGCACCGCTGCAACTGCAAGGCTGTATGTGACCCCGGTGATGAAGTGACGGGTCATGCAACGCTCAGGCACCCCAAAACTGCAGTAAAACCGTGCACGCAACCCCTGGTAGCCCACGTGTGTGGAATTAACCTCCCGCAGTACGCGGTGGCACTCAGGGACACAAAAAACACATACGTGTGGGACACAGAGGTTACTATGACCTCGAAAACGGGTACGCGATACACAGGGGCACCCGCAGTGGGAAAAATAGCGTGCGCGACTTACCGTCAGACTAGTGTGATAACGAAAAAAACGCATAGCCAATAACCCCGACGAAAGAAGAGATACGTCCTTGATCCGCTGTGAAGTTGTGATGGCGCGCGAAACAACACGAAGTAGCAACACACACGTTGGTCTCCACGAAAGGCTTGTACAGTGAACTGCTGGCCCCGCTCACCTTTAACCTGTGCTGAGGGAAACGCCCGCGCGTGTCACATCACTTACGTGCTTAGGCCCTTTGCTCGGATTACACGCATTAACACACGGACGTGCTGGTATTTCACGTGCTGAATCACTATGCACCCATCACAAGGGAAGCGCCCGTGCCCGTAACGTCACAGATGCGCTTACGCGCTAAGGGCCTTTCCTCGAATTACACGCTGACGTGCAGTTTTTTCACGTGCCAAATCACTCTGTATCAAGCTGGCCACGCGACAACAAACGGAAGACCACGCTCCTACCCAGAAGGCCATTTTCCTGCCCTCCAGAGCCCCAAGCATGGTCCCATCTGTCATCTGCTGCTGCCTGCCTGCTGCCCCCGTGCCCTGCTATTTGGTGCCTGCACGTCAGCCATCTGCAGGGGTCCAGTTGCTGTGTCCACCCCTGCTGGAACAGAAGACTCCCCACTGGTATACCATTGCTCCATATCCTAGCCACAGGACCCAGTTGCCCACCCACACCTGCCTTGGGGGTCTCCATGTCAGGGCAAACACCATCCGAGACCACTGGCGACCCCCAGCAAGAGAGGCAGAGGGCTAGAAGCTTCAGCGATAAGGAAGTTGGTATTCTGGTGGAGCAAATTCTGGTGCATTATGATGCCCTCTTCACACCATCGCGTGCCAACAAGGAAGGACGGGAGAGGATCTGGGAGGACGTAGTGGTTGCCATCAACGCGGAAGGGGTGGCAACCCGTGACATCAAACACGTCCATAAGCGCTGGGAGGACTTCAGGTCCAGGACCCTCAGCAAGGGAGAGGAAAGGCAGAGGATGCAGAGGGGTGCCGGGTCAGCCTGACCAACATCGAGATGAGGGTCCTGGAACGCATTAGCCCAGCGCTCCACGAACAGATCCTTCTGAGGCAGACCCGTCTGGAGTCGAGCGGTAAGTGGCCCTGCATTGCTGTGTGAAACAGGGCATGTTGCAGTGTGCTGGTAGTCAGCTACTTGTCTGTATGTGTGACATAGGCCATGTATGGATATGTGTGTGCAGGGACATCATGGTGCTGCATTGGAGACCAGTCATGCGTGAACCACATGGATGGTGCATGTGTTCCAATGCAACATAGCGGAGCAGAATACAGAAGCACACATGAATGCATGCCTGTCTCTGTTCTTGGACATGGATTGGGTGTGAGAGATGGGTGCTGCTGTCATGGACATGTATGGTGTACACATCTGTGTGTCTGAGTAGCATGTGTGTGACTTTTAAACGCCATGGATGCATGACGCATGTCCGTGATGATGTGTTGATTCACTGATGCAGTCTAGTCATCCTTGTATCCACTGTGTCTGTGGTGCACGATGCCAGATGCATGCCCCTCCGGTGATGTGTGTGCATGGGATCAGTATGACCCATGATGCATGTGAATTTGAAGACAACATTTATGTCAATAGAGGCCCTTGTACATGGATGCTGATGTTGATTGCATGGGCCGTGCCTGTTTCTGCATGTGTGTTGCCTGCATTGACCCATGTGTTGTGGAGGGACAGGATGGAAGTGACGTTTGACAGTGCCACTCATGTGCTATTGCTTCCTGTCTAGGGGACTATTGTACAGTACCCTTATGCTTGTGTTCTATGTCTCCCTCTACACAGTGTCGAGTGAAGAAGAGGCAGAGGCGGCGCTCTGGAGCAAAGTGGCGGGGATGCCTCCACCGGCCAGCGATGCAAGGCCCAGCCAACCTCCCAGGAATTACCATCATCCGGGAGCAAGGGGGCTGGTGCCGCGTCTGCCACTACGGCTGCAGCGGAAGGCCGGGTGAGCCTCCACAGGGGCTTATGATGGTGGAAGACGGTGCGCAGCCATCCAGGTTGGTGGTCTACACAGAGGAGGCCGCTACTGAGCCGCACATGGGGCCTGGTGGGGGTGGTACCACTGGTGCAAGTGGTGCCATCCAGGGCCAGGGGCAGGAGGCAGCACAGGTCGCCGCGGAGGGGCGTGTGCATGTCATTGTACCTGACCCTGTGACTGCACCACCATGCACCAGCAGGGATGCCCCGTCCCAGGCCCGTCCGCAGGTAGGGGGGAAGCCCACGTCATCTGGCACTCCACCACTTGCAGACGAGGAGACCCATGACCGTATGCGGTCCGTCCTGATTGGTGTCGTGTTGCGCACGCGTGTCATTTGTGATGACGTGCATGCTTCCTGGGGGGACCACGCACACCATCATGAAGAGCTGCGTCCCAACGTGGCACAGTTGGGAGTGGCCCTGGTCGGAGGGTTCCTACATGTGTCGAGCACTCTGGTGGCCCTCTCTTCCTCTGTGGAGACTATGCAACAGTCGTTCTCCCTGCCGTCTTCCGGCCCAGATTCCACCAGGGCCTCCTGTGGACCTGACCCGACCAACACAGCCATCTTGGTGGAGATCATATCCCTGCCACAGTCGGGAGTCGGAGGTCCAGCAGGGGTGGACACCCCACCAACTGGAGACCAGCAGATGGAGGATGTGCCGGCATCATCGAGCAGGGCACATGGACAGCAGTAGCAGGCTCAAGGTGGGAGCGATGATGGCTCGGGGCCATCAACATCAGTGGGGCAGGCATCGTCCGGAGGGCAGGAGGAACCTGGAATGGGAGTGTCTCCCGTGTGGCAGCGGTTGGGCAAGTGGATAGATGAGGAGCGGCGGCATCACAGCGTGAGCCGTAGGACTTGCCCGTCGCCATTGTATATAGCTAGTTAGTTTTCGATTTCCTTTCTGTTTTTATATATTTTGGGGCACTTGGACAATGCCCCACCTTTTTGTGTATGGTTGTTCATTAGGTAGGGTTTTTTGTAGGTTTCCTTTCAATGGTTGGGCTCATGGACGCTGGATTTGTACTTTGTGTATAGTTCAACACTGGATTTCACTTCTTTTTTTTTTTGTTCCATGGATCAATGGTTTTGTCTTGTTTTTTCACTTTGGATTTGTTTTGACGGACAGACACTTTGGACCCATGTGCTTTTGGATTGATTTTGATTCTGCTTTCACACATTTTTATTTTATATTTTGGACATGCAGCTTTTTCTTCATTATTTCCATTATTGTGTGTTTCATTTCATTCCCTTGCTTTTCTGTTTAATACATTTTTATTTCATACTTCAATGTGCGGTATTCTCTCTTTGGTTTCATGCATGTCATGATGTGTGTTTTCTCTATCACATGCACCCATTGTGTGTGTGACGGAAATGTGTTGATGTGCATACTTGCCATTTGGGATGTATCATGTGATGGGGATTTCAATGTGGGGTGGATGTAATACCTGGTTGTGTGTTTGGACTGGGGTGGCGTGGGGTGTGATTCGTGTGGCCATGAGGCCCATGATTGTGGATCGTCATGACGTGTTGATGGGGGATATGAGTCGGGGCCTACTGGCAGGTGCCTGTCAATGCTGGGTGGGTGAGTGGGTGGGGGGACATGAGTCGGGGCCTGCTGGCAGGTGCCTGTGACTGCTGGGGGGACATGTGTCGGGGCCTGCTGACAGATACCTGTCACTGCTGGGTGGGTGAGTGGGTGGGGGATATGAGTTGGGGCCTGCTGGCAGGTGCCTGTCACTGCTGGGTGGGTGGGGGTGCAGGGACATGAGTCGGGGCCTGCTGGCAGGTTCCTGTCACTGCTGGGTGGATGAGTGGGTCAGGGGACATGAGTCAGGGCCTGCCGGCAGGTGCCTGTCACTGCTGGGTGGGTGAGTGGGTGGGGGGACATGAGTCAGGGCCTGCTGGCAGGTGACTGTCACTGCTGGGTGGGTGAGTGGGTGGGGGACATGATCGGGCCCTGCTGGCAGGTGCCTGTCACTGTTGGGTGGGTGGGGGTGCACGGACATGAGTCGGGGCCTGCTGGCAGGTGCCTGTCACTGCTGGGTGGGTGAGTGGGCGGGGGGACATGAGTCGGGGGCTTGCTGGCAGGTGACTGTCACTGCTGGGTGGGTGAATGGGTGGTGGGACATGAGTCGGGGCCTGCTGGCAGGAGACTGTCACTGCTAGGTGGGTGAATGGGTGGTGGGACATGAGTCAGG
This sequence comes from Ambystoma mexicanum, assembly GCF_040938575.1. Classification (NCBI taxonomy): domain Eukaryota; kingdom Metazoa; phylum Chordata; class Amphibia; order Caudata; family Ambystomatidae; genus Ambystoma; species Ambystoma mexicanum. The sequence continues at coordinate 1,222,418,071 of NC_090924.1, forward strand.
CCTGCTGGCAGGTGCCTGTCACTGCTGGGTGGGTGGGGGTGCAAAGGGCCATGTGTCAGTGCTCACTTGTGCATGGTGACATGTGGACTGGGGTACATGTATTCTGAGGGGTGCGCGGAGAGTTTTACACACGTTTTCGTGGTTGGGGGGCTGTATGCTGGTCCACTGGCCTTTGCGCCATGTACTAGATTTGTGTGCTGGTCATGGCACACAGGGCGGCGTTGGGGACGTAACTTGCGCTATGGCAGGGTCGCTACGCCACTCTGTGCCACGGCTGCTTATGGATGTTGAAATACATGAATACGCTGTGCGCTGAAATGGGTTTTGGTGCACGCGGCTGGCGCAGGCTACCGCACGCGCACACTGTGCCCCAGCCGCGTGCGCCACTTGTGCGCCGAATTCTATGAATTACCCTGAAAGTGTCTACACACATAAAGTGCCTCACTTGTGTTAAATCATTCTTCTACAAATACATTCAGATAAAGATCTACACTCTGTTTAATTGGTATCAGGTAATATTATCCCCACCAAAAATATCGCCGTACATATGGTCGTCGGGAACGGCTATAGGTGATATTTTTGGTGGGGATAATTTATGGGGTAAATGGGTGGGGGGGTTGCGTGGGTGTCTCCCACTCCCTTTAAAAATATATGGGGGTCGCGGGGGTGTCCCCCGCAGCTTTCATGGGGTAATATCGCCGCAAAAATATGGCGACATTTTTGTATGGCGATATTTTTGCAGGGATATTATCACATGGAACCGTTTAATTTTCTACTCAATATAAACTAGTGCATCAACAAGATACTCAAACAATGCCAGATCTTTCAGTAGAAGACAACTCAAACATTGCAATACATTTTTTATACTGTTGAAAAATCAGATCCTTTGAAAGCATAGGATCATCATTTCCACTTTCTGTAAGTGTTTCATCTACAAACACTAGGACCTCATTACGAGTTTGCCGGTCCTGAAACAATGGTACTGGTAAGCTTGCCGGTACTGTTGTTCCCGGACCGGCAAACTACAAGTTCTGTGAGCAGGTGCCTTTTCATCCACCAGGTCTGACATGGCGGGCAGAATGGCACCCGCTTGCAGACCTTGACGGATGCACAGGCACCCTTCATTAAACGGTGTTGGTGCAACCGTCCCCATTCCCATTGAATCCAATGGGACTCAAATGGGAAAGGGGAGTAATATTTTCTGGCGCAGGGGAATGGCCAATTGCCGGGTCCGCCGGGCCTATAATGCCTTGGTAATTGCCCATTCCGGGGCACCAGTAAAAACCAGAAAAAAAATTACTCCAGTGGCAACTGTGTCATTTTTATCGGCACGGTTACCGCCGGACTCATAATGGGGCCCATAATCTTTTAATTTCAGCTTATTTATCATTTGCAGTGTACAAGCAAAGACCACTAGAGCTCCAGTCAAAAGTGTTTGATTTAAAAGTGCAAGAGACATACTTGGAGCTTTGCAATCAAATAGTTTAACTAGAAGGTATCTCATGTTAGTATGATGTGTAGCCATCTTCCGTATGTGAGGTGTTTTATAAAGACAAGCTAGAGAGTGATCCAGAAGTCTTGTTTTTTCACAAACTTCACAGTCAACTATTCGCTGTAGAATCTTGATCTGTCTTTGAACATTATTATTTTCATACAAAACATGCAAAAATCTATTTAAGACTTTACAAGAAAACTTATCAATATTGCATACAGAATTGCAAATCCATACCTCACTTCGCTTTTTAGGTTTTATTCTAAAAAGACCTTAACTTTAAATTTCTGTATTATCAGACTGATGTAATGCGTGATGTTATGGTGTGGATGAGAACATGTTTGTGGTGAAGGTTCCAAGGCCAGGCAGTTAGAGAGCCCCTGCCTGGGTGATGGGTACCAGTGTCTGCTCCATGTAACTGATCCTATTAAGCTAATTTAAGAAGATGTAATACATTAAATGAACTTACCAGAAGCCTAAGGAAGTCACTTTGTCACACTGGTGATGAGTCAGACTCTTCAGGAACCAGAAAGAACCAACATGAGAAAAGAGAAGAGAAATCTACTGCGGGTGTGCAGAGAGGAAAGAAAGGAACCACTGCCCACAAACAAGTAAGTACCATCACCCAGGGCAAAGTTGAAGGGGAGACGTGCAAGCTCCAGGGCACTTCAGAAGGGCCAGGGAATAAATGGGGAGATCCTGGCAAAGTACGAATGAAGCAGAGGCATGTGCTAAGCAGTAGAAGGAGATTAATAACATATATACCCAAGATTTCTTCTTTTTTTTAGAAATCACACAGATTTGAACTTCATAGCTATGCCTACTCTCATCAAAAGCAAAGGGTACATTCTTTCCTAAAATGTAACTCTCCTCATTAAAAAATCTTTCTGTATGAGAAGTGTATTGCCACTCTCCACAAAACACGTCACATTTCTATGGAATGGTGTAGTCACCTTAAGTCATTTCTTAAGTTTATTCAATACAAAAATGAACAGTTTTCTTTTCACATGAAAAGCTTTTTTAATTATTACTTCTACTTTTTTATTTTGCAAAAAACACTATAACATAACTTGATTTTGGTTTCACACTTCTCCAAAGATTTGTAGAAACTTGAGAGTGGTACATTAACCTATATATATCTGAACTCCTGTGTTTCAAATTGATAGCACATTTTCTATGTTTCTTCTAAAAATCTTTGTTTTTTACTAACTACTAACAGATTTGATACATGTTTTATTTTATTACTTTCACTAAAGACATTCTGGCTTCGATTCATTTGTTCAGTTCGCACATCTCCTATTTGTAGATTTTTAAAAATATGATCAATAACAGATATTGTTGCATAATATACAGTATTTGTATGTACAGATTTGAGAACACTACTTTTTAAAAATATTATATTTATAAGGTTACTTCCCTGCACACAATTCTTCATTCTAGCACCTTGTTGCTTGCTTGATGGCATCTTAGAAAAAAAGCTGTAAACAAAAAAATGTGGGATGGTGAAAGTCAGTGATTATGTTTTTGTATATTTTCAATATCTAACATGAATTGTTGTTTTTATAAAATGCATTCTGAATATTTAGGTGTGTAAGCTAGTACAGTTTATAGGTATTACTTTGAATGTAGGGTTTTTCCATATTAGATTTCAGTGTTTTCTGAAGAGTGTTCAAGCAGTACTACATGTTATGCTATGGTTATGTGTGAGAAGAATAAATATATTCTCATATCAATCACATGTGCAGTTAGTTGTCATGAAAAGCCTCCACAAGGGAGTGTCATTATACTGTTGGCAGTAAACTATCAGAGTTCATTGGGAGAACTATCATGACATAGTTCATTAAGCAATGCATTGCTATAAAGACCATTGCATTACAGAGTTATTTCCATTACATGAACGTACTCATGTAGAAACGTAGTCATTGTCTGAAGCATGCACAATAGAGGTGCAATATTCAAAATCTTGCCATGTTGGATAGTAAAATGGTGAATGCTTTTGTTTCAGAGTTTTGCATACTGTAAACATGTCATAAGTAGCTAACAACGCCTCACTTACTACATAATTGTACTACTAAACACAAAACATAAAGAGACCACAACACATTCAAATATGAGCATACACAGGGAAAGTAAAGTAAAGTAAAGTAAGCAAAAAAGCAGCACTAGTACTAGAAAGTGGTCATAACCTACCTCATTATCTGCATGCACAGAAATAATTGCTGTGTTTCAGGTTTGCTTCTTCCCCTATGTATATGTATCAAATAATGTAAGTAAACTGTAAAGACACTAGTGTAAGACCATATGAGAAGAGTAAGCACTACAAATGTAGTACCTTTTGACTGTGTACTTGCTGACTGTCACTGAAGAAAATCACCTGGCCTAGATATGTCAGTGAACAAAAAAAGAGGGAGCCAGAAATGTGATGTCATCAGTGATGTCATCAATGACATTTGTGATGTCATCTTTCATGTCATGGGTGTTACTCTTAGCAGTGCACAGTGGTGGCACGAGTTATGGTTGCTTAGTTTACCTAGCGAATTTCTGGGGGTTTTCGGTTTTACGTTCCCTGACATACTACCGTGTTTGTCCTAGAGTCCTAGCCTCTTCAGTGCATTGCCTACACCCTTCAGCCATACACTCAACAGTCTAAACCTTCAAGACTGTCACTGCTACGTAATACCATCATCCATTTCATCAACTTCGCCTATCTACATACACAGCAGTATCACCAGCATTACCTCCCAACCTGCGCACCGCCATGGACCCATACAGCTACAATTTGCACCACTTATCATAATGTAGAAAGAAAACACACTCTCCTACACCCCTGTGCACTTTCATTCACATACTATGGGTGTCACCACTTCCATTCCCAAACTATATAGCCACTGCCAAAGTAGCCACATTCAGTTTGCAACACTATCCTACTGCAATAAATTTGCACAAACCGCACTATTCAAGCACCACCCTGCACCAGATGTACACCCACACTTGTTTTACTGCACTAGATATGGTAAAGGCCTACGCTCTTCCCTACATGCCCTACGGTCTACGGCCTTCATCCATGCAGCCAATATTATAATCCTTCCACAAACCCAATGCAGCTTCCTTAACCCATGCCTGCCACCATGTGCCCAAGTTCCGCATTCCATCTGCTTAACACACCCACCCATGCTCCCACCAAATCTATGTCATGTGCAAATCATTCCCCTTCCACACTGTAACTGCCACCACTTACCACAGAAAGAGGTGGCCACAAACAGGTGACTTGCACACACATCCAGCAACCTGTCACGACCCGGCCAGGTTGGAAATTGCCTTGGCGATTATCCGAGCGCTATTCGGCAAGTAAAAGTCCCTGAGACTACAACTCCCACAACGCCTGCTATCATAGCCGCGTGAAGTACGCGTGACGTTGCGATGATTTCATTTGTTGGGAACGATATATAACTCCCATCTATCCGGAGATCGAGTGCTCCTAAACTGTTGTTAGTTGCGAGCTCCCGGACCCGTTTCTTGAATCCTTGACTAACCAGCGCCTGAATTAACTTATTGCCTTCGCCTTGTCCGTACCTGCTTCCTGACGCCAGCCTCCCTCGATTGTTCCCCTTGGATATTCTGAACCCGGCTTACTCATTTTCGACCTCCTAATTCTAAATCCTTAAAACTTTGGTGACCCGATACCTCGAACATCTCCGTAAGGAAATTAGCGTGAAGTGAACGCTTACTTTCCCATTTCAATTTTCCTTTTACTTCTGTTGCTTCAAACTATATTTTGGGACGCTTTGCTGTTTACCTTTTGGATTGCTTTGAACCTTTATTGGGGACGCTTTGCTGTTTACCTTTTGGATTGCTTTGAACCTTTATTTGGGACGCTTTGCTGTTTACCTTTTGGATTGCTTTGAACCTTTATTTGGGACGCTCTGCTGTTTATACTTTGGATTGCCTTGAACCTACTTGGGACGCTCTGCGGTCTTCGCCCTGGTGATCCTAAGATACTGGCAAACTTCCACTCCTCCCTCCTTACAATTCGATACTAGTAGGTTACTGGTATATTATTTCTACGGTGCAGGTAAGAGTGGGGATTGGGGGTGGTGTTGGCTGTTTGTTATCCAACACTACTTGGCTGCATTTTTCTGAACAACTGTTTCCTTTGTTTTGTTCTTTGTCCCTCTAGCTCTGACGATTCTGCTCCGGCCTTTACGCTCAAGCCCCCAACCTGTCAGGTTTATTTATCCCTGAAGGCTGAGCTCTTGGGAGGGAAGTCTTGGGCGCATCTCCATAAAAGCCCAGGATTACTTGAGCAAAAGGAAATACTGCATACAACCAGAAAACAACCTCTGGGTTGTGACACAACCACATACAGAACATCTACATTGCACCCATTCACTAAAAGAGGTCGCTATAAGCAAAATACTCAAACATACCACAGCCTCCACCAACCCTACCCAGACCCATTCACAAAGTATGGTATCAATGCCAACCTACCCGCCACTGTTGCACAAGATTGTCCCAAGTGCCACAAAGCATCACATAGCATAGTTACCAATCAAAATTCAAGTACACTTGTACCATTCCATCTGCCATAGTAACAGTATGCAAACCCAGCCCACACTGCACTGTAACAGGGTCATCAGTACCAAAACCAAACATGCAGCCATGGCATCTCACTTGCTCTGCTTTATTGTGTTTCAAAAGTGCTGCACACCCTTTTTTACAGGTCACCACCCTCTACGTACTTCACATTGCAAAATGCCATGCACCGAAAAGTCTACCCCTTATGTTAGTCCAGAAATGACCCTAAAGTTTGTATAGTATGTATATTATGGTGGCCAGAAACCAATCGCATCATATGACATACATCGCCAGCACGGAATCGTCAATGTAACCAGAGGGCATACATTTTGTGAAATATCCGCCATTTGCTTTTTTCTTTTCTGTAAACTGCTTTGCAAAATGTATTCTATACTTCGAGTTTATGCACCGTGCGAGGCCACAGCCTGAATGCTGAAAGGCCAACACAGACAGGAATGTCAGACGATACAGAAATACATTGTTTTCCTCCCTCACAACGTCCTTGAAGGCAAGTTGAAACTGCATCTAAACAGCGGCCCAGGTGCCAGCCTGTCTTGCAAACTATGTAGCAATAGGCAGTTAAAACATGAATTATATTCTCCCTAGTGGTATTCCTTCGTGGAGACTGGCATTTTCTGCCCCAGAACTGTCTGACCCTTGGTACATGAATAGAAACAGACAGATAACATGCTAAAGAATGTTTCTCTCCTACGAACATGATATCCTTGCTGTACTAAGAGTTCTATGTTCTCAATAACAGAGAACTGTCTCTGCTACTATTGCTAGAATAAGTATATTTAGACTGAATAGGGACTTGTCATAACGTGTCATACTTGTCATAATTGTCAGTCATCCAACCATAGCCTAAAAGATACATTATGGGCAATTTGAATTGCCTTCTAAAGTTTTGTATAAATGTTGTTGCTTGAGCGTTGCTCGCTCTCTTGTGTCTCACGAGGTCTGGGTACACACGTTGCGAGACGTTAGACCACAGTCGGCCGACTGAGAATACTTTGAAATAAACCAGACTTGTTTGGAAAAGCAAACCTCGTGTCTGCCGTGTCACTAGCATATGGTGATTGTGCCTAAGTTTCCATGTGAGGGGTCTTTACGGCCTAGCAAATATGGCACCTGAATAGGGACCCTCCCCCTTTTACTCCATTTTATACGTTAAATTTGAAGAAGGCAAAAACGTGTCGAGGACGAAAGGTGTTCGGGGCACCCCTGTAGAAGTGATGAGAGACTCCTTTGCAGATCTGTACACAGCCGATCCTGATCGACGAGCAGTGCCCAGAGAGCATCGAGGCGAGGGTCCTGAAACGAGGCAGATTGAGCCACACACGCAGTCACAACAATTCTTGGTTGTGTCTGTATACGGACGAATTGCGTCCTGATTGAAGAATTGATTGATCAGGTGAGTCGTGCCCCGATTCTTAAAACGTCCTGATATTGATCTAGTGTTGCTCTTTCAAGATCAAACAACCAGGGTAAGAGAATGGTAAGGATTCATTATGCCTGGGATTGTCTTCCTGCCTAGTGGGATTTTTCCACTGTGGTGGACAATCTTTGGAAACTTGCCAGGTCGTGCCACCCGCAGGGTCGCTGGCATTTGAAATGTATGTGAAGTATGGTATAGTGCAATAATGTTTACTGCGATTTGGCATAGGCAAACCAGACATGTAGAAGACATACAGTGGCCTAATAATGGGAGTTTTGAATTAGAATGTATTTAACACCTAGAATCAGTATTGCTCTGTAAGAATGCCTGACCAGTGGTGTTTGACGTCATAAGAGACGGGAGGAAGGATGCTAATCTCTGTTTCAGAAGTAGAGAGAAACATGCGCACAGACATAAAATGAATGCAGAAAAAGCGTTAGAGCTTGATCAGCATCAACAGACAGAGGTCCTTAGGAGAATGAACAGGGTTTTCCAATTAGGTGTACATAAAATATATCCAAAACAAGATTTCCATGGATCCCTGCAATCAGATTTGCATACATCAGATGAGTTAATAAACAAAATCTTGAATGAGCGAAGAAATGAACCTTAAGTAGTACTGACCCAGTTGCACCTCCTCCATATTTACCTCCCATTCCCGTCATTCCATCTGCACCATCTCATCCCCCTGTACTTGTGACACCATTTCCTCCCCCACCTTCTGGGCATGAGTTAGCCGCTATTGCAGGCAGTTCTACAGAGCTGGGGCCTGCACAAGGAATCGGTGGAGTGACTCTTAGTACGGTTAGCAATTACAGGAAAGAGGAGCTGAGAAATTGGGCAGAAACGTATATTGAAGGTGGCGATGTAGCAGCTGTACAAAGTTCCATATATGATTATGGAGGCCTTGGTGAACAGCAGGTATTGTTGGATTGCATGGGGGATTATCTCATGAAAACATTGAGTGATTTAATAGACATATTGGCACCGCAGGGGTTGCGTGATTTGGTTGTTCTTTCTCGTTTGGGGGATAATGCGTCGTAAGTACGGGAACATGTAGGCTGAATGTATGAATTTAAGTACGAGCTTGATCAATTGTATAAAGAAATAAGGAAGAAAGATAAACCGCATATGTCATATGTCCAGCGATTTTTGCCGCCGTTGAAACCTGTTAGTGAAGAGATGAGGATTTGTACGCGAGATGCACTTAAATGGACTTCAGATGCTGCCATTTCCCCAATCGAGGTGCATGATACGTTTAGTCAGTATACACCAGAAATGCAGAGAAAGGTATTACAAGTGATGGTTGAGTATTTGCAAGATGAATGCATGAAGAAAATGACATGTTGTCCAACTGATTTTTCTCTTGATTTAGCTGTGTTGCTTAGTAAACAAGCAAATGTAGAAACACCTAGTTTGGAATTACTCATGAGGGATGTGCCTCCCACGCTCGTCCCGAAAGTAGAAGTCGCTGCAGCTGGAGCGATCGCAGCACACACGATAGAAGCACATTATACTGCACAGTTTGTCCATCTCCCTTTTTCTAGGCAAGAGGTAAATAATATCAGGCAGACGATTCCTGATAATAGGAAAAATCTGTCAGGATTCTATAAAGAAATTGAATCTGTTTTGAATTCATCCATTTTCACATTGAGTGACATTGATTTATTGTTCCCTGTGATTCTTCCTGTAGGCATATGGAAACAGGTTAGAAATATAAATGATGCAACGCTGTTAGGTGAAAAATGGGAGAATTTGACTAGAATTGATGGTGAGAGAAAGGCTGGAGAAAAACCGCCACAAGTCATGTTGGCTTTACCCGCACGAATAGTAGGAAAATTTAGAACTTTGGTACCCGAAAAGAGAATAGTTTGGGATAAATTGACTGCTTGTTTACAGGGCAAAGATGAAGGAGCAACTGATTATTTAATTGATTCGAAGAAGTATTTGCAGATTTTAGTGTTCAAGATTTGTGTACTGAACCCGGAAAAAGATTGTTTGTTGATAAGTTTGTGCAAGGGTTATTACCAAAAATTCAAAATTTAATAATGACATCTGAAAGTGCATGGTAAGCAAAAACACAAAGTGAAGTATTACACATGGCCCAATATTATGAGAACAGAGTAATGCAGAGAAGGACAAATAAATAAGGGAAAAAGGGAATTTGAAAACCAGAGTATTAATGCAGCAAGTAGCAAACAATAATAAAGGTGGCAGAAACGCACAATCCAGAGCCTAATGTTCCAATATGCAAGGAGGCACAATAGGAATTAATCAATGCGCCTATTGTATACAAGAAGGCCATTGGCGAGCACAATGCCTGCAGAACCAGAATCGGAATGGGCTTTCCCGAGAAGACAGAATAGAGTTCGCCCGGGAACACAAGGGCAGAATAGGAACCAAAGAGCACCCAATTTTAGAATAACCAGGGGAATCAGAATCAACATCAGGGAAACAGCACAAATGATGGCAATATTTTTGACAATCAGGCCAATGCATATTACACTGACGACTTTACATCTGACAATGTATTATTTTACTAGGACAGCCCAGGACAGGGGTTGGAACCAGTATCTATTCCCATAGACCAGAAAGGGCCCTAAGTAGAAATGAAGGTTGGAAATAGGGAACACATTTTTCTAGTGGGCACAGGTGCACAAAAATGTTCGATTGACCATCAGCAGTTTCCAGAAATACCACTGTCAGGGCATGACAATTTCTCACTAGGGTTCTCAGGTACACCACTAATTAGTCCAGTGTCACAATCAGTCCCTATAACACGAGGTCCATTTACTGAGTCTTGCCCATTTCATTTAACAAAAAATTGCGGGGAACATTTGTTGGTATTGAATATGCTGAAGAAATTGAATGCAGTTATTTATTATTCTCCCGATGGAGTGTATTTGACAATATCGCCACAAAAGATTCCTGTTTCACAATTTTTATCTAAACCATTGTCGACTGAATTGAGTAAAGTACCGGCTTGTATATGGGCGGTTAATTATAACGATGTTGGTTGTTTGAAAGTAGAACCAGTGAATATTGTTTTAAAAGAAGGAATTACGTTGCTGTGTATTCCACAATATAACATTTCAGCTGAAAGGGTGAAGGCATTGAAATGCATTGTGTCAGATTTGATTAAAAGAAGCGTGATTGAAGAATTTTCTGGTAGCACTTGCAATAGTCCGATTCTTCCAGTTTACAAGAAAGGAGGTAATGATACACTGTCAGGGTAATTCATAGAATTCAGAGCACAAGTGGCGCACGCGGCTGGGCACAGTGTGCGCGTGCGGTAGTCTGCGCGAGCGCGTGCGCCAAAATCCATTTCCGCGCACAGCATATTCATGGATTTTAACATCAAAAAACAGCCATGGTGCAGAGTGGCGCAGCGACACTGCAGCAGCGCCAGTTATGCCCCCAACCCCTCCCCAAGCGCCATGAACATCGCACAAATCCTGTACATGGCGCACAGGCCAGTGGACCAGCATACAGCCCCCCAACCACAAAAAAGTCCGTAAAAATCCCCACGCATCCCTCCAAATACACGTACCGCATGGGAAGTATAACACGTGATTGGCCCTGTGCGAGCGGGGTACGTGTATTTCTGGGGTGCGCAGGAAGTTTCACACGCGATTGGCCCTGTGCGAGCGGGGTATGTGTATTTCGGGGGTGTGCGGGAAGTTTCACACGCAATTTGCCCTGTGCGAGTGGGGTATGTGTATTTCTGGGGTGTGCGGGAAGTTTCACACGCGATTGGCACTGTGCGAGCTGGGTACGTGTATTTCGGGGGTGCGCGGGAAGTTTCACACGCGATTGGCCCTGTTGCGAGCGGGGTACGTGTATTTCGGGGGTGCGCGGGAAGTTTCGCACGCGATTGGCCCTGTGCAAGCGGGGTACGTGTATTTCGGGGGTGCGCAGGAAGTTTCACACGTGATTGGCCCTGTGCGAGCGGGGTACGTGTATTTCGGGGGTGCGTGGGAAGTTTCACACGTGATTGGCCCTGTGCGAGCGGGGTACGAGTATTTCGGGGGTGCGCGGGAAGTTTCACATGCGATTGGCCCTGTGCGAGGGGGGTATGTGTATTTCGGCGGTGCGTGGGAAGTTTCACACGCGATTGGCCCTGTGCGAGTGGGGTACGTGTATTTCTGGGGTGCCCGGGAAGTTTCACACGCGATTGGCCCTGTGCGAGCGGGGTACGTGTTTTTCGGGGGTGCGTGGGAAGTTTCACACGCGGTTCACCCTGTGCGAGGGGGGTACGTGTATTTCAGGGGTGGGCGGGAAGTTTCACATGCGATTGGCCCTGTGTGAGCGGGGTACGTGTATTTCAGGGGTGCGCGGGAAGTTTCACACGCGATTGGCCCTTTGCGAGCGGGGTATGTGTATTTCGGGGGTGCGTGGGAAGTTTCACACGCGATTGTCCCTGTGCGAGCGGGGTATGTGTATTTTGGGGGTGCGCGGGAAGTTTCACACGCGATTGGCTCTGTGCGAGCGGGGTACGTGTATTTCGGGGGTGCGCGGGAAGTTTTACACACAATTGGCCCTTTGCGAGCAGGGCATATGTATTTCTGGGGTGCGCGGAAGTTTCACACACGATTGGCCCTGTGTGAGCGGGGTACGTGTATTTCTGGGGTGCACGTGAAGTTTCAAACGCGATTGGCCCTGTGCGAGCGTGGTACATGTATTTCAGGGGTGCGTGGGAAGTTTCACACGCGATTGGCCCTCTGCGAGCGGGGTACATGTATTTCGGGGGTGCACGGGAAGTTTCACATGCGATTGGCCCTGTGCGAGTGGGGTACGTGTATTTCGGGGGTGCACGGGAAGTTTCATTCGCGATTGGCCCTGTGCAAGCGGGGTACGTGTATTTCACAGGTGCGCAGGAAGTTTCACACGTGATTGGCCCTGTGCGAGCGGGCTACATGTATTTCGGGGGTGCACGTGAAGTTTCACATGCGATTGGCACTGTCCGAGAGGGGTATGTGTATTTCGTGAGTGCGCAGGAAGTTTCACATGTGATTGGCCCTGTGCAAGTGGGGTACGTGCATTTCTCGGTTGCGCAGGAAGTTTCACACACGATTGGCTCTGTGCGAGCGGGGTACGTGTATTTCTGGGATGTGCGGGAAGTTTCACATGAGATTGGCCCTGTGCGAGTGGGATACGTGCATTTCTCGGTTGCGCATGAAGTTTCACACACGATTGGCTCTGTGCGAGCGGTGTACGTGTATTTCTGGGATGTGCGGGAAGTTTCACAGGTGATTGGCCCTGTGCGAGCGGGGTACGTGTATTTCGGGGTGTACAGGATTTTTCACATGCGATTGGCCCTGTGCGAGCGGGGTACATGTATTTCGGGGGTGCGCGGGAAATTTCACACGCGATTGGCCCTGTGCGAGCGGGGTACGTGTATTTCTGGGGTGCGCAGGAAGTTTCACACGCGATTGGCCCTGTGCGAGCGGGGTATGTGTATTTCGGGGGTGTGCGGGAAGTTTCACACGCAATTTGCCCTGTGCGAGTGGGGTATGTGTATTTCTGGGGTGTGCGGGAAGTTTCACACGCGATTGGCACTGTGCGAGCTGGGTACGTGTATTTCGGGGGTGCGCGGGAAGTTTCACACGTGATTGGCCCTGTTGCGAGTGGGGTACGTGTATTTCGGGGGTGCGCGGGAAGTTTCACACGCGATTGGCCCTGTGCAAGCGGGGTACGTGTATTTCGGGGGTGCGCAGGAAGTTTCACACGTGATTGGCCCTGTGCGAGCGGGGTACGTGTATTTCGGGGGTGCGTGGGAAGTTTCACACGTGATTGGCCCTGTGCGAGCGGGGTACGAGTATTTCGGGGGTGCGCGGGAAGTTTCACATGCGATTGGCCCTGTGCGAGGGGGGTATGTGTATTTCGGGGGTGCGTGGGAAGTTTCACACGCGATTGGCCCTGTGCGAGTGGGGTACGTGTATTTCTGGGGTGCGTGGGAAGTTTCACACGCGGTTCACCCTGTGCGAGGGGGGTACGTGTATTTCAGGGGTGGGCGGGAAGTTTCACATGCGATTGGCCCTGTGTGAGCGGGGTATGTGTATTTCAGGGGTGCGCGGGAAGTTTCACACGCGATTGGCCCTTTGCGAGTTGGGTATGTGTATTTCGGGGGTGCGTGGGAAGTTTCACACGCGATTGTCCCTGTGCGAGCGGGGTATGTGTATTTTGGGGGTGCGCGGGAAGTTTCACACGCGATTGGCTCTGTGCGAGCGGGGTACGTGTATTTCGGGGGTGCGCGGGAAGTTTTACACACAATTGGCCCTTTGCGAGCAGGGCACATGTATTTCTGGGGTGCGCGGAAGTTTCACACACGATTGGCCCTGTGTGAGCGGGGTACGTGTATTTCTGGGGTGCACGTGAAGTTTCAAACGCGATTGGCCCTGTGCGAGCGTGGTACATGTATTTCAGGGGTGCGTGGGAAGTTTCACACGCGATTGGCCCTGTGCGAGCGGGGTACGTGTATTTCGGGGGTGCACGGGAAGTTTCATTCGCGATTGGCCCTGTGCAAGCGGGGTACGTGTATTTCACAGGTGCGCAGGAAGTTTCACACGTGATTGGCCCTGTGCGAGCGGGCTACATGTATTTCAGGGGTGCACGTGAAGTTTCACATGCGATTGGCACTGTCCGAGAGGGGTATGTGTATTTCGTGAGTGCGCAGGAAGTTTCACATGTGATTGGCCCTGTGCAAGTGGGGTACGTGCATTTCTCGGTTGCGCAGGAAGTTTCACACACGATTGGCTCTGTGCGAGCGGGGTACGTGTATTTCTGGGATGTGCGGGAAGTTTCACATGAGATTGGCCCTGTGCGAGTGGGATACGTGCATTTCTCGGTTGCGCATGAAGTTTCACACACGATTGGCTCTGTGCGAGCAGTGTACGTGTATTTCTGGGATGTGCGGGAAGTTTCACAGGTGATTGGCCCTGTGCGAGCGGGGTATGTGTATTTCGGGGTGTACAGGATTTTTCACATGCGATTGGCCCTGTGCGAGCGGGGTACATGTATTTCGGGGGTACGCGGGAAATTTCACACGCGATTGGCCCTGTGCGAGCGGGGTATGTGTATTTCGGGGGTGCGCGGGAAGTTTCACACGCGATTGGCCCTGTGCGAGCGGGGTACGTGTATTTCGGGGGTGCGCGGGAAGTTTTACACACAATTGGCCCTGTGCGAGTGGGGCACATGTATTTCTGGGGTGCGCGGAAGTTTCACACACGATTGGCCCTGTGTGAGCGGGGTACGTGTATTTCTGAGGTGCACGTGAAGTTTCAAACGCGATTGGCCATGTGCGAGCGTGGTACATGTATTTCAGGGGTGCGTGGGAAGTTTCACACGCGATTGGCCCTGTGCGAGCGGGTTACATGTATTTCAGGGGTGCACGGGAAGTTACACATGCGATTGGCCCTGTGCGAGTGGGGTACGTGTATTTCGGGGGTGCGTGGGAAGTTTCATTCGCGATTGGCCCTGTGCAAGCGGGGTACGTGTATTTCACAGGTGCGCAGGAAGTTTCACACGTGATTGGCCCTGTGCGAGCGGTCTACATGTATTTCGGTGGTGCGCGTGAAGTTTCACATGCGATTGGCACTGTGCGAGAGGGGTACGTGTATTTCGGGGGTGCGCAGGAAGTTTCACATGTGATTGGCCCTGTGCAAGCGGGGTACGTGTATTTCTGGGGTGCGAGGGAAGTTTAACACGCGATTGGCCCTGTGCAAGCGGGGTACGGGTATTTCGGGGGTGCGCGGGACGTTTCACATGTGATTGGCCCTGTGCGAGTGGGGTATGTGCATTTCTCGGTTGCGCAGGAAGTTTCACACACGATTGGCTCTGTGCGAGCGGGGTACATGTATTTCTGGGGTGTGCGGGAAGTTTCACAGGTGATTGGCCCTGTGCGAGCGGGGTACGTGTATTTCGGGGTGTACAGGATTTTTCACATGCGATTGGCCCTGTGCGAGCGGGGTACATGTACTTCGGGGATGCGCGGGACGTTTCACACGCGATTGACCCTGTGCGAGCGGGGTACGTGTACTTCTGGGGTGCGCGGGAAGTTTCACATGGGATTGGCCCTCTGCGAGCAGGGTACGTGTATTTCTGGGGTGCGTGGGAAGTTTCACACGCGATTGTCCCTGTGATAGTGGGTACGTGTATTTCAGGGGTGCGCAGGATATTTCACATGGGATTGGCCCTGTGCAAGCGGGGTACGTGTATTTCTGGGGTGCGAGGGAAGTTTAACACGCGATTGGCCCAGTGCGAGCGAGGTACGTGTATTTCTGGGGTGCGCGGGAAGTTTCACACGTGAGTGGCCTTGTACGAGCGGGGTACGTGTATTTCTGGGGTGCGCTGGAAGTTTCACACTCGATTGGTCCTGTGCGAATGGGGTATGGGTATTTCGGGGGTGCGCGGGACGTTTCACATGAGATTGGCCCTGTGCGAGTGGGGTATGTGCATTTCTCGGTTGCGCAGGAAGTTTCACACACGATTGGCTCTGTACGAGCGGGGTACGTGTATTTCTGGGATGTGCGGGAAGTTTCACATGAGATTGGCCCTGTGCGAGTGGGATACGTGCATTTCTCGGTTGCGCATGAAGTTTCACACACGATTGGCTCTGTGCGAGCGGTGTACGTGTATTTCTGGGATGTGCGGGAAGTTTCACAGGTGATTGGCCCTGTGCGAGCGGGGTACGTGTATTTCGGGGTGTACAGGATTTTTCACATGCGATTGGCCCTGTGCGAGCGGGGTACATGTATTTCGGGGGTGCGTGGGAAATTTCACACGCGATTGGCCCTGTGCGAGCGGGGTATGTGTATTTCGGGGGTGCGCGGGAAGTTTCACACGCGATTGGCCCTGTGCGAGCGGGGTACGTGTATTTCGGGGGTGCGCGGGAAGTTTTACACACAATTGGCCCTGTGCGAGTGGGGCACATGTATTTCTGGGGTGCGCGGAAGTTTCACACACGATTGGCCCTGTGTGAGCGGGGTACGTGTATTTCTGAGGTGCACGTGAAGTTTCAAACGCGATTGGCCATGTGCGAGCGTGGTACATGTATTTCAGGGGTGCGTGGGAAGTTTCACACGCGATTGGCCCTGTGCGAGCGGGTTACATGTATTTCAGGGGTGCACGGGAAGTTACACATGCGATTGGCCCTGTGCGAGTGGGGTACGTGTATTTCGGGGGTGCGCGGGAAGTTTCATTCGCGATTGGCCCTGTGCAAGCGGGGTACGTGTATTTCACAGGTGCGCAGGAAGTTTCACACGTGATTGGCCCTGTGCGAGCGGTCTACATGTATTTCGGGGGTGCGCGTGAAGTTTCACATGCGATTGGCACTGTGCGAGAGGGGTACGTGTATTTCGGGGGTGCGCAGGAAGTTTCACATGTGATTGGCCCTGTGCAAGCGGGGTACGTGTATTTCTGGGGTGCGAGGGAAGTTTAACACGCGATTGGCCCTGTGCAAGTGGGGTACGGGTATTTCGGGGGTGCGCGGGACGTTTCACATGTGATTGGCCCTGTGCGAGTGGGGTATGTGCATTTCTCGGTTGCGCAGGAAGTTTCACACACGATTGGCTCTGTGCGAGCGGGGTACATGTATTTCTGGGGTGTGCGGGAAGTTTCACAGGTGATTGGCCCTGTGCGAGCGGGGTACGTGTATTTTGGGGTGTACAGGATTTTTCACATGCGATTGGCCCTGTGCGAGCGGGGTACATGTACTTCGGGGATGCGCGGGACGTTTCACACGCGATTGACCCTGTGCGAGCGGGGTACGTGTACTTCTGGGGTGCGCGGGAAGTTTCACATGGGATTGGCCCTGTGCGAGCAGGGTACGTGTATTTCTGGGGTGCGTGGGAAGTTTCACACGCGATTGTCCCTGTGATAGTGGGTACGTGTATTTCAGGGGTGCGCAGGATATTTCACATGGGATTGGCCCTGTGCAAGCGGGGTACGTGTATTTCAGGGGGTGCACGGGAAGTTTCACACTCGATTGGCCCTGTGCGAGTGGGGTACGTGTATTACGGGGGTGCCCCAACGAATTGGCAGCGTGTTTCCTCCCAGGTGTGCCCTCTCCCGCCTCCCCACGGCCTGCAGTCAGACCCCAACACACAGGGTCACACTGCACCCCTGGCCATGCCCCCAGGCAGCCCATCCACCCTGCTGAAGCCTCCCAACCAGCCCACATGTCACCATGCACAAGTGAGCACTGACTTATGTCCCCCAGCAGCCCCATCCACCCAGCATTGAGGGGCACCTGCCAGCAGGCCCCGACGCATGTCCCCCAGCACCTCATCCACCCAGCATTGAGGGGCCCCTGCCAGCAGGCCCCGACTCATGTCCCCTAGCACCCCTATCCACCCAGCATTGAGGGGCACCTGCCAGCAGGCCCCGACTCATGTCCCCCAGCACCCCACCCACCCAGCATTGAGGGGCACCTGCCAGCAGGCCCCGACTCCAGCACCCCATCCACCCAGCATTGAGGGGCACCTGCCAGCAGGCCCCGACTCATGTCCCCCTGCAACACGAAAGGAAGCTGCACAATCATGGCCCTCATGTGCACCACAATTCCACAGCATGCCGCCCCAGTCTTGACATGCAATGATTTCACCAATCCACCACACACCGACATGCCTATGTCACGACACAAATCAAAAGTCAGCCATGTACATCAACACATGTCACACACACACACTGTTTGCCATAGATTGTGCAAAACCACAATTTGACATGCATGAACCCAAAGGGCGAATCCCACACATGGAATTAAAATATCAAAATGTATTATTAACAAAATCAATGTAATGAAATGAAGGTCAAAAAAATAATACAAAAATTAAATGAAATGCATGTCCAAAAATATGAAAAGTGAAATGTAGATGCGATCCAAATAAATCCAGAAGAAAAATGGTCCAAAATCATTGTCCACCAAAACAAATCCAAAGGAAACGTAAAAAAGAAAATGCCACATGGTGAAATTCAAAGAAAATGCACATATAAATCCAAAGTCCAACTATGCACAATCAATTTTGAAAGGGTCCATGAGCCCAACGGAATAAATTAAACCTATCTGAAAAACTACCTAAGAAAAGAACTATATAAAAAAGTGTGGGGCATAGTCCAATCACCCCAAAAGAAATGAAAACTAAAAGGAAAGCTAACACTAAAAACTATTTACAATGGCGGCAGGCTAGTCCGACGGCTCACTTTCCGATGTCCCGGGCCAGGGCATCATCGAACTCCTGGTCAATGTCCTGGAGGCCGTCCTCTTCCATGACCCTGAGGGTTCGCAGGGACGATGCCATGTTGTACTCCAACTCCCTGCGAATAGCCTCAAGGCACTCGGCCCGTCTGCATGGAGTTCTCTGCCCTGACCATTGTGAGCCGTGCCTCTTCTGCCCGCCGCCACTCCGCATTTATATGCCGGCCCAACCGCAGCCACACGGAAGACACACCCATTCCAGGGTCCTCCTGCTCTGTGGCCAATGTCTGCCCCTCTGATGTCGATGGCCCCGAGCCATCATTGCTCCCACCTAGAGCCTGCTGCTGCTGTCCATGTGCCCTGTCTGATGATGCCTGCACATCCTCCATCTGCTGGTCTCCAGTTGTTGTGGTGTCCACCCCTGCTGGACCTCCAACTCCCGACTGTGGCAGGGATGGGATCTCCACCAAGCTGGCTGTGTTGATCAGGCCAGGTCTACAAGGGGCCCTGGTGGAATCTAGGCCGGAAGACGGCAGGGAGAACGACTGGCGCATAGTCTCCACAGAGGAGGAGAGGTCCGCCAGAGTGTGCGACACATGTGGGAACCCACCAACCAGGGCCCCTCCCAACAGTGCCACGTCACGACGCTGCTCTTCGTGATGGCGTGCATGCTCCCCCCAGGAAGCACGCACATCATCACGAATGTCACGCGTGCGCAACGCGACACCAATCAGGACGGAGCCCATACGGTCATGGGACCCCTTGTCCGCAGGTAGTGGAGAGGCAGATGACGTGTGCCTCCCCCCTACCTGCGGACGGGCCTGGGACGGGGCATCCCTGCTGGTGATTGGTGGTGCAGTCACAGGGTCAAGGACAGTGACATGCACAGGCCCCTCCGCTGTGACCTGTGCTGCCTCCTGACCCTGGCCCTGGACTGCACCACTTGCAGCAGTGGTACTACCCCACCAGGCCCCATGTGCATCTCAGTAGTGGGCTCCTCCTCTTCTGTGGAGACCACCAACCTGGATGTCTCCGCATTGTCTTCCGCCATTGCAAGCCCCTGTGGGGGCTCACCCGGCCCTTCCACTACAGCCGTAGTGGCAGACGCGGCACCAGTCCCCTCGCTCCCGGATGATGGCCATTCCTGTGAGGGTGGCTGGGCCTTGCGTCGCTGCCCGGTGGAGGCATCCCCGCCGCTTGGCTCCACAGAGCCGTCTCTGCCCTCTTCTTCACTTGACGCTGCGTAGAGGGAGACATAGAACACAAGCATAAGGGTCCAGTACAATATTCCCTAGACAGGAAGCAATAACACATGTGTGGCACTGTCAAATGCCACTTCCATCATGTCCCTCCACAACACATGGGTGAATGCACGCAACGCACATGCAGAAACAGGCACGGCGCCTGCAATCATCATCAGCATCCATGTACAAGGGCCTCTTTTAACCAAAATGTTGCCTTAAAACTCACATGCATCATGGCTCATACTGATCCCATGCACACACATCACCGGAGGGTCATGCATCACGGTTTGTACATCACAGACACAGTGGATACAACGGTGACCGCACTGCATGAGAAAATCTACACATCATCACGGACATGTGTCATGCATCCATGGCGTTTCAAAGTCACACACACACTTCTCAGACACACACACACATGTGCACCATACATCTACATGAGAGCAGCACCCATCCCTCACCCCCCCTCCATGTCCAAGAACAGAGACTGGCATGCATTCATGTATGCATTCCGCATACAGCTCCCCATGTTGCATTGGAACACATGCACCATCCATGTGGTTCACACATTACTGGTCTCACATGCATGACCATGATGTCCCTGCACACACACATCCATACATGGACTATGTTACACATACAGGCAGGTATCAGACTACCAGCACACTACAACATGCCCTGTCTCACACAGCAATGCTTGCCACTTACCGCTCAACTCCAGACGGGTCTGCCTCCGAAAGATCTGGCCGTGGAGCCTACACCTTCCAGGTCCCTCATCTGGATGTTGCTCATGCTGACCCGGCACCCCTTTGCATCCTCTGCCTTCACGAGGTGCCGGGCCTTTTAGAGCGTCCTGGACCTGAAGTCCTCCCAGCGCTTCCGGATGTGCTTGATGGCGCGTGTTGCCACCCCCTCCGCGTTGATGGCAACCACTACGCCCTCCCAGATCCTCTCCCGTTCTTCCTTGTTGGCGCGTGATGTTCCGAAGAGGGCATCATAATGCCCTAGGATATGCTTCACCAGGACACCAACTTCCTTCTCACTGAAGCTGGTGGCCCTCTGCCTCTCTGGCTGGGGGTCGCCAGTGGTCTCAGATGGTGTTTGCCCCGACATGGCGACCCCCAAGGCAGGCGTGGGTGGGCAACTGAGTCCTGGGGCTGTGCTGTGGAGCAATGGTATCCCAGTCAGTTGTTCCAGCAGGGGTGGACACAGCAACTGGATCCCTGATGGCTGACGTGCAGGCACCAAATAGCAGGGCATGTGGGCAGCAGGCAGGCAGCAGCAGATGGCTGGTGGGAGCGTGCTCGGGGCTCTTGGGGGCAGGAAAATGGCCTTTTGGGCAGGAGCGTGGTCGTCTGTGTTTTTTCGCGTGGCCAGCTTGATACAGAGTGATTTGGCATGTGAAAAAATTGCACGTCAGCGTGAAATCTGAGGAAAGGCCCTTAGCGCATAAGCGCGTAATGACGTTATGTGAGTGGGCGTTCCCCACAACACGGGTGCATAGTGAATCAGCACGTGAGAAAACTGCACGTCACTGTGCTATTGGAAGAAATGGCCTTAGCGCGTAAGCGCGTAAGTGTGTGGGTTGGCTTAAAAGGTACTATTATCACGCTATTTTCTTGTACGTGCTTTTTGTGGAGAGCGAGCGGGTGATTCTTGTACTTCTTGTTGGTTCACACGCGATTACTTCACAACGTTTCCAGTTTGTACTCCCTGTTTCCTCAGACTGCATTCTTTTCTTCTTTTTGTGGGGGTGTTGCCAACGCACACACGTGTGTCTTTTTCACATTTTTTCAAGGCAGACGGTGAGTTGCGCACGTATTTTCCAACTGTGGTTGCCCCCATCTGTCGCGTACCCCTTCAGAGGTCATTGTAGGCTGCGTGTAACACGTGTACGCTTATTTTTGTATTTCTGGGTGCCACAGCGTAATGCGGGTTCATTTTTCAACGCACGTGGTCTACCAGGGGAAGCGTGCATGTGTGCTTTTGTTTTTGGAGTGTCTGTGCATTGCGTGACCCATCATATTCCCCCAGGGGTCACAGACAGCCTTGCTAGAGCACTAGGCTACGAATTCCATCTAGCACCCTACCCCTTTCACCCCAATTGCCCAGGACAATTGTTTACTGCAACTCCCATACGCACAACAACATCAGTGCCATGGTTGGGAGGCAACCAAGCAGTAAGGGAGGCAAAGGTGGCCGATCTCAAAGAGGTGGGTGTGGTGGGCTCGGTAGGGGATGAGGCCAGGATTTGCAGGGTGCCCCTAGAGCCCCGTGTGTGGAGGACCAATCGGGGCCACCTACGCCCCCCCCAAAGGTTGTGGGAAACATAGCTGACACCATCCCAGCTCATCCCTTGTTGGACCGGCCCATATTGTCAACTGAACCGGCACAGGATGACTCCCAGGATGACTTCCAGGTCACCAAATCTAAGCCACGTGTGCCGGTGAAAGTTGCTGTCACCAGGCCATGTGGATCTGGGGCAGCAATGTCATCTGCTGCCCCAAGTAGCCTAGGTGGGGAGGCTGCAGGGGCAGCTGCAGCTCAATCCACCCCAGCTCTGAGTCTCCCAGATGGGACAGTGTTGGTCCAGGTCCATCACACCAATGTTGGCCCTGCCAACATCACCCTGCAGCCAATGCCTGCACCAAGACCTATGGTCATTGTGCCTTTATAGGCTTTAAATACCCAGTCCACCGCATTCTTCTGCCCCTACTGTCCAGAGAGGCGTAAGCCACTCATGATCGGCACCACCTTACAGGAAGAAGAAGAAGGGTGCTCTAACACTACAGGCTGAGACCCCAGACACAGCTACACACTCCGGCACGTTAAGGAAGCCTAGCTTTAATGACACCGAACTTGATGCACTTGTGGCCTATGTGTTGGCACATAGCCGTGAAATGGTGGTGACTACAGGGTGCAAGACTACGCCTGGTCAACGTAGGGCCCACTGGCACACCATCGCGGACCACATTAGTGCCCTTGGATTTGTGAGGCGCACAGCTGATGATTGCTACAAGCGGTGGAATGACCTGAAACGCAGAGCAAAGAACAAGCTGGCTTCAAATCATGCCTCTACTCTGGTGACTGGCGGTGGGTCTCCACCAGAGGACAACCAACTCACTGAACATGAGTCTGTTGCTGGAACCTTCATCACAGAGGAACAGATCCAAGGCGTGGGAGACCTACCAGATTACAAAGCATTGTCCGGTGAGTGCCCATGCATGTGTGTGTAATCCATGTGTATGTTGCTTGGGTGACGTGTTCTGATTGAGTGCCAGGTGAGGGTGTGTAGTCCTGAGTGGTATGGGTCACCCATGTGCTTCCTCCAAACCATTCACCGCCCTTGGATTTGGGTATGACAGTATCCCTTCTGACCACAGTAGCCAATTAGCACCACATTACTGCAGTTGCCCTAGAACTGTCATCTTGCAACAACATTGTTCAGAATTTTCAGTGTTCATTCAGCCTGATTGTTTCAATCCTCCCATTTTTGCAACACATTTTTCAGCCCTAATGCCGCATATGTGACATGCTTCTGTCATATATTACACCCCACAATGGCCTACATTTATTACCTTGTTATGGGAATGATTTGACCATTCAGGCTGATTGAGTAAGGGCCTACTCACATTAATTTTTGGGGCCTGTTTGAATGTGTAACATGATTGTCGTTTCCTGTCATGTTGAAGTGACCAACCATTGATGTATCCATCTGCCTGCCATCACTGTATAATTGTACACTTGATGTGTTGCACATGCATATTTTGTCACACTATTTGGAATTTTTCATCTCATGATGTCCATCTCACATGGATGGGTGACAGTACTCATTCACTAACATATGGCTGTACTTGTCAAATGTACCATGGCTATGCTACGTGCCATCTGTGTGCTGGCATATGTCATGTATGTGGATTGCCCTTGCCACTCACAGGCTAATGTGTGATGCCAGTGTTATCCAGCATGCAGCACATGTGTTGCTTTTCCATCTTGGAGTCCTCAGTGTCTGCTTTTTGCCTCCCCTTCCAACTCATTGACAGTGCATGCATGCCAGGATTATAGTCATGTGGGACATGTGTAATTCATGTACTGGATCTCTGGCTTGTCAGGCCTATGTGTGTGCTATGGTGCTCATGCCTGTTTCCATTTGTTGTCCTTCATGTTTTTCCAGGTGATGACGCACTTGATGCGGTTGAGGTGGAGGAGATGGGGCAGACCCAGGAGGAATCTCAGCCACGACCAGGCACCAGTGGAGGACGTGGGGTGGTGATGGGTGAAAACCCAATCCTCCTGCAGACCATACTGTCCACGGGTGTCTCTGGGTGCACCTCCCCAGACCTCTATGATTCAGGTGCTGAATCGGATAGTGAGACATTGTGCCGTCGCAGGTGAGTGTTTCTGGCAGGGATGCTGTTCTGTCCAACCCACCTGCACAGGGGGTAGACCCCTCTATGGGGATGTCAGTTTTGATAACTCCGCCTTTGGCGGTTACGGATGCAGGGTCACACTCCACAACATCTGATCCTGTTCCTGGGCCAGCAGATCAGAGGGGGGATGCATTCCTGCAGCCGCAGGCAGTGCCAGCACAGCAAGGTGCACATCGCCTTGCCCCAAACAGGTGTGGTGCCCGGCGACACGGTGGACATACGCCACCAGGCAATACTGTATGGGAAAACTCCATGTACGGTATAGCAGCACAACAGGGAGCATCGGTTCAAATGATGGCTCAGGCAATGGAGATTGTGGTCACTTCCATTCTGCCCCCTGAAAGGACGATGGAGCTCCAACAGCAGGCAACAGACTCCATTTGCCAATCACACAGGGAGGACATGTTGGCGTCCAACAAGGACCGACGGGTGGCACTGGAGACTCTGCGCGAAGCCATATCTGTAGAATCCCAGGGCCACAGGGAAGCCCTGAGGTTAGAACTCCATTTCCTCAGGGAGACTCTGGGTGAACTTGAGGCTTCCCGAAATTTTAGGTCAGAACAGCAGCTGGAGCAGCTCACACGTTTGCTCTCAGCTGAGCTCCAGGCAACCCGTGAGGAGATCTGGGCATCACGCGAGGCCATGCATGAAGAAATGCAGGCAACCCGTGAGGTGCTGCATGGAGATCTCCGTACTATCATCCTCCAGAACTAGACCTTCCAGACCTGCAAGCTTGCTGCCATGGAGGACCATACCAGGGCTTTGTGTGGGCTGCCACCCATAGCACTGCCACCTCCTGATGTAGCAGCAGAGGGTGAAGACAGCAACAGCAGTTCTCCCACATTAGCGTAGCCGTGCAGGCCATGAGCCCATGGAGGTATTTTTTTTTCCGCAACATCCACGCAGGTGGGTTTTGGGGTGCACCCTGTCCTCGAACCTCATGGGTGGCCTTCCCCCACCCCCTGGTCCACACATGGCCATTTTTGATTTTTGTTTTTATTTTATTTTTTTACAGTATGTTGCCTTGTGTGGCTCCCGTGGGCATCCACTGTGTATTACAGCTGGGCACATGCAGGCTAGTCCTGTCTTTGGGTTAGATGCTTGGGTTCCTAACACACACACACCGCTCCTGCTTCCCCTTTCCATGGGCTTGCAAAGGGTGTGACCAAGAGACAGTGACTTACACAGTGACATTGGTCTCCCATAAGCTGTGTGGGCAGTCTGTAGTCAAAACTGTTTGGACATCCCTAGTGGGGATTGTTGTTGGATTGAACACTGCATGGTATATTGATATGTGCTTGTGCATCCATGTCTTTCTCCTTATTCACATGTACCTTCTTCATGTCTTCACAAGGCTGTCTCCTTTGCAGATGCAGTTCATGTTGTATGCAGTACACTGACAAATTTGCCTGACCGCAACACTCTGGAGTTGGAAGGGGTCGATGTGCTGGCTTATTCAGGTTGTGAAGCTTGCACTACTTTGATTTTGTACTGTGATATTTTGCCACTGTTTCATCCTGTGTTGCTGTATTGTGTTGCTGGTAAGTATTTGTTCATGTGTGCTGTTTCTTATTGATTACTGGGAGCATATTGTCTGTGGCCTGTTTACATTTGGGACAGTGCACCTTGTGACACTTGTGTCATGTGTTGTGCATTCATTTGGTTGCTTTCACATTGCATGACATGCCATGGTGTGTTGGGTAGCTGAGATGGAGAGGGGTTGGGTGACATGGCACTATTTTCATGTTGTATTTTGCAAGGGGCTAGTTATTCATGCAGCATGAATGTGTGTCTTTTTGTCACACATCATTGGTTGTCTTTACGTAGGTAGGGATGCACACAATGTAACACTTCCAGGTGACCAATCTCAGTCTGGTATGGTTGTGACAGTTGACTGTCCCTTATGTCATCATCATTGATAGTCAGCTGGTATGTGCTAGGTCTATGTGCACTCCACAGGGGTGTGATTTTAGGTGAAGTAATTAGCCACCAGCTGGGTATGGGCTGCCTTACCACGTGCTCTTCCCCTCCCATGCGCAGCGGCCGTGCATGTGGTTGGGGATGTGGGGTCACCACCATGTCCACTGGCAGGCCCCGGCGGGTTGCAACTTTGTGCAGGACACATGCTGCCACTATGATCCTGCACACTACTGGGGGCGCGTATAGCAGCTGCCCACCAGAGTGGTCAAGGGAGCGAAAGCGTGACTTGAGCACTCCGAATGTGCGCTCCACTATGCCCCGGGTTGCAATATGGGCTGTGTTGTATCTTACCTCAGGTGGTGTGGTGGGGTTCCGAGTTGGCGTCATCATGTGGGTGCTCAGAGGGTAGGCACTGTCCCTGGGGAGGTGATGATGGGTATCATTAGTGGGGTTGTGACATTACTCAGTATCTGACATGCATGCATGTGAAGAGGCATTTATACTCACCAAGCAGCCATGTATTGCCATGCCGCCAAGCTTCTAGGTCCCGGTTTAGGGGTGACATTCTGAAAATGAAACTGTCATGGGTGGACCCTGGATAGTTGGCTTATACTGAGGTGATGATTCCCTTGGCATCACATACTACCTGGACATTGATGGAATTCCAGTGCTTGCGGTTTCTCTAGATGTGCTCAGTTGCCCTGGGAGGACATAGAGCCACATGGGTGCAATCAATGGCACTTAGCATTTTGGGGAAGTGTGCCACCCCATAAAAGTCCTGGACGGCAGCCTGCCTTTCTGCAGGTGTTCTGGGCATGTATATGTGCCTGCAGACTGAGGAGCGTGCAGTCATGATGGGCAACACCTGGTGTAGGCAGCGTGACTGCATAGCCTGTGACACCCCCCCACTATGGCACTTGTCCGCTGAAATGAACCAGTGGCCAAGAAGTGCAGTACATTGAGCACCTTTTCCAAGGGGCTCAGTGCTTGGGAGCACAGGGTGGGTGATGTGAGGTCATCCTCCCACTCACTCCCCAGGTTGAGTATTATGTGTGGTGGAAACCTGTACCTCCCATACACCTGGTCATCAGGCATCCCAAAACGGCTGGTCCAGGGTGTAAAAATTCTGGCCCTGACTATCCTCCTCCTCCTGCGGTGTCCCACGACCACTGCTGCAAGGAACGGTATATTCATCGTAGCGTCTGAGCTTGTTTGTTGTTTGCGTGCACTTTAATGCTGCGCGGGGCCGCGTACGCCTGCTTCCTGCTGGCATACGTGTTTCCGGATTAGCGCGTCTTTTTTGGCGCACGCGTTTCCCCTGTTCGATTCCATAAATATGTGTTGTAGGCATGCGTGTGGGCGCTCTGTGCATTTACCTCCTGTACTTCCCCCGTAACGCCCACATTTTCATGCGTTGTTCCCATTCCGCGTGTTACGCCCCGTATTCCGCCCACTTTCGTTGTGTGCGCCGCGCTACGTGAGCTTTCGCTCTGCATGTAGCGCATGCCATTTGATGACGTGTGCGCCGGCGTGCACCACCCACGATTTTAGCGCACATCCCAGGATTTACACGCGCACGGACTTACATGAATCGATGTGCGCGGCTTTGGCACCCTTGCGCTGCGATTTGCAGCGCACATTAATTCCATGAATCAGCCTGTGTATTGTTTCATAATTGATTTGCGCAGAGTGAATAAAGTTGTTAATCCGCAATTCCCATTAGTGCCGGACATGAATACAATTTTGACTATGATGCCAGCATCTGCTTCATATTTTAGCATTGTATATTTGAAGAATGCGTTTTTCAGCATTCCAGTACATCCAGATAGCAGATATTTATTTGCTTTTACTCTAAGGAGACGTTCATTTACATTCACACGTATTCCGCAGGGTAATACGGAGAGCCCGAGTATTTACAGTAGAGCCTTAAAGGAACAACTAGATATGCTAGAACTACCAGCAGGTTGTGTTTTGCTACAATACATAGACGATTTGTTAATAGCAGCAGACACTGAAGAAATTTGTAAAGAAAGTACAGTTGCACTATTGACACATTTGGAGATGCATGGACACAAAGCTTCACTAAAGAAATTCCAATATTGTCGAAAGGAAGTATCCTATTTAGGCTACCTGCTTTCGAAGGAGGGAAGAAGATTGACACCAGAAAAAATAGAAAGCATCTCTGATATGCCTATTCCAAACACGCAGAATGAAGTCAGGGCTTTAATTGCAATGGCTTCATATTGTAGGCAGTGGATCGTGAACTTTTCGATGATCGTGAAACCAATAGTGGCATTGACAAGGTAAGATGTTACCTTACCTTTGCCATGGAACATGGAATGTCGAGAAGCATTTGACCTGCTCAAAGCTGCATTATGTTCAGTTCCAGTTTTGGGCACACCAAATTATGACAAGAGTTTTAAGCTATTTGTGCATGAGAATGATGGATGTGCTGCGGCTGTTTTGACTCAGGAACAAGGAGGGAGAAATAGACTGTGCGGCTACTTGTCTTCCACTTTGGATCCTGTTGCATGTGCTTTGCCGCGCTGCTTGTGAGTTGTTGCTGCAGCTGCCGTGTCGGTAAAACAAACTAAGGGTATGATTTTAGGTCACGCTTTAACGTTCAGGGTGCCCCATGCATTGAATGTTCTTTTAAATAGAATGAAGACGCAAAACCTTACATCAGCCAGACTAACGAGGTATGAAATTGTCCTTTTTGCACTGCATATTCAAATTTTGAGGTGTTGCGCTTTCAATCCAGCCGAGTTAATGCCCTCTCCCAATGAGAAAGGGGGTGAGAAAGAATGCCCCCATGATTGTATAATGGTTATTGAGAAAGAGACAAAAGGAAGAGCTGATTTAACTGATACCCCACAGAAAGAGCCAAATAGAGAACTGTTCTGTGACGGTTCTTGTTTTAAATTGCCTGATGGTACATCAACTGCTGCATATGCCATCACTACACTTAAAAGCATTGTAGAAAGAAAAAGAATACCATCCAACTCAGCACAAGCCGCACAGATAATAGCGTTAACTAGAGCATGTGACATTTCTGCAAACCTGAATGTAAACATATATACTGACAGCCAGTATGCATTTGGGGTGGTACACCATTTTGGTTGATTATGGGATGAAAGGGGTTTCCTGACATCACACAGAACTAAAATCCAACACGGCACTTTGAAAGTGAGACTGCTGTTTTTGCACTTCCCAAATGATTAGCAATAATGAAATACGAAGCACATAAAAAGTAACATGTAAAGTTGGAACGGGAAACACATTTGCAGACAAAACTGCGAAGCAAACTGCCACTGATTTACACACAAATATGTTAATTGAAACAATGAAAGAGGTACCCTGCATGATAGAAAATGGGATTGCCACAGTTAAGGAAATGCAAGCAGAAGCTACTGCAGATAAAATAAAAGCATGGTCTGAGGGTCCATCAGAATTAGACTTAGAACAAAAGATGGATGTTGCCAAATGTCTGTGTAATGGGATTGGTCACTATGGGCCACAGTACTACACACATATGCGCTAGAAAAATGATTCAGCATCTAGATACGGTATGGCATAATCCAAATATCAGAACAAATGCTGACAGATTGGTCCAAAACTGCATGACTTGTTTACAACATAACATTGGGTAAAACCGCAAGGCTGCCGCCAAACTTGCGCTTTTTACCAGCATCCGCGAATGGGCAATTACCGGGTTATTACAGCCACGCCGAACCTGGTAATTGCCCATTTGCGGGCGGCGGAAAAAAATGCTCCCCATTCCCATTTGATCCCCATAGGGTTGAATGGGAATGACAAGATCGCATTCATAATTGTGCCGGTGCGCCCGACATGCTCTGCTCGCGCGTGCGGTACGTCCGCCAGGTCAGACCTGGCGGGCGGGAAGGCACCCTCGAGCAGAACTCATAGTTTGCCGGTCTGGTAACAACAGTACCGGCAAGTTTACCAGTACCGTTGTTACCGGACCGGCAAACTTATACTGAGGCCCAATTTCTTTTTGAAGTAATAGGGCTCCCCTCAACCCCATGACATGTGTCTGTGAGTGTATGGTGAAAGGGTGCACACAAATGTATGGGTGACTGGGTGTGCGTGTGTACGTGTACGGTGAAAGGGTGCACACTTAAATGTATGGGTTTCTGCCTGGGTGTGCCTGCATGGTGAAAGAGTGCACACTTAAATGTAATGATGGCTGGTGTGCATGCGTGTATATGGTGAATGGTGTCAGGGGGCTGATGCTTCAAATGTTGGGGGAGGCGCTAACTTCACAGGTGGTGGGGGAGGCAAACATTTCTGTGTGGGGGCATCTAACTCCTTTACTCTCTCCCTTAAGTGTGAAAGCACCCAATTATGAACTGTTGTGAGAATGAACAGTCTCCTGTTCCCTTTCTACACTTCCAATCACTTCCCTGCCATGAAAGTGCTAAACACACATCACAATTTCAATTGCCTAAAAGATTTGGCATTTGAATGCAGGTACTAACAGTGAAATGCTTTACGTTAGTAACTGCTGGGCCCTTGTTAACCCAGGTGCCGTTTAACATCGGTGTCCTGTTCTGTCCGGCAACTCTGTTCTGTTGCTCTGAAGGTCAGCCAGCTTGAGTCAACATAGCCCAAAATTACTGGGGGTGAGTGCTGCAGCCCAGTCAACTGAATATTTTTAAGACCCTACTTGTGTTTAATGCCTTAATTACTTATTGGTAATCATTATTACTGCTAGCCCTATTCTTCACTTGTCCCTGTAATTACGTATGAGGTAGTACTTGCCTCATGCACAAGCACTGGGATGAGGTAGAGGTACATGGAGGCAATGCCTGATTTAGCTACCTGTATCTTTATTACTCCTAATCCCACTCTTTCTCATCCCAGTACTTACCTATGAGGCCAGGAGCCTCAAACGTACGCTCTAGGACAGGGAGGAGGGACGTTAAGGTAATTCTGGGCCAAGGAGCTGATTTTGTAGGTTGGGGTAGGGCATGGGAGGGATAGGGCATGTGTGGGAGGTGGGATTGTGTGATAAATCATAATGGTTGTCCATGTCCAGGCTAAGCAGACATGATATGTGGTATTAGTGGCTAAAGGGGCATTTTGGTGCAGCCAGTCTAGTTATCCTCAATTTGGTATGACTTTTTTTAACTGCACATTTCTGATAAAGCAGTCCTGCTAAGTGTAATTACCTGGCTAGATTGGCATTAGGGTGCTGCCAGTCAAGCCGTTTCTTACTGCAGCATTCTATATTTTTTTGAGCATCTGTGATAAAATTAAATGATAGATGTCTATTATAACACGCCTGTACACAAGTGATTGTTGGCGTGACACGCAATGGAGTGAAGATAGAGGGAGTGACAAGACAAATGATCAAGGACAAGTCTCGCTGTCCTGTTCTGGATAAGTTGCAGAGGGTGGAGAGTAGAGGAAGGCATCTTGAGAAAGAGGCTGTTGCAGTAGTCCAGCCTAGAGAGAAACAGGGCTCTGGAGACAGTGAGCTTCTGAGGGAAAGTGAGAAAGGGTAGAGTCCCTTTGAGGAGGAGCAGCTGGTAGGTAGTGGGACCTCTTGGCAATGTCCGAGATGTGAGGAGAGAAAGAGACCTGGGAGGGACAGTCCAAGAGGAAGGAGGTCAGCCACTCCAGACCCTGATCCGTGATGCCCAGGTTCTCACGTAGTCGATTGATCAGGATGGCGTGGTTGACTGTGTCGAAAGTCGAGGAAAGATCACGGAGGATTTGAACAGAAGGAATGCTGGAATCAAGGTTAGAGAGCAGATCATCACAGGTATTCAGGAGAGATGTTTCTGTGCCTCTGGCAGCTCTGGAGTTAGACTTATGGAGATGGAGACAACCAACAGATTCAACGTGGAGAGTAAACTGGGAGATGGCCAGCTTTTTTCCAAGAGTTTTCCCAGGAAAGGTGTGATGGAGATTGGGCGATAGTTTGCCGGACAGGTAGGATGGCAGACTGCTTCTTGAGGAGTGGGTGCACAAGGGAGTGCTTAAGGGGAGAGGGGAACGTTACAGTGGTGAACGAGTGATTACAGAAATTGGCCAAGGTGCAGCGAGGGTGTCAATATTGCCCTTGATGATTCTGGAGGAGCAGGGGAGCACCTGGTTGGATGACACTTCCTTGGATCGGACTTCCTAGAAACCTTGTCAGGTGTTGTCAGAGAGAAAGAGGAGAAAGGAGGAGCAGAGGTAGAGATGGCCAAAGGGGTGCCGAGAGAGGAAGAGGGAGAGGAAGAGGAGATAGTGGACAGGATGTCCTGAGGTTTAGCTGAGAAGTGAGAGGCCAGAGCCATACAGAGGGCCTGGGAGGGAACCGGATAGGTGGAGAACGCAACAGGATTGACCAGTTCCATGAAGATTATAAAGAGTTTGGCCGTGTTGTTCGAGTCAGCCGAGACTCAGGCATCAATGTGTGCTCTCTTCTTGATGAGTGTTATTGCTTCGACTGACATTTTTGTGCATCCAGTCTAGGTCTGTATAAATGTGGCCTGGCATGATTTACTGTAATTTCATAACACGTCTACACTGGTCTACATTGTGCAGCCAGTGAGACATGTTTTCAATGTGGCATGGAATTTTTAATAGAAAAGCATTAATGTTCCTGTGCACCGTTGGTGACTTGCATATATCTTACTAGGCCTGGTGTCATTCAAATCGTACAAGTGCGAGAATGAGAAATGCAAGGGGAAAGGGAGGGGGGAGTGCAAGGAAGAAGGGTGGGGAAAACAGGGCTGTAATGCTCTGAGTAGGTGCAGCCAGGACAGTGCAGCTCTGGGTAGTGCAAGGAGAACAAGGGACTGTAGGGTTACAGTTACAGTCCCTATGTGCATGGTAGGCCATCAGCAGTGCAAGGGTGACTAATCAAGAAAGAGCCTGGACTCAGTGAGACTCTGAGGGTAGCCAAGCAACCAGTCGGTAAAGCAGACAGGTAGGTCAGGTAGGTCAGCAGGGGAGGGAGAGAGCAAAAGCAGAGGAGGCGAGGAAAGTTTTGAGCTGCTTCCGGACATCAGGTGGTCCGCTAAAGTTTGAGAGGGGCAGGGAGGCCATTCCAGAGGGAGGCGTCTGCAGAGGAGAGAGATCTACCACCCCCACTCTCTGCCTGAAGAAGCATCTAGCCCTTAGAGAGTTGGAGGTAGCCAGTGGAAGGGCTAGAGAAAAAAGGTATTTTGGAAGAGAGTGTTGGTTGTAGTGTGGGCCCGACCCCAGAAAGCCTTGTGGACAATGCAAAGGGCCTTGAACTTTATTCGTGCAGCCCACGAGAGCCAGCGGAGAGATTTCAGGGCTGTAGAGATATGATCCCTGGGCTTGTGGCCAAGGACAAGTCTTGCTGTCCTGTTCTGGATAAGTTGCAGAGGGTGGAGAGTAGAGGAAGGCATCCTGAGAAAGAGGCTGTTGCAGTAGTCCAGCCTAGAGAGAAACAGGGCTCTGGAGACAGTGAGCTTCTGGGGGAAGTGAGAAAGCGAAGAGTCCCTTTGAGGAGGAGCAGCTGGTAGGTAGTGGGACCTCTTGGCGATGTCCGAGATGTGAGGAGAGAAAGAGAGAGTAGAGTCGAAGATGACACAAAAAGTTTTTTGCCTCGCAGGAAGGCAAAGGAAGAGGGCCCAAGTTGGGTGGCCAGAGTGAGAGAGGGAAAGCAGGGGAAGGGGTCCCAATGAGAAGGATCTCCATCTTAATGGCACTAATGTCGATATCGTTGGAGGTCCACCAAGCCTGAATCACGGATAGACAGTCAGGAATGAGCAAGAGATGAGAGGAGCCTGAAGGAAAGCTGAGTGCCATTCGCATAACACTGAAAGTTGGAGGAGAAGGTAGATATCAGGTGGGCCAAAGGGGCCAACTAGAGGTTGAAAAACCAAGGGAGAGAGCATAGAGCCCTGGGGAATGCCACAGGAAGAGAGAGAGAGGTGATGGGAAAAAAAGGGACCAAGTTGGACCTGGGAGGGGCAGTCCAAGAGGAAGGAGGTCAGCCACTCCAGACCCTGATCCGTGATGCCCAGGTTCTCACGTAGTCGATTAATCAGGATGGCGTGGTTGACTGTGTCGAAAGTCGAGGAAAGATCACAGAGGATTTGGACATAAAGAATGCTGGAATCAAGGTTAGAGAGCAGATCATCACAGGTATTCAGGAGAGATATTTCCGTGCCTCTGGCAGCTCTGGAGCTAGACTTATGGTCATGGAGACAACCAACAGATTCAACGTGGAGAGTAAGCTGGGAGATGGCCAGCTATTTTCCAAGAGTTCTCCCAGGAAAAGTGTGATGGAGATTGGGTGATAGCTTGCCGGACAGGTGGGACAGCAGACTTCTTCTTGAGGAGTGGGTGCACAAGGGAGTGCTTAAGGGGAGAGGGGAACGTTACAGTGGTGAAAGAGTGATTACAGAAATTGGCCAAGGCGCAGCGAGGGTGTCAATATAGCCCTTGATGATTCTGGAGGAGCAGGGGAGCACCTGTTTGGACGACACTTTCATGGATCGGACTTGTCTAGAAACCTTGTCAGGTGTTGTCAGAGAGAAAGAGGAGAAAGGAGGAGCAGAGGTAGAGATGGCCAAAGGGGTGCCGAGAGAGGAAGAGGGAGAGGAAGAGGAGATAGTGGACAGGATGTCCTGAGTTTTAGCTGAGAAGTGAGAGGCCAAAGCCATACAGAGGGCCTGGGAGGGAACCAGAGAGGTGGAGACCGCAACAGGATTGACCAGTTCCATGAATATTTTAAAGAGTTTGGCCGTGTTGTTCGAGGCAGCAGAGACCCGGGCTTCAATGTGTGCTCTCTTCTTGATGAGTGTTATTGCTTCGACTGGCATTTTTGTGCATCCAGTCTAGGTCTGTATAAATGTGGCCTGGCATGCTTTACTGTAATTTCATAACGCGTCTACACTGGTCTGCATTGTGCAGCCAGTGGGACATGTTTTCAATGTGGCATGGCATTTTTAATAGCAAAGCATTAATGTTCCTGTGCACTGTTGGTGACTTGCATATATTGGATTGGTGTTACCCTACAAAACAATTGCAAACACTCTGGCTTTTTGGCCAATTATTCTCAGAAAGTGTGCTGTATATTGCATTAAAACACATATTTATATCTTTCTCATAGTACAGTGTGCGGCATACCCTTCAGCAGAACGTTCATGCGTATTGTGCAAGCGTGATAATCTAGGCAGGCCCAGAGTGTGGCACGACTGTGATTTGTTGCCGAGATGGGGGGGCCCCCTCAGCATGGCTCACAGGGGGGCCCACACATTTTCTGTTACGCCACTGCCCTATGAAATCATCATGGGGAGACCAGAAAACGTTTGGAATGCTCCACAGCCAATACGTCTTAGGGATATAGAATACCCTTTGCTTATTAATTACTGTAAACAGTTAACTTAAAACTTGCATATGATTGATCAGCAGGTGCAGGAGACTCTTCCTGTCAGATATACCGGCCCATGACATTGTCTGCAGCCTGGCGACTGGATACTGACTAAAAACTTTGAGATAAAATCTTTGCTTGCACCGCGCTGGAAAAGGCCCTATCAGGTGATCCTGGCTACACAGACTGCAGTCCGAGTGGATGGACGCAAGTCATGGATCCACACAACGTACACTAAAAGAATTCCGTCTCCTTTGAAAGAGCTGCCTGACCCTGACGTTGAAAGAAATACAGCTGCACTTGATCACAAAGATACCATTGCCGGAGCTTTGCCAGAAGTACTTCCTAAGCCTGAGAAAGGGCCCAGGGCGATTGCAACAAAAACCGAGAGGTCGAAGGTGCTCCAGCCTAGTCTGACTGCTGCCACATCATCACTCATTGCATCGCAACCTGCCACTGATCCTGCATCTGGAAATGAGAGTGCATTGTTCATCGATCACACCGTACCTGGAGCCATAAGGTACAATCTACGTTCTCAAAATCGAAAGTGATCTACATGTTTGTTTTGCCTCTGTTCACAATATTGATGAAGTGGGAAACGGAGGCCTAGGGAAATGGAGCATACGAGCTGTATCAATCTGCATCAAATTGAAAGCTCTGGTTTCCGGGTGCTACCTTTGAAAAGTGAAGGACCAGTGCGAGCCTGTGCAGACAAGCGGAGGGGGGGTATATGGTACCGACACAATTGATGCTTGTTCCTGCTTTTCTGGAGCTCTGTGTGAAATCACACCAGCCTGTTGTTATTTATTAAGCAGGCTAGCCTGAATTGACCTGAACGCTTTGCTGCTACCTCGACACTTTGCTGTTAAATGTGCGTTGCTGTGGAGACCGACATTGAAAACATTTCCTGAGATAAGCACTACAGACATTGTATACACTTACTTCTGCTCCCACCTGCAACAACGCTGATGATATAATAGAAATAGAGACTAAGCCTGTTCCTAGAAAATCCTGGGTTGGAAAGAATATGCTAATAATTATGATACCTCTTTGCATTCTGATTACATTGGTCCTCATATTTTGGTATCTGGAAACTATTTATCCTTTGAATTCTCTTTTGCCTGCTACCAGTGCTCCTACTACGAGCAGCACAGTACATGTGCTCTCTTACACTCTCCCCTCACAAGAAGTAACACATAGAGAAGGTTATGATAATAATACTAAGTATTGATTATGAATACAACAAATGCTATCTTGAATATGTCAAAATGTTGGGTCTGTTCCCATTTACCCCAACATGGTGGAAAAGGAATGGGTTGGTATGTGCATCCTCTGCTGCTTAATACCGCATGTTATACATCACTGAGAGTGTTATATTATGGAAAGTGGAATGACAGTGATTCTGGTCATTTGGATGGGACAAACATAAACAAGTTTGGAAGAATGTTATTGGAACCGGTGGATTGTTCCATATTTAGAGACACAAACAAAATAAACAAGGTAACAATGAAACCAGTGGATAGGCTTTTTCGGCTTCACAAATCTCTAATCACTTTTAACATGGCTCCAGTATGGAAGAGGGATGTTGTGCCTTCCTCCTACACTATTAATTACAGTCCACGTTCTGTCCCATTTTGCTTACAGAAACATATACTAGATGCATGAATACTGCAGTGCTCGAAAAAGCAAACCTATACAGATCAAAGCCTCGGCAAGATGATACCGCAGGACTGATTGCAGGCGATAAAGCAAAATCATTTATACCATTTTGGGGACAAGCAATAAATTCATGGAACATAAGAAAACTGTCCAGGGTGTTAGAAAAAACAATAAATGATACTACAGATATACTCTACAATATGACACTAGAAGAGAAAGCAGTCAGGTTACTTCAAAATACAATGGTCCTTGATATCATTTTTGCTGATCGTGGAGGTGTGTGCAAAATTGTGGGGTCAGCGTCCTGCGTATTTGTAAGTGACTCCTCACCCACGATATTTGAAGCAATCACGAAATTGCATGTCCTAAGTTCTGATATTCATGTCCCCACAGGTAGCTGGAATCTGAATATAGGTTTATGGTTTTAGTAATTATAGCGATCATGGGGATGGAAGCTAATTGCAATTTTAATCACGATACTTGGAATCCTTATGTTCTGCTGTTTTTGCATACAATGCCTGCCAATCCTCTGCTCCCAGGTTGCAAATGAATGTGTACACGCTATAGAATTGAAACCTCCTTGCATATTAAATAGAGGTGCAAAACATGAAAATGAAACGATCAAAGAATTCATGGCAATTCATATTTCTGATGATGATTATAGCAGTATGGGTAGTTCAGAATCAGACCCATGGTCAGATGAAGATGTGATGTATGGATGATGCTCTTGACTTACGGGCAAAAGGAGGGTTTTTTAGTCCAGAAACGACCCTATAGTATGTATAGTATGGATATTATGTTGGCTAGAAACCAATCGCATCATATGACATACACCGCCAGCACGGAATCGTCAATGTAACCAGAGGGTGTCCATTTTGTGAAATATCCGCCATTTGCTTTTTTCTTTTCTGTAAAACCACTTAGCAAAATGTATTCTATACTTTGAGCTAATGCACGGTGAGAGGCCACAGCCTGAATGCTGAAAGAACAACACAGACAGGAATGTCAGAAGATACAGAAATACATTGTTTTCCTCCCTTACAACGGCCTTGAAGGCGAGTTGAAACTGCATCTAATCAGCGGCCCAGGAGCCGGCATGTCTTGCAAACTCTGTAGCAATAGACAGTTAAAGCATGCATTATATTCTCTCTAGCAGTACTCCTTCGCAGAGACTGGTTTTTTCTGCCCCAGAACTGTCTGACCCTTGGTACATGCATAGAAACACACAGATAACGTACTAAAGAATGTTTCTCTCCTACGAACATGATATCCTTTCTCTACTAAGAGCTCTATGTTCTCCATAACAAAGAACTGTCTCTGCTACTATTGCTAGAATAAGTATATTTAGACTGAATAGGGACTTGCCATAACGTGCCATAATTGTCATAATTGTCAGTCATCGAACCCTAGCCTAAAAGATACATTATGGGCGGTTTGAATTGCCTTCTAAAGATTGCATGTTTTGTATAAATGTTGTTGCTTTAATGTTAATGTTAAACATGGAATAAATAGCCAACAATTCCAGACTTACTACATACTTGTATTAGTACAAACAATACATATGATGACCCACAATGCCTACAAATTAGAGGCACATACAGGGAAACTAAAGTAAGCAAGAAAGAAACAACAGCACCAGATAATATAAATTACATTAAATGTAATCTTCATGTATCCAAATGAATTGTTTGTTTGAGGCCTGCTTATTGCCCCGTGTATGTGTACCATGGACTAACACCAAACCATAAGGAAAGTGTTTTAAGAACATAAAACAAGGTTAACGTCTAAATATATAGCACCTTTGTATATTCATATTCTGTCAGTCAACAAACACACCTTGCATAGATATGTTAGCCAAAAAAACAAGTGACCTAGATATGTGATGTCAGAAGTGATGCCATCAATGACATTTGTGATGTAATCTTTGATGTCTTGGGTGTTAGTCTTAGCAGTACATAGTGGTGGTGCGAGGTATGGTTTCTTAGATAACCATAACTGGCGGATTTCAGGGGGTTTTCTATTTTATTAGTAACCATAACTTGCCTTTAACAACATTGTTCACTGAATTTCATAGGTTTCTATTAGTGCAACTTAACCATAATGTCCCTTTAACAGAGATTTTTCACTAAATGGCATAGGTTATTATTAGTGCAACTTAACCATAACGCCCCTTTAGAAAAGTTTTTTTCACTCAATTTCCTAGGTTTTTATTAGTGCAACTTAACCATAACGTTCCTTTAACAACGTTTTTTCACTGAATGTCATAGGTTTTTTTTAGTACAACTTAACCATAACGTCCCTTTAACAAAGGTTTTTCACTGAAATTCATAGCTTTTTACCAGTGCATCCTAAATTTGCTACAGGTTCCTTATATTATACTCACCTTCAATATAGCTGCTGTAGAGTCCGCTGACAGCACAGTAGTCCATGGATATCAGGCAGCATTCACAAAGCCCAGTGGCATAGGGGAGAACAGAAAATATTCTACCCATCAACCAACATATACATATAAATAACACAACATTACTTATATTTACTGCATGCAAATATAGTTTTTGGTACAAATGATTACCTCAACCTCTGCACATTTATTGTTATTTATAACACAATATAATGGAATGCACCAAGCATAAACCATAAATGTACACCTCATATTATCAGTTGAGTACAACTGTTCATAGACTCACATATGATATGATATGATAGTTTATATACATAGTGCCTATACACAATGTGTTTCAATGTGCTTTAAGTTCAGGGAGGGAACAAGGGAAAATACAATGACATTGTTACAAGCCATGAACAGTAAGGATGTGAAATTAACTATCGTACTCGGCCTGACGACATTTCAGTGCAAGAGCTAAGACAATAAGGAAGGGAGAGGGAGATTAGGAAAGAAATGGAAACAGACAGGAAACTACCGTACTAGGCCTGACAACATTTCTGGTAGAGCCGGAGAAAACAAAAGGTGAGGGAGAGGGGTGCAGAAAGAGAGGGGAGGAACAAAACAAGCGACTATCTTACTAGGCCTGACGACATTTCAGACAGTGCTGGGGGAGTCAAGTAAGGGGATGGGGGAGGAGACAGACAAGGTTGCTATCATACTAGGTCCAGGGACAATTCGGATAGAGTAAGTGCATAGTAGAAAGTACCAGGAGGAAGGGAGGAGATAGGAAATGGGCGAAAGGGAGAGGAGGAGAGAACAGAGAGTAAGCAGTTAAAAAGAGTGGAGAGGCAAGAGGGGAGAGCGAATACAATTGCAGAAGTCAGAAGTAGCACATAATGTTGCAAGCCAGGATACACGATAAAGATGGGAACAGCATGATTCAGGGCCACCAAGTAGTTATTCAAAAACAATCCCTGAACAAGCAGTAAGTACACTGTATGTATTTCTTTATTATAACCATTCCGTATGTAGAGATTTTATATAAGCAAACACTCCTTTTTTCAATTTTAACAGAAATGGCAAGCATTGAGTGGTTGGATGAAAACTTTCCAACAGAAGAAATGAGTGATGATACCATATCTAATGGTGAACAATACATGGTTTAATATAAAGAAATAATGTAATTACTACAGACATAAGTGCAATATTTTTTTCTTATAGTACATAGTTTACATGAAGAAACAACACTCATATTTAATTATGGAGAATGCCAAGAATCACAATGAGAAGACCTATCCCTACTATACATAATGACATCATGAAGTTGTCTGCAAAATTGGATAAACTTACTATTGACTTTAAGGAACTTTTAAATTATGTTAAAAATCATGTTATTAAAAATGTTGATTATCATTGTCTTTCTTGCACCTCTCCCCCTTGTCCCCAACAATCATCGCCTTCAAATTCCCAAAATTGTAATGAGAGATGCTTTGATGAAACTTTACTCCCTTCCTCCCCTGATCGTCATTGTCCAGAAATGTCAAATCCTCCTATTTATGTTACCCATTCTGATACCCCATCCCTTTCATAAATAAATAAATAATTTTACTATAAATATCTTGTTTATTGTTCTGTCATATTTTTTATTTTGTTTAATAGCAATTAATAGTTAACGGACACCATGACTGTTCATGGTGTCCATTCACAAAATGGAGTACCCCTGGACAGTGCGCAATGTTCAGACATGTCCGGTTTCACATTAAGCACTTTTAATTAGTCCGCGGACAGAGCGCCTGCTCTACGAACAGTTATGCACATGTGCCCTGCATCTCCCACCCAATCGGTGTCTGAAAATGGCCGTCAGCACCG
The DNA here is from genome assembly GCF_040938575.1 of Ambystoma mexicanum. Taxonomy (NCBI): domain Eukaryota; kingdom Metazoa; phylum Chordata; class Amphibia; order Caudata; family Ambystomatidae; genus Ambystoma; species Ambystoma mexicanum. The sequence goes on from NC_090924.1 coordinate 1,222,459,642, forward strand.
CGGACATCCTCCAGGCGTCATCATTTGACCGTGCACATGCGGCATGATGACCTGACCGCAGAAGGTGTCTGTGCTATATGGACAGTTTAAAACTGCATTTTCTGCTAATCTAGGGAGTTTCAAATTGAAAGTGTACACCTGCAGAGCTCCTAGACCCAATATTAGCTGATCTACCAAATTTTACAACTTTCCAGGGCCTGTTTTTGATGCAGTATTCCACAGACAGTCACACAGTTGTCTGTGGACGGCTCCTCTGAAGGGGCCCACCCATTACTTTAAGTCATTTCTAATCTGGTAGACCAGGAGGGAGCAGCTGCTTTGTAGATCATGTTGCCTGCATCTATGGCCTCACTCCACCATTGCTACCTGATAGCCCTAAGGTGCACTCCTCACGGGATATGTGATCCCTAAACAATACCAAACATTGCCAAGGTCACCGGGGGGACAGTTTCCCTTGACAAAATGTTCTTTCACTTTTTCATTGTATTACAAATACACTTGCATAGTAACTAAGACCAACAGTGCAGATTGCTCCAAAAGTTGCATTTTATAAACAAAAGCATTTAAATCCAAAGGTTAAACAAAAACCACACACAGCATCCCATGAGGGGTGCACCTTAGTAGCTATCAGGTAGCAATACCTGGTGTTTGTTTTTGTGTCCTTACTGTTTGAAAGAAGCCAATGATGGAGTGTTTCAAAGATGAAAGTGCAACGGGTAAAAGGGCTATCCTCTGCTATGGTGTCCATGGACACCTGGGTAGTCTGTGGACATTGCACGTGCCATCTGGGTCTTTTAAGGATGCCTGGAATGGAAAGGGACTACGGAGACCGCAGACAGTCATGGATGTCCACGGACATCAGCGATCAGCCAATCAGGTTTCCTGGGTGTGGTGTACAGGAAGAGAGCTTAGCAGGAGTTTATCTGGTGAGTGCACTGAAGAAGTTTATGGCTATGTCTTTCAGAAAGCAGACTGTATGGATTCTGGGAGACTCTTGTATCCATTGGCTGAAGCTGTATTGTGAGCACTGTGGATTGTCTGAAAACCTGGATGAATTTCAAGTTTCATGGTATGAAGTTTGAGGAATTAAGTGGGTGGCCTTCCTTCCATTTTGTGAGAATCTGGTTCACTTGAAGCATGCCAACATAATTGTGGTTCACTGTGGAGGCAACAGTTTGGGCAATGTTACCGGAATATCATTGCAGTTTGCAATGAAGGACACTTTTGGGAAGTTGATAGAACTGTTTCCACATAAAAAAAAATAATGTGCGAATAGCTCAGAGACAAAGGTGGATGGGTTTGAATTTATTTTGTCCATAAACTGAAAAAGCAGGTCGCAATGTGAACAAAGTTGTATGTGCCTTTTTGCGGGATGTTGGCATGACATTCTTTCATAATGAAAATATTAAATGTAATATTGTCAACATTTTTCGAAAGGATGGAGTGCATGTAACTGTGCAGTCAGAATGTTCTTGAAAACTTTCAAAAGGGATGGAAGCAGTTTGTGTAAACACATAAAATATGGATTCAAGTATTTGTTCGAAGTTGCATTAAATAAAAATGAAAAATAGACAAAATAAATTGGAAGCAATAATTACGTTCTGTAGAATCTTTGTTAGTTTGGTACATAAAACAAAATTATCAAAAAAATAAAGGAAAGTCAAAAAGAGGTTCTTTTAAGAGCCACCATTTTTGTGTGAAAAACTATTAAAATGTAATTTCCCCACTCCACGCCTGTCCATGAACTATGCAGTAATGGCCGAGGGTATGGAATGGTAGGAGACACCATTATGGCAAAAGAAACCCTTATAGAAAAAACATCCAAAACAAACTGTCAACCAAATGTTCCTTTCACCCAAAACAAACCGTCCAGTGTAAAAGTGGACATGCAGCTCAATGTGTAACGTACGCCAATAATCCTTTAAATCTTTACGACAATTCCTCAATTACTATGTGAATCTAAAAGACAAAAGTAAAATGAAAACTTTACAAACCATGGACTCTTGTCCAGTGCACACACGGGACTTCAGGCATATTCATTAGTCTGCATTTTAGCAACTGCTTGCAAAAGCACCTTCCACTGCATCAAAATTGTAGCACACAATTCCGCTATACAGAATCTTATGCATAGATTATACTATGCAAAAAGTACTGCTCTAGAACTGCAAAATGTAGATAATATTCTCCTACATGGAACATCTAAAGAACGTCTTCGACAAATAGAGCACATCCAAAGTACATACTCTGGAACTGAAGTTGCCTTAGAAAATTCGATAACTGCAGAAAACTTTAGTGAAAATCTCACAAACAACAACCTCTTAACATACACAAATAAAATAGAAATAGCTAAGTTTCAAAACACATTTGCTGCAATACTAGACTACGTATGAATCTGTTGTTGCAGAACGTTTTATAACAAAGAACACAAAAGTAGATATGGGAGAAAAATTACAAAATAGAGGACAATGAGGAATGCCAATGGTTCCTATTAGCTTCATATCTAAGAGCAGAAAATAAATACAAAATAACTGACCCCTCAACAGTTTGCACATACTGCAACACAAAGCTTGACAATAACCAAATGCCATCACGTGCCATCACTAAAAACTTCTGCTTCCAAAGGTTCTCCAACAACTTAACTTGTATGAGAGCATTATAATACAAATAGTATACCCATTTCAAGCCATAATACCCCTTCTACCGAAAACAGACAAATTGCCTCCATCTAAGTTACTAAAGGGCATCCGTGGCAAAGTAGTATATTTGCCAATAGATCTTTAAGAAAATGTAGAAACATTACGAGTACAACAACACATTGATAATTCTTTGATTGTACTAGTAAATGGTGTACTAACAAAAGACAAAAAAATGAGGCAATAACTAGTCAACTTAAACAAAGTTAGACATGCCCTACAATACCTTAAAGAAAACCATGAATACTACGAAGATATAAACATAGAGGAAAACTTAAAACAAACCATCCAAATTATTCAGGATTCACCAACAACTGGCCAATTTGAACATGTAGATCCTGTTACTGCAGCTAACATTTTATACCAGTATCCAATTCATTCAAAAGGCTCAATTCAAGATGCATTAGAAACATATCAAATGTGTCAAAGCCAAAGAATACCCAATGAGCGTATGGGAGAAAAAGTGTAGAAGCACATTCTTTTCCTCTACTCTTTCCAAGAGGAATAGGAGGAAGATATGATGAAAGGTTAACACACATTTTTGCATCAGAATATCACTATTTATGAATGTATTCTGAAGACCCCAAGTACAGCCAAAATGTAGAAAACATTTTCCACCGCCTGTTCGATTGTGAACTAGCACCTCTATGGGCCTCATTATAAGTTTGGCGGTAGCCGTGCCCTTGTTAAGGGCACGGCTAGCGCCAACCTCGATAGTGGCCCCGGCAACCACGAATGGGCCATTACGGGCCCATGACAAGATGAATGGCCGGCCTTCCGATCCCCATTCAGCCCCATAGGGCAGAATGGGGGTCGGGAGCATAGTTTTACCCGCACCGTTAATAACGGTGCCGGGGCAATCACGAGTCCTGCTCGCGGTTGCCAGTCTGCACGCCTGGTCAGACCACGCGTGCAGTCCGGCAGCAGCAAGCAGAACTCGTGATGTGGTGGAGAGTTAACAACAGTGTCGGTAGCACTACTGGCGCCGTTGTTGCCTTTCCACCACATTCGTACAAAAGAATACTGGTTCTGACATCACGCTGATGTACTTTGTATGCTAAGGAACCTGGGCCCACCCACATGGTTTGTTACTTTAAGATATGCAGAGTGTGCATGGGATGACTTACATGACTTACACACAGCAAACCAAAACAAAGATGGAATAGATATAAAATAAACAGGAGAACTCTGTTCTCTTTACCCTGTCTATGTATCAAGATACTTTCACCATTGCTTCAGTGCCATGCTGCACTTCATCTGCAATAAAACTATCCCTTGGCTCGGAGAAGTGCAACACTTCTTTTGGAGAAAAGAATATCAATCTTGAGGAGCACAACGCATCCACATGCTTGTGTGAATAAAAGATGCTCCCACATTTGGCCATGACAGTGATGCCACTGTTAACAGTTTATTGAAAATATACATTTTCAGTTATACAGTTTATTGAAAAATACATTACTTGCGGCATCCCTTCAGAAACCACAAATTGTGACCTATGTACACAAATTTTACGACTCCAAAAACATAAGATAAACTGCTGACATACATATAAAAACAAATATAAATACTATATCAAATATGACTTTGGCTTACCTAAACTAGTTTGCAAAAAAATGACAAGTAGATAGCTTGATGTGTTCTGTTAGACGCAGTGCAAAAGGCAAATCCCCTAAATACAAATCAAACATTAAAAGGGACGAAGGATCCAAATACATCCATGCTTACAATGGAATAATTGCCATCTTGTGGAATGCAAACATAGACATGCAATACATTGCAGACATGCCCACCGAAGTTGCAAGATATGTCATACCTATCTCCCCAAAGCTGAGAAAACAGAGCTAAAATACCTCTGGGATGACATATCATCTAACAAAACACTGTCACATAAAGTGTAGAGCTTCGGTATAAAAATGTTCTCCCATAGAGATTGCTGGTGCTATGAAGCTGCAGACAGTTTAAGAGGTACAGCCTTAAATGGCAAATCTGAACACATTGAGCCTCATTACGGGTCCCGCGGTAACTGTTCTGGTGATACCAGCAGGTTGCCGCTGGGAAATGTTAAGTCCCCATTCCCATAGAGTCCTCTAGGACTCTATGGGAATGGGGACCAAGGAAGCACTAGCACCGGTAATAACGGTGCTGGTGCTGTTGTAATATGCCGGTCTGGAAACATCGGTGCCGGTAAGCTTACTGGCACCGTTGTTTCCGGACCAGCATAATAGCAATGAGACCCATTGTCTGGCTAAACCTTGTTCTAAGTTCATCCCAAAAAAGATTACTAAAATCATACCACGAGATAGAAACAGTAGCCACAAATGATCCCAGCAGCCTGGATATTTTTAAAAACATTTTAATTGACACATAGCCCAAAAAACGACTGCTACAAAGACAATATCACACCAGATGATACAACTGGCAAATATTCAGTCTCAACTTGTGAACCAAGCCTAGTGAAACTTATCAAACCCAGCCTAATTAATCATATAAAGTTATCAGTTAAATCTCTGCAACATACAAAACTTTATTACGTGGCCCTACTGCAACTTTTATTAAACCTTGGAGAAAAGGAGAATAATTATTATGTGACTAGGACTCAATTGAAGATGCATTCAAAGCAAATGAAAGCAGTATATCAAATTCAAAAGCAATTCAAGCTCAACTAGATAAAGACACTCCTGAGGACACTCAACCTTCCCTTACAGGAAGACAAGAACCACTTGGAGAACCACTCATTTTAAATGAAGCAGAAATATCCATGACTGATGTAGAAAACACTATGCATCAATATAAACAATCTGATGAAGACTTGTAAGTGCTGAACTCAAAACTAAATGATGAACAACTCAGCATTTATCTAAAAGTCACCAAAGGAATTGAACATGACTTTAAACATGAAAGTAAAACTTGTAGCTGTAAACATTATAAAACTTTGCTCCTGTGTAAATGGTAAAGCCGGTTCTTGAAAAAAATGTTCTTAATTAAAATAATCAGCACATTTCTACAAAACTTAACAAACAGCAACATTTTGGCTGTTGTAACAGCCCCCACAGGTTTAGCTGCCTAAAACATAGGAGGTGTAACTCATACAGACTACTTCTCTTCCAGATAAAACACCAAACCAAATTAGAATACTACAAATATTCAGCAGAAGATGCTACTGAAGTACACAGAGTTCTGAAACAAATGAACGTGCTCTGAATAGATAAAGTAGGTATGGTTTCCAACCTCATATTTGCTTTAATTCACCTCTGAATGCAAGAAGTCCTAAAAGCCGACTACAAAGAACATTTGGAGGAAAACATATCATTGTTTTCAGAGGCCTTCTACAGTTAACACCAATAAAAGGTCAACCTATTTTCAAAACATTAGGACACAAACAATGGCACAACACACTCAGCAGCATTGGGAATGTAAATCTCTGGCAACATTTTCACTACAGAGAACTTCCTCAAAACATGCATCAGTCTGCATACCTCACCTATGGTAACATTTTAAAAAGCACTAAAACCGGTCTGGTTACTGAACATGCAAAATCCAAGTAGTAGACTAATCCATGAGCTATATGGTCAAAACACATCTGCTCCTGATGTAATGAAATAATGAACTCAACAAAATATAATATGCATGTTTTTAATGCCAACCCTTGCAAGCTTTCGTCAATTCAATGAGACAATGTTAAAAAAAGAAATGCAACCATACTGTATATCGCTTCACAGACAAACTAGAAGTGCATGGCATGATACTCACTATGTGTCAACAAGCAATAGCAGTCATTCTAAAACGTAACCTTGACGTAGAACAAGGTTTAGTCAATTGAGCAATTGGTACAGTAATTGGCTATATCCAAATGATAACAAAATTCTGTTTTACAACTTCCACTTTGACAAACTTGCCGAAGTTAAAACAACAAGCCACAAAATAGCATGATTCCTTCCTTCCAAAGAAATGTACGTACGCAGAGAACAATTCTTTCTGTCTCTGGCATATGCTGTCACTATTCACAAATCGCAAGGTCTAACCCTAAATCACGCATTGATTGACATTGGCAGCACCATCTTTAAAGAAGGTAGGAGTTACGTAGCACTTTCACGTTTCCATACACTCAGTTTTCTATTCCTAGTTAACTTTGATGCAAATAAGTCAATGCTGGCATTCCCTGCATCCTAGAATATAACAGGCTACATGCACTGTACACCCAATCTTGATATGTACCCTGTACCTCAAAAACGAAAACCTTTAAAAAGAAAACAAATACAAACAGAACCTGTAACAGGACTAGGACTCAATTGAAGATGCATTCAAAGCAAATTAACAATACCGCTAAAGAAACAATGACCAACTGCTTTTCCATAATACAAGCACAAAACTGTCTACTACAAACTCAACTGCATGTCCATCAGAAAACAAAGAGACAAATATCTCTTCTCCAGATAAATTTGCATGTCCATGAAATGATGCAGAGACACAACTCTCTGGTACATTTAAATTCACCAATACAACTGGAGTAAATTGCTATGCAAATGTGACAATCAATCTTCTCTTCCATTTGCCACCACTTGTTCACCACATTTACTTAAATGCTTGAACCAGTTGTGTTTGCAAATGCTCATACTTCATAGAAATGCCACAAGTAATCCTGACAACACTTTTAGTGTCTCAGGTATAAGTCAAGAAATGGACTACTGTGCAGAAATTGTAATATTTACCATAAACAGGCAGGAAGATCCTCAAGAACACCTAATGTGCTAACTACAAGTACTAGAAACCAAAAACACCCTTATAAATTAAATCTTCCAGATTTCATATACGTGGAAACATGCATGCTCTATCTGCAACCATGTTTCACAAGAGCACATCCCTAATTAACGATTTGTATATGTGTCCATACCAAATTGTGAATCCATTACATTTCATTAACTACTGCAGATTGCAAATCATGGCATATCATTCCCTTTTTGCAATTCAGACAAATGTTCCATCATACACTTAAAATCACATAGCCAATATGTCATACTAATGCTTCTAAGGTGCAATGCAGATGGTGCTAAAATAACTGTAGACTCAGTAGCTTTACAGTGCCAAGTATCTCTTGGCAAGACAACCTTCATAACAGTAGGTATAATAAACCGCAGTGGTGCCACAACCACTTCAAAGCACTGCACTGCAATGTCAAAATATGAAGTGGTTGGCATGAACGTAACAACACCTCTGTTACTCCAAAACATAGGTTACCAGCAAATCCAACAAATGCCTACTTAATATTCCTTCAGCCCAAATTTACCAACTAAACTGTAGCATATGAACAGTTAGAATACTTCAACAGGTATCTAACTACATCCATAATACTGCAATAGTACTTTTAAAAGTCAATCTAGTTAGAATACGCCAACAGGTATCTAAGAACTTCAAAAATACCCTTCATTGAAATACACTTCAAACATGCCATCACTATTCTTTTTACTACAAAACTTCTTCTAAAATCTAATGTAGTTAGAATACGGCAACAGGTATCTAACTACTTTAAACATTCTCTTAACTACAACACTCTTCAAACAAACATACTATCAAACTTACACTCACATAATTTTCATTGTTTTTTTTTTAACCCTCTATGGATTTTTTTCCCAATGATTATTTAATGTCAGTACAACAGCAGTGTATCATACACTAATGTACCAAAAATAGCACATACAATATACTGTTTATGTGGCTCCAAACAGTAAATGTTTATGCACAATTAAATGCAATTAAAGCTTTTAAACTTTCCTGCTTAACAAATTATAGTTGGTTTCATTGCTGTATGTAACTAAGTAACCATACCAAGTATAAACAAAAACATATTCCGAAAGCACTATCCTCAATTGAACTACAATCATAAATACCTTATACAGTTCAATTATATACGGGCATGCCCCCAAGAATCTGCACGCTGACCACAACCACCACAATAGAATTAAGCAATATAACAAATATGAACAATAAACCTTCAAATAACAAAACTTGCCCTGAACCACCAGCAATTGAAATAATGTCTGTGGACATCTAAAGTGGCTGCAGACATGGCAGCATCTGCAAACCCTTTTTTTACCAATAAAAACAGCCCCATATCATCTTTTTCCACTCCCATACCCATTCTATGCCCTCTTTCGACTATCAAATAACCTCAAATGTGTTTCCAAGCTGTTTTTAAACAGCTCTGTCTGAGGACTACCACAGTGTCCGCGGACTGAGCGGCACCCGCTCCAACCCTTTTCACCTATAAAAACAGTTCCTTATCATTTTTATTCCACCCCCTCTCGGCCACTAAATAACCCCAAATTAGTTTTCAAGACGTTTTTGCCACTGTGCCATCTGTGGACAATGGACACTGTCCGTGGATCCAACATGGGGACGTTTAAAATATTATAACACACCTCAAGCTTTCTACCATCCAACCAGTGGATGAATACAATGTCCGCAGACATCACACACACCCTTTGATTGGTCCAGGAGGGTGTCTGTGGATGGCCCCAAGAATCTAGCCACTGGCCACTGACTTCACACACTATAGTAATATTTTTATAGTAATTATTGGTAATGTAGTGGGAGTATACAGTGTGTGTAATATGGTGGAGTGATATAATTGAAATTAATTTCACATGGTCAACAATTGTATCGTCATTAAAGGGTTACATGATACAACTAGCATCATTGAGTGGGCACTGGACTGGCTGATTTGTTTTCCTCACTAACCACCATTACCAGCTGCTACTGGGATGCTTGTACTACACCACCTCACTCTGTAACTGCAGAGCTCCCCAGGGTTGTATCCTATATGTGTGGCTCTTCCAAATCTATTTTGTCCCTTGGGCTCACCTGATATCATTCTTCTTTTCTCATTTCCAGTGTCATGTTAATGACACACAGGCTTCCTTAAACTTCCCTGAACTCATTTGTTGTCCTTGTTTTTTTTTTATCTGTAATTGTCTGCCCTGTTTTTCTCCTACCCTCTGGCTGCTGTCTTTTGGCCCTCTACTCTCACAATCCTGTGAAACCAAAAACATTGGGGTCATCATTAAGTCCTCACTCCTTTACTCCTTACATTTTGGAGCTTGTAAAGAAAGTCCATGCTTTCAGCTTGACCTCCTTAAAGGCATTCTACCATTCCTCACCTTCGCCCAGAAGTTCAATGGCTGTACAGTCATGGTCCTGTGTAGGCTGGAGTACTGCAACAGCCTCTTCCCTAACCTTCCCCTTTGTTGTATATGCCCCCTTCGGATAATCTAGAATAAGGATGCAGGAATTATCCGTGGCCTCAAGCGCAGGGATCGTATCGCTGCAGCCGTAAAATGTGTACATTGGCTCTTGCTACTTGTAAGGACTACAATATGTCAACCTTTGTTTCCCTAAATACTGTCCAGCTAGATCTGTAGGCTGCATGAATCCAATATTCGGCTTGTCAAACGCTTTTTGAAAGCGAGAAGGAGACATGTCTCTGTCTTCGGCCGGTGCACATCTTTGGAACATCCTTCCTGCTCCTATTATACTTTATTTGGACTTCTTTAAGTTCCAGAAATGTCTGAAAACTCTACTTTTGTGCTTCTGTTTTACTTAATCCCTTCCATGCTAAGTCATACCATTGGCACTGAGACTGTTGGCCTGGTCCCTCATGAACCCCACAGGTTCCTGGCCCTCTATCTAGTTGATGCCAGTACACTCCCCCCAATTCAGCACTCCCCTTGCGGGTCTACCATCTGGCGGATATGTACCACACCCTTTGGACTCCTCTCCCTCAGCAAGTTGTTAGTCGCCTCCCAGTTTGGCATGTCTTGGCACTTTCCTTCTGGGCTTGTATGAGCACTTGGTCATCCCTATTCATCTTTCCATTCATGCACTTCTTTTACCGCACAATGCATGTGTGAATTCATAGCAGCAGTGTGTCCATTTGTTTGGAATAAGCAAGTTAAATGCATATGCAAAACGATGTGTACATCATTTTTAAGTGGTAGTTGGTGTGTGGAAGTTTAATATGCTGATAGGGTTATATGTAGAGATTTTTTTAACTGATGAGACTTTTTCAAAGCCAGCAATGAGGGAGTGATACAAACATAAAAGTAAAAAGGGTAGAAGGGATGCCTTGTTTGATGGTGTACATGTGCAATCCAGGTTGTTCAATAATGCATTGTCTAGAGAGGGGACTATGGAGACCACCGATAGTCAAAAGGGCCATGGATGGATTATGGTCCTTATTGTATGCTAAAGAAAACTATTTGGGGCAGAAAATTGTTTCTGTGATTTTTTATTTTCTCTGGTATACAATGGTCCATTATTTCCATTGGCATAGTAGAAAATGCTAATGAGAATGTTGGAGAATCTTATTGAGCCTGAACACTTTACAGAAACATTTAAAGTAGATGGAGTCTATAAGCACATTTGTTTTACTTCTATGTTTTAACTATGAAATGTGGTTCTTAGAGGAAGCTTTTCCTTTAGTGTTGTTTTTCAGCATTTAAAGTGGGGGGAGAAGTAAGGGAAGGGGCAGCAAGCACAGCTATGGAGGGGCAGGGGAAGAGGTTGGGCATGCATTACATATAAGGTAAGGGGCAGTGTTTCTCATGCTCCTTGATTACAGTCTCAAAAGCACTTCAAAACTGTTCCCCCCTGCAGAGTGGTGTGTTGCAGCATATACAGAGTAGTGTTTTCTTCGAAAGATATGGAAAAACAGCCTCTTTTATGGCTTGCAAGGTAGCTGGTGGGATTTTCCGCCCTACATTAGTAGCCTGTGTGGTCGCAGTATTGGTTGAGGAAGATGAGGTAGAGTAAGGCAGCCTACTACTTCCTGAGAAAGGGACAGCCTTTCTGAGAGCAGCCCGGTGGTTGGATTTGGAGTGTGGTAGCACATGGAGCTGTTCCCGCAGGAGTACTACCCAGGTTGTTTGCGACTGAGTACAACGATGCACTCAGTGCATTTAAATTTTGGAGCCTTAGCCTTTGGTATTCCCCCAACAGTGGTAAAGAACTGCCGCACCCATGATTCCCACTGGGTGCTAGAGGTAGGCATTTCCTCTACCTCGTCTTCCTGGTCCTCGTCATTGTTTTCTGAATTAATGCACTCCTTCTGTTGTCTAGGTCCTCCAGAACATAGTTGTGGTGGTGGCTCCTGGGGAGGAGAAATAGCAATAGCTGATGCCATTTTTTAAGATAAATAGCAGTTACACTAATATTCTTCTAAGCATGTACTGTGCCCTAGATTGTAAATGGAAAATGAGTAAGAATAGGTATAAGAGCTGTGCAAGGGTACATTTTCAGCTTGATACTTTGTGGATCGCCTGAAAATGCAGTTTCAAACAGTTTGCGAAGCAAAGACCTGTTCCCAAAGTGCAGACACTTTCGCAAATACATCATCATGCCGCACGCACTGTCCAGAACGTCTGCGATGATGTCAGATGTTTGCGAATATCAGTGAGCACAAAAACAGTGGAAAAAACAGATAAAAGTTTATAGAAGTGTTAAAAATGTTGCTAGGAGGTGGAGAAAGGCACAGTTTTAAGTTCAAATGTTCTATCTGTCTACAATCTCAAATACAACACACACACACACAAATAGAATCCGGTGCTACCGACATCTATGCACTATCCAAGCCGACATGCATAAACATAGAGCATTTTAAATAAACAATACATTTTTAAACATGTCATTCAAAACACACAGCTATTTACTTAAAAATGCAGAGCATGTCTTGGAAAAGGCCTGTCTCAGAAAAAAACCTGCCGCATGATTCAGAAAGCGCATGGATAGCAAGAAATACATTGAAAAAAAAGCCTTATCAATGCTTGAATAAAAACACATCAACTGATTTTGTTGAAATAAAACTCTGAATAAACAGCCGGCCCAGCTTCCAATGAAAGGCTTTGCAGATGTCCGCAGAGATACGATCAAATCCAGCTGAAAAGCAAGATAACCCGCAGAGTTGCAATCAAGTGTCCAACGTCAATAAGCTGTCTGCAGAGGTGCATCAGGGTGGTGCTGTGTCAATGGGGCTGACAATACCCCTGCTGGAATCATTGACCCCTTGTAAGTTGTAACTGGTTGCAACAGCGCAGTAATGCCTTAGGATTTAGGCACTTTATGCAAATGGGATACCTAAATGAATAAATAAATAAATAGTGAGCATGCACAACCACCAGAAATGTTTGCCTACATGTTCAATCGCCTCTATTATAATTTGGAATTTGCCCCTCCACAGTTTTTTTCATTGTATTCCTTGACTTGTAATTTTGCCTATTCCATTGTAACTCCATATCTATGTGTACAAGTCCCAGGATGCAACGGAAAATCAGGACTGGCTGAACATCTAATGAATGACAAAGTTCAGGCTGGCATGTATGATTTTGCCACTATGCTGGCTCTATCAAATTCACTTAACAGTATTTACACTTCACAATGTGCTGAACACAGCTTCTTTAATATAGCTGATTGTTTGCTTAAACTTAATTACAATACAAAGTGCATGTGATTTATATGGTCCACATGTCTAAAGCAGAGAACGGACAGGCAGAGCACCTTTATTGACTCTGCATTTCTAAGTCACCCTATGCTGAATTTGATTAATTATGCTACCTCTCTCCATCTTTTTTCTGTCCCCTCCACTTCCTCTAGAGCAAAGAACTTTGGATGTGATGCCAGAAGGATAGATTACACTCATTCAAAGAGCAGGGTTTGGCCCACTAAGGCAGGATAGCTTTAGTCCAATCACCCGTTGGCTTTAACCTTTAAAAGAAGGCATCTCATTTGACTTCTTTTAATCATCTTGAATAATCTTTGGATCATTGCTTAAGAAGTTTTTGCTGGACACTTCTGAGAGAGCAGTCCTTTCCAGAGTCCTCCAGTTGTGAGATGAAGGCAGTTGTTCCAAGGCAGAGTAGAGCTCTGTACCTTAACCATCCTCAGGGACCGTAGTAGGTGAACTACTGCTGGAACCAGACCTGAACTTGTCCCTGAGACCCTGGATTGGGTCTAACAGCACCTGGAAACAAGAATAGCAAGGATTCCTGTGTTTTCAATGAACAACTGCTTTGAGTCAATATTCAAGCTTGTTCGACACAGAACAAAACTTGCAGGACCCTCCGGAGTTGCATTTGTCATTCTTTGTTCTACTAACCGTAAGTCTAACAAATTCTAACCAGTTTGCCACTGCACCACGCCTTCTGAAGCATGTTGTAGCCTCAGCTTTTACTAAGAAGTACTGCTGCCAGCACATTTGCTCTAACCGATCACAAACCGCCACCTGCTTCATCGCCACCACCACTGTAAGTCGATCAAATCCCTTGAACCACGAACTTCAAGTATCAGCATTGAATTAACTCCCTTGCATGTCCTGGTACCAGTTTGCCACATTCAAACCATGTCCCTAAAACCAAACCTGGTGGCCACATGATCCACATGGCTGGAGTAACGTTTCAAACCATAGCTATATTCCCGCTCTCTGCTGGATCATCGTGCCTGCCACATCCGCAAAACAAAACCAAACTTTCAAACTGCATCAGAAGCCTGGCTCAAAGCGCAAGTTGCCTGATATTTGCCCCTTTGGTACATCTCTGGGCCCTAGAAACTGGCTAGACCATGTAACCCCTTTTGAAAGCTCAGGCAATATCCTCTTTGAAAATGGTAATCTTTTAATTGCCTTTTACTTAGGGTGCAGCATCTATTCTGTCTTCGCATATTCTGTGTTCCTTCTACAGGCTTTTTATAATGTTTTGTCATTAGTTGTTATTGTACATGTTGTGTTTGATTAAAGTATATGTTTTTACAGAATCTTGATTGGGCATTCCTTTATTTTGGACTGTTATACTTCACTGTTTGGGTTGCAACTGAACCACATTCACACCCCTATTGAGAGCATAGGCTTCCTTTGGACTATGTTTCCACAACAGGTGAAGGAGGTATATATCTTAACACTGTCTGTTTTACCTTTATGATCATGTTGGCTGTTGGTTTCTAGAAGTGTGAGGGCTGAGTAGGTGCTTTTGCCTCTGCATGAAAGTGACTGCCTATCCATTATTAGAGAAAATATTGCCTAAGTTAAGAGGGGATCAGATCCTAATAATGGTAGGTGGGATACCGTCAAGTTAATATTGATCAATGCAGAGTTTGTAGATGGCTAATTAGCTATACTACATCAAACATTGCCTCAATTTAATTCACATATATCCAAATAAGAGGGATTTTGAGATTGTTGCATTCTATAGGAGGGTCTTAGGGTGTTGAGCAGGTTGAACTACGTAGAGCCTTCCTACAGGAAATTCCCCACTCCTCCAACATATTTGATGATGCATTTTGCCCCCACTTAATAGTGCCTTTGTCTCTACTAATTTCCACTGATCACAAGCTAAACAAGGCATTACATTGTTTTTGCATACAACACTGATTGGTATGCCTCTATTGAAAAATCAGATATTATCTGCGCTTGAGAATCTTGCCTCTTATTCTCAGTTGACAAACAAAGCTATACAACATGATATCACTGCATCGAAAGGAGAGAAGGAACAACCCAGTAGGAGATTACTAATATAGGTCAAAAACAAGTTAAACCTGGAAGTAGAGATGAGAGACTCATGTGCAATTGCTGGCATTCTAATTATCAATGAATACATGCTTACTTCTTTTTAACATTTATATCACATAAAGTTTTTTTGAAGCCTAGGGTTTTATCAAAATGATGCGTTTATTAGAGACCCTTCCAACGGAATATCCTGTCATCTCTGATACCTCTGTGTTAATCTAATCATGGGTGAATTGAATCCTCAATTTGAGCTGCTGTGCCCTCAACAGTATGTTCTAATTAACAAGGACGTAGTCTGTGGTATCACAGACATTATAACAAAGCAGCAATTACATATGGATGACTAAAAGAGGTATGTATAAACCAAGAAAAGAACAATGAAGACATTTTGAGTCATATGTATATTTTTTGGCAGCAAAGTACAGCGGGAAGAAGTTCAAAAATAGAAAGGAAGTGTTGGAACTGTGGAAAATGGAGGAAGACTTGGAAGATGTCACTTTTGATCCCCTAGGATGGTGAATGTGCCACCCACCGCCTGTGTCCGATCACTACCATGCCTACCACTCCAATACCACCTGCCCAGTGCTCCTGCAGAAACAGGCCAGTCTCCTCCTTCGCTAGAGTATTACCCCACCTGACTTCGTCAGGATACACAAATCCCACTTAAGCCCCTTTGCCCATTACTCCTCCCCACACCCACACTGGCCCAGTGTCATAACCTCCCCAACCCTAAAGCATCTGTGGCTGCGAGAGCTAGAATGCAGGAAGAAACAGATAGGAAATCACAGTAGGAGTTGGACGAAGTGTTGACAAAGGCGGAAGAACTAGTCATGTTGAAGTTAGATAGGAGAGATGGGCAACAAGCACATCTAGGGACTGACAAATGGAGAGCAGGAGATATGTTCTTTAGAATAGACAGTACTGCTATTAAGGCTGTGCAAATAGAGGAAGAGAGGGAGTACAGAAGGAGAAGGCAGGCAGTCAGTTTGGATTATCGGGCAGTATGATCTGACAATGAGTATGACCGCACACAAGAAGGGGACGAGGAGTGGAATACCATAAATGAGTTGGAAGACAAGGAACAGCTGCCTCTAATTTCCCCATGAGTTGACAGTTTGTGGGGACCAAGGTTAAGAAATAGGTATGGCGTATGGCAGTAGTGAAAAGATCAATGGCGGGGAAGCGGAAAGTAAATAAGATAGTGGGGGCACAGTTCACATTATTACATAAGGGACCGGGGAGGGACCAGTATATACCATGGGCCCACGTGGACAAAAATAACTCCCATCTCTCCCCGCTGGAATGGGTAAGTGGATATAGGTCTTCGAGAAGCAGACAGCAGGTACAACCTTTGCTGTAGGGGACCTGAAAAGGATCAGGCTGATGGAATTTGGGTTAAGGCTGAGTATCCAGGAGGGAAGTGAGGGGCTGATAGCCATGATGGAGCATATTTCAATGTCATTAGGCCCCAATTATGGGCAACACTGAGGTGTACATTCCCAGATATACACGATCTTCAATCAATAATGTAGTGAACAATGCGGGAGGATGAAGACCGGACTCAGTACATTTTGTAAATACAGGAAATGTGGAGGGCAGAGCCTGGAGATTCCAGCGATTGAGCATCTCCATTCTTTTATTTTGTAGTGAAAAGTTGAGTCCAGAAGGAAGGAGATACAGAAGACTATTGATAAGATATTAGGGATTGAAGCTAAGGGCTGGGCAGAAATAAAGTCTATTAATGTACATCAATGTAAACGGTTGAAAGAGAAAAGAAGTTAACAGCTCAACGAGCATAAATAGAGGAAGCCGCACAAACTAGCAAATGTTCCATTGGAAAGGGCAGTGATGGCGGTATGGACAGAAGGACAGGTAGAGCCCAGAGTGGTCCAGGCAGTTGTATGAACAGTGCCTATTTGGGGAGGCGAAAACGATTGAAATGGTGGCCTAGGGTGGATGCGGTGGGTTTGGAGGAATGGGGCCATAAGTGGGAGTAGCGGGACATTATTGGACATATGGGCTGATGAGCCTTTTTTCCCAGGTAGTGCAGAAGCAGACAAGTAGTTTTGTACCCGCATCAGCACCCATACCTCGCTTATACCATACTCCAACCTTATATGCAAGCACCCCCAGCAGTCAATTATGATGCACCACCGGCCACAGCCCTGCCTGCTCCCTACCGGTGGTCAGTCAAAAGGCCGAATATATAATACCGAATGCCAAAAATCTCGAAAAAAAAATATCGAATTATTTATTAATTTATTTATATGTGTTTTTGGGGTCAGGTAAGTAAAAAAAATGGTTAAAATAAAAAAAAAAAAAAGGGGGGTTGGGGGGAACCCCCCCATTTCGAAAAAAACGTCAAAAAAAATATTCGATATTTTTTTTTTCAGCCTTTTGTCTTCGAGATTTTGGTTTTCGAGATTTTGGTATTCGGTATTATCACTATGAACCCTCCCTACCATCAATTCCGAAGCTGGGAATGGAGATAGGCAATAAACCATTCATCTATATGATGGTTACAGGTGCAACCAATTCATATATTAGTGTGGTTGGTTTCCCTTTGTAAGGCATGGCAATGGACATGCAGGGCTTCCATGAGGCACTACAATCAGTTCCATTTACAAAGGAATTACCCATTAAAGTAGAGGACAGACTGATGCGGGCCCCATTGTTGTTTTCCATAGTGACCCCCATCAATTTATTGGGCAATGACATCTTAAGTAAGCTCAGCATGACCATCTCGTTCACTTGCAGTGATGTGTTCAACACCCCAGTGTGTGCTACGTGAGGTTCATGTTGGTGATACATGCTTTCGGAAAATGAAGCAGTCACGAGAACAGTACCAGCGGCCCCTGATTTCTTTGTATATGGGATCACAGTACTCCTTAGTGCAGTCCTGTAGGTGGCTAACCAGTACTGGCGGGTGCCCTCCAAATCTCTGTTCAGAACTGCTCAGCCCCAGGAACACTTAGCAGGGATTATTATCATGCTTGACATCAAAAGAAAGGATTATGTTAAGAGTGACAGACTGGCGCACGATTCTGTGTATTGACTCAACCCAGCTCCTGAGAGAAATAACAGATGAGGATTCCTTTGAAAACAAGGACAATGATGGGTAGATAATATTGGAAGTATGCATCCACTATGAGATAATAATACAGTATCGACAGATCCCATGTGCCATGTTATTGGTAGGGAGTGCCATTTCATTTGCCCAAGAGGTTTTATCCCAGGTACCTGACAAATTGTGGACAAGTGACCCTCATGACATAGGGCTCCTGCGGAGCACTGCACCAATACATATCACACTGAAGCCAGGTACAGTGTTACCCAGATTTAAACAGTATCCCCTATCCAAAGCAGCCACACACTTCACTCTTGTAGATTTTAAGAAAGCCATTACCTTCAGATTCTCAATAACTTGCTGTCTTTACATTTGCTGTCAGGCGGTTCCAATATACTGGACTCCCACAAAGGTACTGTGAGTCCCAAAGCATTTTTAACAGGGTTCTGCATGAGGATTTAGGCAATATCCAGGTGCTGAGTACCATTATTCAGTATGTAGATGACCTGTTAGTAGTAGTACTACTGAGCAACAGTGCAGTGAAGATTCCATTCCATTACTAAAGTTCTTGGCCGACAAGGGGTATAAGGTGGATAGAGCAAAGTTGCAGCACTGTCAACAGGAAGTGTTGTATTTACACCAATTTTATTTATGCCAATTGATTTCAGTTAACGGTAAGGAAGTTACTACAGAACACGTCACAGTGGGGTGCATCACACCCCAGCCAGTAACTGTTAAGGACATGCAACATTTCCTAGGGTTGTGCAATTATTGCAGGGAATGGATCTTAGACTGTTCATCATACACTCAACCACTGCTGCAAGCACTGAAATACCAGTATTTGGACTGATTAAATGTACACTAGATTCCAAGAATTGAAATATGTCATCTCCACTGCCCCTGTCCTATCAACCCCTGACTATATTAAAGAGTTGTATCCCTTTTTGTACTCTGATGACCAAATGATGATGGCAGTTCTGACACAACACAACTCTATGGGCCATAAACCCCTAGCATATTATAGTGGTATGCTAGATTCCGTTATGCAAGGACAGTTCCCCTGTGAACAACATTCTGCAGCAACTTTTGCTATTGAGAGGTCAGGCACTTTTACAATGGGGTGATAGGTAACTCTGTACATAGAACATGCAGTGTGTGTGTTAATTGAGAGGTCCAAGTCCACGTTGACAACACAGAGGGCCTCAGCATATGACATTGTTCTCTCCAGCCCATCTATTCACATTTTTTGTTGTAAAACAGTAAATCCTGCTACCTTTCTGACAAAACCCATCACTGAAATTGACGATTTTCATGACTGTGGCACATGCGAAAGGCCCAGATGATGACATATCGACAGATTGTGCCGTAGATGATGGTGAGGTATTCTTTGTTGATGGGTCGTTGACTATTGATCAGAAGACAGGCCATGGACATGCTGGGGCAGCAGTTGTCTGGTTGATGGAGAGTATGGAGGTTACCGGGTATTATTCTGCCCATGTGGCCGAACTCATTACTCTCTTTGAGGTGCTAGAGGCATATGTGATGACAACCTTGCAATTGGGATTGCTCAGGAAGATGAGGAGAGAGTTTCAGAAAACTGATGTTTCTCCAGTACAGCATGCAGTCCTCGTAGACAGATAGATTCATGCTCACTCGCAGCCAACACTTATCGCAATAGTCAAGTGTGAGATATATACAAAAGGGGGGACTTTGTTCACTTGGTAACGTAGCAGCAGACATGGCTGCAAAATTGCCTGTGTATTTATTGGTGCCATACATCCCTGAATACCCAGCACTTGGTAGTATGAAATTGCAAATACAGAATCCATATACTGTGTTACCCATTACTGAAGTTATAGAGTTGCAGGCCCAAGCACCTCAGAGTGAGAAGAAGTTACTGTGGCAAAGGAGGGGATGTGCACAATCTCCTACAGATCTAGTTTGGAGACGGGTTAGTACAGGCAAAGTGGTGATGCCTCAGAAATTGCTTTCAGTAGGATTCAATCAGTTGCACTACCCCTCACATTTATCTAAGCAGCATATCGCTGCTGATATACAGGAGGATTGGTATGTGCCGAACATACAGGAACTTTTAAATATGTTTAAATTGAATTTTACCATCTGTCAGACACACAGTACTGCTCAACCCAATTGGTCAGTTTCTAGACCTCCACATCGATTTCGCAGACATGGGAAGACGGTGCAATATCTTTCGCTGTCTGATGGTAGCACTTCTCCCCTTAGATTGAGGATGGTCCATGTGGACATCCTGATGCCAAAACGGCAGGTACTTTTTTGGTAAGAGAAGTGTTTCCCCGATGGGGAGTGTGCAAAACTCTTAAAAGTGACAACAGCACCCACTTCTTTAATGAGCTGTTTAAAGAAAATGCAGCTCTTTTAGGGATTAAACATAAGATGTGCTCCATTTACCATCTCCAGGCCAAGAGAGTTGTTTAAGGATGAGCGGCCTGTTGAAGGCTAATATTTCCAAATGATGTGTTACACTTAGGAAAAACTGGTACCATTGCTTGCCTTTAAACATTTTCAATTGGAGCACCCAGGCCTGAAAGTACCATATCCTCTCCCCTCACGAGATAGTGACAAGGGGACATATGCACACACTGCTATCATCTGTGTGCAGTGCTTCTGATGCTCACAGGGCTGCATCAATATTAGGAGATGGATTTAAATCATACTTGCCTGAGATAACAACATATATGTATAAAATCCTTTTCTCGACAGATTGCCCCACAACAAGCTGAAGAAGAGAACAGCTCTGCACCAGATTCTGTGAGCTCGCTACCACTGCAGGTACATCTGGGGGACGCAGTCTATGTGAGAAACTTTATATGCAGGTAGAGTGAGCCATGCTATAATGGACCTTGTACAGTAGTGTATGCAATATTGGGTCCATCTTTCTGAAGCCCGAAGGCACCCATACATCCCCTCCTTCTATAAGTATGTTGTCTGAATGTTTTTTGTAAATAAATATATGAAGAAAGGAACAAAACTTGAGGTTGTTTGTTACAATATGTTTTTCACACCTGTATCATTGATTCAGTGGTTCAAAATATGTGTATATTTATATGGTGCAATATTGATATGCTGAAATTTTGAGTTATTATATTTTTCCATCGATATTGCATGGTTTATTTATCTCTTTTCCCGTACACTCAAATTGTTCTACAGGTCTCACTGTACTAGAGTTCTTTTCTACCTTGGTTGTCAGTTTTTGTTCGGTATACTTTTGTATGTGACATGTGAGTTTGTTTGGTTACAGCATATAAAGGGGCTGGGGTTGTAGTATAGGGGAATGTGGAAATAGGAAATGTTTTGTTGTTACGACACCCACTGATTATTTGATGACTACTGTAGTGAATTTCAAAAGAACATGGATACAGGACACATTTTTTGGAGTGGGTCAATCTTCTGGTGAAACCGTTTTCTTAGAAGCAGTGCACTGATATTTACACAATAAGACTGGTTGAGCCCTTTATGGAATGGGTCAAACTCCAAGCAAACTTTTCTAATGCTTTCCCCATTTGAACGGCCAGGTCCTTCATGGAGTGGCACGAAATACATTGGCAAACAACTATTTCTAGACAATGGTTCCTGTGTGCTAGTGCTTTTACAATGCTAAAGGGATGATATAATATTTTTTGCTGTGGCCCAATCTACTATTTTGTAAATGTGTTTCAGGGCAGTAATTCCTAATTTCCAGCAATTTCACAACATGAGCAACGTGTCCATTTGAGCAATGGGTCAAGTCCTAGCAGAAGTGTTTATTTTTGTTGATGTCATTTGAATTATGCATACAAATAGAAACATACAAAACGACCTGCCATTCTATTTGTGTATATCGTTTTTAAAAATAAATAAATACCAGGGCTGCTACTGACACATCAATCGTCTAATCAAGACACATCTTAACACGTTTAAGCAACACAGTCCATTCATTACCTCCCCCCCTCCACGTGGTCCCTAAAACATACTATAAGACTGTGTGGGGTAGAAAGACTCCTTGTAACAAGACCAGGTGTTGTATTTCTCTAGAAATTGTAGCCACATCACCTGAATGCTGTGTTTTGATTCATCAAGCAGTAAGGTAAGCTGCTCCACGGTGAAAATGCCTCACACCTTGCTAAGACATTCCTTCTTTGTAGAGGTTGTTGACCTCTTGCAGTGCTGCACCATGCAGCGTGTTGCCACTATTAAAAGGTTATACGACATGTGACCCTGTGGTGTCTCCTCCTTCCCCCGATTTAAACCAAGCGGCGTAACTCTGGCATTAGTCAACGCTGTAGCCCTTCCAGATTTCCTGATCCAAGATAATACATACTCCCAATATTTCTGGGTCTCTCCACATTCCCACCACATATGCCAAAGGTCGGCCTCCATTTGCCTGCATTTCCAGCAGGATGAGCTCCCCCTTGGGTACATTATTGACAGTTGGTGTGGAGAATAGTGTCATTCATGATCTTAATCATTTGCCTTTCATTTTGTTGTTTGTTAGAAGATTTGTATATCTAATGACAAATCAGAGATGACTCCCCTTCTGAGATTTTTCTTTCTAGATCCTTTCCCGATTGTTTTCGAACTCTCAGATGGTCTCTAGGTTTTGCCGATAACAATTATCTATAAAAGCAGTTGAAACTTTTTCCATCAATGTAATCTTAACTAAGGACGTTAGGTCTCTGCTGAAATACCCCTGCTGCGCGCTTTGTCCAATAAAACTCCCTTTACGGGGTGGGTGCCTAGAGCATCCACAAATTGTTCACATGAAAAGTATTCTCACTCCAGCCACATCTGCTTGGGTCTTTCTAATCCTGCCTCATAGCAACTTTGGAACTGCAAATGTTTGTGGATGAGGTCACTAATTGGAGGTTCCCATATGCAGCTCAAGGGGGAAGTCAAGGACGTGTGCCACCTGGATTGATTCCCTTCCCTCCATATGTCTCACAATACTTCCAAAATCACATTGTTTAGAAGTCATCTAGGGATTTTTGATTGGGGGACCGAGAGCCACTTGCTCACTGAGACCGTGCATCCACTGCTTCATTGAGTGCTATACCAAGTGTTCCACTAGCAATCTCATTTGCAGTGGCCGGTAATAGGACTGGTAATCCAGGAATCTGACCCCCACTGTCTCTTTAGGTCAGACCAAAGGCTCGTACACTATCTTGTGCTTGGCCTTTGACCACCAAAAATCAAACAGGACTTTTTGTATCACTCAGAGAAATGCAGTTGGCACTCGGATGCGAAGCATCTGAAATAAAAATAGGATACAGGGTAGAATATTCATTTACATAGAGTTTAATCTCGCTAGCCATGAAAAGGACAACTCTCCCTTTGGCTATATCCTCACACACTTTTTCCCACAACAGTAATTTCCGTCAAAGAGATCAGACAGTACCTTAGTTATGAAGACCCCCAAAGTATCGAATCCTCTTCCTGTGTACATTAAGGGTCACATTTCTAGACACTGTTCATCTCCCAGATGCAGACTGCCTACAGGAGATCTTTTAATTTCTCTAAATTGAATTTCAATACCAAATACCTTCTAATCTAGTCCTCTGTTTTGGGAGAAAACTTTGTCGGTCCTTATTGTATAGCAGCACGTCACCTGCAAACAAACTGAGCTTGTATTCTCTACCTTTGACCTGTATTCCCAATATGATAGCATCTATTCTCATGCTAGCCACCCACGGTTTAATGACTAAAACATAAAGCAGAGAAGAATGGGGGCATCCTTGTCTCATACCTCTGTTTAGGTTATCCGGTTCTGAGGTGACCCCTTTCACTGGTAGCCTGGATTCGGGAGGAAGTGGAAAACTCCCATCCAACCCTTTCATTTTTCGACCCATGCTCAGCATGTCTAAAACCTTGATCAGAAATGCCCAACACATCAGATCGAACACTTTCTCTGCATCTAGTGGTAGACAGCCGCACCTGTTTGTAGAAGCCCCAGGGTTGGCAACAGGTGTAAGGATTTGCATTTTTTCTATCCTTCACTTGATCTCTGTCATAGGCATCAGGACCTCGGATCTAAAAGCTTTCTTTTCAGTGAGAATGCTCTGAATGTCCGTCTTGATGTCGGACATTTCACTGGCAGGGGGTTGTGCCCCATATTGCTGTGAGCTTTGAAAGCCTGGGCTCTTTAATCCTCTTCACTGCTGGCAGGGTTAAGCTCTATATTACTCTCCTTGGTGACTCAGCTTGACTGCACCAACCGGTGCCAGAGATCCACAGGGTATATCCGTATGCTTGCCTACTTGACCTAAAATAAAATAAAAATACAAGAATATTAAATTTAGATGTTTTATCACGCTTAATGCCAGAGACCGTGCTTCTAAGACAAATGCCCTGCCCCTGAGCTATTCTCCTATTTGATGCTTCTTCCAGTTTGTATCATCATTGGCCCCGAGGAGATTAGCCCCCTCAGCGGTTGAAGGATGCCTGCCAGACGTGACACCAACTGCCTTGGAAGAGAGGGGATCTTCCGAGGATCGTGGCTCAGGGTCTCAACTGGGTGTCCTCCACCCGTCCTCCCTCCACCTCGTGGGGAATACGAGAAGCCTTTGAGTATGTGAAACCCTGGAAAGATGCGAGCAGCCTTGTAGCCACCGTGGTGATTAACCAGGGTGCCCAGTGGACTCTTTCTGTAATGGCGGCGAGAAAGCTGACTGCTCTGGCCAATGCAGCTCGGGTCCCTTGGATGATAATGGCCACTTAGCTTCAGAGTGTTGGTACATGGTTTGCACCGTCTCTCACGCCACACTTCCTCTGCCTCTTTGACCTATTCGGACTCCTTCGCTCCACTGGAAGAGCCATGGCTGGGTCGCCTCTGTGGCCTACCCTTCACAATTCCAGGTGGTGCCCGTGATCCTGCACCCCGGATATCTTGCATGTGCTAGTTAGTGCTTAGGAACCACTTGCAGTAGGTGGTAATGCAGCCACTGTATGCCCAGGTTCCGACACCCATCTCCAGGGAGGGTTTTCTTTGGCTGGCGCTCAGCGGAGCGCTAGCATCAGGCGTCCCTGAATGTCCATAGCCCCTGGCGGTCTACAGCAACTTTAGTTTACTGAAAATACAGACATTTCAGCCACACATTTTGGAACTATTTTGTACCCAAGGTAACTCTAGGATGTGCCTAATACAGACACTTCAAGCATTGTCCATCATTTCACTACTGGGTGTCACCTTCTCATTCAACAGTTCCGGTACATGCATGCTCTCTCAACATTGCGTGCAAGCACACTTGGCTCAAAGTAGGTTCGTATGTATCCATGTTCGCGTTATTACAGGCACTGGCGTGACAGGGGCCCCCGCAGCCCCCGCGGTGTGGGGGGGCCCGCGGTGGGGGGCCCCACCAGCACATGGCTGGGAGGGGGCCCAGTAAAAAAAAAAAAAAAAAAAAAATTAAAATATTTTTTTCTAAAAAAAAAAGTTTCTTTTGAAATTCACTCTGCATTCATAAAGAACATTTCTGTAACAGAAATAATTTCTTTATGAAGGCAGAGTGACTACAAAAAGAAACTTTCTTTTTGAAGTCTGAGGGCCCCCGTACCCCATGACATGGAAGACCCTAGGCTGGAGGCCTCCATGTCATGGGGTGGGGGAGGAGCCCTATGCCTTCAAAAAGAAATTTTTGTTTTTGAAGCCACTCAGCCATCATAAAGAAATTATTTTGATTATGGTTCGGTCCTTAACTGAAATAATTTCTTAATGAAGTTATAGTGACTTAAAAAAGAAACAATGGGGCTCATTCTGACCATGCCGGTCCGGAAACAACGGTGCTGGTAAGCTTACAGGCACTGTTGTTTCCGGACCGGCATATTACAGGTCTGCCTGGTGGGGCTGCCGTGCCCGACAGGTCTGACCCTGCCAGGCACAGCAGCCACGGTAGGCAGACCTGTCACGGAAGCACCGGCACCGTTAACAATGGTGCAGGTGCTTCTGTGTCCCCATTCCCGTGGAGTCTGGGGTTTAACGAAATTACCAGCACCTGATTTCCCAGCCGCCGGACTTGAAATATCACGGTGGCACCGGGAAGTCAGGCCATAGTAATTTTTTATGGGTCCGGCGGCAACCCGCCGGTAGCACCGGCACGATTACCGCTGGACCCGTAATGAGCCCCAATTTCTTTTTTAAGTAATAGGGCCCCCCTCAACTCCATGAGGTGTGCGTGTATTAGTCTATGGTGAAAGGGTGCACACTCAAATGTATAGCTGGCTGCCTGTGTGTGTATGGTGAAAGGGTGCACACTTAAATGTATGGGTGGCTGTGTGGGTGTGCCTGCATGGTGAAAGGGTGTACACTTAAATGTATAGGTGGCTACCTGTGTGAGTGTATGGTGAAAGGGTGCACACTTAAATGTGTGGATGACTGGGTGTGTATAAGGTGAATGGTGTGTGTGCTTGTGTACAGGGGCACAAGAAAACCTTCATTTCGGGGGGGCTAACTCTTCAAATGTTGGGAGAGGCGCTAACTTCACATGCGGTGGTGAGGGGGAAACTTATTTGTGTGGGCGCATCCAAATTATTTACGCATTTTAATGAGACTATTCTAGTGCAGATTCAATGTTACAAGCAGTTAACTCTCTCTTATAAGTCTCCTGTTCCATCTCTACCCTTCCAATCACTCCCCTGGCATGCACGTACTAAACCCACATCACGATTTCAATTGCCTAAACAATGTGGCATTTGAATGCAGGTACTAACAGTGAAATGATTTACGTTGGTAATTGCTGGGTTCTTGTTAACAGCAAAAACCAGGTGCCGTTTAAAATCTGTGTCCTGTTCGGTCTGGCAACTGCTCTAAAGGTTAGCCAAGTTGAGTCAATATAGCCCAAAATGTCAGGGGGGGTAGTGCTGAAGCCCAGTTAACTCAATGGTGTTGCGCTACTACTTGTGTTTAATGCCTTGCTTACTCCTAGCCCTATTCTTCCTCGTCCCAGTACTTATATACGAGGCAGTACGTGTGTTTGAGGCACTCTGCCTCATACAAAAGTACTGGGAAGAGGTAGAGGTACATGGAGGTAATGCCTGATTTAGCTACCTGTAATCTTCATCACTCCTAGTCCCACTGTTCCTCATCCCAGTACTTACCTATGAGGCAAGGAGCCTCATACGTAAGCTCTGGGACAAGGAAGAGGGACGCAGAGGTAATTCTGGGCCAAGGAGCTGATTGTGGAGGTTGGGGTAGTGGGTGGGAGGGAGAGTGGATGTGTGGGGGGGCAGGATTGTGTGATAAATCATAATGGTTGTCCATGTCCAGGCTAAGCAGGCATGATATGTGGTATTAGTGGCTAGAGAAGCATTTTGATGCAGCCAGTCTAGTCATTCCTCAGTTTGGTATGACTTTCTTTTAACTGGACATTTCTGATAAAGTAGTCCTGCTAACTTTAATTACCTGGCTAGATCGGCATTGTATATTTTTCTCGGCATCTGTGATAAAATGATATGATGTAATTCAAGTCATTTATAACGCGCCTGTACACAA
Source organism: Ambystoma mexicanum (assembly GCF_040938575.1). Taxonomy (NCBI): domain Eukaryota; kingdom Metazoa; phylum Chordata; class Amphibia; order Caudata; family Ambystomatidae; genus Ambystoma; species Ambystoma mexicanum. Next base: position 1,222,487,448 of record NC_090924.1, read on the forward strand.
GTGTACACAAGGGAGGGATGATAGAGGGAGGACAAGACAAACGATCTCACTAGGCCTTGTGTCATTGCGAGAACGAGAAGTGCAAGTGAGAGGGGAGGGGAAAACAGGGCAGCAATGCTCTCAGTAAGTGCAGCCAGGGCAGAGCAGCTATTGGTTGTGCAAGGAGAACAATGGACTGCAGGGTTACAGTTACAGCCCCTAAGTGCATGGTAGGCCCGGAGGCAGTGCAAGGGTGACCAATCAAGAAAGAGCCTGAACTCAGAGAGACTCTGAGGGTAGCCAAGCAGCCAGTCAGTACAGCAGACAGGTAGGTCAGATAGGTCAGCAGGGGGGGAGAGAGAACGAAAGCAACAGAGAACATAAAAGCTTTTAGCTGCTTCCGAAACTTCAGGTTGTCCGCCTCAAGTTTGAGAGGGGCAGGGAGACCATTCCAGTTGGAGGCACCAGCAGAGGAGAGAGGTCTACCCCCACTCTCTGCCTGGAGAAATGTCTAAGCCTTAGAGAGTTGGAGGTAGCTGAGTGAAGGGTTAGAGAAAGAAGGTATTTTGGAAGAGAGCATTGGATTTAGTGTGGGCACTGGCCCCAGAAAGCGTTGTGAGCAATGCAAAGGTTCTTGAACTTGATCCTTGCAGCCAGTGGAGAGATTTCAGGGCTGGAGAAATACAATCCCAGGGCTTGAGGCCAAGGCTAAGTCTTGCAGTCCTGTTCTGGATTATTTGCAGATGACGGAGACTAGAGGAAGACAGATTGAGAAAGTGGCTGTTGCAGTAGTCCAGCCTAGAGACAGTGAGCTTCTGGTGGAGAGTGAGAAAGGGAAGAGTTCCTTTGAGGAGAAGCAGCTGGTAGTGGGACTTCTTGGTGATGTCCGAGATGTTAGGAGAGAAAGAGAGTGTGGCGTTGAAGATGACACCAAGGTTTTTTGCCTCGCAGGAAGGCAAAGGAAGAGGGCCGAAGGTGGTCTGCTATAGTGAGAGAGGAAACGCAGTGGCAAGGGTCCCAATGAGAAGGATCTCTGTCTTACTGGCATTAAGGCAGAGATCATTGGAGGCGCACCAATCCTGAATCGTGGATAGACAGTCAGGAATGAGCAAGAGAGGAGAGGAGAATGAGGGGAGCCTGAAGGAAAGCTGAGTCATCCGCACAACACTGAAAGTTAGAGGATAAGGTAGAGATCAGGGAGGCCAAAGTGGCCAAGTAGAGGTTGAAAAACCAGCGTGAGAGGATAGAGCCCTGGGGAATGCCACAGGTAGAGAGAGGTGGCAGAGAGAATGGGACCACGATCGACCTGGGAGCGGAGTGGCGGTCCAAGTGGAAGTAGGTCAGTCACTCTAGGGTCTGATCTGTGATGCCCAGGTTCTCACAGAGTCGATTGATCAGGATGGCGATGTTGACCCTGACAAAAGCAGAGGAAAGATGAAGGATGAGAATAGAAGGAATGCTGGAATCAAGGTTAGAGAGCAGCACAGGTGTTAAGGAGAGCAGTTTCCATGCCTCTGGCAGCTCTGAAGCCAGACTGATGGTCATGGAGACAACCAACAGATTCAGTGTGGAGAGTAAGCTGGGAGATAGCAAGCTTTTCCAAGAGTTTGCTCAGGAAAGGTGGAGATTGAGCGATAGTTTTCCGGGCAGGTAGGATCAGCAGACTGCTTCTTGAGGAGTGGGTGCACAAGGGAGTGCTCAAAGGGAGAGGGGAACATTGCAGTGGCGAAAGAGTGATTACAGAAATCGGCCAAGGCTGGAGCGAGGGTGTCAATATGGGCTTTGATGGTTCTGGAGGAGCAGCGGAGCACCTGTTTGGACGACACTTTCATAGATCGGACTTGTCTAGAAACCTCGTCAGGTGTTGTCAGAGAGAAAGAGGAAAAAGGAGGAGGAGAGAAGAGATGGCCAAAATGGGCCGAGAGAGGAAGAGGACATAGAGACAGGATGTCCTGAGATTTAGCAGAGAAATGAGAGGCCAGAGCTGTACAGAGGGCATGGTAGGGAACAGAAGAGGTATAGACCACAACAGGATTGACCAGTTCCTTGCAGATTTTAAAGCGTTTGGCCGTGTTGTTCGAGGCCATGGAGACACATGCTTTATTGTGTGCTCTCTTCTTGATGAGTGTTATTGCTTTGACTGGCATTTTGCTGAAAACAGTCTAGGTATGTCTAAATGTGGCCTGGCATTCTGTACTTTAATGTTATTACGTGTTTACACTGGTCTACATTGTGCAGCCAGTTGGAAGCATTAATGTTCCTGTGCACTGTTGGTGACTTGCATGTATTGGATTGTGTTACCCTACAAAACAATTGCAAACACTCTGGCTTTATAGCCAATTTATCTCAGAAAGTGTGCTGTATATTGCATTAAAACACATATTTATATCTTTTTCCTAGTGCAGTGTGCGGCATACCCCTTCAGCAGCACGTTCATGCGTATTGTGCAAGCGTGACAGTCTAGGCCGGCCCAGAGTGTGGTGCAACCTGTGATTTGTTGCCGAGTTGGGGGGCCCCCTCAGCATGGCTCGCAGAGGGGCCCCCACATTTTGTGTTACGCCACTGATTACAGGCAAATGGGTGGTCCAAAGACTAGACTACTCACCTGGGAATGAAGAAGCTGAATGAGCTGTGGGTGGGTTTAATATTCCACAATAATCAGGTCACATTAAAATGTTCCCCTATCCATTATTAACTATAATATTTATAGCGCCATACAAGCATTTGTATGTTTTTACAGTGTGCCCAAATATTTTTTTGTGGAGGCACTTGTCCAAGAAATACTGAAAACACCCACAGCATGATTTCACTCTCCATAGGTACTTTGAACCTGACAGTCATATTCAGCTGGCGTCAGTACTCTAGAGGAAACGGCTGAGGCTACAGAACCAGCCTAAACTCATACATTCAAATGTCACTACCAGAAACCCAATGCTCTTTTCATTGATTGTCTGAAACTCTGCTTCTTCTCCTATTTTTATTGGTTCCTGTGCTGTAATTCTGCCTCTATCTTGATTGTATTTCTGTTGCTAGCCTGCTGCCCCCTGCTGCCCCCTTCTGCCCAGCAGTAGCATGCTCAGAGGCTGCTCTTCTCACTCTCCTACACTACAAGCGTCGAGCGTACAAGGTGGCTCCCGTATCCCAACTACATAGCATTGGCAGCCCTGAAAGGTGTAATTTGTGCCTTTACTTCAGCCCCATAGAAGGCTTTGGCTGCAAAAGGAAATGCATTTATATGATCAACCGTGTGTAGATCACTTGTGTATTGTCTTCTCACAGAGACATAATGAGGACTTTGTGTATCCTATTAAGAATTACCTTGAGGGATTATTTGTTTCTGTCAATCCAATGTGAGGAGGGGTAGCATGTGACCAAAATGAAAATGAGTTGGCACCACTAGTGTTACCGTATCTGATGAAGTACTAAAATGAGATCATGTGGTTCTGTTGCCAAAGATACTCCCTTTGCACTGAGGGCAACTAGAACTGAAAACCGGGTCCTGGATGATATGTCAGGAGTTGGAAGAACTTCTCATGTAAATACATGTATTATTTCATGAAATACCATCATGGAGTCATCAGAAGAGCGTTATTGTCCAGTGGCTTTGTATTCTTTTGAAGAAGGTTAAAACATAACTGTAATTCACTGCACCACACGCAGACAACAAGTGATGGATTCAATGCATTTCGGAAGGTGAGTCCATTCGCGTGGACCATATTCAAAAACTCGTAGAAGAAATACACAATTTGACAAATAGTGAATGTCGGTCGAATGCATCTCTATGACACAATCCTAAACACATGTAAAAATAGTGCTGGTAGACAATAGTATTACCTACCTGCCCGTCTGTACTCTCTGGCCCTGCTTCCTCAGTATTGGTCTTGGTGCATTCTGTAACATGAGTGAATAACGTAAGTCTGTAATAAAAAATATACCAATGTTTTGTTTACAAGTTTGTTCGTAAAGGTTTCATATACCTGAATTATATCACTGTGATACTTGTAATGCACGGTCCAAATGGAGTCCTATTGTTGTGAATGTTAGGTTATGTTAAAAAGTTTTATAAAGCGCTCATAGGCCCGAAGGGCATCTTGGCGCTGAGACATCAAACATAGCTAGGTAGTCTGAAGTGCTTCAAAAAAGGAACGTTTTCAAGAAACGCCTAAATTGCATGTGATTAGTAGTACATCGCAAGCCCAGAGGAAGCACATTCTAGAGTTTGGCAGCTGCCACAGAAAAGGCACGGCCGCCCACTCTCGATAGGCGAATCCTCGGGACGGAGATCAAGCTGGCACTCCCAGAACAAAGGGCTCCATTGGCAAGGTACAGAGGGAATTTATCACAGAGATAATCTGCACCTTTACAATAGAAGACCAGATGACCAGATGAACTAGACAAAAGTCTTTAAAATCTATATGCCTGACAACTGGAAAACAGTGGAGGGAACGCAGGACTGGAGTAATATGGGTGCCATAAGCAGTATTAGAGGTTTGGTGGATGAGCCCCACTGGCTGAGCCAAAAACAAAGAGATACAATAGTCTATATGACTCAACAGCAGTGAGGCCGCCATTAGTGGTCTAAGATGACAAGAAAGGCAGAACCCTGCATAGAATCCTCAGATGAAAATGGCCGGCCTTACACCCAGATCCAACCTGAGCAACCATAGCCAGGGTAGATGACAGAGTAACCCCAACATTTTTAACAGACGTAACAGGGAAAGGGGAGTCACCCAGTGCAACAGGCCAAAAAGATGGGATCCAGAGAGCCAGATTAGCAGGGCAATCCACCATCAAGACCTCAGTCTTGTCCCCATTCAACTTCAGCCAGTTCCTACTCATCCAATCCCCAATGGCCACCAAGCACTGACTCAAAAACGACAACACCTCCTGCTGGTTCAGATCTAATCAAATCCGGATCTGGGTGTCATCAGCATAAGAGTAGCACCTGAGGGAGCGGATGAGGCGAATCAAATGCTGCATGTATTGTTTGTTTGTTTATTTATTTATATAGCTCTCCAAACCCGAAGGTATCTAGGCACATTACAGGATACTTGTGGATACATGTAGATATTAAAAGTGAACAGGACAAGGAGGAGCCCTGGGGAATACCACAAGATAACGGGCAAGAAACAGAAGAGAAAGAGGAAAGTGAGAGAGATTGGCCCCTGTCAGCCAGGAAGGAGGAAAACCAGGCTAAAACATACCTGGAGAGGCCTGCTGAAGCCAAACAAGTAAGCATGATCAGGTGGTCGAAGGTTTCAAAGGCTGCCGAAAGATCTAACAATATCAGCACAGCCATTCCACCGCCGTCCACCAGTCTGGCCAGGTCATCGACAACAGAGACCAGGACACTGTTCATGCCACGTCCCGGATTAATACCTGACTGAAAGTGGTACAAAAAAAACAGTGCCTTCAAGAAGGAAGAGAGAAGAGGAGAAAACAAATATTCCAATAGTTTTATAAACAGAGGAAGAAGTGAAATGGGACAGTAGGTAGCAGGCACAGTAGGCTCCAGTGAAGGCTTCTTAAGGAGGGGAATAAAACCAGACTGGCAGATCTGCTGTGAACAGGCGAATTACGTGATACCTAGTCTAGGGTGATCATTAATTAATTCCTTAAATAGGCTTGGGACTTCATGTCACCTAGGAGTGCATAATAGGTTTACCGGTTGGCAACAACAGGTTGTGTTTGCGTATTCTTTTTCAAGTCTTGTGTTCCCATTAGACTTTTCCCTGCTCCACCTGAAATACCTCTTAATGCTACTAAGACTTCTACATTTTTGTGATCCTGAAACTACTATCACAGGTTTAACCATCGAATGACATAGTTGTGCCCCTCATCCCCACTATTGTATCTCTATTTCTATTTGGCCATACCTAGGGGTGCACCCAATTTTACCATCAGCTGAACACAACTCACTCGACAATGTCCTTCACCAAGATAGACCAAACAACCAATAACAGAGCTGGAAAACATGGTTTCAGTGAAGAGGAAGGGCAAAGGAACCTTGGCTTAATTAAATCTACAGGGGAAGAATTAATAAAACCAGACAACCCAGAAACCATTATTAAACAGCTCAAGTGGAAGATGAGATTAACCTAAAGCTGCATGCCACAACTCCTGGTCAGTACCATAAAGCACAGAGAATCCCTCCAGGCCTAGGGGTCAACTTAGAACCAACTTTATGCAAAGACAGTCCTGCTTTCGTAAAAACGTGGTGACAAATATTAAATAACTGTTCATTGCACCTTATACTGCTTACCATAGAAAAACTGGCACATAACTTAACCACTTTATATGAAGATATCAATAACATCAAAACAAATCTAAGACCTGTGTAACAAACTCAAACAGATCTTTGAAGACAGCAACCAGAAGCTGGCAAAGTACAAACAGGAATTGGAAGTACAAAAGATTAGGACATTCAGACAGGATACTCTAGATTACAAACTTGATATCATCTATAGGTGGCAAGAATACTACGGCCTGTGTCCTGCTAGACCTTACCAGCTGCGGGCACCGAAACCAGGACCTTCAAATCCAGAAACAACCTCATCCGACGCATCAAGTACCAAACTTGAAGTAACCCAGCAACTACCATAGAGGCAGGCCCCTCATCTATTGACAGCAATTCTGGCACAGGAACCCCACTTTTTCTTTAGAAAAGGACCCACCATAAGGGGAAAAAAGAATAAAACCCTCTTAGGAAGAAAGTGTCTGAGAAAAAGACTTAGTAGTGACTATATTTTCCTATTCACTCTCTTGTTTAGAATTACAGGTACTTAGGAAAGGATTATCATTCGTTCCCCAATATAGTAGCAATTTATTGAGAAGATTAACTTCTTCAAGCTCATGATGCAACTCAAGTTGAAAGTCTTCTTTGATTCCCTTGAGGAAGACTCTAATCTAGAGGAACCCTCTGAATACCTGAAGCTGAATCCAAAAAGTACATTTAATCTGCCTGTTCAAAATCACATACTTACTTTCTTTGAGAAAACTGTGTTGGAAGACTTTAAGAAAGTCTCTTTCAATTCAAAGAGACACAGAAATTTCACCTGTAGTGAATGACAGACTCTGAAGAACTTGCTTGACAACACTGATATCATCTTCAAACCTGCAGACAAGGGAGGGGCCTTAGTCCTGATGGATAAACTCGTCTATCTCGAGTAGGTAGAGCAAGAACTTATGGATGCAGAGACATACAAGAAAATCTAATTTAACCCCAAGGAGAAAGAGAGGTATTGGATGGCTCAGAAAACAGAGGTGCAATCTCAGACAAAACTCGTACATTTCTTGAAAATATGCACACTATCATCCCAGTGTTCTATATTCCCCCCAAAGATCCACAAGAGACTCATAAAACCTCCAGGACGCCCCATCATAGCTGCCACAGAGAGCCTACTGGAACCAATGGCCAAGTACCTGGACAGGATCTTACAGCCACTGATCTAGGACATGGCTACATGCATAAAGGACACCAGGCATTTCTCGCAAAGACTCAAGGAGACACAATTTGTGAATGGTAGAGACACGTTGTTTATCATGGACATGACCTCTCTCTATACCAATATAGTGCACGAAGCAGCTCTAGAAGCAGTTGAATTGTTACTTTTACGATCAATAAATTGCCAAGGAGACATACTTTTTGTCCTTACATTAATAAACCTTGTCTTGATGAATAACTTCTTTTTCTTCCAAGACAGATATTTCTTGCAACTCTCTTGTACAAGCATGGGGGCCGCCATGGCACTGACTTATGTTAAGACATACATGTTCTACTTGGAGACACATGCTTTCCTTATCGAGATGGATGTGACACCTTTCCATCTTGGTACTTTACATTGATGACATTTTTGGTATTTGGACAGGTCCCCCAGAGGAAGTACAGGAATTATTTGTAGTGATGAATAGGATGCACCCAAGAATCAAATTTACGACTCAAACCAGCAAGTTAGTCATCAATTTCCTGGACATGGAGATTTACAGTGAGGGCCACAGTTTGGTGACAAGGATTTTCACTAAACCCACTGATTGGAACAGCCTTTTGCTATCCACTAGCTTCTATACGCAACGCACCATCGATAGTGTGCCCTTGTGTCAATTTCTCATGTATAGACAGAATATCTCTGAGACGGAGTAGTACAGGAGCATCTTCAGCTACACACGGTTCGGCCGTGCTTCGGATCACCCTGCCTCACCGAATTCCCTCAAGGGCGAGGGCTGCCATCATATCACAGTCAGGTATGCCCATCGTGCATATTTATTGATTTCCAGCTGCACGACGAGTTCTGAAGCGCAACGCTTCGTGAGAATCGCCTGACTTCGGCAGATTCTTCCGCCTGGCCCAGCAATGGCGGGCGCATCGCGGCACCAGAGCGAGGCTCTGGCCGCACGAATCAGCTGTTGACCTCCCCATTCATAATTATCCCCTTCCGCCGGCAGGCGGGAACGCCGGCCTCTCAACAAAGGCCCGCACTAAGGCCCCTGTTTGCCCCCTGTTCGCCTCCGGAGCCTTGGAGCCAGTGTCTACTCGGACCTTTAATCCATTGTGAGTAGAGGGACACCCTCAGTCTACACTATTGTGCTATCTGTTATGTCTTCTGCTACTCCGCAATCATAAACATTTGAACTCGGTTATTTTCACCTTCGATAACTGTTTGCTGCATACGCTTATGCCTCCAATTCCACCGCCTCTATGCGTTACTGCTGCCACCTCTTAATAGTACAGTCATTGTCAGCCCCTAGTGCTTTTTGCCTCATGACTGCTATTGGCTGTGCCCTTTGGTCGCTTACGGACCACTGCAATTGTGTTGTGCCTTGGTCACTAACAGACTACTGTAATTGTGTAAGTGTCATATGGTCGCCCTCGCGATCTTTACCAGACCACGCGCTCTTAGACTCTACTAGGTCAACATGCCCCCCACCAACAGTCTAACTACTGCAAACTCTCCTCTGTACTCTTTCAGTACCCTACTTACCAGACTGCTGCCCACCCTTCTCCTCCTTATACTGCACTCTGGCTGGACTCCACTATACCATACCACCACCCCTATCTACCACTCTTACTTGCATCACACCTCAACTATGCCATCCCACGCTCTCCACACCAACCCTTACCTTAACAACCCAGCCCTCTGGATCCAGCACTTCGCCACCAGACCTTTACCTAACCTACCCTGCTCTATCTCCTTGAGAAATGCTAGACTTGGCTCGCGTCTTACCCACGCTTCCCATCATTTAGCTCACCGCATCAAACTGCCTCACCCTTTGTCACCACCCACACTTACACCTAATCTACCACCATCTTCCTACTCCCCTAACTCAAACAATATCAAAGGCGCGCTAATCAACGCCAGATCACTCCCGGCTCACGCCCTAGAAGTAGCTGACTTGATCCTCAACCTTGACCTCGACTTTATAGCAATCACTGAAACCTGGCTCCACCCAGCTTCAGGTCCTCTTCTCTCCCTCGCTATCCCTCCAGGCTACAACATTATCAGACATGACCGCAATTCCATCCAATCTAAAGGAGGTGGCATCGCCATCATCACAAAAATGCTCTGAACTTCCACCTCTCAGCCACACATCACTCCTCCACTCTGGAAGCACTGACAGCTAAACTAGCTGTCACACCTAACCATTCTATCACCTTCCATCTACTCTACCGGCCACCCAGCCCACTATCCACCTTCGCGGAGGACATCCCTAACATCTTCACACACAACACCAAAGCTAACTCCCAGGTCATGATACTGGGGGATTTCAACTTAGGTCTCCACGACCCCAATGACACTGCTGCTTCGTCTATTGACAACATCCTCACTAATGCTGGATTCACTCAGTTCCTAAACCAACCCACCCACAACAAGGGCAGAACCCTTGACTGGCTAGCCGCCCTCAACTGTCCCATCAACATCACCTCTAACCAACAATGCGCTTGGACAGACCACAACTTAATTACATTCAATATTGAGTCCAAACCTATCAGCCTCCCTCACAGCATTGCCCCGGCTGTGGCCACCCGTAACAAACGCAACATTACCTGCGATAGACTCCTCCCCCTCCGCCTTCCAGCTCTCAATGACCGGGATCCCTCATGCTCAGACCCTACGGCCCTGGTCGACACATTCAACCGGGCCATGCTTATAGCCTTAGACACCATTGCACCTTCGAAACTGAGAAAATCTAAACCTCGAGCCCACCTAAACTCTTGGTTTACACCCCATCTCAGAGCTCTACGCAAAGAAAAACGAATTGCAGAATTCCACTGGAGAAGCAATCACTCTCTAGCTAACAAATCATGCGTACTCCTGGCCACCCTTAACTACAAGGAAGCTATATTCCAGGCAAAAAAAGACACATACAACAAACGCATCGAACAAGCCAAATCTAACACCAAAGAATTGTTTAAAATCCTAAAAGAACTTGAAACTCCTGTTACTCCACCTGACACCTGTACCAAAGATAGCACCTGGTGCTCCAAAATCCAAGAAGCTCTCCTAGGTAAGATTGCCACTCTCCAAATTAAAATCAACAACAAACAATCTAGCCTTCAATCTAACCCTCTACAGATCCCTATACCTACCATAAACCTCTCTATCACAGACTCTCTGACTCCTTTTTGCTTCTCTCCACTCTCCATTCTCGAAGTGGAAAAGATCATCACTAGCCTTAAACCGTCCAATTGTCAGGGTGACCTTTGTCCTGCACCTATTATTAAGGAAGCAGCTCACGACCTAGCACCATTCATCACTACGCTCATCAACTCCTCCTTTAGCTCTGGGATTGTACCAGACAATCTTAAGGATGCGTGGGTCATCCCGCTTCTGAAAAAACCTACCCTGGATCCCAGCATACCCACAAACTACAGACCAATTACCACTGTACCTTTTTTACTAAAAATCCTTGACCGCGCGGCCTACCTACAAATTCAGGAATACCTTGAATCAAATAAACTTCTGGGACTCAGGCAATCAGGGTTCCGGCCTCGCCATGGCACTGAGACCGCCCTTATCGATTTAAAAACGCAGATCGAAGATCTCAAAGACAAAGGCAAACTGGCGTTATTATTTCTCCTGGACCTCTCTGCTGCTTTTGATCTTGTCAATCACAAAATTCTCTGCCATCACCTCAAATCAGCCGCACATTTCTCCGAAAATGCCTCTACTTGGATCAGATCCTTCCTTGATAATAGATCAATGCGCGTGTTTTCCCCACTTGCTGCCGCACCACCCGCTCCGGTTTCTTGTGGTGTGCCTCAAGGGTCTTGTGTCTCGCCCACGTTATATAACGTGTTTACCAAACCCCTTTTTGATATTCTGGACCATTTGGGCGTCACGTATACTAATTACGCTGACGACACCCAGATACTAATCCCCATCACAGGAGACTACACAACTGACTCCCTCGCCATCAACGCCATCTACCAGGTCATCCAAGCGTGGATGGCCCAACACGGCCTCTGCCTAAATGATGAAAAGACAGAGCTCCTCATTCTTGGTTCACCACAAAAACTCACTAAACTTGACCCTGCTTTCAAGTCTTTCACCATTGATGGGAACACCATCCCTATTGCTAAGGACACGAAAACCCTAGGGATTTATATTGACTCAACCCTATCCTTGACTAGACAGTCCAACGCAGTCTCATCTGCAGCAGCGTATACTTGCAAGCTCATCACCGCCTGTCGCCCGTTCCTAACCACAGCCAACTGCGTAACCTTGGCCAGGACCCTCGTACTATCCAAGGTCGACTATTGTAATGCCCTCTATCTAGGTACTAATCTCCGCAATCTAAACAAGCTACAAATTGTCCAAAACAATGCGATCAGAGCGGCCCTTAACATTCCTAGGCGCCAGCATATATCTGACACCAGGCGCAACCTGCACTGGCTCTCTATCCCACATCGCATCTCCTTGAAGTCCCTGGCTCTCACACACAAATGCCTCCACAACCAAGCCCCTCGCTACCTGGCAAACAGATTCTCTTTCCACAATTCCACCAGACCTCGCAGAGCGGCCCAAGCCAACTGCCTTGTCATCCCGCGTTTTAATCTCCAAAGATCAGGTGGAACCAGCTTCCCCATCCTGGCAGCCAAACTTTGGAACTCACTCCCCAATGACCTTAGAGCAGAACCTTCCTTCCTGAAATTCAAACACCTTACCAAAGCCTGGCTATCCGCCCAAGACAGCTAACACTAGTTTACTGCCCTACTTGCACTTTGACCTACTCTGCATCCCTTATTAACTATCCTGTAAATCACTGCCTTATCGATATTCGCTTGAATGTATATTCTGTAAATTCTCCTGTAATACTCTGTCACATTGCCTTGTCATGCTTTCATCTTGTTGTAACTAAGTTAAGCGCCCGGTTGCCCCTGGGCCTGCTGCGCTATAGAAATAAATAAAATACAAAATACAAATACAAATCCACCTCCCTGCAAAAGAAATTCCTGAAGAGGGGTTATAGCCCCACTCTCATTTCTAATATTACGGAAAAGGTCAAAACAATTGACAGGGAGACTCTCCTAACCCCCCAAACCTCTGAAGAAAGTGAACCACTTCTTTACGTAACGACATATTCTATTCAAAGTGACAAAATTAAGAAAATCATACAAAGGAATTGGCCTATGCTTCAAATGGATCCTCAATTACAGCCATTGTTTCAACAGTTACCAACTTTTGCCTACAGGAACCGAAAGGCACTGTGTAACAGCCTTGTGAGAGCAGAGATACTCACTGTCCAAACACGTAACATTCAATTTAAGGGGACACAGCCCTGCCACAACTGTGAACATTGTGGCAATATGATACTGGGCAGTAGCATTACACATCCCCATTCATGTAAGGCCAACTGGCTTAAACATTCTTGTATGTGTGATTCATCTAATGTAGTGTATGCACTTAAGTGTCTTTGTGGTTTTTACTACGTAGGCATGATAATAAGGAAAGCTAAGACAAGGTGTACTGAACACAAGTCGAACATCCGACAAAGAACTTGAAATCTCCTGTTGCCATGCATTTTATTGAAGCAAGACACCCAGTAGCACAACTGAAATGTGTGATTCTAGAACAGATCAAATTAGGCAACAGAGGGGGGCTCTGCATAAAAGACTGCTACAAAGGGAAAATGTGTGGATCAACCTTCTTGACTCACTATATCCACGAGGTATGAACTGTGAATTCGACTTAATGTTTTATAGATAGCCCCAGTAAGACCTAGCCATTGTTGGGATGACAACTGGAAACACTAGATTGTGAGTAGGTTGTTACCTATGAGGCTGAACTATGTAGTGGTTTGATTCAATGCTTCAGATTATAGGTGAGCAGAACAGATTGTCAGCGGGCATATACCCGAGAGAGTTTGTTGATCCATCCATGTGATATTGACAGAAAAGGTCTACAGGACCCCCGATATACGATGACAGTGAACACGTGCATAAGCTCTTTTTCTAATTATGCTTGGTCTGAGCGCAGAGCTAGATTGGGCATGTGTCAAGTTGAAGGCTAATACTATCTCATGGCCCTAGTTTACCACTATGTTTCTATTTATCCATTGCAGAGGATTTGTTTCTGCTGGTTGGCCCTTACATTGATTCTTCCCCATAGCCTTGAAGGAAAGCATATTTAAATATACATACTGAATTATTGCATAATGAACGTGATTGGAGACAATCACAGCAGATTAGCGGAACCCAGGTGGAATTATTTTCGCCCGCTTAGCCAAACCTACTATCCCCCACCATTTCATCAGACCCTATGTATGCAGCACCGTTAAGAGAGAGTGTAACTGTAGGTGTGGCAGGAGTAGGGCACCCAGCCGGATCGATTTGGCTGTTATGCCCTACGTCCTGGCATACATTACTTGTATTCTCTTAGCCTTAAAAAATAGACCTTCTAGTATCCATAGTATACAGTGACTTTTTACTACCTTTAGAATGCAGAAATATGGAGACGGAATAGACGATACATTCACAATCTACTGTGAATGTACGCCTTGTGACAGTTGCCCCTAGCAACAGCCATAGTCCCACACCAAGATGGCGTAGCCTGCCACGTGGCACCGACGCGCACGGGCGCCAGTGCCATGAAAACCATATACACAATGGAGGATCGAGCTGTGCATCGTGTAGACAGTCGGCTCTGATCCAAGGGTCTCATTACACGGTAGGTGGTAAATTCCGGCCATTACCGGCATGGCGGTATTAACATGTCCGCCTTGGCCTGATGCTGCTAATAGCGTGGCATTACGAGTACGCGGACACGAGCGCAGCACCATGCCGGTAATGATCCTACCACCATGCCGCAAAAGACCCCAAAAAGTCCCTTACCGCCATCGACGAAAGTGCTGATAGCACTTCTGCCCTCCCGCTACATGCAAATAGCGTTCACCGCTAATAGCGGTCACTGCTATTAGCGGTGACTGTAAAATTGTGGAAACGGAAATAGCGTCATCGCACAGGAACGGGAAAGAGTACGACGCCCATCAAATCTAAATACACAATCCATTGCCTTCCTCTGCATCCAGGACCTGTTTCCACACGACTCCAACACCAAATCATCCCGGATACCCAGAAGATGCCAAAGGCCGTCAAGAAAAGCGCAGATCGGCAGCGCAAAGAAAAGTTCACCAGCGAGGAGCTGATCATGCTAACACAGACCCTAGCGGCAAATGCCAATGTAGTATTCGCAATTGACATGCGGCATGAGACTATCGTCAAGAAAAGGGCCATCTGGGCAGAGGTTGCCCACAAAGTCAGTGCGTTGGGCACCACCACCCGTTCCACTGGTGAGACAGCAGCCACTGCGCCGCTGTCGGACGTGGAGGAGGCAATTAACGTTGAAATGCAAAGGCAGACCCCCAACCCCCTGCAATCCATTGAGCCAAGCCCACGGCCACCATCACAATCGAGTAGCAATGGACAATCAGGCAACGACAACGTGGAAGGGCGCTGGAGCCCTCAGGTGTCCTCACCTGATGCCAGAAGCATGGACCAGGGCGCAGCAGCCACCCCAAGAGCTGGACCCAGTCAACATGACCTGGCAACCATCAGCCAGAGGCAGGTTGAAATCACTGCACTGGTGGCCAGCATGTGGAAGAGGCAGCCCATCTGAGGGAGGAGTTTAGGTTGTATGCAAGCCAGACAAGAGAGGGCATGGAGGCCTGCACAAACCGGATGTGTGAGGAAATGGCCCAGCTGAGGCAGGTCCTCACACGCACTGCAGACGCCATGGAGCGACAATATCCCCCCCACCACAGGATCAACTGGGCACCTCCTCCTCTGCGAGTTCCCGTCAGACAAGCCCCCGCTGCCGCTCCCTGTGCACCATGCGGCACACGCCATCCCAACCTCCCAATGGCGGTGGAGGGCAGGAGAAGTAGGGCCAGCAAGAACTAGCTGGCACATGTGCACCAGGACACCTATGCACTACAAGCTAGACATGGGGGTGTTGTGGGGGGAGGAGGAAATGGTGTTTTTGGGACTGTTTAGGGGAGGGGGGGAAAGGGTGTTTTTGGGAGTGTATTGGGGAGGGGGAAAAGGGATTTTGCACAGTTGGGGCCATACACTTTTTGTTCACGAATTATTCATAATACACTGTTGACAAGTTGAAACACAGGCTTGGTCTTCTTCATTGTGTATGTGTACTTTATTGGGGACAGGGTCCATTTGCGCCTCACCACATACAGCAGGGCAACAATGCCCATCTCCATCCAAAATTGTTGGCCCTTGTCTCTCAAAATATTCGATATATCAGATGCTGACGCACATTGTGTCCCCCCCTGGACATCGCCTCTTGCATGTCCTGGTGGCCCATTTCCTCCATCCTAATCCCCATCAACATCATCTTCATCAGGTGGTTGCATGTCAATGTCAGGGGGCATAGGCACATTCCGTCTGATACACATTGTGCTGCCTGACACATGCCATGGTTATCTTCGTCACTTTGTCCTGGCCGTACAGGAGAGCCTCACCCAGCCAGATTAGGCACCAGAGCTGTGTCTTCAGAAGGCCAAATGCCTGCCCAATCACGACCCGGGTACGGTTATGTGCAAGGTTCTATTCCTCTTCTTGCCAATCTGTGGGTTCCGTATAGGGGTAGGGAGCCACATCTTCAGGGGATAGGCAGCATCACCTGTATGGCTGGGACAACAGGGCCTTGTAACTCATCACCTCAATTGCAACCAGGACATGTTAGCATTCAGATTGCCATCCACAAATCCCAGCATGCATGGAGACGATCAGTGTAACTACAATGTGAGAAGGTAAGCTAGTCCCTGCACGTGGACGTGCACCATGCATGCCTCCGGCAGTATTTCCCATCTCCTGGGTGTGGATGGGTCCTAGGTGTTCATGGGCGCAGACAACCTTTGTACAACAATGCTAGTGTACTGCCATTAGGATTCCAATATCCCCATGCTGTGAAGTGGCACATCAGTAGTGGTGTACGGGTGTAGTTCTGTACAATGGCTACAGGTGATCCATTTGCATGTACTCAAGGGCGCATATCTGTTGTGATGTTGTTCAACGCACATTTAGATTATGCATATTGGCTGAATGTAGCAGCTTTGTGTCATGTAGGGTATGGTATGATGTGCAATGTGCATGTGGATAGATGTGTCATGTATTGGGTTAGGGATTGATGTCTTTTTTGTGCAGTTTGCTGCTTGCATGTGGTTTCGTGTCCTCTACATTGTGTGCTGCGTTGGTGGACATTGGCGTACATCTGCATGTCCCTTTATTGTACGGACAACAGTCCACAACCAGTTGGAGTATGCATCTCTACCCCCCCAAAGACAACCCACATCACACTGCCATGTGCCTGCCCTGCTACTCAACAAGTAGGCACAAACCTTGTCCTGCATGGCGCTCCATCTTGCATGGTATCATTGAGTTCCGTAGGACCATTGATTCATGGGTTGATCAGGGGTATCGTTCATGGCAATGAGTTATTCTCTTATTTGAGTCACATACCATTTGGACATTGATGGAGTGGTAATGCTTTCTGTTTCCTTAGACAGCCTCATTGTGATGTGGGGGCACCATTTCCACATGGGTACAGTCGATTGCCCCGATGCTACGTGGGATGCATGCCAGTGAATAGATGCCAAGTTTGTCGTTGGAGATCTCCTGGGCTGTCCGTGGCAGGGATATGGGTTCACTTGTGGGCTTCAGGGGGGCATCGGGCACCTGGGTCCACGTGCGTGTGAATACTGGTTGTGAAATGCCATGCATCTGCCCTACCGTGTGCTGGTAGGTGCCTGTGGCCAGGTAGTGGAGCACAGTTACCACCTTCAGTGGAGGGGGGATGGCATTACGGATGTCTATGTGGCTCACTATGTCGTTGTGAATCATGTCCACAATGTTGGTGATGGTATCCCGGTCCAGGCGGTACAGGGTGTGTCTCTGCTCAGGGGTTGCATTGAATGGACTGGCTCGAATCCTGGGGATTGCTGGCTGCCTCTGTGATATGACTGGGTGCACTGATGGGGCTTGCTGGGCCTGTCTCGCCATCCTCTCCTCCTGTGACTCCTCTGTGCTGCCTGTTGTTGTTGGTGCTGCAATGCAATCATGTCCTCCAGCCCATGTAATGCTGCAAGTATTGCAACCATCTCAGTGTGTGAATGGGTGTGGGAAGGGGTGTGGTGTGCTCCTTTTGTGCTGCCCCAGTCTCCATTGCCTCCACCTGTGCTGTTGTGGCCCCCTGTGGCAGGTGGGATCACTACTCAGGTCTCTTAACGTGTGGTTCGCGATGCCGGTATTTCCTCCTTTTTCGGCCAATACCATGCCGCTATTTGCATGCCTGCATGCCTTGTAATAGGGTGCTAATAGCGCCTTGCCGCTATTTCCGACCTGAGGAGTCGCGCGCCCATGGACTGGCCGCTATTAGTGGCACTGTTCTTACTGGTGCCGCTAATAACGGGCACTCAGGGTCGTGATTAGCTAGGGAATTTAGCGATACCGGTAATCCATTACCGGTACTGCTATTCCCTTACCGCCTACGGTGTAATGAGGCCCAGAGTCTCTGTAGGTAAGGCATTGCCCGCAGCACTTGCTGTATATCAACGAGGAACGTTAGACAACTAGGGCATTTAACATGCCAGAGTTTAAAAGAATTCGGATGTAGACGCCATGGACTCACGGCACAGTGTTTATTAATATACAATTATGTTTACATGCTGAATGAGAACATTAGCGGAGTGTACACCATTTCTCTGAGCCTTAGGCTTTCAGAATTAGGGCATCTGATAATTTGTATCACTGACTCCGTTAGGACGCCACCTTACCTCTTTTTCTACTCTCCCTTCGACTCCGCAATAGTGAGTACAGGTACCAACGTAGCAGCCGAACTACATTCATCTGACGCGGC
This sequence comes from Ambystoma mexicanum, assembly GCF_040938575.1. NCBI lineage: Eukaryota > Metazoa > Chordata > Amphibia > Caudata > Ambystomatidae > Ambystoma > Ambystoma mexicanum. Next base: position 1,222,505,795 of record NC_090924.1, read on the forward strand.
CAGTGCCGCTAATGTAGCAGCCGGGTGAGTAGCTTTTTGATCTTACAGCATAACTCACATTACAATAATATTAATACTGTAGTTTTTATATGGTTTTTGATACACATGTCTTTAACACGCAGGGCTCTACAACAACTTCTATCCCAAATACAAAGGGATTCCAGGTCAGTGCTTCAGTATATTGGATTGCCATAACCCTAAGTTTAATAATTCAGATACAAATGGACTAAGTTAGTCTACTAATTACCCTTCAGGTGAATACGAGAATACAAAGCAACATTTGGAATATTATGGAACTAAGAGCTCCCAAGCCCTGAAGATGGATCGTTTAAAATCAGAAACACGTTGGCAATTGTGTATTAAAGAGAAGCTTATTGGACAATTAAAATTATCTGATTGTGATATGTTTCACAACTAAATTGTGTGTACGATGTAACACAATCCTACTTGATGAGTGCCTTTGATTTTTTTTTGTATATATGATACTCTTTTTCTTCATATGTATCAACAGTATTTTAATTGGATTATAATTTTGGAATACAATGATGACTATTGGTATTCTTCACAGGATGACATCTTAATTATCATTGTTGATGCATGAATATTCTTCGAAACTTATGCTTACACAATCTAGTTGATATTTACAAATTGAAAAACTGTAGTCAAGATTGTCGAAATTATTTTTTGGAAACTTTCTACAGAACAGGCAATTTACGTGATACCTAGTCTACAGTGATCACTAATTAAGGCCTTAAATAGACTTGGGACTTTATGTCCCCTAGGAGTGCACAATAGGGTTACCGGTTAGCAACAACAGGGTGTGTTTGCGTAGGTTTTAGCAAGCGGACTACAGACTGTCTTCTCAGCTGCACCATAGGAATGTTGCCATTTACGTTCAGCCCATCTAACCTCAAGACGGGCCTCTCTGAGTTCATCCGTAAACCAAAGATTAGATGGGTGATTATGAAGACAAGTATATTTTGGGGGATCAGCTACGGAAAACCTTGACTGGCAATAATCAACTTAATAAAAGGATATAATGACTTGCAGAATGATGGATTGATATGATTTACTGAAAACCACAACCATGGACATTCTGACGTGCTCAACCTGCACTATATAAAGTTGAAAGAAGGAGCCTAACTAAATATATTAGTACATTAGAATATCAATAAAATAGACATAACAGGTAATCAAAAACTCTATACTCTTTTAGAGAATACTTTCCAGTTCTGTAAATTGGCAAATTCTATAATACACATGCAATTATAAGAAGCAATGAAAGCCACATTCCTAAAAAAACAATAAATGCTGCATTCTTCGTTGAGCCCCCCCTGGGAACAGAGGATTCAGATGGTCAATTCCAAAAGTTCTCTTTGATTGAGCAATCTTGCTGAGTCTTGATTGCATCCCTTATTGTTGATAACTTTCAGCACGTGGAGCATCATCGTTTTGTCACTGGCGACTTCTTAGTTTGTACATTGGAAGTATGTTCATTCCAACTAAGTTTCACTTTTCTCATTGATTGTCCCACATAATGTTTGCTGCATGGACTTGAAGTACATGTGCTTGTGCATTGTGTGTATTTTGCTTACAATACTTGAGAATATTGACACTTTTGTCTACTTTTAAATATGTGTGTGAGAGATAGAGATTAAATAGGTATCTATTATATGTGTATTAACTGTATATTGTTTATACGCTTTTTTTAATTTTTATGATTGAGTGCATATATGTTTAATAAAATCGATGTTATTATAATGAACACATGGTCTGAAAAGTTTATGACGTTATAGTAACATAGAGTGCTCTTGAGCGGAGTTAACTGTGTAGTTTTCCTTTTTGTTGCTATTAGACTGTTTACCCCACAAGGTAGGAATGCTCTTTGTCCCTTAAGTGATGGAGCCGTTTTGCACTATCCAACAGGACACGTAACATACCTGCCCCCACCCCTGCAAATATGTGCAATGCAACCGCGCTGATAATATGACATGACCAGTGTTATCATTAGGTGCACAAGTGAAAGCATTCTAACAGCAGCTAATGATACACAAAAAAATGCTGTATACATCGCAAATTATAAGGGGGTAATTCATAGAATTCGGCGCACAAGTGGTGCACGCGGCTGAACCCATTTCATCGCACATGGTATTCATGGATTTTAACATCCATAACCAGCCGTGACGCAGAGTGGCGCAGCGATCCTGCAGCAGCACCAGTTACACCCCCAACCCCGCCCTGTGCGCCATGAACAGCGCACAAATCCAGTACATGGCACAAAGGCCAGTGGACCAGCATACAGCCCCCCAACCACGAAAACGCATGTAAAACTCCCCGCACACCCCTCCGAATACACGTACCCCTCTCGCGCTAGCGAAATCGCATGTAAAACTCCCCACACACCCCTCAGAATACACACACCCCTCTCGCGCTAGCGAATTCGCGTATAAAACTCCCCGCGCACCCCTCAGAATACATGCATGCAGCCCATCCACCCTCCCCATGCCCCACAGGCAGCCCATCCCCCCAGTACATGCCCCACAGGCAGCCCATCCCCCCAGTACATGCCCCACAGGCAGCCCATCACCCCAGTGCATGCCCCACAGGCAGCCCACACCACAGGGGGGACTATTCCCATGCGATTTTGTTAGCGCGAGAGGGGTACGTGTATTCTGAGGGGTGCACGGTGAGTGTTCCATGCGATAGGCCCTGTGAGAGTGGGGTACATGAATTTGTAGGGTACGCTGGGAGTCTCACACGCGATAGGCCCTGTACGAGTGGGGTATGTGTATTTGTGGGGTACGTGGGGAGTTTAACACACGATAGGCCCTGTGCGAGCGGGGTACGTGTATTTGTGGGTTATGCAGGGAGTTTTACACATGATAGGCCCTTTGTGAGTGGGGTACGTGTATTTGTGGGTTACGTGGGGAGTTTTACACGCGATAGGCCCTGTGCGAGCGGGGTACGTGTATTTGTGGGGTACACAGGGAGTTTCACACGCGATAGGCCCTGTGCGAGCGAAGTATGTGAATTTGTGGGGTACGTGGGGAGTTTCACATGCAATAGGCCCTGTGCAAGCGGGGTATGTGTATTTGTGGGGTATGTGGGGAGTTTCACACACGATAGGCCCTGTGCGAGTGGGATATGTGTATTCAGAGGGGTGCACGGGGAGTTTTACACGCGATTTCGCCAGGGCGAGAGGGGTATTTGTATTCTGAGGGGTGCACGGGGAGTTTTACGCACGATTTGGCATCGTGTGCCCTCTCGGGTGTGCGGTTTTCCCCCTCCCCATGCCCTGCAGGCAGCCCACACCACAGGGTTTCCTTCATCAGTTGATGCTGCAGACTGGGAGAGATAGAACACAGGCATCAGGGCACTGTACAATGGTGTGATACACACATGAGAGTTGCACATGAGTGGCAGTGTCAAACTTCCCAAATGGCATCACACACCCCAACACACATATCATTTGAACTCACACACATGTGCACATCAACAGGAATGTTGCAGCAGGCAGCGTCATCCATACACATACAACAGCATGAGCATCCGAAGGTTAGCCTGACATCACATGCAACACGGGGAGTGCAGAACACATGAACACATGGCACCAGACATATATGCATCTGTACATCTCCAGCACCTGTTGGAGTGATATCATCGCCATCCATGTCACATCTGCCAATCAGCCTCCTACATCTCAGTGTGACATGCATCCATGGTAACAGGATCAGTTCAATGCTGCCATCAGAGCATGAGTTACTAATCTGTGTTACAGGCAGGCAGGAGGCCAGCACTCACCCCAGAGATAAGTCTCTCTTTATCTTGCATTTCACTCATTTCGTACTATGTGCATTTACAACACACACACAACAACATCTGTGTTATAGATTAGTAACTCACGCTCTCTTTGCAGCATTGAACTGATCCTGTTACCGGACCTGAGAGTGCGCAGGCAGGAGTCCAGCACTCACCCCAGAGATAAGTCTCTCTTTGTCTTGCATTTCACTCATTTCGTACTATGTGCATGTAGACGCCTGTGCACGTCTTTAGCGTGCGTGGGTTTCCCATATTCGATTCCATGAATACGTGTTGTTGGCATGCGTGTGGGCGTTCCATGTATTTGCCTACAGTACTTCCCCAGTTACGCCTTCTTTTTCACGCGTTGTTCCCCATTCCGCGTGTTACGCCCCATGTCCCGCCCCCTTTTTGGTGTGTACGCCGACATTCTGCGCTATCGATGTGCGTGTCGCGCACAGCGTTCAGGATGTTGGAATGACACGTGCACCCGTGTGCACCATGCAAGGATTTAGCGCACATCCCTCAGTAAACACGTGCAGGCGTTTCCATGAAACACACACATGCGCGTGCGCTTGCTTTTTCACGCTTGCGCCAAGATTTTCGGCGCACATTTGGACCATGAATCAGCCCCCACGTGTACTTTGGAAGGTGGTCACTTGAGGTTGTATAATCCACCCCATGTTTGCATAATTTCACACACATATCTGGGTGTTCACCCATTCTGGCATGTAATGGCGTGCTAATCATCGTATGAGAGTGCGTTCAACTTTGGTCTAAGAATTTCCAAGTCCATCTATCATTCAGGTGGTGGTTATTTCATCAAAACAGGCTCTCTGGGGCTCAGCTCTGCAGTCCTGGTCATCGAGCCAAGAAAAAACACGCATGGTGAACATTGCACTCTGCTAAATCGAATGAATAAATAACTAAATAAATAGGGAGAGGTAGTTAACATTAAAGATTAACCCTATTAAAATGTACAGATAGAGGTAACGTATAGGTGTTTTTACCCAACTCAACAGAATTCATATTGCAGACACCAGACGAATAAAAGCGATTCTCAAATCTGTTGTATTCGGAGTTCTTCGCACTTAGGATGGCATCCAAATTCCATGAACACAATGGATATGAAAACACAAATTACTGCGCAATGACCTGCAAATGTTGCCAAAATCTGACGTTAATAGTATCCTGTTCTCTGAAGAAAAAAAAAAGTATATTAATCAACTACATTTGCTTCACACATTTTTCAGAGTCCCTAAATCTTGACTTACCAGCTGTGTGAACTTCCTTCCCCAACATCCTATTGCGAAAGCTAACGTGAAAACATGCAACATCCCTCTTTTGGTGATGTAATCCCGTTTTCGTTCCAGAATTTCAGAAATCATAATAGTTATATGACCTTTCCAATGGACATAAAAACAATTAACGATCTATCAAGCTATGATTACATAGAATGACATGCAAGCACATTTGAGTCATATTTTGTTTCAGTTTGGCCAACTCTTAAATTAGATGTTCCATCTGAGTGAATAGTTTATCTGCCCTGCCAACTGCATGAGTATTGTCACAGCACTGTGCCTAGCTGGGTAGATTATGGAAGGTGTATGAGTGATTGATACATAATAAAATATTATGAGGATTTGCCATCTGGCAAGGGTACAAAGCCCTTTTGATTTTTAGTGCATACAATTATGCAGGTTATTCCTTTGCCAAAAGCGTAATCTTTGTGGCACAGAGCAGGTTCAAAGGTCACAAGATGCTCATTCAACCTGAAGGCACACACCTGTACGCCCACACCAGAAAAAATACATATCACACTCTCTGCAACCAAGGCTTTGCCCTCGTTTTGAACTATAATGTATTCCTCTGGGTACCTCGTATTACAAAGGGTGTGTTTAGGGGATGAGGTGTAATCATTGTGTTCATTTAGATCTTTTATGATCACTTGTTTTATGGGTGGTGGTCTGTGGTCACCCACTATCGTGGAATTCAGAGGTTCTTGGACTGGGTCAGTGGTCAGTGCCATTACTCCTGGTGGGCTGGGTAGGGGATGGGGATTGGAGGTCTGCTGCTGGCCTGGCTGTGATGAATGTGTGCCACAAGGATCCTGGTGCTGTTCATGGCCTTGCAGGGTGCATTCCTCTCTGGGATAATAAGTAATTGCAACAGTTACGGAATAAAGGGACATTTCTGTGGGAATTAGCAGTGCAGGCTCATCTGCCCTCTGCATATGGGCCTGTCCAGATTTCTCCGCCGGGCCTACGTTTACCATGCAGCCATGTAGGAATTAATGTGTCTACCATAACTATAAAATGACGTCTCTTTATATGCGCGCACTAACTCTGTGCATCTGTAATTCCTGCAATATTGTGTTTGTGCCGGGTTTCTTAGCACAGCCCTCTTCCACATGATACATTTCACATATGTCCCCCTTTCATTACTTCTACAGTAAAGAATGCCTCTGCATACTTGCGTTCATTTTCCCTCCTCACTGCAGCTCATATGGTGGTGTTCCCTTTATTGGCATCCACGCCCTACATACATGTTGCAGGCTCTCTCCCACTAGTGCATATTCTTCGGGAGTCCATGTCATATATATACATACCCCATACCCTGCTCAATCTACCCATACTTCCTTATAATTTTCAGGGTCTGTGCTGGGACAATGATGGTGTGGTACAGTCTGTCTGCTTCATCTTAATAGGGTATGGGGTTGTCAGTTTGTATTTCTATCTCCTTTCTACTTTGAGGTACTTTTGAAACGGCAATTAAAACCATCATCATTGCGCTACTAGGCACTGCTTTGGTACAACATCAGAGTCCCAGTTGGCAGGTGCAAAAAAGGACCAGGATGAACATGATGACAGGCACCAGCATTTTTATCAGGGCCCCCATCCAGGATGGGGCCTAGCTGAATGCCATTGTAAACCAGTCCTCGTCTTGCATTTTGTCCCCTAGGTAGTGCACTGCTGCTTTTACATGTAACAGGGACCCATTTTCTTTATCTTCAGAAGGCACAAATGTGCAACATGAACTCCCAATCTTTTTTGCACATGTCTACTTCCATTACCGTCACTATATCCAAGAAGTAGCAGTTCTGCATCGTTATCAGTCTCAGACTGTGAAACTCGACCTTTATGCCGTTGAACCCCTGCTCAGTGTCATTTGCCAAAAAGACCATTTTGCAGGGTACCATCTGCAACCATTTGGCATTGGCTCATGCTTGTACGCCGGGTAGCAAAAGTGATGCAAAGAAAGGTTCTGCTGAGCTAAACAACTTGTATTCTTCGGGTATTTCTTCAAGCAGTGCTGATGAGTCTTTGGATAGATAGTTTGATGTTCTCTTTTTTCTTCACAGTTGGTCATATTGGTTCTTCCCAAGAAGGATGCAATATTCTAGTGGTGGCAGTTGGATTTGTTCTGTGATCATTGTGGACACTGTTGGTGCTTCATAAGGTGTTGACCCCCCCTTTCAGGTGTTCTTCTGGGACAAGTAGTAGCGCTGAGTGTAGCGTGGCCAGTGACCAATAGCCCCTCCATGATGGTGGTAGGTGCAAGTATGCTTTTTGGCCAAACACTCAGTAGTAGTCCCTCTTCAGATCTGGAATCAACAATGTTCTATTACATCGCTTAATGGAACTGACAAAGACAGTTCCTTCGCTGTGGAAGCACAGTTCATAGCTCTCCACTCTGTACTATTTCACTGGCTTCTCCATTGCTGCAATCTATGTGAGTTTTTTGATGTGCTCTGTCCATATTTTGCACAAGTTCTTTGCACGAATGCCGCTGTTTCTTGTTAGTATCCCTGAAGGCTTTCAGTTTGGCAGCTGAGCCTCTTTTCCTTCCACTTGTGGTTTACATATTTTTTTTTTTTTTTTAAATTTTATTGGTTTTTACAAACCTTTAAAATCTGACACAAGTTAACCACACATCTTTATCAAAGTTCCTTAGACCCATCCACGTAACATCCATTACTATAACTTTGTCAACTTTTTTCCATCTCTGGTTATTCAACCAAGTTCACCGTTTGCCAGAGAACTTTCAAATATTGGTAGCAGACGTGCTTCTATAATTTCCAGCAATCTTGTTAAGGGCAGGATTAGTTTTAAGTCGGTTCCCTGGAACATTAAGCTCTGCACACAATGATGGATGAGCTAAGCTCCAGGGCCCCAAGTGTATGGTCCTCTCAGATCTTAATTTTGTGCAAAATAGGACTAGATGTTTTAGTGATTCGTTTCCCTTTAAGCACAACCTACATTCAGGTCTCAGGTGGGAAAAACCCCTCCATGAGCGGAGGCGATCGTTCGTTTTGAACAAGTTCAATCTGAACAGTATAAATAGTCTGCGTGCCTGTGGATTAGGAAATAGAAGCACATATTTCTGAATGCTGTTAAAGGCACGTGCTTCTAATGGAGCGTTGCGCGAACTACTGGCGGCAGCTCTTTCCGCACAAGTCTCATCCCAATCTGTACGCCAGATCTTTAATTTAGCTGCATCCGGATTCTCATGAAGCAAATCGACTGTTATGTCGTATTTTTTCAAGATTGCCTTGCATCTGTTCGACCACATCTGGATAATTTTGTGATTTCCAGGTTGGTCATTGTAAAAGATCTCAAATTGTGGGATCTGCGCCCGACTGCAGGTCTTTCGATATAAACACAACAGGCTCCAACATATTCTTGCATGCAGGGATATTAAAGCCAGTTCATATCTTATACAAGAGGTTTTCACACCCCTGGGAAGTGTTAAAACTTTTGTCCAGAAACAATTTTCCAGTTTGGCCCAGATCTCATGGGGGCATCCCAGCGCATTTTCTGCACCATATGTCACAACCGGTATGACCTTCTGTCAGTAAAAGGCCAAGACTGGACATAATGAGAATTTGCCAAATTTCTTGTTGATTATCAATGCTTGGTTTGCTAGTTGGTTGCATTTCCTTTTGGTTTCCTCGAGCCAGGGCCCGTCATTAATGGCCGAACTTATTATCATCCCCAGGTACTTGACACTTTGTGAGATCTGCAACGTTTCATGTCCCAAAGCCAATGTTATGCTTTTTCTGTTCCTTACTCCACCGCCGTTCAAATTCTGCAGGACTAATATTTTGCATTTTTTGGTGTTAATTCTAAGCTTATTGGACGTGACGTATCGTTGCACAGCATTTAGTTTCCTTTGCAACCCGATCGGCGTCACGTCCATTACGATCAAGTCATCTGCGTAAAGCAGCCAGCTCAGATGTGTATTGGCCACTTTAGGTGGAAAGGATTTTACTTCGTTGATTGAGTCGCCGATGTCAGAAATGAACAACCCAAAAATGGCTGCTGCTAGTGGGCAGCCCTGCTTCACTCCCTTGAATGTGTCGATGGAGGAGGATAACAAGCCAGATCGATCCAGTTTCACTCGAATGGAGGTCTTTGAATGGAGTTCCTTGATTGCTGCCATTAAGTCTGGTGGACATCCCCAGTTCTTCAATTTGTCCCACAAGAGCGTTCTGTCGATGGTATCAAATGCGTACGAGAAATCTATAAATGCTAAATATACTTTTGTATACGTTTTGATTGCCTCCATTTTGATTATGTTTAGCAATAGAAGTTTTAGCGAGCAGCCCACTTGTTTTACGAAACCTGATTGACGTTTGTCAACATGTAATGATGATTTTGACCAAGCTAGTAGTTTCTTTTGTAGCATTGTGGCATATACTTTGCCTAACACGTCCAATAGTGCAACAGGCCTGTAATTTTTAGGGTCCGATCTGTCGCCCTTTTTAAAGATTGGTACAATAATCGCGCACTTCCAAGATTTAGGTGTTTGCCGAATTTGTGCTATTCTTTTGAAGAGTGTCTCACACAATCGTGCCCATATTTCTGGGAACTGTTTAATTGTAAAATTCGTGAGACCATCGGGTCCCGGTGCACGCGAGTTTTTTGCTTTCTTAATGATGTCTATTATCTCTTCTTTTCGAAAACCTAGATCCCATGGTTTGGAACATTCCTCCGTCGAGGCATCCACAGACTCAGTTGAGCTATATAGACTTCCAAAGTGCGATATCCAGTCAGCCTCTGACACCATGCAAGCTTGAATTGCATCTTGGGGCGCGTGCACGTTGTTAATAAGAGACCAAAAGGCTGATGTGCTCTTATTTTGTAATGTCCTCATCATCGCTTCGGCGTCGTTTTGGAATAATGTGTTTGTGTGATTTTAACCAGTTCTTATATGATTGCTTGGCGGCCTTAGCAGCTTTTAAGCTAGCTTGTTTACCTAACGACTTCACGTGTCTTAGGTCGCTGCGTAGCATACGCTTGTGTTTCAGCACTTCCAAGTCGAAGCTGTGAGCACGCACATGGCTACTGTTTTTTAATCCTGTTAATTTAGGTTTAAACTGCTTCAGCAGCTGCTCGTATTCCAAATGCTGACTAACACTGCAGTATTCACTGGTAAGATTCTCCGTCTCATCTCTCTTCAATGTTAATTGCACTCTATTTGAGGTAGCCTGAATTTTGTGCTGCCACGTGTAAGTTGGAACTTTTTCAAGTGTGGAAAATTCTGCTACCAGCATATCATGGTCGCTTTCGTTTTTCTTTGTGACCTTCAGTGAGACTATTCGCGGGTGTAACAGCTCTGAAACGAACATATAGTCAATTATAGAGGCCTGATTTGCACGGTGCCAAGTGTTTGCAGGGGGCACGTCATTATGGATGTTTCCATTTAACATTTGAAAATTGCGTGCAGCCATCTCTTCTAACCACGACTGCTTCAGGTGTTTTTTTGTTATCGAGTTCAATGTTTTCATCAGGTCAATGTTAAGGTCTCCACATATCATTATGTTAGGCCATCCTGATAACACCACGAGAGAGTGCAATATTTCCATAGTCTTGTCTATAAAGACTTGTTCGCCGGCCCTTTTATGGTTCCAGTAGATGTTTACCACTATTAGGCAATCGGCCGGCGAACCTGCTGGGCCAGACCATTCTAAGGAGGTAGACTGAATGAATGGCGAGTGATTCGTTGAGCTTACAAGTCTCCAGCCTGAAGATCTTCGGAAAATGGTTGCCAACCCTGCCATAGGGCGACCTTTCCTGGATTTTATGGCAGGATTGAGCGCAACCTCAAAGTCATTCAAAACCGGGGCTTCTGTTAGCCACGTTTCCTGTAAGCAGATAATCTGCAGTTCGTTAGTCCAATTTGAGTTGGATAAGTGCATGAATCCCTGAGTGTTCCAGGATGCAAAACTGCACACATTTCGTGCATTACGTTTTTGGCGTTATTGATGGGATGTGTTACCCAAAGCCTCGGACAGCCAGACCCACTCCAGGGCTTCTGTACTAGGATTTCCAGGTTGAGCTCCTGAGAGTTTAGTGGAGATCTGAGATGAATTTCCATTTATTGTTATGGTTATCTTGTCTTTTTGAGTCATTGAAACCATAGTTTGTGTCAGTGCTTCCTTATCGATTGGTAGTGAATTATTTATGACGCGCGTTGGGCTTTTATTGTTGCTTTGGCAAGAGCTTTTTTTTCCGGTTTCTTCGAGCACATTATTCTCTGGCAATGTTTTCAAGATGGATACTCGCGTTGCAGGTTTATGGTGAACAGAAGCATCATCTATGATGGCCAATGACTGCTGTGATTCATTCAGTACATAAACATCGAAGCCCAATGAAAATAATGCTGCGTTCGCTTCCAAGATTGTTGTCACAGTTAGTGAGGACAACACGTGGAGTACTACCTTATCATTTCTGTTCTCATCGCAGAATTCCATGATCTTCAAGTCGTTAGAACTTATGGACCGTAGTGATGGTACCGAATGAAGAAGTCTAACAATGTTACCGCGGTTCAGTATTAGCTTGTGCGAGAGTTCCAGCCTCTCAATTATAATTTTGTGAATCGGCATTGTCAAGAAGTTCTTTTTAGACGATGAGCCTTTACTAAATCGCACGTGTTTTGGCACCTCTTTTGTATTGGAAGGGCGACACATGTTTCGTGTTGGTAACTGCGATCCAGCAGAGCCTATTTGGCCATTTCTTTTCTCCAAGGTCACAGGGTTAGGTACATCTGATGCAATTGACTCTGCAGTATTGAGGAGCTCATGATGGTGGACAGCTAAGGACCGCATCCTTTTTTCTTGTAAAGTTAAAAAGGGTGGACTCTCATGGCCATTTGAGGGTGACAACACGCGTTTGTCTTTGTTGATGATCTGGCATATTCTGCCATGTTGAGTGGTTTGCCGTCGCACCTCTTGAGGAGGCTCTTCTTGGTTCTGAGTTTTATTTTTTATGACCGGTTCCATTGCAGGTGCTTGGTGTCCGTTTAGACAGTCTTGTGCGTTTATGCTCGTCAGATGCTCGGTGCCAGTGGGCACGTTTCTCTCAGGTAGTGTCAATTCATTTTCAAGATCTATGTAGTCTACATCTTCGTAAATTGACATATTCAACATTTCGCTTGAAATGTCCTGAGCTTGGTCTATTAAGACCGAATCAGTGTTGCATGTGGAAGTTGATTGACTAGCTGATGTTTGTTGTGATGGCTTGTTTGGCAGAGCTGACCCGAGTATGCATTTATTTAAAGTGCTGGCTACGTTTTGTACAACGTTGATATTTCGCAAAAATTTTCGGGCACCATTTAAGGACTTATGTTTCTGGCTCAGTTGGTTTTTTGGTTTTTTTGGTTGATTTGTCTGATTCGCAATTGTCCGTTTTGAATGAGGTAGGTTTGTCACAGGTAGGTGACCTCCATTAAATAACGGCTAGGTGGCTGTTTGAGCCCCTTCCAAATTCTTTGAAGTAGGCTCGGCGGAAGAGTTTACACTCAAAGCCTGCTGCGAGCAAGCTGCCGCCTGAATGTCCGTTTGCGCTTGGTTAGAGATGCTCAGCGCTTGTTCAAATGCAGTATTAAAGGAGATGTCTAAAGAAGGGTCACATCCTGTGCTCCTAGAGGTTTGAGGAGCTTTACTTTGGTGGTCAGTTTGTTGCCAATCTGTATCTCTCAAGGCTTCCTTCGTTTGCACAATTGAAGCAAGCAGCGGTACTGACTGAGCTCCGGACTTGTCACCCACTTTCGACGATGTCCTAGGCTCAGCGGCCGTATGCGCTTCCTTGTCTAGATTAGTTACAAGCGGTCCTTGTACACTCCGTAAGTCAATGATTGGGGCCGGTAGAGTTTTTTCGCCCGCTCCTTCTTTAGGGTGACGTTCTCTGGTTGAGAGGCAGTCTTCGAATTTAAATATCGCGAGTGCCTCTCTCGCAACATCTGCCAATAGTTTTTTGTCCAGAGTGTCATTTTTCCTTTGCTCGTTTAAGAGGTTAAAGGATAAGTCAAGTCTCTTGAATCCTTCATGTTGAGTATGGTATGAGCGCTCACATACTTGCTCCAAGTAAATTAACTTGGATAAGGCCGTTGTTGATAGATCCCTAGTTGCTTCGTGCAAATTTTTATATAGTTTCATAAATGGAGCCAACGCAATTGTCGTTGATGACATCAGGATGGCTTGAAGGTCTTTCGGAGATGTACAAGTGTCTTCTTTAGGAGAAGACTCATGAACTTGATAGTCCCTAGTGTTTGTTGTTGGACCTTCCTTACATTGACAGATTTTAGGGAATGGCTGTTCCATGAAAGAAGAGTCTTGAGATTCGTCTCGGTTTGTCCCGTTTAAGCCAGGAGACACTGACATAGCCGTAGACAAATCATTAACAATGTTTGTGTTGTGTCGAGACGACACTATCCTCTTTTGAGAGGATTGTAACTGAGTAGATGCGTCATCAAGGTTAACATTAGACTCACCACAGCCGTCAATTTTTGCACGCTTATAGCACACTTTGTGCCAAATGTCCTCATTTGCTCCTGACAGCTGACAATTTGGTCTTTTGACTAAGAGTCTTTCCGTTAAAGGTGGCGACTGCAGTAGTCCCCTGTGTATAGGTTGACGGCATGATTTGTTCATTGCTATCAAGTTAACCAGGACTTTGTCAGCGATTCCCAAGGAGTCTCTCCTATTGTCTTCGTGCACGTGGTCATCGTCCTTGGGAAACTCTCTGACATATGTGCCTGTGGAACAGTTTGTCGGAGGAAGCGGCTCCGCAAATACTTCGTCTTGCAACACCTCGCCCTGCAGTCTACCAGGCCATCCCACTGGTTGGGCGGCGCGGGGCGAGATCTCATGGGGACGTACCTCATCAGCTCCAGCTGTCAGTAATGCTGCGCGTTCCCCCGCGGGGTCCAACCCTCCCTCCCCAGATTCAAATGGCTCGTTCGTTGGAGCGCTTGCTTTGTTTTCACTCTCAGGGTGGCCACCCTCAGGGCAACCGCTATCGCCATCTGCTGGAGGCAACTTGTACTCCCCCAGCGTTGACAGCCGCTCTGCAGCTTCAGTACATACAGCGGACACCACAGGCCGAGCGCCCCCTCCTGATGTTGAGTTTCTGCATGCACTGCTATTTCCGACCACCGGTTCAGCCCCAAACATCTCAGAGGATGCGAAGGGGGGAGGGGTGGTCTCCACACAAGGCGAGAACTCAGAGTGTGCGGCAGAGTTTATGACAGAGTTTGTGGCAGTTCTGCCTGCGGTGACCATTTTTCTCTGGTTATCATCTGTTGATAGTTCCGTTTGTATAATTTGATCATTATAAACATCTGTAATCGGGCCAAGTGATGTATGAACATCGGGCCCGCTCGTCTCGACTGTGTAATGCTCGCTCAGTTGTAACTCAGTCAAGCTTGGTGGAACAGACAGACCCGCTGGCATGCTTGAGTTAGAGCAGTCGCGAGAGGCGGGGGAGGGCGGACAATCAAGGTCCTCTGAGTTCGAAACACAGGAAAAGTAACGACTCACTTTGTTAGTCGGCCCCCTGTGGCTAGGTACAGCAGATTCTACGGGTGCCTCTCGCTTCTTTTGTGCGCGGGTCCTTAATGCTGATGGAGCCGGTAATGATGGTGTAGTAACCGTCATGATTCACGTTGGCAATTTGTATGGCTCGCAGCTCGCCAAACAGCCTAACAGCAGGAAAGAAGTTCACAGCCCTTCACTCGCAGGGCTTAACGCCGCAAGGGCGCTTGAGGCGGCCACAAATAGGCAGGTGAAGTCAGGTGACACAGTCCGATGACACAGCAACAACTTCCCCTTAAGGGCACATGCACCTCAATGGAAACGAGTTTGTAGTTTGTAGTTCGTAGTCCAGTTACCATTCCAAAAGGCACTCCAGGCACTCCAGATAGGCGCTCGCCACAGCCTAACAGCAGGAAAGAAGTTCACAGTCCTTCACTCGCAGGGCTTAACGCCGCAAGGGCACTTGAGGCGGCCACAAATAGGCAGGTGAAGTCAGGTGACACAGTCAGGTGACACAGCAACAACTTCCCCTTAAGGGCCACGCACCTCCATGGAAACAAGTTCGTAGTTTGTAGTTCGTAGTCCAGTTACCATTCCAAAAGGCACTCCAGGCACTCCAGATAGGCGCTCGCCACAGCCTAACAGCAGGAAAGAAGTTCACAGCCCTTCACTCGCATATTTCACTCCATCAATCACTAAATATGGCTGTCTTAAGCAGTTGATGTTCGTCGGGTTGTTCTTGCACTTCAGAGCATCTGGATGGACAAGCTCTAGCCGCATGCTGTGTGCCTGGAAGGTGCATTTCAGCCTACATATCACAAGATGAGCCCACCATTGTGCCTTTATAATTGTGACTTCTTGTGGTACTAAAACCTTGGGTGCCCCTGCTGCATGCAGTGTCAAGGAGCATACATAGCAACTGCTATTGGTCGTTTGTCTTCCCACTGCACTCATATTGGAATACCAACTATTTGCGTGCTGTTCGATAGCATGCAAGCCTAGGCAATGGTATGCATGTATTTGGGCCCACGCACTTTTATTTTCATTTTATAATGGTGAAATATATCATATGAAAAATGATATGATATGATATGATATGATATGATATGCCGTTTATAACGCGCCTATACACAAGTGTTTCAAGCTGCAATGAGGCAAGGGAGGGGGAACAAACGGAGGACAGACAACGATCATACTAGACAAGGTGTCATTCAGATCACGCAAGTGCATGGGAAAGGGGAAGGGGGAAGTGCGGGGAGGAAGGGGGCAGGGACAGTACAGTACAAGGGAATGAATAACAATAAGTAAAGTAACGGCCAGCAGGTGGCAAGTGCAAAGGTGAGTGCAGGCATCATGTGTCAAGTGCTGGTGGTGGGAATGAAGGGATACAGAACAGTTCCAAATTGCGGGGAATGCTAGGCCGGCAGTGCAGGAGTGTGTGACTGGCGGATGAGGGACCTGGGCCCAGGATCAGAGCGTGGTCAGGTCACCAGTTCTGATTCCAAATCGGCCAGGAGGTCAACAGGGGAGAGGAGGAGAGAAAGGTTTTGAGGTGCTTCCGGAACCGGAGATGGTTCCCCTCAAGTTTCAGGGAGGCAGGGAGTCTGTTCCAGTCGGAAGCCCCACCCGAAGCAAGAGATCAACCGCCAACTTGTTGCTTGGGGAAGCGACTGGCCCTGAAGGAGTGGAGGCAGATGAGCGAAGAGCTCGAGAAGGAAGATATTTAGTAAGAGAGAGTTAAAGGTATTTAGGTGGTGAGGACAGAACAAGAGTATGGAGTCAAAGATGACCCGAGGTTTTTAGCCTAACAGGAAAGGAGGGAACGGGTGTGCCAATGAGGAGAATCTCAGTCTTACTGGTTTAAGGCGGAGGTCATTAGCGGCACACCACTCCTGGATAGCAGACAGACAGTCAGAGATGAGAGACGGAGAAGAGGTGGAAGAGGGTAGCCTGAAAATGTGCTGAGTGTCATCCGCATAGCACAGAAAGTTAGGGTAGAGAGTGGCAATGCGGTGAGCAAGAAGTGCCAGGTTTAGGTTGAAGAGCCAGGGATTGAGGTTAGACCCCTGGGGGACACCACAGGTAGAGAAAAAGATGGCAGAGAGGAAGGGCCCAAGTTGGACCTGGGAGGGTGGGTGAGAGAGGAAAGAAGTCAGCCACCCCAGGGCCTGACCGGTGATACCAAGGATATCTAGGAGACATTTGAGAAAGATGGCATGATTGACAGTGTCGAAGGCAGAAGAGAGATCAAGCAAGATGAGGACACAGGGGGTGTTAGAATTAAGGTTGGAGAGCAGGTCTCACGGATGTTCAGGAGAGCAGTTTCTGTGCTGCTGGCACCTCTGAAGCCAGACTGATGGTCATGTAGACAACCAACAGATTCAGTGTGGAGATTAAGCTGGGAGATGGCCAGTTTTTCAAGGCATTTGCCCTGGAAGGGAGTGATGGAGATTGGGCGATAGTTAGCCGGCAGGAGGGGTCGGCAGAGGGTTTCTTAAGAAGAGGTTGCACAAGGGAGTGCTTTGGGGGGGAGGGGTGAGAGACTCCAGTGGTGAAGAAGTGGTTGCAGAGGTTGGCCAGAGCAGGAGCCAGGGAGTCGATGTGGTCCTTGATGGTTTTGGAGGAACAGGGGTGAACATGTTTTGACGAGACTTTCATAGATCAAACTTGTCTCAAAACTTTGTCAGCTGAGAACAGGGGAAAGGCAGAGAAGGAGGGAGGAGAGGTGGCTGCAGAAGGGCCAGAGGATGAGCAGGGAGTAGAGGGACAGAGGAGAGAGATGGAGAATGAGGAGATGTTTTAGAGATGAAGTGAGAAGCCAGTGCGGTGCAGAGTGCCTGGGAAGGGACAGGAGAGGTAGAGACTGCGGTGGGTTTGGCCAGTTCCTTGCAGATTTTAAAGAGTTAAGCCAAGTTGTTAGATGCCTCAGACACGGGCTTAGATGAGAGCCCTCTTCTTGGTGAGGGCAGAGAGGCGGTATTGCCTTTGGAGCAGGCGGCAAGTCAGTTTGTCAGAGGATGTACATGAAGCAGGCCAATTCCTCTCATCCACCCTGCACTTGTGTTTGAGGGTGATGAGGTCGGAGCTGTACCAGGAGTTCCACTTGGCTTTGGGCTTCAGGAGGATTCTCATTACAGGGGCAGGAATTTCCAGAGTATCAGATATAGCAGAGTGGACCAAGGAAAGGGCTGTGTCAGGGTGAGAGTCAGCCAAGGGGGGAGGAGGGGGACAGAAAGTGGCAGCGAAAGCCTCAACTGTCACGCGCTTCATGGGTCGGGTGACCAAGAAGGTGGGTGGCAATGAAAGTAGTGGCTTGGCCTGAGGGGTAGAGAGGGTGAGATGGGAGGAAAGGAGAAAGTGATCACTCCAGTAGAGAGGAGTGGCGAAAGGGGCAGAAAGGGAAAGGTCTGAGGAGATCAGAACATCCAGAGTGTGCCCTGCAGAGTGAGCCGGGCCAGAGGGGAGAATAGAGAGTGAGAGAGAGTCACAAAGGTTGCAAAAGAGTCCAGAGGGAGGACAGGAAGCACCCAGGTGGATGTTAAAGTCTCCAAGAAGGAGGAGTTGAGAGTTCGAGACCAGGAGTGAGGAGCAGAAGTCCGCCCACTCAAAGAGGAAGGAAGAGATCTGACCAGGTGGCCGATAGATAGTAGCCATAGTAAGGGAATGGCTATGGGAGAGAGCGAGCCTGCAGATGAGGCATTCGAAGGAGGAGTAGGCCTGCGTACGAATGACAGAGGCAGGAATCCATTCAGGGAAAATCAGGGCTACACCCCCACTCAAGGCGGCAGATGTCGGAGGAGTGTTTGACAGATGAGCGAGAGTTAAGAGTGCCAATATGGAGAAGGTTGCCATCTTTTAAGGACTTCCAGGGAGGAGTACAAATCAGAGGTACACCCTGCAGAGGTGTAGGAGGAACCCGAGGGGGGCAGAGAGGAAAGGAAAGGGCAAGGTAGCTGAGGAGGATGCAGAGCGTGGAGCCAAGGTGCTGTGTAGGAAGGTGAGGGGACAGCAGGAGAAGAAAGGATTGATAAGGCGTGGGAAGTGTCTATCAAAGAGGTGAAGGTTGGCTTGAGGGTCTTGGACCAGGACGGTGCCATTCACATAGACATTGATGATGACCTTAGAGGAGTGGAAGGAGGCCAGAAGGGCATCCCTCCGGGTGCAACCATTAATGGGAGAAGAAGAGAAAGGAGAGAGCACAGAGACCATATGTAGGGTCCATAGGTCAGGAGAGGGAACAACAAAGAGGATGTCTGTGAAAGTTGCCCTGGAGGAGGCACTGGTATAGGTGTCGGCGATAGGGAGGCCTGGGTTCGAGACCAGGATGTCCTTTTTAAACTTATTCCTACCAGATTTAGTGAGGAGGGCAGGATAGTCAATAGAGAAGCAGTTAGAAAAGATAGAAGAGACCGAGAGCACCATAGAGTAGAATGGGAGAGGAGAGAGAGGGAGGGCAGAGCACTGTGGAAGGACACAGGGCAGGGTGCAGGCAGACGAGACAGCGAGAGGCAAGACAGTTGAAGCAAAATGTGCAGGAAGACGATACTCAGAATGTAGGAACTATCTCAATGCAAATTTGAAAAGACAGGAGAAAACACACCTAAGTTTGAGAATCCTGAATAGAGGGAGAAAGGCCTAGGTTTCATAATGCAAATTGAAATACTGACACGGTGCAATTTATTTTGGAACATCGGCAGAAACACACGTAAGTATGAGAATTCTTGGTGGCAAACTACCGCTAACATTGGTACTACTGCTACTATTTGTGGGAAGTAATATTTTAAACATTTTACTAATTTTACTCATGCACACACTCATTCGGGGACTGGTGTTACTTGTTTGGGATGCATTGTACATACATACATTTGTGTTATACAGTTTGTTTATATTGAGAAGTCTACTTTCATTCAAGTTCTCCCTCCCACCCTCTTTTAGAGTGCTTGACTAGATAAAAGACAAACTCTAATAAGTTCCTAACCGAAACATGCGCTCATATTGGCAGCATTCATCTAAGTATGGTGAAGTAGATTGGTTTTCTAGCTATAGGATAAAGGTGAGTAATTTGGTGGTGCCTTGTGAATGTCTGAGAGGTGCATCCAATATCAAAGCCCTTTCACCTTTACTGTGAGACGAGTGGAAAACACCAC